>NC_138858.1:35821951-36421951 GCF_965183815.1 Platalea leucorodia | reverse complement strand
TTTTAAAGTATTTTTGAGCCATCATTTGTATTTAGGAAGACTTATGAAATATTTTGAGATCATGTATGCCTTGATTGCTATCTTACCATAAAAAATTCTTAAGCCCATCAAACTCATGATAGTGGTCACTCATGCTGCTGAGTGGGTACAACCTTCTGCTGAAACCTGGGTTGCAGGATCAGGACCTTAACGTGACATGGAGGATGGGGAGATATTGAGAGCCAACTTTTGGAAGCAGACAGATGTTATTGATCTGGGAGGGGAAAGTCTCTTTCTACTTTTTTGGCAGGATCTCAAAGAGTTAATATAGTATTTCCAAAACAATGCAATCAGCTTAGGAGCAATGATTTTTCATTGGAGCTGGCACTCACTAAATTTTCTAAGTAAGTCCATAATCTCAGTGATCCTTTTTCTCATCAAGTCATGAAAAACTTGAAAATGTCTTGCAGGTTACCAATGTGTTCTTATCTTACCAAGAGCAAGTACAACCTCATAAAAGCTGTTGGCATCTTCAATTCTGAATCCAGTCAAGCTATTATCAGATAAAAGGGCATCATTTTCGCTCCTTTTTCTATTCATAGATTTATTGTTGACTTTGGCACCTTTTTTTGTTTTGCATTATTCCACACTACACTGCTCTAAAACTAGTTTTAATTTTAGTACATACTATATATTTTGCTGCCAGATTCTGGGAACAATCAATGACCGTTCTTAATAATGTACCACTTTACTGAATGTTACACATAATTAAAAAAATGAACACGTTATATTTGGTAGTAAAAATTCCTTCTGAAATAATACTGCTATCAACACAATCATATAGACAGCCATTGCTATTAAGGGTAAAGCATGAACAAAACCACAAATGTCAAGATTTAGAGGAATTGACCCCTCAGTAGTGTAATCATAACAGCAAGCACTTTCTTTTCTAGCTGATAGACTCCTACTTGCAATATTTTCCACTGCTTTGGATACAACCTGCTCTGGTGCCATATCTTCACTGATTTCAGCTGAATATTGTCAGTCTGAAGATAGCAAAGAAGATAAGAATAAAGAGCCACTAGTAAATACATTTATGTATTGTTACAGAATTGGGAAAGTGGTAGAGGACCTCTCGTGATCATAATGGTATTATGTTAAAAAAAGAATCTTCCTCCATGTAAACAGTGGGGTAATTTATTGCCAAGACTGAAACTGCCCCTGGATCCTTTTACTTTCTTGACACAGCCAATTTTAGCATTTGTAAAGATATTCTGGCTCATATTAGCCCATGCAGCTAATCATGAGTCGATCCTAAAGGTTATTGACTGCACCATTTTCTGTAAAGCTATATGCAGAAGCACGTTACAGAAGTCCATGAAAACCGGTCAGTTATTTTGCCTCATTCATAGCAGGTCCTCAGATGAGTTTGCAAATGTCTCCACAGTGCATTCCCTATGGCTCAGCTTCCTATTAATTAACAAGATTCCCATGGTTCACATCACTCCACGTGCAGTCAGCTAGCTCACCTGTGACTTTCCTGGGGAAAGAGTTTGTGGCTGGCACCTTCCCCAGAGAACTCTGGGCTGAGGAACATGCTCTTTCTCTGATGCAACATAGCCTCACTGTTTTGTCTCTCTTGCTAGAGGATAGGGACAGTTTATTTTGAAAGGTTTAGTAGTTACTGTTTTATAGAAATTTTGTAGATACGTTAATGTCTTAAAACACCTGGCATATTTGACAGACATTGGATATATTGCAATACAGTAAAATGTTTAAGGAAAGGAAGAAATACAAACACACTACCATTGCCGTTGCAGGTTTGGTTTCCTTTTTATGATTATTATAATGTTAAATGAAAAGAACCTGTTTTTTTAAAGGGGACTTTTTTCCTCTGTTGCTTATTAGCCATGCATAACTGCTTAAATGGCAGAGTCACCTTTCCAGGTCATGCATTTCACATAGTCCCTCTTTGTGTATAAATATGACTTGAGCCTTCAAACTCCAGCACACACTAATTCATGCTATAAGTAGTGTTTGTTTCCTTACTATAGGCATTCTGTTTTCAACAGTGATGCCAAAGTTTGCATTTTAGAAACAGCAAGCTGCCTCCCCTATTTGGTGTAGGAAGGGCCCCATGACAGCCACAAAGTATAGTGAATTAAGAAAATAGTCAGGTCTTTGTAGTAGGTAGCCTCCATTTTTCTGCAGTTCCTTTCTGCTGTTTATGTAAGGTTACAAAGCAAGCAGGAAGCTAAGTTTTGTGCAGTAAGAAATGGCCAGTGCAATGTGTCCCTGCCTTATCAGCTTGGACCACACACTCCTGCCTTTGCCAGAAAGGCTCAGAGTTCCCAGACATCTTACAGGGTCACCTGGACACATGTAGGTTGCCATACCTGTCAGGAACCACCCCTCTGTTGTGACATGTAGTCTGCATGCAGAGATGCCCTATACCCCCAGAACCTCCAATCTGGGCAGAAGTTCCAGGTGTCTTCTAAAGTTTACCAGCTCTCTACATCTGCTGCCTCTTTTTATTTCTGTGGCAAGTACATCACACTTAGCTGTGATCTGGTAAGCTGAGATGTTAAACCTCTTTCTAGACACAAATAAACCTAAATTTAACCAAGACGCTATGTAAATGAGCTTCTGCCATTGCTTCCTTCTTCCCTGGCAGCAGGACTTAGTTGTAGGCTCTTGCCTCTGAATCATGCTTTCTCAGGGTGGTACACAAGTCTATGCAGTGAAAAGAAAATTTAAGAATGGTGTGTGTAGGGATTAACTTAGAGTATTCCTGGCCTGGAGAAAGGACAGCATCTAGAACTACTTATCTGTGTAACTATTTTTTTTTGTTCGAGATTTGGTTCTGATTTCTTTTTTTCAAATAAACACCAGCTTGCAATAAGAGTTGGTGCTCTGCAATTAAATAATTTAATGTCTTTATGATATTGCTGATATGCTCTTTGGAGCCACTACTATTGAATGTGTACTGTGCAACACTGAGTGTGGTGACAGGGCTCAACACCTACTAAATGATAATAAGAGGTTTGCTTGGTCACTTTCAGACCAGAAGAATGAGCTCAAGCTGATCTGTGAGTGTATTATTTCATCTCCCCTTCTATTTGTTTTTTTTTTTCCTGGTGGGAGTGATCCATTGTCTCTAAAATCAAGCTGCCCTTTGCAGTTGACTTCCCACTGACATGAGGAACAGGCAGTGATTTTGCTTCCAGATGAAACCTGAGGAGAACAAACATCTGTGAAGAATGGAGAATGGTGGCAGCCCAGCGAAGTGCCTGAGAGCAAAGTGTTCAACATGCTCACTAATAAGTGTCAGCTTGATTTGAATCACTTGCTAAAGTGCAGCCTGGCTGAAGCCAAAAGAACATACCTTTCCTCAATGAAATGGAATCCCAAGGCATAAATAAAAGATTTCACCTGGGAAGAGTGATTTATTATCTCCATCCCAAGAAAGATGCCTGTGATTTACCACACCTCCTTGCTTTAAAGCAGAAGCAAAAACAATCCCTTCCCCCAAAATAACCCCTAACCAGCAACCACCAGCACTATGTCCATTAGTTGGAAGAGAAGTCTGAGATGCATTTATACCAGTGATTTAGCTGAAGTCAACAGAGTCATACAGACGGGAGAACAGACCAAGTGAGAGACAAACTGAGTCCATGGTTCCAAAACTCATGAGAAATTCACTGATATTAATTTAAAAAAAAAAGACTATATCACAGTGGGCTTCTGTCCAATCTAAAACTCTGATCCCATATCCCACTGAAAAGAGCCAGCTAATTCATTCCTGACCATATGGATGTTGTAAAGTTATAGAGATCAAAACCCTCCCTGACAGAACCTTGGATAAATGAAAGAAAACATTTCTGTTCCCTCATGAGTAGCCATTTTGGGTTTTACAGGGAGCCTGATCCATGTTGGGACAACGGTTTGAACGGCTTAGTCAATGCTAAAGAATGTTCACACTGCAGACAAAATCAATAAAGCTTATAATTTATTTACTCCATTCCTGAGTCTGAGGGGTTTGATTTAAGGAGCTGACATGGGATGTCAAAGTGAGGAGGGGCTTTCTGGGGTGAATGGCAGGTTTTAAATACTGTCTAGGTCTTAGGTAGATTCTCCATAGCCTCTTGCTCAGGATTACATTGAAAACAAGACACTATTCATGGACACCCTTAGCAAATCACCACACCATATCTGCTGCTAGCTGTTGCCATAAAGTACATACACAAGATTCAAAACCACCAGACACTGGTGACTGGGCCCCTCTTTGATTCAACTCACTCATGAAGCCAGAGCTTCTGTGGGTTGTGGGAGATGGAGGCAGGATAAATTATAATTACATACAGTCCCTAATTCCATCTTCCCTCCTTCTGCTGCTTGAAGTTTGGAAAAGAATAAATGCTAGGGAATCTGAGGTGGTTGCAAGTTGGGAATAGCTGAGGGTACTTGTCTCTTTTTTCAGCTGAGTACCCTCACTTTTTCCCAACCTCAAAATTCCAGGGAAAGCCCTAAGTAAATGACTATCAATGTCAGCCGGCAAACAATATACTTCTCTTGAGCAGGCAAGTTTACCCAGTTCCCCTACAACTTTACGTTTCTTTCCAGTATGAAGTAAATTATCTGTCATGCTTACAATGTTGCTTGGAGTGCAGAGTACTTGCTGAGACAGTAGAATATCTTCAGGTGAAACTGCCCTTTACTGGAAAGCCTGTGCTTTAGTTTACTCAAGCTTTAAGCCAAAAATAGGAAGCCACTTCTGCCACAGGAACTGCTTAGTGTCTTTTTCTTTTCAATCCTCAGCAAAGCATCAGCCAGATTTAACACAAACTGATCACTGGTAGGGACAGCTCTGAATGCATGACCAGCCTTGAAAATTCTCATGTGGCAATAAATACATTGAAGACACTGCATGAGAAGATCATTGAGTGGCTTGCTCTTTGTTCTCTCCTTCCATGGTTTTATGATCTCTAATAAACGTGAAAATGTGATGTGTACATGACACGCTTATATATTTTTATTTACAAGACGCAATATATTGCCTAAACATCTATTTCCATTTACATCACAAAACATAAATAAACAACATAAATCCAGGGAAATAAAGAAATGTGAGCTTTTGTATGTGCTGCATTTGTACCAGTGCTGCCATAATATAAATTCTTGGGATTCCTTCCAAGTGGGAGACGTTCCACAGCGGCATAACAATGCAGGACTGGAAACATCCCTTAATCCAGAAGTAAAGTGCCAGGTACTTGTACAGAGCAGCACCCTCAGCCCTATGGCTACATCCTCTCAGATCAGAGCACACTGCTGGTACTTGGCCACACATGGGGAGCTAGAGCAGGAAGACAAGTGAAAAGTAAATCGGTCTGTGTCACCCCTGCTTTCCATACCAGAACAAGAGCTACACCACAGCAGAGTAAGCACGGAGAGCCAAAACTTCCCTGAGATCCACTCTAAGCATCTTCTGAAACAATCATAGCAGGTTTTGCAGTGTCTAGACAGAGCCCAGTCTCCTGTGCAGCATTCCTGTTTCCCCATGTGCTGCACAGCAAGGGTCATTACTGGTAGTCATGAAGGCACTAGAGAAATTGAAGTTTATTGAGAGAGTTCATTGGTCCTCTGAACAGGAGCTTTGAAGTTACTTCGGCAGCTCTTCTGCATTTCTCACGTCCTGCAAGAACTCAACACAGAAATTATACCTCCTCAACGTGAACCAGGTGGAATTTTCTTTTTAATGATCTCAGAAAACACAGTGTCCAGCCCGAGTACTTGGCAAGTACTGTACAGTACAGGTACATCAAAACCATAAGCAACTTTCACACTCAGAAAGAAATGTTAGCATTGGCTGCTGTACAAAAGGAACTATAAAACAACAAAGAGAGCAGCAGAGACCATTTGGGATATTCCCAAATGGCAGGAAATACAAATGGCAGGAGTCAGGTAGATAAAAGATTCATGCATCAGACCAAAATATACTTTTTCTGTTCACAAAATTATACTTAAAAGATATACTTTGTGTTTTACAACTCAAGGCCACGTTGATAAAACTGCCATCTCTCAGCTATCTCTTTATCTAAAAGGTGCTCTTTGGTCCTGCCTGAGTGAGATGAAGAATGATTTATTTGTCAATCATGGAATGGTCTGGAAAAGAAATTTTGCTCTTCTGCTTTTTCTCCTACAGAACTAGGGGAAAAAAAATCACTCTTCAGGTTAATGTACCAGTGTACAACCTAGTCAGCAGTCATTGCCACCTGTTCTGGCATTCAACATCAGAGATGCTGGAATTTCTGATAGAACTGGAAAATTTTAGTGAATTTCCAATTTCTGGTACTAGTATAGCAGGAAAAAAAATGCTGCCACTCTGCATGACCCAGTGCTGATTCTATCTAGAAGTACTGTCATTGACTTTAACAACAAATCTTCCCTTTTTTGACTAGTTGTACTTTGCAAGAATGTCTCTGCCTGCTTATGGGGGTCTAAGTAGAACGAATGACATTGTATGCTTGAATGAGATTTACTTGGCAAGAAGTCACCAGTTTATTGGGGGGGGGGTTAAACTTCTGTTTACAGAAAAGTGATGGAGAGAAAAAAAATCGGCTGTCCTTGGTGTCCATATTTGCAGGTTTTAGAACTACTTTACATTGGAGAGAAGTTCTGGAAATCCCACCTCCATGTAATCTGATGTACCAATATAATGCAGGTCTGCTTGCTTTTACTCATTGTGTTGTCTGTCTGTTGCATTATCGCTGGATTGCTTCAAAAAATCGTCATAGTACTAATAGAAGAACTTGTTCAGAAGATGTTTATCCAAATATCTAAACAGTTTTTTGAGGAACAAATCCATATTGAGCAGAGATATCATTTGCAGCAATAATGTCTGGAAGAAAAGAAAAATAAAAAGTGTCAGTCAAAGTAAACAGATTCTATATTGCAGCCCCCAGGAGGCCATGCTACGGTGTATAATATATTCAGTTGCTCACACCTAGCCCTAGTTTCAAAGCCATAAACTGGATGGATTTGTCAGAGTTTCAACAATATAATTGTTTAGCTGTAAATTTTCCTGCTGGCAAGTTCCAGAGTTTTCAGATAATCCCAGGCAGGGATTCAAGCTTGTAGTCACATACACAATAGATGGTTCACAGGTAGTGTGTGGAGCCTGCAAACCATGCTGCCACAGAAGTGTTCAGGGGACCAAAAACTCCCTCAAGCACACAATGTAATTTGAATATATGATACACAGATACTTCCATCATGGTGCACAAAGAGAGTGACATTGTTGTGGATTGTGTATGATTAACGGTGGAAGTGCAGAGTAGGTTTAGAAGTGTGTAAATCACTCACATTTTTTAGCATCTTGAGCAATAAGATGCATTCCCACTTGAAGCCATGTGGAGAGGGCTTGGCTCAGGCCTTATTTCCAAATAGTCAAGGGAAACACCTGTGTCTCTGTTAGCGTGAGGCATGGCCCATAGCTTCTTACTTTGGCTATTTTTCTCCTGACTGCACAACTTATGTCCTGGCAGCAAGATCTCCTGAGGTTTTTTGTTTCATTTGAATGCTTATTTAGCTTCCATCTAAGTTATACAATGGGGCTTGAAGTGTTTATAGAAAAAGCTACAAAGATAGCAGTCATACTGAAACCACTTCTTCGCAGGTAAACATGATGAGAGCTGATGTACATAAACTAATGAAGAGGAAGGGAGAGAGAAGAGCATTTCCATTTCTCACTGGATTAGGAAGTCAAAGACTATTTCCCTGATTGAGCTGGAGTTTTCTCTCTCAAAGCACCATACACAGATGCATTTATTTATCCTTAGATGGAAGCAAAACAATGCTGGAAGACTCCAGAGCACAGCACCATGTCCCATCTCTCACGTAGCCTTCCCTCTCTATTGTTTGAAGGGTAGCACAAATGCTGCCAACGCAGACTTTCCTCCCCTGAAATTCACTGCAAATAATCTTCACCCATTAATTCTTAAAAAACCCAGAACCTACTGCAATAACTACAACCTTTTCAGTCCTTAAAATTGCCTTATAGTGTGAGAGAAAGCGAGTGAAAATATGACTCTTCCTCTGTGCCTTTCTTTGACCTGCTGCTGATCCATCAGAAAGGGCCTCCTAATCCATTCACTCACAGTGTCTGGGGCAGCTGCTGCAGATGCTGTTGTGGGATTTACCTATGCACCTTGAAGGTCCACCTGTTTTTGGCCCTGCTGTGCTGTGGCACATCACCTGCCCCTTCACTTTCATGACCCCTCTCTTCTTAGCCGCTTCAGCTCACTGGAGTTCAAAGAGACATAGGTGGCAGGAGGTGATCCAGCACATCCTGGTGAACTCCTCTTTCTGAAATCACTAACACTCTGTACGCACCTCTGTTACTTAAATAAATAAATAAATAAATAAGGATATATTTTCCCAGTGTTTTGAATAGGAAAACTATGTCAGCCAATATTCCCTCCACCCTCAAAAATTTGTCACAGGGTATTATGCAGAACTCAGGAAAAACTGTGAGGAGACTTGGTCACTCAAAGGGCCAACACAGACCCAGCCTAGAACAAAACAGCTGAGGCTGAATCAAGGTTGCAAGAACTTTCCTCAGATGGCCCAGTATTTCCACAGCACCCTGCAGTACAAGCCTTGCCACTGACCTCAGTGGTGCATGGTGACAAAGCAGGACTGGCCACGGACACCCAGGGTCTATGGTGATGTTTACCCTGCCCTTTGCATCTTCTGTCTTGTTTATATGCTGCAGGGCAGTTTGCAAACAGCTAACACAGTGCCACAGTTCAAGCTTTGTGATTTCGTGGAGGGGATGTACACAATATTAAATGCACTCAGTTCTCTTTCCTGAGAACTTACATACTTCTTCAAAAATAATTGGAAGTAGAACATAATACTGAGTGCCAGAGAGAGAAACAACTATAAGTATTTGCTGTCTCTTTTTCCTCCTGTATTGAAAACACACAGAAAGAATTGCCTTATCTCCATCTTCCTTGAATACCCCTGAAGATCAAGAGGCTGATTGTCAAAGGTATTATAAATTCCTCTGTACCACAGTTCTGTAGCTGTATCTGTAACTCTGTGCTTGCCTCAAGCTTTATCCAATAATTAATCAGATTGCCTTGGTCACACATACTTGGACTGTAAAATGCCTCTGCAAGAGACACTCTCAACCAGCCCTGACTCCACACATGCAAGGCTCTGATTTATTCATCAATTTGGCCCGACTAGAAGCAAAGCTATTGTTTTTCACCTGGGGTGTGATCCAGCACTCATTGATGTCAAAGGCAGTGCTCCCATTGACTTCCATGGGACGCAGGATCAAGGCTTTCGCCCACCAGCAACTGACAGTAAGTCGTGCTGGTAGGGAGGGCAAGACTCCCAAAGGCAATTTCAAGTGCAACAAATTTACCATTGTGTGCTAGGTTACAGAAGATGCTCCTTATAATCAAGCCATCCAGCTTCAGTATTTAGTTACCTGTGCTGAACAGCCGTGCCACACTGGCTAAGCTCCCAAACCTCCATTTCAGCTCCAGTTAAATTCAGTGTAAAACACTGAGGTCATTTCCATCTTTCCTTTCTCTTCCTTCCCTCCTTCCTTCCTTCCTTCCTTCCTTTCTTTTTCTTTCTTCCTTTCTTTCTTTCTTTCTCTCTTTCTTTCTTTCTTTCTTTCTTTCTTTCTTTCTTTCTTTCTTTCTTTCTTTTTCTTTCTTTCTCTTTCTTTCTTTCTTTCTTTCTTTCTTTCTTTCTTTCTTTCTCTTTCTTTCTTTCTTTCTTTCTTTCTTTCTTTCTTTCTTTCTTTCTTTCTTTCTTTCTTTCTTTCTTTCTTTCTTTCTTTCTTTCTTTCTTTCTTTCTTTCTTTCTTTCTTTCTTTCTTTCTTTCTCTTTCTTTTTCTTCCTTCCTTCCTTCCTTCCTTCCTTCCTTCCTTCCTTCCTTCCTTCCTTCCTTCCTTCCTTCCTTCCTTCCTTTTCTTTCTCTTTCTTTTTTCTTCCTTTCTTTCTTTGTCTTTCTTTCTTTTCTGTTCTTCAACTTTCTTCACCCCTCTCTTAGTTTCTTTTTCTTTCTTCCTCTTCCTCATTCCTTCTCTTTTACTTTCTTTCTCCCTCTCACTCTGCTATCTTTCATAACCTACTTGTTCTTCTCAGTTTTGCTTCAAAATGTTAGATAGCAATTCAGAAGACGTGTCCACAACTTCAGATGGCATGCAGACTAGGTTGATTATGCTTTCTATAACAGGTAAAAAAATGTGTTCACACAGCATGACAGAACAGACAGATTCTGGAACATCATGTGCGCAGCAGCTAGACACTTCATTCCGACTCCCTTGCTGCAGCTCCCTGCTCTCCAAACTCTGGGGGTGACAGTAGTGTAGAGAGGCAATTTGGCAGGCAGGTGGGTACTTTTTTGTGGTATTATACACTGGATCACCTTTATAACATAGACTTTTTCAGTTAACACTGGAGTTGTTTAGGATTTACAGTCACTCATCTGAGAGTAAAATTAGTCCTTGTGTATGAAGATAGCATTTGCTTACCCCAATTACTTTAAAACTGGCTTTTCATCTTTGATTGTTAGTCAAATACCTTTCCTTTAATCAAAATGTGATATTGTTTCTTCCACTTGTTCCTTAGGGCTAACTATTCCTACGGTTTATTTCTGCTTTTCCTTCTCTTTATTTGGCCCCAAATGCACTAAAATGTCCCATCTCCCATCATTTGAAGGTTAGAGGTGACTGGTTTATCTAGGGTTCACTTCAGTTATATTGACACATACGTGCTGCAACTGGCATGCTCAGGCCTCCGGGCTCTGGCTCTGAAAGCCGTTTCCACATTGTAAGAGGAAGGGATGTAGGCTGTGACCCATCAGTAGGCTGTCTATACACTAAAACAATGGAGAATATGATAAACTGTCACCAGAATACAGTCTCAGTTCCCTGACTCTTAATGGTAGCATAACACAATAGGGTCAGACTAAAAAGGTTTCCTTATGAAAATTTTATCAGCAACTTTGGTAAATTGCTGTGGGAAAGGTGCTTTGCTCTCAGGCAGACCTGGAACCTGTTTTTACAAGGTATAGCTTGCATGCATTGCCTCACTCCCGCAAGATATTAAGGGCACTCAAATTGAATTAACACCAAATCAGGCCGGTGCACTTAACAATACAAATGCACTTAAGGGATGCCTCAGAATGATTTGTGACTAAAGAAAGCAAAGAAGAAATCGGCCTTGAAGACCACAGGGGTGGTGTTGTGTGTCATATACAGGAAAAGCCATAAGTAGAACTTAGAATACCGGAAAACCATGAACTTCAAGGGCTCTCAGATACCTTAGACCCAGCTGCAAAGTAGATGGTCTCTTTTGTGGTGTGTAGAAACAATTGATAAATAAATTACAGCAAATTTTCTTAGTGGCATGGTCTCCATTACCTCTGACAGCAGCGTAACTGCTTTGCTAAAATGATAAGAGGTGAATAATGGTATATCAGGTAGCAGCAAAGGAAATTCTCTGAGTTGCCTGTTCTCTCAGTGAGAGCAATGACACAATGCAGAAGTGAATGAGATGTGATGTGGCAGCTGAGAGGGAGCTCCATGTGGACTGCTGCTAAGGCCAAAGCAACTGAACCATAATCCTAGTAAGAGAGTGGAAGCAGTAAGGTTTTGTTTTTAAATTGTCAGACTCATCCTTTTCAGGAAGCCACCTCTGTTTGCCACCATTTTCCATCTAGTTACTTAATTGTTTCTCTCAGCCTGCAGGCCATATTCTCCCGTAAGTTAAAAGACCAACCCTGCAAAGTTTAGACCACAACCAGGCATAAATCACATAAAGAGTGCTGAGAGCATTCTGCACCTCAGGACTGCTCAGTGGATCGAATTTTACAGAGGGATAGGTCCACCATGGTGAAATTGTTCTATGTTGAGGGTAATAATTCCCTTCTGGTCAAAGACTAGTATTGGATTAAAAATACAGTACATTCAAGCTATCTGTTACATGGATGGTGTCTTCAGCAAGCATGATGTTGGAGGCACTATTAATTAAAGTAACATTAGTCTTCTTTCTTGACAGTGCAAAATAGTGGAGTTGGGGTCCTAAGTGACTGGAACTTAGAGCAGAAAGGAAAGTGAAAGACTCCAGACATGTTTCTAAGCCCAGGATCTCTGTGTCAAACTAAAATTGTAGTGGTTGTGGTGGGATTTCTGCCTACCAATGCTACAGTTGCTGCTTTTGCAGCTATTACAAAAAAATAGCCGACTCAACCAGATCTTCTGATTTGGTATACAGGCATTTCCTGGGCTTCGAAGGAGGCTTTATACCAACCGTTGAAAGAAGACACTTGTGACGTCATGCTGGTGTGTGGAAAAGCAGGATGAAACTTGGTTTGATGTTTATGGAGAACGTGTCAGGAAGCTGTGAAACAATGAGGGATTTCTATGAGCTGCACCATGACTGTTGAGCAACATGCATATATATACTGCAGCATTTACTGTCAAATGATGTAAGGCCATTTTATTGAGCCCATAGTGGCAGGATGGCTCACAGGCTATGGAGTGCACACCCATCTTCCAGCTGAGTGCCAAGAGGTAGGAAAGAAATACCCCATACACCTACAAACTCTGGTGAGGGTCCTAGCAGCCTGTTGGCAGAGGAAGACACAAACCCACTACTATGAGCAGTAGGAGTTGGAGGGTGGCTCAGCAATGGAGATAAGTCTGCCCACATACACCAGTACAGCCAGCCAATGGTGCACTTC
Source organism: Platalea leucorodia (assembly GCF_965183815.1). NCBI lineage: Eukaryota > Metazoa > Chordata > Aves > Pelecaniformes > Threskiornithidae > Platalea > Platalea leucorodia. The sequence goes on along the minus strand of NC_138858.1, from coordinate 36,409,203 downwards.
ATCCCCATGGGAAAGGACAAGCCCAGCATGGCAGAAAGTCATTCAGGGAGCAGATGTAGCCCTTTACTTGTCTCCTTCCTACATGGCTTGAAAACCAAGTCCCAGAGAGGAGCCAGCTGGAGACACTCAGGGCAGAACAGACCTTTTCTCCTTTCCTGCATCCCAGAGGAGAGCAGAGTAGCCAGGACACCGGCTGACAACCACATGGAGCTGAACTCCTGCCGTGGGAGGGCAACTCTTGACAATGCCAAGAAAGAGACTTTCTCCTTCTGCAAATATTCATCCAGGTCTTAGCCTGGCCACCTGAAGATTTTCCTGTGATTCTGCTCATTTTCATGTGGAAGGGTAGTGGGTTAAAGGATTTTCTCTTTGCGCAGTTGCAACCCGAGTAGCACCAAATGGAAAGCAAACTACAGAGCAGACTGAACCAATGTCATCCAAAACACTCTCAACAGAGAAGAGCTTCAGGTTGGAAAACGTGTTTGCAGGCAAACCTTTATGTGCACAACAGCAGAGCTGGGGGAGGGGAAAGAGGTGTGTTGGGCAGCAGTTCAGCCTCCACACTATGCCTTTTGCCCTTCCACTCTTCTACCCTTCAGCCTGGTAGGGATTCAACACAAATAACCATGCTGTGGCTGCTGAACCAGATGACCCACTAGATGTCCTTCTTAACAAATGTTTTTATGAAATTAACAAAAGGACTGTGCAGCAGCTTCCCATTAACTCAGGCCCAGCTTCAGCTTGTACTCATGGTATGCTCATTAACACCTCCTCTTGGAATACTTATCAAACATATCTGCTAAATTTTTACTCAGACCCAAGAAATATTCCTCTTAGCATCTAATGCAAAAGGATCAAAACCCAGACTTTTATTCAAGTTTTTGTTCCTGGAGAGAATTCCTGAATTCCCTTATAAAATTTGGGTTTTGAACAATTTCTGGGGACAATCTAAGTTTTATAAATTGTCAGACTGAAATGTGTTTGTACACATAATAAATATTTGCATGAGTCAAAATTAATCAGGCTTACAGATCTTGGTATAGAAAGATTGAGGCACAAAAAATAATAACTAAAATGCAATCTTTTCATACCTAAGTCAGATTCTGATGATCTGCATTTACTTTCATTTCTTTTCTCTCATTGGAGACACAATTTTATATCAAGTTTCTCTGTAAAAACAGTGAATGGAAAGTTACTAAATGATTAACAACAATAAATGATTAATAGATGTTGTAATAAATAATCGTTTTAAAATCCAGTCAGTCAATAGGTTGCTAATCATTATTAAAAACCACACATTACACCTCCTCTTGCCATGCTTATAACCTTCCATGTCACTTGTTACTACAAGGCTTACACCTCTCTTTCAGCTCTAGTAAGCATTTATTAACCCTTTATAAACTATCTAGGAATGAAACCATGTTGTAGAATGCAAAAAGAATACCTTATGTTCAGAAGCTTATCACAAAGACAGAATATCTCTCCCAATGCAATTGACATTTCTTGAAGACAGCAAATGATCTGAAGGCAGTTGAGCTAGATTTTCTATTGTGCAAGAAGTAAAAAAACATCTAGGAATCTCACACATGTAGCAGAATCACAGAATGGTTGAGGTTGGAAGAGGCCTCGAGAGGTCATCTGGTCCAATCCTCCTGCCACCTAGAGCCAGTTAGCCAGCACCATGTCCAGATGGCTTTTGAATATCTCCAAGGATGGAGAATCCCCAGCCTCTCTGGGCAACCTATGCCAGTGCTTGGTCACCCTCACAGTGAAAAAGTGTTTCCTGATGTTCAGACAGAGCCTCCTGTGTTTCAGTTTGTGCCCATTCCCTCTGGTCCTGTCACTGGGCATCGCTGAAAACACTCTTGGGTGCATCTTCTTTCTACCCTCCCTTCAAGTATTTATACACAAGGATAAGATCCCCATGAGCGTGCTGTTCTCCAGGCTGAATAGTCCCAGCTCTCTCAGCCTTTCCTCATAGGAGAGGTGCTCCAGTCCCTTAATCACCTTTGTGGCCCTTTGCTGGACTGTCTCCCGTAGCTCCATGTCTCTCTTGTACTGGGGAGACTAGAACGGACACATGGCTCCTGGCGTGGCCTCACCAGTGCTGAGTAGAGGGAAAGGATCACCTCCCTTGACCTGCTGGCAGCAGTCCTCCTAGTGCAGCCCAGGATACCATTAGCCTTCTTTGCAGTAAAGGCATGTTCTTGTTTTATGTTCAGCTTGTTATCCATCCGGATCCCTAGGTCCTTTTCTGCAAAGCTGAACAATACACAGGTTTATCAAACACCAGACCCAAATTCCATATAATGTGACCTCTTCTTCAGTACATGTTAGATTAACTTGAATTAACAGTAGAAAAGCATCCACTGAATTGAGAAAGTTCAAAATTTGATCAAAGGAAAATGAATGAGAATTTCAAGAATTTACCTGCCCCCTCAGATCTGTCCCTTAAATGAGAGTTGCTTAACTTTATGTCTAAACATATTTTCATTATTAAGTATTCAGCAGGCCATTAGAATATGACAATAGATGCCAGCAACTTTCTCCTCTATAAACAAATTTAAATAAATACAGCTAAGGAGGAAAATGTATGCCTTGCTCACCCTAAGAGTTAGCAAAATTTAATAATACTAAAAGTTAATAATTACTAAACAAGCGGACAAAGTGTTGTTTGGTTTGGAGTCAGTTTGCTCATGTATCCCCTGACACTTTAAATGAGTTCATTGTGTTTTATGAGCATTAAAGTGTCCCCCTCCATCAGTCAACTCGTTCTCTTGGTTTAATTTTAATACATGCTGTATGTCCCTTGAAATCATTGGCTTGTCTGAAGGTCCCCAGATGCTCCCTCCTCAGTTCTCTCTCTCAGTCCCACTTGCTCTTCTCCACACACCTCTTTTGTCTTTACTCAGCTGGTTCTAGCACACACAAACATATCAGTCACAACAGGAGAGTTTTCTCTCTCACATGTTCATACTCAACAGAAGAATATAGAATAAATTTCCTCTACTAACATACATACATATATACATATATACATATATACATATATGCATGCATATATGAGTATGACCTACATACTTCAGCAATTGTAACTACCTGACTCAGGTCTTCCATTGGACCATGAGGTGAGGTTTGTTTTGGTGGTTTTTTTTTTATTGCCTTCAAGTGCTCACTCTGGCCAAGAAACAGGGAATACAGCTTCTTCTCCATCCCTGACCACAAAGCTGGGCAAAAGTTTCCCATTGCATTTATCACATTATGTACGGACTTTTAGGTTTCTCATTACATCCATAATGTGATCAGCAACTGGGTAAACTTGCACAGACCGCCACACTCTCAGAAAGCCGCTAATATTAAAGTATAAATATTACTGTCACTGGAAATTCTTGTGGTTGCAGTGGTCTACATCAGGGGCTTTCAACCATGGTGTTAGGCAGATCAGTCAAAATCCTGTTGTGACAAGAGAAAAGACATCCATCTTTCTGTCACACACCAAGTTTATGATAGCATGTCCTAATAGGGTGTGGTGGGTTACATTTAGTTACCTAGTTCTCTTGTCAAAAGGAGAGGGATACCTAAATGCGGCACATGTATACAAAACCGTGGGAAAGATTTGACTTCCACTCCATTTCAGACAAGAAAACATTTGAATATTTTTGTGTTTTCAGACTGGGGAGGAAAAAAGAATAAAATAGCCATGGAAAAAAACCAGAGTTTCATTGACTAAGTCATTGCTAAAGCTGCATTTTTTTGTCATGGTTCCTGAGAGAGTCAAGGAGTTCATGTTTTTCAGAAAATTATCCATGACTGATGACACTTTGGGACTTTTTGCACGTGGGTGGGTGGGTGCAATGCTAACCAGCTGAATCCATTTCAGAGAAACCTTTTGCTACTGTCAAGTTAAGTCCCAGACTGCAATGGGATATGACAAGAGCAGGAACCCAGCAACACCACCACAATGACGAAGTGTCCTGGACCAACGAACTCTCCCAGAGACTGCCAGGAGCAATGAGCTTTCTCCTTCCCATAAAGAAAACAAAAGGTCTTTTCTTCTTTCTCTTTTTTTTTTTTTTTTTTTTTTTCCCTCTCTAATTCCCATATTTAGAACCGTAGCTTGGTTCAAAGGTTAGCTCTGGCACGGTGACCAATTGCGTCTCCATATGGTATTTATTTAATTATTCTTTGTCTAAAATGCTTTTGGCACAACATATTTGCATGCATTAGATGGTGTTTATAGAAAACCTGAATACTGCAGTTCAGAGAAAAGGTCATTGGCTCATTCTTTCTCTTATTTCAATTGAATTTTCCTTGCTGTTGTTTCTGCTGCTACTCATTTTATTTCTTTATAGATATTGATTTCTTTTCCAGATTTGTTTGTTTGCTTGCTTTTTGTTGTTGTTGTTGTTGTTGTTGTTGTTGTTGTGGTTAGTTTTTTTTCAGCTTGACCACTTGTGTGTTCTCTGTAAAAGCTTCAGACAGTCTTACTAAAATGGAGGAATGTGGTCTTGTCTACAGACTTGTCACTTGCAGCTAGTGCCCATGCCTCCTCAGCATAGAAGGCTTTCCTTCTGTCTCTCTGAAAGAGGAAATTTCATTCTGCTTGAGTTTTCTTACGAAGCATAGCATCATCAGAGGCTGTGCATCCCGTTCACCACCTTTAACACTCTATTTCCTATCTTTAGCAAACAACTGTGCCAAAATTGCTCTCATTTTACCTACTTGCAGTATTTGTGGAAAACCTCACTTAACACATCCTCCAGTTCAACAGAGGGCTGTGGCAAAGCTCCAATTCAGAAAAAGCATTATCTCCCTGTTTCTTCCCCAAGTGACTCAGACTATTTTCAATTGTGTAGGAAGCCTCTCCTCATACCCACTTCTAAATAATGCCAAATGGCATGAAGGTTTGATTGCTCTGTGATTGTAGCTTTTTGGTCTTCAGCAGAGTTATGTGAAGAAATAATTTTTACTGCTCATCTTTTAGGTCACTGTCAAATTTTAAGATTCAGATAAGGAAGTTATGCTTCATGTAGGCTACTTTGACTCTTTATGTATATAAATATATATTTATGATATGACATGTATCTTATACCATTTTATGTCATTGCTGGTTAATGTCAGATGACCATTTCCTCCAGTTATGCAAACTGTAAAACTTTCCTGAATCCAGCCTTGATGGAGCACACCTGCTTTCAAATGCTTCAGATTTACCCTAAGGCCTCAATCGCACCAAGGCAAGTTCCAAGATCAAGGCAAACATCAATATGCTGAACAACAGAAGTGGCTGTAACCCTTTTAAAATTTGACTTATTGCATCTTTATTTCCAGCTGGATTCCTCTGCAGTAATGAAAGGCTTGTTGAGATCAATATGGCCACCTTGACTGGCTGAAAGGAAAACCCTGTGGTGTTTCTTCCTAACCTGAGTGCTTTACACTGATGATATTATCATCCATGGGCTTCTTGTATCTGACCCTAACTGACAGCAATATCTTTCAGTTTCTGTATTATATAACAGAGATAATCCACGTCAGGAAGGAAAACCCTGGTTTTGCTTTGTAGCAGATATTCCAGCTCACTGGCTGTGAAGCATCACCAGTGATATCAGAGGTTGCACAATGGCATTGAGGGACTGGGAGAAGTGGATCTCTTGCTCTCAACCCATGTGGAAATATTCTGTGACTGAAGGGAAGACTTTCACGGGTTTTTGGCAATAGGCTTGTTACATTGGTCCTTGAGAAATACAGTACTTAACTAGTTACCTACCCCTATGCATGTGCCCAAATTGAAGTGCTACCTGGAATCCAATGGCATTTCTTAATGAGGACATCATGCCACTTCTGAACTGAGTCAATTTAAAAGACAAAGCTCTTCTGGTTAATAAGAAGAGCTAATATCCAAGGTGCAAACTATGATGCTGTGTCTGGTGTAGGCTTCTAAAACCCAAATTGCAATCATTTCTAGCCTGGCTAAATTTTGCCATATTTTCTGCTAATATAAAGAACTCTCTTCCTCATGGAGACTTCCAGAATCTAACAATGGACAAAATGATTGACAAAATCACTAAATGTCTCTGAACTTGTTTTTCAAGAAGTCGTAAATTGGATTGTCACAGGATTACATGTACCTACTACCACAGGATGTATCACTTGCAGAGAATTTCTCCTGTAGCTTGCTTAAGAAAAAAAAATCCTATTAAATATCAATACATATTCATTCTTTATATTTCATTCTGGATTCCAGTTTTCTGTGTTTTTTCACCAGTCAGTTTTGTCATGGCATTGGAAAGGAACCATAAGTATAAGAGCAGCAAATTAAGAAGCAACAACCCAGCATACATTGTTTGGAAGAATCCCTGACTGTGACAGGTGACATAAAGCTTCCCTTTCATATACATTATGTCTGAAATAAAACATACTTTGCAATTTTACATTACAAATTAGTGCTGTGCTGGAATCAAACTGGAGATTGAAGCAGTTTACCTGTTTCAGTGAAATTAGTCCGGTACCTGGGTCATTTAAGAAAAACATTCAGAAAATGTAATTAAACCAGAACTCCATTCTATGAACACCAAGTCTGCTCTTTACAGTAACATCTACAAGACAGGCATGTGAACATTCTTAATTGCTTGCATAGTCCTATTGACTTCAGTAGGAAGTGTTGCAGGCATAGGTCACTGCCGGACTGCCATTCATATGCCTGGTCTTGGAGCAGGCTGATTATTAATTTTAGCAACGTCTGAGGATACCTGGCATGGTACGGCAGGCACATACCACATTGTGATATTTGAGCTGGAAACATAACCAGTCTCTCTTCCTTAAAGCACATTTTAAAAACTTATAGACTTAATTTTAACTGGTGTTTTAGCATCATTCCCGAGAGAGAGGCTGAATGGGAGAAGTGAAGATGCATTTTAGTTGGACAAGCAAGTTCCTCTCAATATTTTCAGGAGATGAGCAACTTTTAAACTTCAAGTTGACTGTGGCAGACAGAAAGCTTCAAGCAGAGTGAGATTTAAATAGGTCTTAGACAGCATCAGAGATCTGATAATTTTAAGAGCGCGTGTCTAAAATGAAAACAATAAGTCAATTCAACATAGCAGTAAATGAAACTTTTTGCAATCCATATTATTCCATCACTTCCACTGGAAAAACAAACAATACTTAGCATACCAAAACAGCTGTTGTTAAATTTACTGGTGTAACTCATCAGAGGAAAGAAAGACCCTATACCAGTATCATCTCTCATGTTAGAAAATTGAAAAAATACAATACTGTTATACACAAAAACATGAAGATTATATGAAATTCTATTTCCTTGTGATAATGGTACAGAAAATAATTTTTCAGTAGTCAAAATCACTAATGCATCCTCATTCTTTTATATTTACAAATAATCAATGAGAAGTAGAATAACAACTAGAAGTTAAGGTTAATGAAATCAAATGAAGAATTTTGAAAAGTCAGACCTATTATTGATATGCCTAAATATTGACTTTAGCCCCTATGAATAGATCAATAGGGTTTAATGTCAGAATGGACTCCTCATAACAAAAGACAACAAACTTCCCTTAAGAAATGCCTGCTTCTTCCCAATGCATGCTCTTGAACTACAGTGCACTTTTCAGAAAAGAAAAAAAAAAGAAGAAATCTTGACCAAAATAATTCCCACCAGGTATAAATCATGACCCCTGTTGTTTCAGTGACTATCACTTTGAAGAATGGTCTTCATTTTAGCCAGAATTTGTCTAACTTCAATTTCCCATCTCTTAATCTTGTTAAGAGTTTGGCTAATAGAGAAAATGGTCCTACAGACTAATATGCATGCCACTCCACACTGCAGCTCACTCCCAGGGCCCAGCATCACCTGGGGCCTGTCCCTGAACTCTCTCCATATCTCGGCTGCCTCTTGGACCATGGGACCAGTGGTGGGTAATATTGCAGCAAGCTCAGTGTCAGGCTTATGGGTGCTGAACACAACACAACCCGTTTTGCTCATGACAACCACAAGCCACTGTATTTTTTTTCAATGACAGAGTCCCTCAGTTATAAGACTACCTTTAATGAAAGAGCCATGGAAATGTGTATTGTTTTCTTGCATTCCAGCTATACCAAATAACCAATATCAACCAAACACCAATATTTGCTGTCGCCCCATTCTTGCGGAATGAACCGCTATTTATTAGCAACAGTTACGGTCATTGCTCAGGGAAACGTTAAACAGCATAAGGCTAGGTCAAACATCTGTGGCCTGAGAAAAGGAAGCATTCATAATTATCTTCTTGAGACTTGTCTCTTGTCCATTATCTGAGTGCAATGTTGGTTTGGTACCATTCGAGGCTTTCAACCAAATGGCATGTTAATACAAAATAAAATGTGTGCCAGAGATTTCTTAGCTTATTGGATCAACACACTGCTTTTATCAAAGAGCATTTTAAAATGTCACAAACACACCAGTTATTTTCCCAGACCTATTCTCTTAACCCATGCTAACTGCTGTAAACAGAAATATCATCCTTTTATTTAGGGCCTATGATGATTTTCCATTACTTTATGTGGCACTGATGTCCAGAACAGCAGGCTGAGTAGCCCTTTTCTATTCTGGCCCAGTATTTGTTTTAGTCTCTTGGAATGGTTATGAGACATGTTAGGGAAAAAAGTCAATGTTAGTGCCTCAGAGGAGTTCTCAGCCATTTTGATTAAAATTTTCTGGTATAAGTTCTTTCAATGGGTGATTAAACAATCTGATTCTCAAAGATGTTCTTTAACATCACATTTCATTATCACCGGAACTGAGAAGTGTTTAGCATTACATGACAGAACAAGGGGCTTTTATCAAGTCTGTAATAAAGATATTTATTGAATCGCCGTGTCTTCGGCACTATAAATAGTAACTGTACCAACTAGCAATGGGTCATTGCAGACTTCTTTTGTTTCTCAGCAGATTTTTTCCATAGACATCTCTTTGTGAACTTTTGCTTCCCTCATCAATTTTCTGTTTTTCCCGCCTTTTAGCTCACATTCACTGATGCTATTTTCTGTTTTTCTAATAATTCTTATTTCTTTGAAAAACCAAATATTTATTTTCACCTCTATGCCTAACTTTTAAGAAATAATTATAATAATAGTAATAATAACAATTCAAAAACCTAAACCATAACAGTACTTTAGACTGTGAGTTTGTTGGGCGGCTAGCAAAATGTTTTATGACAAATAACAAGATTCTTTTTCCTAGATAATCTCACTTAAAATTGTTTTCAAGTCTGTGAAACTGAGCCTTTAACATCCTTTTGTACATGTATTGCTGGTTCAGACTGTATTCTATTTGCATGTAACAAATGTAATCAAATTGGGACAATTCACATCTAAAAAAATACTGATTTTAAGTTTTGAGATCAATTTCTCTTTTTCAAGGTGAAGTCTAGCTTAAAGCTCCCTGAACTTGGATGTAACACATATTAAGTTAGAAAATCGATACCTACAATTTTTGGACATTCCAAAACCAGGCTGTGGGACGTTGGCAGCATGTGTCACGTGGACCAAAAGTCCCACACAAGTTATCCATTTATTGAAAACTATGGATTACTCTACTAAGTGCATTTTCAGCTGCTAGGGCAGTGCACAGAGCAGCTGGTGTCTAGGCAGTGGCCAGGTAGCTGCAGAACATGGTAAGAACAATGAAGAAAACAGCAGCGTTAAAAATGAAGGAAAAACAACAAAACATAATAAAATGTAATTAGAAAAGGAATATAATTTTATTTAAAACTTCAGAAAGCAATGTTTTTCAACAGGATAATAGATGCTGAAATATTCTTGAAAGTTCTACCTAGTAGCATTATTTACCTGAAAAAAACTATTGATCTGTTCTAAGATGCAAATATACTCACCACTTTTCAGCCACTCAGAAAACAATAAAAAAATGTTCCAAGCTTACATGTGCAAGGCACTTTTAAAAGAGCTCCTTTGAAAACATAAAAGTTGTTGTCAAATTGTTAGTTGGAGATTTTTTTTTAAAGAAAAGTAAATGAGGAAAACCAAGATACAGAGAGGTTAACACACATAGCGCCATGCAAAGTTGACAACATGCCAAGACTGGTTCCCTGAGGGTTGAATAGCAAGTCCAGGTTGCAGTTGACACTGTGGGTTTGTAAATTTTAGTTTGTAAATTTTCCAGACCACATTCATGTGCCGTATAAAACCAAAAACCTTTTTTCACATCAGAAGAGTGTCGCCTAATTTAACATTACTTAGTAGCTTCTTCTTAGCAAGGTGCTTAGTTTGTAGTGTATTTGGTGCCCACCCTCAACAAGGTGGATGAAGAGAGAACACGTCCTCACATCACTCATAACAAATCCATACCTGTGACTGATCTCAGTGGTTCTGGATTTCCCCAGTGGCTGATGGCAGTACACCTGAAAAAACAGCTCTGCAGCAGTGAGGATCTTAATTTGTAAAAATGCTTTTCAAGGAATTAAGCCCATCACAACAAGAATTACAAATTCACACAGGTCTCCCCACTACTTGAACTCAGCAATTGTGCTTCTATACACTGATGTGCTGTCAATGGTGAACTGACAGATTCGAGACCTCAGACAGGCATGCCATACCCATACAAACTGCAAAATGAAGACCTACTGCATGAAAATCACTACATTAATCTACAGGCAGGCAAGGTCACCACTTTTCCAAAACTTCTTTTGTGTTTCATAAGTGGAAATGACAAAGGCAAAGCTTCATTAGTGACCTAGCAGTCTCAGACAGACAGACCAAGGTCCAAGGGAGATGAAATCCCTTCTGCATACATTGCAGGTAATCAATCAGCAGAGGTGCACTATCATCAGGAGGGGCCTGCACTCACCAGGTGCTTTGCTGCATCTCATTGCTTCTGCCACAAAAACCAGCTGTCATCATTGTAAGACAGTTCTGGTGTGCTAGCGTTGTTGCCAAGCTGGGTTTCAGGCTAGTCTCCCTCCCAAAGTGATTTTTTCGTTTAGCACAAGACACCCTGTACCCATGGGTGTTGACAAGAGAGCACACGTGCCTCACATAACAAGTGAAGACATGACCCTAGCGGAGAGATGGGATGACCACATGCTACCCTGCCAGCAGCACCACCAAGCCTTTGCTCAGCACTGAGCTCTGCAGGATGCTGTGGAGCCAGGAGGCTGCAGGGGCCAGCACCTGCTACCAGATCAACAGTGGAGATGTTGGGTACCCATAACATCAGAAACTTCACCTGATACCCCAGCATCAGGCATGTGCTTAGAGCTGCTGATCTTGCTTGAAGATCCAGTCTTTGCTGAGGTCTCCATAAACTTCCTTGGTTTAGGTCAAGGGAGACACTTCTCTGAGGTTACTGGCTTAGCCTGTTCAGTATTTTAAAATATGTATTATAATGAGTTTTCCATCAAAGGTGTCACTTGCTATCTGCCTTGAGAAGATAAATACAGGAAGAGCGTTGCTATAGGAAAACCCTAACTGGTTTCCCATTTCAAGGTAGGTGCTATCTATGCTATAATACTTAAATCCTGCATCGCCCTTCATGAGGCAGGAACACTTAACAAAACAAACAAACAGCAATTTCTCATTTGCTGGAAGCACTTCGGTGTTACACTCAAAAACTTGTTATGGGGCAAAAAGGGCAGCACACCTTATAAGGGAAGTCTAGAATTTCTTGTTAGTGTAATTAAAATCCTACAGTGTAACTAAGCAACAACAAGTAGTTCTAACAAGTAGTCCAGCTAGAACAATGCTAACACTCATCATCCAAATGATCTAATTAACACAAAATAAATCTTAATAATACAGTTTTTAAATCATTATACAAAGCCTCCTACTATCTTCCCCTTTCTCTGGATTTATACTGACCCTCCCACAGCCCCTGTGTGTCCTCGGGTCAGCAGGAGCGCCTGTGTGACACACTTCTACACTTCACTCTGTCTTTATTGGTCTGGAGCTCATGTGACGTCCCAATTTACTCTGTATGGTGTATTTACACTTGGTAGATAGATACCTGCTGCTTGTTGCTCCTGTGGCTAGTTCTGCTCAGGTCGCAGGTCCATGCCTCTTTAGCTGACAGTGGTAAGTTGTTTATAGCCCTGGGGTCTCCAGTGCCAGCCTGTTCCCTCTCTCTTATTTCCCGCTGACCTGCACACCTCTATGCTGTGTCCCCATTCCCAAGGCCTCCGCTGTCATACCAGGCCTGCATATAATGACATAATAACGACATCATTATGGTAGGGTCATAAATGTTGCATTCTGCACAGAGTAACTATACTATAAAGTATAAAATTGTGGCTTTTCTGTGATTGTACAAAGATAAGCAAAAGTAGAACAAATTAGGCAACAGTGACCTGATCGGTGCAAGAATTGTTGTTACAACTAGATTAACTAAAACAAAGCTCCAGGCAGGCCAAGAAGACCCCACACAAAGCCTGGCAAACTTGCCTCAGTCCTAAGACCTTGCAAAGTTACTGTGAAGTCGACAGACTTTACTGGGCTATACATGACTACCGAGAGATTTTTGTCAAGAAAGGAAAAAATTACGCCAGAGGAAGAGGCATCATTCCAACAAAATGTTCCACGTTAGTGTAATGAGAAAAGTAAACATGAGTGCATTATCACGAAAATAAAAGCTGAACTGACAGTGACCTGGTTGGTTGTCATTCATGCTCTCCATGATGCGAGCAAACTTATTCACAACAGACAACCCCCCCTTCCACCCCAAGACATGCATTCTCACCCTACACTTCAGATTTTACTGCTTTATTTCCTGTGGCATATTAATGAACAAAAGCAGAATTGCCTATTGTCGTGGTTTAACCCCAGCCAGCAACTAAGCACCACACAGCCGCTCACTCACTCCCCCGCAGTGGGATGGGGGAGAGAATCAGAAGAGTAGAAGTGAGAAAACTCATGGGTTGAGATAAAGACAGTTTAATAGGTACAGCAAAAGCCGCGCGCACAAGCAAAGCAAAGCAAGGAATTCATTCACTACTTCCCATTGGCAGGCAGGTGTTCAGCCATCCCCAGGAAAGCAGGGCTCCATCATGCGTAACGGTTACTTGGGAAGACAGACGCCATCACTCCGAACGTCCCCCCCTTCCTTCTTCTTCCCCCAGCTTATATACTGAGCATGATGTCATATGGTATGGAATAGCCCTTGGGCCAGTCTGGGTCAGCTGTCCTGGCTGTGCCCCCTCCCAGCTTCTTATGCACCTGGCAGAGCACGGGAAGCTAAAAAGTCCTTGACCAGTGTAAACTCTGCTCAGCAAGAACCAAAACATCAGTGTGTTATCAACATTATTCTCATCCTAAATCCAAAACACAGCACTCTACCAGCTACTAAGAAGAAAATTAACTCTATCCCAGCTGAAACCAGGACACTATAAACACATTTCTGAAACTGTTTATAGTGTAAGGGCATTAATCTTCTACTCTACTAACACATTATGAAACAGATACTTCTGAATGTGCTGCGTATCAACCTGGAAGTGATGAAAGTACTTAACAGCTTTATAAAAGCCTCTTTTTGCTTAGAGGAGAGAGTACCCATGTACAGTAGCCCTTGTTATCCCCAAAATGTTATTTTGTTCTACTCCATGCTTTGTAATGACAGTTGTCTCTTTCAGGCTCGAACAGACCATCTTGTTTGGCTTTAGCAGAATGCAATGCCAGATATCACCATGTGTCTGGCTTCACAGATCACTGGTAGATATCTATTTGCAGTCCTGTAACTTAGAAATGCATACACTGCTATTTTTCTTTCCATTTTTCACAAAGTTTCATATAATATTCTGTACAAATGGGATTGCACTCATATGTACATAACCAAACATATGTATCTTGGATGGAGATCTTTGTAAAGTGGATTTTAGCCCAAAGTAAATTTTTCTAATCGGGTTTAAAAGCCTCCAGAATTGGAGATTATAATGGAAACAGTGCAACAGAGCATCTAATAGCAGCACTGCAAGATCTCTTCTGTAGAGCAGGAGTAACATTTAGAGAGTGACACTACAATGTTACAGCAATACTCCACAACCCTCATTTCTACTTTTAACACCAGTTTTGCAGTGAAAAATGGAAACAGTAAACAGCAGCTCAAAATTTCTACTAGCAGTATTAATATCAATGACTCTTGCAAAACCAATAGCATAAATCTTGCTCTTAGCACCATGGCACATGTTTAATTAATCAGGCCTGCCATCCTCATTTGCCCTTCACTGGGTTTCACTGATGATTACCCAGTGGAAAATTCAGCCCCTTAATGCAAACAATATCCTTTTTAACACTTTCTTTCCAGTGTCTGGCTTTTGAGGGTGGCAGAGGCATTGTCAGCAAAGGAGACTGGAACTCCATGCTTGGCTTCAGCCACCCTTCTGCAATTTAACCCTTCATATGGATTACAAACCAACTTGGAAGGGGTTGCTTTCTTTCCTTATCCAGAACGGCTTTTACTCCAAGACCTCTTTTCTTTTCCTCTCAGCTTTAGTGATAGGATTACAACAAAATTTTTATGCATCCTGTGAATGTGAGGCAAGAGACATATTAAGTGCTAAGTTATTCTAATTTATTCTGCTAAAGGAACCATGTGAGGTAGCACAAAGCCCTCCCTGCTTTCGAATTTTAGGCCAGTCACAAGTTTTACTTGTAAAGGACATCAGAATTTTATTTTCTTGTTGGTAACGCTACCCAGGAATGAGAGAAAAAAATCATCTAAGAAATGAAACCCTTGTAAATAAAATATAATTCACAGACAGGAGCAGAATTTTCCTCTGGGTCATTATTAGTGAAACCCAGTGAGGGGATAATAAGGACATGAGACCTGATTAATTAAACATTTGCACTATTGTGTGTAATTATAATTTTGTGAATCATCCCATGGACATCTGTTTACACAGGACCATGGGACCCACCATGCTGAGCTTCGCCGGGACCTCAGGCAGAGCCCAGCATGGGGCACTCAGCTGCTGGGGCCCCACGGCTCCTTCCCCAGACCAAACAACCATTCTGCCCGCCCAGGCGGCACATCACAGCCTGCCAATCTGGCCACGTGTTCATGGCAGCTTCTTCCCGGAGGAAGCCTCCAAACTGGCCTGGTTTAGTGCTCCGAGCTGATCCACTCATACCCATCACTATGTGAATTTGCAGTGACACCTGTAAGTTTTCGCATTAGGTTACTTGAGTGCACTGTGGCATTCTCCTAGCATGTGGGACATATTCCCATTTATCTTACACTTCAATCTATGTTCTAGCCATATACAGCTCACAGGAATTAATATGCCAGGCTTTTACTTGAAACATTTTTTGAAAGGTCTGTGCCATGCCATATTTGCAGTTTAAAGCCTTTTTACAGCTTTTGGTTGCTAATTAACTTATCTCGGGTTTTGCAACTTTCTGACAAAATAGCCTTGACCTCCTGAAGCGTAGTAAAAACCTTGGTGCCAGTATCACCAACTAGATGCTATGGAGTTACTAATAGAGACAGCATCAGCCTGCCTAAAATTTACTGTAGTAGAAAAATTAAATTGTCATAGCTCACATACATACACTTCTATGATAACTCTAAGTCGCAGCATGTTTCCACTCCAAATGGTGACTGTGACAACAGCATTTTGGGGACCTGCTTCTCAAAAATGGCTGGGATTGACAGTGCTCCAAGCTGCCCTGTCATGGCAAAATGATCTTTCTGGGGAGGCTGGGAACAGCTCTGATGCCTCTTGGAGGTGTTACATCCACCTCCCTTGGGATGGGAAAGGGTAACTACCACAGAAGTCCATTTTCAAGCATTTGTGGAGAAATAAAGGTATTCATGAGAGAAAGCTCAATATTTTGGTTCATTCTTTGGCTTCCGCTGCCTGATACAATCATCTGGGGTGTCTGAAAATATCCTATGTTACTAGAAGTGAGGCTCCTAGCCAGAGCACCCCTAAGGGAGAAGAAGAAACTGTGGAAGTAACATGGAGGAAGAAAATACAGTTTCATATATTTATACTTTTTTTTTTTTTCTGATTAGCGACTTTCCAATCTCTCACCCCCTCTTTTAATTGATAATTATCTTTGAGTGTTTTTACAGCACTTGTAGCTCTCCTTCCCCTGCCCATCTAAGAACAGATATTAAATCAGAATATTTCTGAAAAACCCAGATGAAGTAGAAAGCATGAATAGCCCAGCTAAACAGGCTACTTCGTATATAAGAGCTGAAAGGCACAAGAGGCTTTACTGCAACAGAGACCTAGATGTACATGACCAGAAGGGAAAAAGAGAAAAAAAGTTGTTCCGTTGAAAACTTCTGCTGTGTTTTCTGTTGTAAGAGGAATGTGTGTAAAAACCCTGTTAGCAAAATCCTGCCAGGCACTGTGGGTGTCAGCATCTTGTGTATGCAAACAGATAGTTGGGTTGTGCTACAGAAATCCAACTGTCACGGGTCAAAAAGACACGCTGAGCTGGCTCAACACAATTTTCGAAATTCGTTGCTGTTGGTTTTAGCTTGCGGTAAAATACTGTCTGCCACAGCACCATCTAATTCTTGCATTAAATGATAACATTTCTATCAGGCTAGTGCTAAGTTTACCTTCGGTATGTCTTCTTCAGCCTTCACTCCATGTGACCAGTCCTGGCAACCTGTCGCAAAACCAACAAACTTTAAACACCCTTCAGGTCTGCCCACTGGTGTGACTGGTTCCTGTGTAGGCATAACAGATAGAAAAAAGCACTTTCCAAACCTTAGAAGATGGGAACATGCTGGACAGAGGGCCTGGCACTGAAAGGCACAAACAGACCTGGATCCTTGAGTCACATCTTCAGACAGAAAATCACTAGATAATGGCATCTTTGCAAGGAAACACAGCACCCATGATCAACTCCTGCATGTCATCTCCTTCTTTCTCTACTCTTGTCCCAGACAAGATGATCTAGTCCTAGGGGTCTCTTCCTCTGAATCTCATGATGCCCAGTAAAAAAAAAAATCAATCAATCAATCAGTTGCGAACACTGCTTTTTTTAAAAAAAAAAACAATCAAACAAAAAAAACCCTGTCTGGTTTTAGTAATTTGCTAGATTTCATCCTAATTACTCCTAATTATTCCTTGCATTAGCCTGATGAACTGTAGGCATGTATCTTCAGCAGAAGTAAGATTTGAATATAATATGCCTGAACATCTCCAGTGGCACAAGCTGCAGTGTGTTTCCAGTACGAGGGGGGAGCTTGACAGATACTAGCAGCACAGGCCACTTCTTAACATGACAGAATAAGGAAACCAAAGAAAAAGGAGAACTGGTGCCAATTTTGTAAGTAAGTGGATTTAAAAGGCAAGTAAATGCACTTTTCTCACTTTCAAAAACATTTATTCAGTCATCATCTTCAGGTAGTTTATCATAAAAGTCAGATTACACATGTGTTTTCCACCCATACCTCCTGATGTTCTTCACAAGAAACTAACTAACTGAAAGGAAAGACACAACAGGAATGATCCTAGTTCCTTCCTTTATACAACTAGATTAAAAAAAAGAATGGAGAATTAAGATGTTTTACAAATATAACAAGGCTATGCCAAGAACCTGGTTCTCTGAACCACTAAAGAAAAGGGGACTGTTTTCATGAACAAATTGCCAGGGCTAGGTTTCGCCTTTCATTTAGCTGCTTGGTTGAAATGTTCAATCAATTTTGATTGAAACTGACTAGGAAGAAAATACTGAATTTTCTTAGACCTCAGTTCTCTTAGGTCTCAACAATAGATTACTACTGAATTTGTTGCTTTTTTTTAAATGAGTGGAAAGCACATGAAATAGCAACACAAAAACCCTAGTGCCATTTGGTGTCTTGAAAGGGGGCTGAGAACCTGGATCCCATAAGTCTACGTTAAAATTTACTCTTGACCAGTATTTTGGGCCAGTCACTTAATCTCTCTGTCCCTCAACTTACTTCTGCAAATGACGGATTTTAATATTCCACTGGCTTTAATGCACTAGTAGGCTCTCTAGATGAAAAGCACCAGGTAATGCATGTTGTTATGATAGAAAAAATACAGTAAACCTGTGCAATTGTCTCATGAGGTAGGGTTGCTAATTCACTAATTGATGCCTTTAGAAATACATGCCTGAGCACCGTCAGCATGAAGCTCCCCTGCCTGATACATCTTGACATAATGCGGAGCAGTGCTAAGTACTGAAAACAGTGTGATAATCAACTCCCTTACTTTTTCAAGGAGCTCGGATGAGACAGAGAGAAATCTCCATAGCGATGCTACCACTGCAACTTTGCTATTGAGATCATTGGCTTTGCCAGAAGCCGCACTGAATCTTATGTGAAAACAAACAGCAGGGAATCCTGAGCATCTTATAGACAACCCAGGGAGTAACCAGAGCAGCATTTTTTTCTTCTTTAAACCTTGCACTGTGCAGTGTTGCAATTGACTGGGTGACGCAGCAGCAGAAATCAATTGAAAACTCTAATAAGGGCATCAGATACGACTGAAGGGAAGCAGGTGAAAAAGATTGTAGATGACATAGCACTGCTGTCTGAATATGTGATGGGAATGCAAGAAACGACTAACAGTTCACAATGGTATCAGTCCATTTTGGCCTCACCAATACTAGAGCAATGTGACCCTGTATGGGAGAGCTAGCACTTCAGAGAAGATGACCAGCTGACCAAGACAGCCACAGCCTCCTACCTGCAAAGATCTCCAAACGCAAAAATGCATCAAGGCTTGACTGGAAAAGTGACTGGATGAAGGTGGGATAATTTTGGCAAAGAGCATGGCCATCGCAAACGACGGTCAATGCTTGTAGTGGCCACTGCAGAAACACGCAGTGGTCAGGGTGGCAGCTCTCTGGGTGAGGTGGGTTGGTGCATCAACAAAGGCAGCAGAGGGAGGTTGCAGCCCTGCTGCCCTCTCTGGACCTGTGCTGTGGAGATGGCCAGGCTGCAGCTCAGTTTCTGACATTCTGGAACACCTAATTTTTGTTTAAATTCAAAAACAACTACCCAAACTAGCTAGTACACAAAGCTGAGTCAACCTTACTTATGCAGGTTGAGTTTCAATTAAATCTTTTTACTTAAGGACTCTGCTAAACTGTAGAAATCCTTCTGTGCTTTCAAATGATGGCAAGGAGTGACACACTTTCTCCTACTGTATTTCTTTGCTACCTGTGCTACAGATATTTCCTGGTTGTGCAACATGCCATGATAGGACAGTCTTTAATGTCAGTAAAACATATTTATAGAAAAGACATAGAAAGGAAAATGTGGAAATATATATATATATAACCTGCATACAAGTGGGGGACGCCAAGTAGTCACGAGGCAGACACTTTGTCTTCTTCACTGAACTCTTCTAACCCAGGTTTCATTCTTCAAATTTTTAAATTTTATTTTAAGTATTGAAATATGAGAGAACAAAATCTGAGAGAACCACAGATAAGGGAAATGTGACCCATATAAGATAAGGAGGCAGAATATTTGGCTCTATTTATCTCACAGTACAGAGTGTGTTAGCTTAGACAAGGCCTTTAAAACTTCTTTGGGCCGTAGTTGCAGCAGTCTTAAAATGTACTAAAGGCACTTTATAAAAGGCTTTCAGTCTCAGAGAAAAGAAAAGAAGTGCTGAGTATTGTTACTGTTTCTCCTAGCAAAAGGACCTACATCCAAGGTAGGAGAAACATTTAGAAGCATATGTTGCCTGAGTAACATTCCTTAAAGCACTGGACATCCTAGCAGGCAAGTAATCCATCCTAGGTGAATCTCTTGATGAATAAAAGGCCCAAATTCCTATTCAGTTCAATAGGGTCAGGATTTCACACAGGAGGTATCCCATCTTAGTCTCTGTATGGTTTATTAGTCCTGCTTCCAAAGAACCACCCTTACTGTTCTTCCTCAACAGGACCCTGATGTCTTCATGTTTGCAGGTTTAATCCAAACGTTTTATAACTGGTCACACCTGGTTATCAACAGCTTGTTAAATTGTCACATTTGCCTTTTCTGTGTTGTCTGTCCTCAAGGAAGACGTATTAGGTATTTCTGGCAAACTTGTACACTTTAGGGCCTATCTTATCAATCCACCCACTATGTGTTGCCTATTAAATCAGCAGGAAAACGCAGAATGAAAACTGTGCAGCAGAAAACATCATGTCTTGCAGTTCCCCTGAGATGCAGGAAAAGACCCTTCTGAAGGTGATTTCTGGTTTACATGGCATAGACCTTTGAAGTACACTCAATCTGGAATCAATTCAGGAATTTACAGATATGGGTTATCAGCCCTTGTTTATTCACAATGATGAGAAGAGTTTAATTAATACCTTGCATATTAGTCAATTCTTTGCTTTTAAACCTTACCTTTTGCCCATCAGCCAATCAATATGTATTTTAATCTTCTTCCCTTTTCAGACGTGGTTTTAACATCTCACAGAACAGAGTAGCAGACTTCACAATCATTAATTGCTATTACTATCCCTTTCATTTTCTGAACATCAGCAGTTTCTATAAATTCCACCTTCATCCATGTGTTATATTATCCATTCTTATTCACTGCTTGTTTCTGAAGTATTCTTTTTAGAAACTGCAGAGAGGTTCTATTAACCAGTAACAGAAATAATTTTTTTATACAATTTCCTTACTATTCTCAGAATTTCTCGTTTGACATGGAAAACCAGATAAGAATAAACTTCAGCTGTAGATATACT
Organism: Platalea leucorodia; assembly: GCF_965183815.1. Taxonomy (NCBI): domain Eukaryota; kingdom Metazoa; phylum Chordata; class Aves; order Pelecaniformes; family Threskiornithidae; genus Platalea; species Platalea leucorodia. The sequence continues at coordinate 36,388,524 of NC_138858.1, read as the reverse complement.
TCCATATCTATGTGCAAACCTAAAATATGGATGAGGAAAAAATAGCAATTGTACCTGCTACAAATACAATTAAGCTGTTTATTTTGGGATATAGTCTAACTTTTTAACCCAAGGAGCTCTAGGTGACAATTAAGTCCTTCAAAATGAAAGTGCTTGAAGGTCTGGCAGCTCATAGCCTACCAACAAGCAGTTGTATTTCTGCTGATCTTTGGTCATACATAGCACATAGTAGCAGTTAATATGACTTTGTATTTGTCCCCCACTTTGTTAATAAACAAAATCAACAGTTACAGATAGACGTGGCAGAACAACTCTCACTGACCTCTCATTTCCATTTTGTTCATGCAATTGAACTCAGACATAAAAGGGAAGTGGACAAGAGATAGGAGCAGGGTCAAGTGACCCAGGGCGAGTATAGTCTTGCCGTCCAGTCATGCAGGGATGGGGTTAGGAAAGCCAAGGCCCACCTGGAGTTGAATCTGGCAAGGAATGTGACGGACAACAGGGAAGTATTCAACAGCAAAAGCAAAATGTGAGCCCACTGCTGAATGGAGCTGAGAAACTGGTGACAACAGGCATAGAGAAGGATGAGGTACTCAGTGGCTTCTTTGCCTCGGTCTTTGCCAGTAAATCTGCTTTCAGGAATCCCAGGCCCCTGAGACCAGACAGAAAATCTGGAGCAAGGAGGACTTACTTACCCTAAGTGAAGAAGGACCAGGTTAGGGAGGGAGCACACAAACAAAATATTTGCACATAAGATCAAAAGGGCTGAGGGAGCTGCTGATGTTACTATGAGGCCATTCTCAATTGTCTTTGAATGGTCATGGCGACTAGGAGAGGTTTCTGAAGACCGGAACAGAGCAAATATCACTCCAATCTTCAAGAGCGGCAAAAAGGAAGATTTGGAGAACTACAGGCCCTTCAGCATCACCTCAGTCCCAAGGAAGGTGATGAAAAACCACTCCTGGAAATTGTTTCCAGACACATGAATGACAGGAAGGTGATTGGGAATAGTCAGCATGGATTTACAAAGGGAAGATCATGCTTGACCAACCTCATTGCCTTCTACAATGTGGTGACTATCTTGGTGGATGAAGGAAGAACAATGGATGGTGCTTACCTTGACTCTAGCAAAGTCTTTGACACTGTCTCCTGTAACATCATCATAGACAAGCTGACAAAGTACAGGTTAGATAAGTGGACAGTGAAGTGGATTAAAAAGTGGCTGAATAATCAGGCCCAGTGCTGTTTAACATCTTCAGTAATGGCCTGGAGGATGGGATGGAGTGCATCCTCAGCAGGTTCACAGATGATACGAAACTGGGAAGTGTGACTAGTACACCAGAGTGTTTTGTTGATATTCAGAGGGACTTCAATAAGCTAAAGAACTAGGCAGAGAGGAAACTCCAGAAATTCAACAAGGAGACATGGGAAGTCCTGTAACGGGAGTAATAACGCCAGGCACTGGTACATGCTGGCCACCCAGCTGGAAAGCAGCTTTGCAGAAAAGGATTTGGGGGTTCTGATGGGCAACAAGCTGACCATGAGGCAGCAATGCATTCTCACTGCATAAAAGGAGAATGGTATCTTGGGCTGCTTTAGGCAGGGAGTGGTCAGCAGGTCAAGGAAGGTGATCCTTCCACTCTGCTCAGCACTGGTAAGGCCACATCTGGAGTACTGTGTTCAGTTCTGGGCTCCCCAGTACAGAAGAGACATGGGAAAACTGGAACAACTCCTGTGCAGGTCAACAAAGATGATCAAGCTACTGGAGCACCTTTTGTTTGAGGAGAGGCTGAATGAGCTGGGCCTGTTCAGCTTGGAGAAAAGCAGGCTCAGGGGAATCTTATCCATGTGCATAAATACCCAACAGGCGGGAATGAAGATGAGGAAGCCACTCTTCTCTATGGTGCCCAGTGACAAGACAAGAGGCAATGGGCACAAACTGAAACACCAGAGGCTCCCTCTGAACATCAGGAAGCACTTTTTTGACTGTGAGGGTGATCGAGCCCTAGCACAGGTTGCCCAGGGAGGTTATAGAGTCTCTATCCTTGGAGATATTCAAAACTCAACTGAGCACAGTCCTGGAAAACCTGCTCTAGCTGATCCTGCTCTGAGCAAGAGGGTCAAACTAGATGATCTTCAGAGGTCCCTTCTGACCTCAACCATTCTGTGACTCTGTGATTCTGTGATTTGTAAGCCAGTGACTTGCTTGCAGTTATTTGCTGCAAAAATTTCTGAATTTGATGACTTTGTTCTGTGACCCATGAGAATGATCACTTCACTCGTGTGGTGGCATCATGGAATAGATGAAGTAATCATCATAAAAGAGGAACAGCTCCGTAACAAACCAAACACTCTTGGGTACTGCAAGGTAAAGACAGAGAGAACAAACGATGGAATTTTAGGATATGCTCATCCTCTCATTTGCTGTGGATGCAAACCTCAGGTTTCACAATGATGAAGTTCCCCTCCAACCTTTTATTAGACTGATAGCTGTATGCCTGTGCATTTGTGTGTCTCATCATTACTGTGCATTGCACACTATGTTTTTCATATATGTGCCAAGTGAATGGATTGATTTTAATGACCTTCATTTTTCTATCACCTTTGCAGTCCTCTAAGTTCCCCTCTTGAAACTTTTTAGTTAACACGTATATGGTATAATTTATTTGATAGTTTTAAGAAAAGCAGCTGAGTTTGTGTAATAATAGTAAAATAATGCTGTCCTTGGGGACAGGACACCTCTTTTTAGACAAACCCCTCACAGCACGAATAACCGGGACAAAGAAAATGTGTTAAAATATCATTTAGAATTGAATTCTGTTGGTAGTCAGGACAAGAAAACTGGGGTATCAGGTTTACAACCCAGTTGACTGACCCTGTATTTCTGACAGAGTGTTTAAACTCTATTCTAATATAAGAGTAATTCTAGAAATGCTCAAAGCTGCACCACCTAGATCTACTTTCTTCCTTCATTCATTCTCACAGAGAACTCCTTCATTCTGGAAAAGGCAGAATTTTGACTGTGAAAATAAATATACATATACATACACAATAAGAGGAATAAAGCAGAGATACAGGAAACTAAGAATTGGAAATCGGGGTGGGGGAAGCTTGTGGAAGCCATGCAGAAATTTCTATCACAACATCTTCCTCAGGACTACAGCCCAGATTCCAATCTAAGGTCAACCCAAGTAGCTCTCTACATGTCATCTTCATGTCCCTAAGATGTATATCTTTCTGAGATCCTCAGAGTTGTCTATAAAATTATAGTCTCTAAATTGGTTGTGAATTAGACAACTAGTTTAATGAAAAAGATGACTAGCAGCTGCTCAAAGAAATAAGTTTGTATTTGACTAGCTGACATGGTGAACTGTAAGTACTCTATGAACTTTGTAAGAGGTTCTTGTAGACTCAGACAGAGGTAGAAACCATTTCAGTTATTAAAAGAAACCAAGTCTTTTTGTGCAGCACGAAAAAGGGGGAAACTCCTCCCTTTCAAATTATAAATCTTTATAGTGCAATTCTTTATGGCTAGGAAGAAGACTTCAGACACTTTTCAAATAACCCCAACCATTTAATCTGTACCCTTCAGGAAGTCAAGCTGTGTGTGTACGTGAGACAGAAACATTTTTACTGAAATAGGAAGAATCATACGGTTCTGCTCAGCCCACTGTAAAACTAGCTGCTTCTGACAGGGGAAGGAACCTACTTTTCCTTTGCAAAGAATGGCATTATATGGCTTGTGAATCTCCATCCTTTTGTAGTCTGGCCAGAACCTGTGACCACAGGGGAGCACTGTAGGCAAATATCTCCCAAAAAGAAAATGAACAGTAGATCCATTAACAAAGGTATTTAATTTTATTTATGTAGAAACCCAGCAGCTTCTAAGTTTACTTTACAGGAAAACAAGTGTGAGCCTTTCATAAAAGGTCCTATTTATCACTTCCTTTTAAATTTACTGTTACTCCATTCAGTTCAGTCAGGGTGTTCTCTGTTAGGTTTCAAGCAATTTGTTTGAAATTCTAGCAAATCCAATATCCCAGTAGTAACATTTATTGATTTCCCTACCTTTCCCTGTGCAGTGATCAGCCAATCACATAGGTACAAAAGTGCAATACAAACAACAAGTATTCCACAAATGCTTAATGAAGACTTTTGATGTAGTTACAGTTGTAAAGGTAAGTGTTTCACACTGGAGGAAATTTGCATTTTCAGTAAATTAAGATACCTTCACAGACTGCAGGACATCATTATACAGTAGAGATGACAATGAAAGGACTTTGCAGACAGATATCATTTTTCATCTGAGAATGAAAACACTTTTTAAAAGTACTGGAGAAAAAACAGTATAAATTCTTATGAGAATTTACAATCAGGCTTTTGGACAAAAAGATTCTATTTTGAAGGGTAAGCTGGGAATTTTTTTGTTTGTTTGTTTGTTGGGGTTTTTTTTGTTTGTTTGCTTGTTTTTAAGTAGAAGTTGACATGAAAGAAAAAGGGCGTTTTGCTCTTTTTCTTACAGGGAGTCACAGCCAGCATTTGGTGTCCAAATCCTAATTTATTACTAAAATCACACAACCCCCTTCTTTAGAAGTAAACAAAGCCTTTTGCCACTGAACAAAGCTACAAGTTACCTGATGTCCTCTGAAGCCATCCAGAGATTCCCAGGTCTTCTTTTCTTTCTGGTCCTTCACAATTAAAGATGTTTCTACCTATTCTCCCCTTTTATATAGTATTTTCCTAAATTAGTATGTCCATTAGGAGAATATTAGCACAGTTTTCCTAACTGGTCAGTTTTACATGCCTTTCTTCTCGGAGCTTTTTGACCAAATGACTAGCACTGCTTTGCAGTTAGCCTAAGATTATGATATTTGGCTCACCCCTTTAAAAAGGGGTTTATTTACAATGGCAATGAATTCTTTTCGGTTTACTGGTGATCATCAAGTTTCCTCTTCTCTCTTGCTGATAATTTAACACACTCTGCCTTAACAAGAGGCTCGAGGGTTCACCAAGCAACAGTTGGTTCTCCCTGATTGCTATAAGTGCTTCTGAGTAAAATAAGGAGTTCAGCACCATGCGCACAATATGTATAAGAGTACGTACACCACAGGGTGCTAGAGCATACATTAAATAAAATAAAGCATTAACATGTTCAAAAAGCCAATATCCCACTCCAATGTTCATATACAAATGCAGTGCATGGACAATTAGACTTTGAGCTACTTCGAGCAGGTTCCCACAAGTCTCCTTATGGCTTCACCCCTTTGTATCACTCAGTGGTCTTTGCAGCACAGTTGTGAGTTTCTGGAAGCTGGAAGGATTTATTTTTTGCCCTTGAGCCAGTGGCAGACATGAGAGACAGGTCAGAACTCTATAGGCCCTGTCTGCTGAACTACACTGCTCTCTGTAGTATACAAGAGACTCAGTGTAGATCTTGGAAGAAGACATAGATCTGCAAACTTCACCAGTAATTCCTCCTGTGAAGTAGTTAATCTGGTTCCAAACAGTTTCATGATATCTTAGGCAGTAGGAGGAAGCTGAATATATTTACTTAAACCCATAAAGGCAAGTACTTAAACGGGCTGCTGCTTCTAAGAAACTCTTGACTATTACAACTTTCTACAGAAACTCTTTGTGATTTACCACTCACATAAGATTCAAACACTTAGTTATTCCCTTTGAAGCCCGAGTGTGATGTCCTAATGTCACTTAATAACATAGTATAAGAACGAAGAAGTTCACACAAAGCATCAAAAGTTTCACATAAGCTAGGTCCATTTGCAGTTGCAGGCTTCAACCAGACTGGCTGACATCAACTTGAAAAATGACATTGGCTTGCAAAAAATAAAAAAAAAAAGTTGTAACTCATGAGCATTTGCAAATTCATTTCCAAGACACAGAATTCTAATGACTTCCAGAAAGCATCCTGCAGTCATGAGAAAAATCCTGGAAAGCACAGAGCCCAAAAGCATAACAAATCCCTATGGGACTAGACAAACAGCATGCAGACTACTTCAGCCAAAATAAGGAAGTACATAACAGCTGTCCATATGAGGGCAGTTATTTTGGAATAGTTATTCTACCGTGCAAAAGCACAATATGAAATATGCTCCACCCATTGCGCACACAAGCTCTTGTAAGAACACCAGTTTTCATTGCCTCCCATATTCCCCTTCAAAGGATTTTGTTTGTTTGAGTCCACAATTTACAGTATTTTCTGTATCTCACTTGCCAAGCCAGCATTTATTTCCTCTTGAGGGTTTTAGACTGGTGTGGAGACTTAACACTGAGAAGTATTCAGAGAAAGAACATGAAGTTATTTTTTCCAAACTTAGACACAGACAAGATGAAAAGCCACTGGTGTGTCCTAAGGCAAGCTTACAAAAGCTATCAGAAGGTGCTTCTATAACAAATCTGCCTGCTGGAGTTGGCTTTGTACTTTTCAAGGTACATTTACTAACTTGCCTGACACACTCAATAAAAAAATCTCGAGATTAATTTATTTATCTAAAGACCCAACAATTCTGTCTTATCAGTCCTCTCACGAGGCAGTCTGAAAACATATACGAGGAAAAAAAAATAGTTCACATTTCCTGTCAGTGTATAATGAACGTTGCCACCATTTAGACAGTATAAGATTCCTACTCCAGCAGAGTACGACTGCTCTGTCTTGCACACTGTTTTTCTATAGCGGGACGATATGTCAGTGTATACTTTGCTGAAGAGAACTTTCTGTCAACAATCAGTGTTTCATTGGCATTAATGTGCAGTAAAAGACAACGAAGCATGACTCAATTAAACCACCAAATACTGCATTTAAATAACATTAACCCCTGACATTTTAAAAGAACTGTGCAGGATTTTAGCTGCATGACTCTCGTTAAGGTCAGTGCTTTAATATATACAGCTTCCCACCCCAAATGTCTGACATAAACTTGTATCAGTAAGCCAATTCAGAATGAAGCCTGAAACCAGGGTTTATCTTCTACTGCAAACATATTGCAACTAAGATTTCTCCCATGCTATTGTTTGTGGGAACAAATTTTATTAACCTTCACATGGCATAAAGGTAGGGAAGGATTTCATATTCAGTTCCTAATTCCCTTGCTTTTTTTGATAACTATCTTGTGAACTGAGGATTTGGAAATGATTTTTAAAAGTTTTTTATTCAGTAAAAATCTCAAATGCTGTCTGAATGACACAGGATGGAGCATAGCTTTGGGTCTCTCCCTATGTGTGCCTGCAGAATCCCATGCATTAGAAAGACTTTATATATGAAATCATGATGGGCTGGCAAATCAACACAGCATACACTGAAAGTTACTGAAACTCTTGCCTGATTCATACAAAAGTTGCCACCATTTAGACTGGCACTGCTATGTACATGTGCCAGATTCTTACACCTTCCAGTATTTTCCCTGTAAAGCGTAAAAGGTATATGCCTTAACAGATTACTGTTCACAAGTACACAGTCTATGATGCTTGTTGCCAGGACTTTTAGGACCACACCACTCCCGTGAACTAAACCGTTCAAGCATCTACAAGTCAACAGTTAGTGGGGCTGCTATATGGGTTAGCTGTGTATCACACAAAAAGGAATGTAAATATGTTTATGTATTCAATATAATCAGCATTGTTGTTTTCATTTTGAACAATCTCCCTGTTACCATTATGCAGCGGGAGATTAAAAAATCTGTTTACCATGAAAAAGAAGGGATACTTACACAATAATGCTCACAATACTTGTGCTTAAAGTAAATCCAATGTCCTTAATTTTTTAATTAATGACTTTCATTGAATTAGTCAAAACAAAATCCAACAACTTCTGAAGCTTTAATCAGGCACAGTAGAGCCATAAGAAGGCAATCTAATATCAGTAATGATTATTAGTACTATTAGCTTATAAAGAGACAAGAAGTATCGTAAGTAGAAGTGGTAAACAAAGAACTGAAGAAAAATTATTTAGTGGATCTCCCTACCTCCTGCTGAGCATTCCTTGCAAACAATTTAGTTTTCAGACACTTCCTCATATTTTTCTTTCTCCCTGTTCAATTTTATTCATCAGTGACTGGACACCAGAAACGGCAGACAAAGATTCAGTTTCATGTGCACTGCTGAATGACTGGTTCGTGAAGTCAGAGCCTTTTTTTTTTTTTTTTTAACATTAGCATCGAACTACAATACATAAAATTACATAAACTGCACAAAATCCCTACATGATGCTCCCCATGACAGCGATCAGATCCACGTTAGCATTACAAAGAGCATGTCACCTTCCATCTTCCATTGATATTGAAGGACGATTTGCAGAGACCTAATTGAAAGCCAAGTCTACATCTGTAAAACTGAAGTCACAGTAGAGGTAGAGAACATATAAGAGAATTTAATTATACCAGTTTTAATCCCAAAACACTGTACATGAAGGGGTTAAATAATTTAGATTTAATATATGTAAAGATCACTGTAGATGCCACTGTTTTAGGTGAATATTCCGCAGAGAGGAAAGAAGACACTTAAATACTTTCCAAGCAAATACTGAGGTACATTTTTGGGCCATACAGAAAGCATGATGTGAAATGATTGTCCAAAAAGCATCAGATTCTGAAGACCAAAGTGAAGCCAAGTTAGGCAAAATCTAGTAAGTTCATACTCAGCACGATGAAAGTTGAAAAGATAGGAAAGCATGTCCTAAAAGATTAGTTTCGTGAGTTTGGATTTCAAGGCCAATTAACAAAAGGATGGAGAGAGAAATGCTGAGTCAGCTTGGTGTTCATCACCACCAATGGAAGAAAGGTGCTCTTCACGTAAAGATTTGTTCCAAACTGTGATACTGCCAAGGGCTTCTTGGGTTTTATTCGCTGGAGAGTAATCAAACAACAACAAAAAACATCAGGAGAAAAATGCGACTAAAGTAATTTTGTATTTCAAAAGAGAGTTTAAATAATTTTTAGAATTTAAGTTGTACCACTGAACATTCAGTTTTATATAAAATTTAAAGCCTTGGAAAACCTTTCAAGTATAGGATGACAGCAGTATGATGAGATGCTGTTGTAAGTGATCAAATGATCAAACTGACCTAACTGACAAACAGGTTATATAAAATATTGCATTTCACTTAATCCAGGGCTTTAGCAGTGTTTGGGAATTTTAAGAGCCCTTTGAACAGCAAAATGGCCCTCTGTTGAGTAAGGAAATATGGACTAGATACATGGACAGTAAGTCAGTTTCAAAATTGTCTGAACTGGTGGGCTCAAAGGGTTGTGATCAGTGGCACAAAGTCCACTTGGAGGCCAGTCACTAAGGGTGTACCCCAGGGTCAATACTGGAGCAATACTGTTTAATAACTTAATTAATGACCTGGACAAGGGGACCCAGTGTACGCTCCACAAGTTTGCTGATGATACAAAGCAGGGAGAAGTGGTTGATAGACCAGCACAGTGTGCTGGCATCCAGAGGGACTTTGACAGGCCAGAGAAATGGGCTGACGTGAACTTCACAAAGTTCAAAAAAAAAGAAGAAGCAAGCCCTCTACCTGGGGTGCAATAACCTCCTGCACCAGGAGACTGACTGGAGACCAATTGGCTGGGGAGCAGCTTGGCAGAAAAGTACCTGGAGGTCCTCATAGGCTCCATGTTGATCACAAGGCAGCAATGTGCCCTTGCAGCAAAGCAGGCCAACAGCCTCCTTGGGCTGCATCAGGAAGCGAGCTGCCAGCAGATCGAGGGAGGTGATCCTTCCCCTCTATTCAGCACTGGTGGTGCCATATCTGGAGTAATGGCTCCAGTCCTGAGGCCCCTAGTACAAGTGAGACATGGCATACTGGAATGAGTCCAGTGAAGAGCCACAAAGATGACTGATGAAATGACTGGAGCATCCGTCACACAAGGAGAGGCTGAGAGTTGTGATTTTTTTAGCCTGTAGAAGAGAAGGTTCAGGGAGATCTTATCAACGTGTACAAACACCTGCAAAGTAAAGAAGATGGAGCCACACTATTCTCTGTGGTGCCTAGTGACAGGACAAGAGGCAATGGACACAAACTGAAACACATGAAATTCCATTTAAACATAAGAAAAAACCACCTTTACTTTGAGGGTGATTGAACACTGGAACAGGTTGTCAAGAGAGACTCCATCCTTGCAGATATTCAAACCCAACTGGACATGATGCTCAGCAACCTGTTGAGCTGTGTTCTGAGCAGGGGTGCTGGACTACATGATCTCCAGAGGTGCCTTCCAACCTCAGCTCCCTGGATTAACTTGGTAAAGGCATCCAAGGTGTTTTCCAACAATGGAGGAGACTCCCATAACTGTAAATCAAACTTTACTGGCAGTAAAGCTTGTGCTGAATTTGCAAACGTGTGGGAGACAGGGGGAGCCGAAAAGCCTTTCTGTACTACTGGTGTAGTAGTAATTACTTACAGTATGTGGAGTGATAATAGAGTCAGCTCAATAACCAAACTCTTTGCTGAGAGGTATACCCACAAGTGTGCACGCAGGCACACACACAATTTGTACTAACAGCTGCAAAACTTCCTGTTGCAGGGAAGAAATCATATATTTCACAGTCTCTTCAGAGATGAGTTGCTTGGTGGGAAAATAAATTAATATGAATTTTGAGACTGATCAGAAGGCAGATCTGTGACCAATTATTTGTTGTGCCACATTCAAAAAATGTGGAGAATATTCTAGCCCCACCAAACATGGGCTTTCCTCTAAGGAAACTGTTTGGTTATTCTCATGGAGAAGTGCTGATGATGGAGCTGAGGTTATCCAAGTGGAAGCAGTCCTCTTGAAATCCCAGGCCCAAACCATCAAAAGCTCTGAACGTAAGGATCAAAGTCTCAAGCTCTACAATTTTCAAAGCAAGCCAGAGAGAGCAGATGGTATAAAACAGTCAGGATGCTCTTTTGGCAGCTACTGTTACTGAATTGTGTTGCCACATTCTACACAAGCATGATTTTTATTGTGTCCCCAAAAAGGGAAGAAATGCTTTAGTGGGATCATTTGTAAACTACTAACAGGGGATCTTGCCAGCTGGATTTCTTCTATTCATTTGGAATTTATCACAAACTTCAATTTATGAGATGCTTGGAAAAGCAACACAGAAGTATTTGATTAATGATGATCCAGTTTACTACTCAACAACTTCTTCACAATATGAGAAAGAAGAGCTTTCCTTTACAAATAGGACATCTGACATCCAAACAAAACATATTTCAAAGTCTCTTCAAAGTGGATGGGTTTAAGAAAAATAGTCCGTAACTCACAGTTGGTCAATATTTAAACAGAGTGAATGAGGTAGATGTCCTCCTTTCAATGAAAACGTACAAGCTAGTTCTTGTAAGAAATGATAGCTCACTAGATTATTCCTATTAACTACGCTCAGTTTGCCATTGTGACAGCCCCTGTAAAATCACATGAACCTATGCTTGGAGCAGTAACTGGAGGAGATTGGTCCTAGTCTCGATAAGATACTGATTTCAGAAAGAAAAACAGATTTCAGAAAGAAATCCTTCTTCCGTCTCTACATGCACAATACCACATATACTGGCAATGATGGGAAAGGGACAAACATGCTGCAAATTTTCTTCAGAAGTTGGAGGCCATGTAGCAAAGAATAGGCACTTTCTTTCTCAAACTATAGAGTACCATGAGAAAATATTTTAAAAAGTAAAGCACATACATGTTTCTATACATAGAAGAGAGAAAAATACTCGGTAAAATATACTCTCTCATTCTTCATGCAAATATAACAGATCTTTGACATTCTATTTGGGAGAGAAAAATACAGTACTTGCAGTGCCGTTATCAGGAACAGTCACTGTCAGGAAAGAGGGGAGCCAAGACTTTTGCAGGGAAACGAAACTTCTTTCTTTCAATATTCAAGAATAGATACATCATCATAAAGAAAAGGAGTGTTCTTCCTCTATCAGCCAACTCTTACACATGAGAGTTCTGCAGGATTTATTATTTGTTTTAGCATGGCTCTGTATTAGCATACATACACACATGCACATCATGGTTGTGAGCAATGGACTTGCACAGTAGGGGAATACCTGAAAACTTAAAGCTATCTTTGATTAAAGTTCTTCTGTTGCAAATTTGGTATTTATTTTAGCTTTTCTGGTACCTGAAAACAAGGGTATTTGGAACACTTTGGTCATTGTAAGTGGTGTATTATCTATGCAAATATTGTTTCCCATCCAAAATGGAAATTCAGTAGTAGTCGGGAGGCTTTAAAATCAAATCCTACATTTGACATATTAGAAGAAATTACAAATTCCATAATGCATAATATTATTTTTCTAATGTATCACTGGCCCATAATAAGAAACAATCTATTATATAGATTTTGCATTCAATCTTTTTGTCAAAAACTACATAGCACATCAAAAGTTAATAGCACTGGGGAGTTCAGTGATTAATATGAAAACAAATGGTATATTACAAATTTTCTTTTGTTCTTCATTCACAAGGATGAAACTGCTAGGATTTAACCTTTAAGGGTTAAAGAGTTTAATCAATGTCAATGTCTGATCTTCTGAAGGCGATAAAGAACAGTCTGTCTAGCGATACCCAACAGAACATCACTTTGTCAAGCCACAAAGCGCCCAAAAGCTTGTCAAGTAAGTTACCAGAAACCTCTTTGTGGTTAGAACTCAGCTCCTTCCTGCTTGACCTATTATTTGATATTTGACCACTTGGTTGCAAGACACTTGCTCTTTCCAGCTGAAATGTCACTGGGGCATCTTGTCAGCTCCCCGACATCTCGGCCTGACATACAATTTTACTTTTGTGTGCTACAAGGCAGAAAATGCAGGGCAATGGCCTTGCTTTAAATTCTGTCAGCATCAAAGATGGGCGTCACTCTTGGGTCCTACCAACAACAACAAAAAAGGAGTCTATTTGAAGGTCAAAACAGCCATTACTTTAAAGTCTTTCAGCTTAAACTAAATATATTACCTGCAACACTGGTTTGGGAACTGTCCTTATAAAGTACATAAACATATCATCAGAAATCCTCCCTACACAATTGTTCTTCTTTCTTATGAAATGCAGACTTGATAAAAGGGTGAGTTTTCAGCGCCTGCAGGGACCAGATTCAGCAGTTAACTTAACTTGTTCAAATAGGCAAGTGGTATCATGTAGCTTTACAAGGAGCAACCTGACCTTCTCACATTGACCAGCAGTGACATTATTGTGCAGGAAGAGAAGCAGTCACATCATTTCTGTTTTGCACAACCTGCTTAAAGTTTGCAACTAAATGCTTGTCTTCAGTTGAGCTGACAAGAGAAAAGAGGGGGCTCAGTGAACCATGGCAGGGCTGCCATGAAATGACAGGAATCATTGGCATACATTTCAAATAGCTCTCTCAATCCTATTAAAGTATTGCAGTCCTGCTTTAAAATAGACAAGTATGAAACAACTTTGATAGATAGAGACTAAAATGGCTTATTGATTTTTTTTTTAAGACCGAGGAAAATTACCCAAAATGTGTCATTCTTTAACATTTAAAAATATACTACATAAAAAATGAACAACTGCAATAAATAAAAGTTAAAAAAATAACTATTTCAGTATGCAAAGAATGAGAAGCGCAGAAATGTGAACATATGAATACACATTTTCATAAAAACGTAAAATTAATGTCAAAAAAAAATACGCTGAACTACAATTCAAAGGTAGCAACAAAATTGCACTTTAATTGCATCATTTTACATTAATGCAATTTTTTCCTTCTAAAAGATTATTGATACAAAGAATCTGAAAATCCATTTTCCATTGTTCTTTTGGGACTGGATGTGACATTCAGGCTGAAGGAATAGACTGAAGACTGAGAACTGGCTCTATTGTGCATAAAACTGTAGGATGTGTCAGGTTCAGCTTGCAATGCCAAAAAATCTGGGATACAACTCTGGTCAGGCTGAATTCCTAGCTTGAAGCCATGGTGATGTTTGAACTCCTTCTTGATTCCTGGAGTAAAATAAAGTAATAATAAAAAACAAAACAAAAAAGAATCTACATTTACTGTTAAACAAGGAAGAAAAATAATTTAATTATGCCTTTCACAAGTGTATGCATATGAAGTATTTGCAACTGTTTGCTTCTTGTTTCAAACGCTTATTTAAAATACATGGTACCTGAACATATATATTAATCTTTAACAAGCAGGAACAAGGGACATTAGCTAGAGTATTCTGCACTAGTAAGCATTAGGAAACAATAGCCTACTTTATTTGAAGTGCTACAAATACTAACAGAAAACTTTTAGCCCTCTTCATTATAATTTCTAAGGTGAGCTTTTTTTAATCAAGTAAACAAACTTATTCTACAGTCTCCCTGTCGCTGTTATTGAGAAAAATATGCCATGCTAACCATAGAAGGTATTCATTTACTTTTAAATATATTTTACCATCAGTTGAAATCAAACACTTAATACTCTTCAAATACTAGCCTGTTAGAAGACGGCCAGAGAATATACACTGAATGTATGTTGATGGGGAACATGATTCATATTTCAATGAGTCTTGACACTCAGTCAAACAGTTACAAAGGTTAGACCAGTTAAAATTCAACATTAAATAACTTCCAGCACCAAAACATTGTGCATCCTACTTTGAAAGATTATGGATAATATCAGTATATCAGTACTAATAATTTTTTAAATGCTAAATAAAGACAGTCTGTATTCCCTTAAAACCCCATAATAATAAACAAACTTCAGAAAACACAATGCCATAGTGCTCTTCTGCCCTTTACCAAGGGCAACTTAATGATTGGCAGCAAGTCAATAGACTATGTTACCATTTTACCCAATGCACTATATAGCTGTAGAAATAACAATCAATTATTTCATCAGGTCATAAAATATGTGAAAACTTCACATGCAAAGCGTAATTATGGAAAAGACAAAAGTTAAGATACTGAAAGACTGCTACGGTATATTTGAGGTTTTAAACACTCTCTCTTTGGCATTTCAGGAATAGTATACATGCAGATATAAACACACACACACACAGAGCAAAAATGCATGCAGAGCTGCAGACTCCAATATACATACTCATAGATATCCAGAGAGAGGCAGAAGGGTGTGTGTATATTCATATTTCAACAAAACCAGACTCAATCGTATGTATAAAGACACATTCATGAAAGATTCCCCTTTCCTCTGTTACTGTTGCTGGAGAAAAATCAATGGTTGCCTCTAACACCTACTTCAACAGTTCCCTTTGATATGGACTCTTTTGATTTCCTGATTCACCACAAGCCATATTGCAGCTACTGTAAACAGCTAGGTTATGCTAGACCTTTATTAAGAACCCGTACAGTAGCAAATTTTATATGACTACTTCAAGTAGTTTTTCTAAACTATGGTGGTGATGAGGATGAGATAACAAGCAGAACTGGCGAGTATGATCTGTAGCACTCTAGCTTTTCAGTCCTTCTGAGCTCAACACTATGCAGAACGGGAACCACTAAAAAGCCAAAGCACAAACAAGATTTATTGCATTTGTATCAGCACATCTGAAATGAGGTCTCAGTGAAGGCATCCACCTATTACATCAATTAACAGTCTGTTATTTGTACACTTCAATCAGCTGACCACATAGCCAAAATTCTCTCTAAAATAAGTCATTCATTAAAAAATATTATGACAATATTGAAATATGCAAATAACTTGTGATGTTCTAAAACACTTCCGTGTGTAAAAAAATGAAATCATTAAGATATAAGATATGAACAGGTTTCACTCTGGATAACAAATACTGAAGATAAATTTAAACATACTAGTTTGTACTGCTTTCAACATCTCAATTAATCAGCATATCACAATGAGTAAAAATCACATGCTACAATTACACTCTCATATTACTCTTTTTCTAGATGTAGTGAGGGGTTTTTTGGAGAATATGGCATCAAAATCCCAGTAAGGAGATACGAAATCAGATTTCCTTTGAGAGTTGCAAAAAAAATGTATGAAACTTAATGATTGGCAGCAAGTCAATAGACTATGTTACAGTAAAAGCTTCACTGTTGGGCGAAAAAAGCTCTGTTTTAGTTATCCAGATCCTGTGCTGTACTTCTTACAAAGAACAGCATACTATTCACTGAATAGAAGGGAAATCGGATCTAATAGCAATGTGATTGATGTAAAAAAAAAAATCTTGGCTGTTACTCATAAGAACTGTTTTGATCCAGTATCATTATATACACTCATGATGAATAAGAAAATAGGATTCTATAGGTTAGAAGAAAAAATACTCAGAACTGTTATAACACTCATTGTTTGAACCTGCATACCTGTACGCAGGAATTTTAAAGGCAGTTATAATTTCCCCAACAGACCTCTTTCAACATGATTGTATTTATACACCTTTCTAAAACACGTATTAAATTGACAAACTCAAATGACTATGCCAGAGCTGTGATGATAATCCATCATATAAATACGCATTTAGGTAATTTTTAAAAGAGGAATTATGTATCTTAAATAAAGTGTCTGTTCAGGTAAATCTTTAGCATAGCACTTTTATTTACCCAGTAAACTGTAAATGATTCCATCTAAACTGTTACACTTCATCAGGTAAATAGATATTTAGGACACAATACGTCTAGCAAAAATATGCTTTCAAAATATTTATGCAATATAGTAATTGGTCATGTCCTATGGTCATTTTTCAAAGTTTGATAGCCTAACTTTATAAAACATGTTTTCCCAAAGACCAAAATATGAAAGGTTAGCCTATATTATGGAATAATCGCTTTCTAAACTATAGTTAACTCAAGCAATTTTTTAGTATTCAACATGGAAGAAGATTTCTAAAACAATTCTTCTCTACAGTTTTTCTTCTGTGACTAGCCTGTGATCACATTTAGGATCTAGTTTACAAGTTGTCTCATGATACATGAGCTGTTTTACCAAAGTTAAAACTGATTTATAGTGTGTTGTTTTATTATGTATGATATTGTAAGGAAATATTGTAATACCATCATGTATTATATCCTTATATATGTTTTTATCGCAATGTCAGCCTACTCCAAAGCATCATGTTGTGAACAAAGACGGCCCATTTTCCTTTTATATATCAATACTTGTGGAATAATATGCACAGTTAGACACTTGGAATGAGAAGACTAGGCACATGTTATGACAGTGGTGCAAACAAATAATTACATAAAGAAATTCACTGTTAGAAGTATATTGTTTATTTTCAGTTGCAGGAGTAAAATCTATAACCAGAGCTGAAGCCATAAATTGGTCAGAATGGTTTCAGCCTTCAAAGCCTACACAAGGATAATTTTACTGGACCACAATGTTCACTATAATACCACACTACAACTTTTCATTTGCCCTCTACTATTTCTATGTTACAACAATAACTCCTTCCAATTTTGGGATTTCCCATCACTAATTTTAGTCACATTAAACTGCTTTCAAATATTCAATTTCAAAACACCCAAACTTCCCTTCCACTTTCTTATGACATGTAACATTCTGTATTATAAAAAAATCAGAATAATGAAACGTGGTAAGGTTTTTGTGATTCAAGACTTCTGGGTTGTGAATAACAAGCTTGCATATATGGCTTCAACTGAGGTAAGAAAGTAACGAAACTGCTTAGAATCAGGACAGAAAAGACTGAGTAAGGGATGAAATAAAAGGGTAGAAAGAATAATACTGAAGTTACAACATAATACAAAGACTCAGTTATGGGGGTTCCCTGTGTGATGATGCAGATGCAGTAATAAATTCAGTGTTAGATCTCAAGGTAAACTAAAGACAATTGTTGAATTACAAGGCCAAAGTGTGATCTGGAAACCACCAGATTACAGGATACTTAGGTGAGTGAAGATGTCTGACAGCAAACAAGTGCAGAGGGAGGAGCAAGCTGTAGTTTCTTCTGAATTCTGTCAACCCCTAAAATCTCTGAAAAGGCTGTAGCACAGTCTCTCAAGAGCAGGAAGAAATGTAAGGTAAGCACAGACACAGAGAACAATGGGGGGGGGGGGGGAAGTGGGAAACAGTCAATATATTTCTCCACAATTGATTTCTGATACTGATTCCTCTCACCCCAACTCTAGAACACACATATACACAGTAATACCAGTAGATGGCAAATCAAATGGCCAATAATGCTCTTTTCAGCTTCTCCCACCTATACTATCATTGTAGCTTGCATCATTTCACTGTAGCAACAGCAATTCCAGTAAGTGTTAAAGAAACAACCACCGTCTTCAATAACCACTTTGCAGCATTTACATGGAAAACTTGTTTCCCTATAAAGATGCACATTTTCAGATCAGTCACGACCTCCTTCTCAGACTGCTGTTTCCAAAACTGAGTTGTCCTTTGCCAGACAATGCCAATGGACTTCCAGTATGCTGCTTGTTCTTTTGCTGTTAAAAGTAGCTCCAAAAGCCATTTCTTACTCTCAGTGAAATAAATAACATTAGACTGATGAAAATGCTAGAAACTGGTGCTTAAAATGGAAACTATTACTAGTGGGCATCAGTACAATACAGTGCTAGTTAACAAACTTTTTCAAAGCAGGAATGTATGCTGGCCAAAACTGGAAAGTTTGCTTCCTGTGTCCGTGATTTTGCAATTCTGTATGCTGAGGCAGTAGGACTAAATTGGTGCTCTGACACAAAGTAGGAAAACGGTAACATTCAGTATAAATTTTAATTGTCAGCACTTCTGCCTGGATTCTGCAAACAATTTGCTATCAGAGAATAATTCAATGGGCTGCCAACTCATTACATATTAAGTCAGAAAGGTAGACACACAACACACTTGGGGTGCTGCTAGCCAGCAATACTAATGGCTTTTTTCATTACCAAAGAATTCCCTCTTCCACTTTCAGGAGATTTTAAACAAACATATGAGTCTGAAATATCTGGAAGGTGTTTTTTTTTTCTGCTTTTCTAGTGCTTTTAAAAGTGAATAAGAGAAGATTTCATAATATTGTATTTGTTTTTCTAAAAGAAAATCCTGTTTTATTCAAACATACTTAAACCTGGTATGTTTGAAGAATGGACAGGATTGGATGGATTATCACATCAGATGAACACCTTGTCTTCAATGTTTTGTTGGCTTAAAGACAAATAATTTGGTTTTGCATTGCTAATTTTGATGATTTCTAAATATTTTGGCCAAAATCCACCAGACAGCCTATATAGTAGGTTTCTCTTCCAGATGCTTCACTGGAATACACATGGAATTCTCCCATTTTCAGGTCAAATTCTCTGCACTACACTAATAATACCAAAACATTAGGCAAACTATGCAGTGCACTGCTTTCATGGTGAAATGCTCAGTCTGTATTGATTTCAATCCAAGCTTCCAAATTCTTTAGTACTTTTTGCCCATGCTGCCTACTACTGTCTTTCCACTTTCTCCAGAATAGAGGAACTTTCATTTATTTATCTTTAATCTGAGTAGCTATCCCAAATGGCTATTGGCTTATTTTGTGCTGCATGTTGCAAACAACATTTAAAGGTACCCTGTACTCTTACTTAACTGTTGTGACACCTCTCCATGTTGTGCGTCATTGTGTAAGTGTCACTATCTTTAACTGCTGTTCCTCTTGCTTCCAAGAAAGCCTTCCCTGCTATGTGAGTTTTCCCACAGCTTCTCACTGCCGCGAATCAGTATTTCTCTCTCTCATGATTCCCTCTCGGCTCTTTGCTTCTTTCTAGCAAGAAGAGCAGAAGGTGACTACAACCAGAGACTAAAACACTCACGACACCATGCTGAGGCACAAGTGGCTCATGAAGTAGTCCTCCCCACTTAGCCTTTTCTTCTGCCAGTGCTAGTGGGAAAACAGTCCCTATCCAACTAGTTAAAGTGTCAAACTTCATATTCTCTTGAGAAATGTATTCAGTCATCAGCTGAATTCCCAGACAGTGTGACTGTCTGACGTAAGCCTTCAAAGTTTCGTCTGAGTTGCATATATACTGCCGCTCTAGCAGAAAAAGGAAAAAAGTGTATTTACATTCATTTTGCCAAACATTAGCATCTTCTGTCCAATCATTTGAATGCAGAAGTGTTAGGAGAAAACAGCTTAGAGAACAAGGGTTGACATATACAGTGTGAAATCTTAAGGTGCTTGAATGCAATGAGGGAGAAAGTGAGACAGAACCACATTTCATCTCCCTAACTGTGCTATAGTCCACATGAACTTTGTGACAGGTCTCTGTCTCTCAGCCACACTTCACTAGCTTCTGCTGACATTCAGCTGTCAGACAGCAACCCTTTACCATGCCCCTAACATGCTCTACAGCTTCACCCAATTAACTCGCTTTCACTTGACATTGCAGCAAAAAGCTTCATAATAGGTGGTCAAGGTGCATGGTGTCTGCTTGCCCTCTAACTGCTCACGCACAGCAAAATGCTTAGCTACCTTCCTTTTTGTCTGTTTGCTCTGAACTGGTGCGACTACAATTTAGGCATTCTGCTACTAAACAGGACAAGAACAGCAGACCTTTGCCAGTGGTGCATTAATCTATCTTTTACCAAAGACAAATTTTAATGAAGAATCCTAGAGCTAATCATCACAAACATTTTGGCAAAAAAGAAATTACACTGATTCAGTAAAATACTTCAATCACTTTATAATTAATAAAGATATACTGTATCAGCAATATAGACACAAGTGGGAAAGAGGGAAAAAGTAATTATTTCTAATAGTAACATTTAACAACATAAAGGAGAAAGGTCTAGGAACAATGAAAGTGTCTTTATGATTCAGCTTTCTTGCATTAAAAAA
This sequence comes from Platalea leucorodia, assembly GCF_965183815.1. Lineage (NCBI taxonomy): Eukaryota > Metazoa > Chordata > Aves > Pelecaniformes > Threskiornithidae > Platalea > Platalea leucorodia. Next base: position 36,367,751 of record NC_138858.1, on the reverse strand, counting down.
TCTTTAGGCATTCAGAAGATTAATTTTTGCTATGGATTTCTGCCAAATATGCAATATTTTTGAGGAATAATATTCAGAAATATAAATCTATGTAGCTAACAAAACAAATGAACTTTTAAAAAACTGGAAATCAACATTTTAGGATTCTCCTGGTAGCTTATATAAAAACGAGAACAAACATGGAACTCGCTGTTACTTTGCAGACAGGTGCTTTGAGAATACTCCAGTTTGCTCACTACTTCTCACAAGTATATTTGTATTAAATATCTGGAGTAGGTCAGAAAAGGCCCTTAAAAATCCAATACGAAATAAGTACTGATGATGTTCAAGCACTCTTTGCTGAAGAGGCACACTATTAACCAAGGGTGGAACAGTCTGGATGAGCACTGGTGTCTGGACAGAGGAATTAGGAGAGTTGCTGTAGCGAATGCCTTCTGGTGGCCATATGGGTTTCAACTACCAGAAGTCCAGCAAGGCAAGACTCAAAAGACTATCCACGAAGCCCTTTCAGATTCTGATGTTTGCAAAACTACAGTAAGTTCGGATAGGTTATGTAACGTATTTGCTCTCCCAGAATATCTACAGGGACAAGTCCCCTTGAAGTCCTCTCTTAAAAACCATTGAAAGGGCATTTTTTTCACACAAGAAATCTGATTTTCATAAAGAGAAGCAGGCATCCAGTTTGTAGAAAGTGGAAGCTCAAGAGAAGCCATAAGCATGAAGGAAGGAAAACAAAAAGGAAATATATTGATTGAGGTGTAAAGCAGACACATCTCTTGACAGGAATTTATGGCAAGGACATAGAACCAACTTATCTTTATGAAAGGTGGTGAAAAGAGGCAAGTTATAACGACTTGGAACTTGCACACCTCTGGCAGAGGTTGCTGATGCAAAAATGGGGAGTTTTGCAGCAATGAAAAAAATGTAGCGACCGTCTCACTCAGATTTCAAGCAAGAAAATGGTATTACTCAGACTTAAAATGAAATGCCAGGGACACGCAAGGCCTCTTAGTGGAGAATATTATTGCAGATCTCTCCAAAAACCTTCAGGTAAGCAAAAAGTTATTTCAGTCCACTTGGTTGTGAGAATATACTCCGGTGTTGTCCATAAGCCTGAAGTTAGAAGGGAAATGCTGATCTCACGAACTGATTGCTTTTAGCAGCCCCTAACAAACAGCGGAATTACGTTAGCTCTTAGGAGACAACAGAATTAGGATCATAAACTGGATACACACACAGTTCATGCAACCTATCTGCACCTATTTGAAAAACAGACTGATTGTAATCAGTTATCCAAAATACAGACAAACACTTGCATGCTGAGTAAGAACATCTGCATTTGCATTAGGCTACAGGCTAATCTAAATCTCAATTCATCTAAATAACTGTATTAAACTGAGTAGCCTGTTAAAAGGTCCTCTAGTGATAGAGCAAAATATGACTGACTTATACCACATGCTTAGAAGTGAACTACTACTACTGTCAGCTTCATTTTCTCAAAATGAATGTTTATTATTAAAATCATCAATGTATTAGGAGGACAAAGGGTGCCACCCTTTTAGCACTAGCCAATGCAGTGTACATTTTCTGGATCACCCACTGCAGATGTGTAGCCTGCTACCTCCCAGCCAAAATTCTGATAAGGGCTTCGTCCCCCTCCCCCATAAACTAGCTTAGAGAAAGATTCACTGGGAAAAGGTACATTTGGCTCCCTGTAGGTCTGGGACAGTTTTCAAACTTTTGATTGCTTATCCAAACCAAGCACTTTAATGTTCATTCATCCCCAGTAAAACCTAGTTGAAGTAACTTCAGGAGAGAATTACTCCTTCTCCTGCAAATTGCATGCAATATCTGAAGCAGTGTATATTCAATAGAGTCCTAAAGCGTAGTTTTATAACAGGGAAAACAGTTGGCTTTCCGGCAGTATTACTTGTAAAATATCAGTTGATATCTGAATAGCCTAAAAAAAATATTTTAGGCTCAATTTCAGTTGATGGCTAACATGTAGGTCTTTTGTAAATGCAAGATCCAAATTACGCTAACTGGCAAAGAATCAAGCTTATCAGTTATAAACAACTTGAGTGTGGGTGAGCTAGGTTTACTGTCTCTATTGGTTTTGGCAAAATTTATATATACAGTTATACTTCAGACTGAAATTAAATAAAAAAATCTAATAATTACTTAAACAGAACTTTTTATACTTATTAGATTCCTGAGTACAATCAGCCTCTAAGCTCTTAGCTCAGGTACTAGATCATCACTTTCTGTGAGGCTGAACATGCAGTTTGAGTGAGTCCACTAGGCAAATGGAACTACTATTTCCTGCATACCAATCATATTTTATGTGAATCAACATTAAAAAAATGCTAATGGAATTTCATCCTTTCGTATATATATGGCAAATGTGTGTTCTCAAAGCATAGAAGAGTTAAGCCAACAACAACAACAACAAAACACACCAGAACCCACCATGACCACATACAACACTTCAAACTTTCGTTAGGCATGTAAAATTTTTATCAGAAGAGTCATTAAGAACATAGAAGGAGACTTGGAGAGAGGTTTATTCAGCTTTTTGATTTGTAAAACAAGAAAGCTGGAACACAACTTTAAAAAATCATTTTAGACAGGGATGTTTCAGTAATTTGGTGTGCCTTGTACATTGCAGAATGATATGTTAAATTCCTCTATTCAAAGTTCCCAATCAGATTATGCTCTTCTAAAAAAAATCTCTTATTTATAGTGTAGTAAACTTCAGTAAGTTATTAAATGAAACTGAAAATTCCTAACGCAATAGGATGTTTTGACATGCACAAATTAAAATGAAACTGGATGACTTTAAGTGTCAGGAAGATTTGCAAAGTCCTAGTTAAGTTACAGTATATGGTCAGGCTCCCAAAAGAGTGCAATGCATTTACTAGACCCTGTGAAAGAAAACTCGATGTCACAGAGTCTGAGAGACTAACAGGTCCCTGACCATAAGTGTATAACCACCATATGAGCTGATACTTTTGTGATCAAATGAAACCCTCAGTACACAACAAAAGCTGAAAACTTAGTGTATTATTTCATTATTGTGGCTCTGGCCTCCAAGGGCTTTCTTTGTCAAATTACCTGCAATACTTAGGTAGGACAAAAGGCTTTCAAAATATTAGTGAACATACAAATTTAAGACAGGCAAGTATTGCAATGCTAGCTTTATGGTGACATTTACTGGGTGAACTATTGGTTTATGGGCCAATTCAGTTGAAGGCCAGATCCAAAAGTGTGGTATCTTAAAGCAATGTGGCTTTAAAGGTTCCATGGGTCCCTCTCTATAAAGCTGTAGGAATTGAAGCAGTTACACCATCTGAAAAGGATGAAATGGAATCATTGCATCATCATAATGTCACTTTGCTTTCCTAATATCATCACATGTAGCAGGGAAACTCTGGTGGTGATTAACCACACTATTCTTGCCTATATTTTTAGGAAATTTTATTACTTACCGTGCATTTTAAAGGTACCCTACCTTCCATTAAAAAAAAAAAAAGTCAATTGATTGCTTAACAAAAAGAAGGTCCTTCCTTTCCAAAAGGTAGCATTTCTGAAACAAGTCAACAAAACCCCCAAATTCTTCTAAAATGAGAAAGATATAGTTTAAGAAGCACATTTGTTTCTAAATCTCTCTCTTTAACTGAACCGTTACACAAACTGAAGAGAAGTTATTTGAAAAATCAAGATTATTATCATGATAACATCCTTTTAGGCAACAACGAAGTTCTTTACCCTACTGTGTACTCATTTCACATTTTCAAAATTTGTTCAAGTACTAATCTATTCAACAGGCCAAACTGCTTCAGGGAGCCCAGTCTCTGGAGAGAACAGGTCCTTACTATGATCAACTGGAAAAACTGTGCCTTCACTAGATTATGTGGGTTTCACAAACTTCCACAAAAAGTTTTTATACGTAATTTAAAAACAACAACAACAAATAAATAAATAAATAAATAAATAAATGTTGGGTAAATATTAAGCAGTGTGACTTAAATATGTAAAACCCAATAAAAATAAACATTAAGATGTAACTTGCTGACTGTATGCCCTTAAATCATGTTAACATTACAGGAATTAAATTGTGAGTTAAGAACAGTGTTATGCTTCATGCCCTAACTCTGAATTTCCTGTCTTTTTATCTCTGCAAGTCATACTCTCTAATATATTTTAAAGTTGGGTTGTTGTTTTTTTTTTTTTTTTTCATTTCCCTCATTAACGTTTATGCTTAAAGTACAGAATGCAAGCAATCAGGCAATGGAAGTAGGTAAACAAATGTATTTCTATAAAAACATGTTACTCTACTGCAAAAATGTCACAGAAAGGAATGCAAAGGCTTGTTTTCTTTTTCCCAGTTAAAATGGATGCAAACATGCACAATTATAGGAGAAGGCAGGGGAAAAGACCATGAGCAAACCAACAGAAAAACAACTCGATTTTATAAATTCCAGAAAGGCACAAAGTAAAGGAGGCTGCTATGGTTTAGAGCTACCCTTCTTTATCGCTCTCATTATCTCGCTTTGGCCTGTGGAGGATCCACTCCTCCTCCACTTGGACTAGCGAGGTGAGGTCTGACAGCTGAGAAATCTGCTGTGGGACCAAGGGTGGAGATGATACCCAGCCTCGTGCTCCCATGACCTTCCTTCCAGTCAGTGCAACAGAAGCAGAGACTAAGAGGAGATACTGCATCACAGACAGTTGTCTCCTGTGGAGGAAAGTTTGCCTGCCAGCTGGCACTGAATTCTCTGGTGGTGGGACGTCAGTCATCTCCTTGCCATCCAGAGGGAAACATAAAACTCTAAACATGAGATTGTGCTTTACAAACACTTAAAGTACATCTTTTGAGGGGAATACTTACTTCCCCACTATTTTAAATGTAGTTTTATGCTTAAAGAGACTCTCCAGGACCAGTCCAGTTAAATGTCAGCACAAATTTCTTTTTTCTTTTTTTTTTTTTTTAATGGGCACGTGTAGCATTATCCACACTACATTATAAGTGGGGCAATGCTGCACATATATGCATTTCTGAGGCTGCCTGAGAAAGAGGCAGACTCCTGGTAACACTGCCCTAGGTCTTATTCTCTTGCCTTTTTTCTCTGCGAACTGGGCAGTGAGCTAGTGGTACAAAGTAAACAAGAAACACCACAAAAGACAACAAAAATCCTTCCGCGTATCATCCCAATCAATTGAATTGCAACTCACAGGTAGCATCTATACACCTTGCACTATTTATCAAAGCTGAAGATCAGCACTGAATTTTCTCCTTGTAAACAGTGCTTTACATACTTAGCTTGACACACAAAACCAAACAGGTGTCAGAATAAGAAAATAATTATTCACAACAGTATACCTTATAGGATCTAAATTTAAAATATCAAGAAAATGTCAGGAAGATGACAGTCTGGATTGCATGGATTCCTTCGCCATTTAAGTATCTGAGCTAGACTCATTCAGGCACAGCTATGCTTTAATCCCCTCCAAAAATTTCTCAGCAAATTCAGAGTGTCAGAACAAACAGACGTTCCCTTTTTTGTTTAACCTACAGTTTAGCAGGGAATAATAGAAGCTTCCCAGCTCTCTTTCTTGAAATAACTTCTTCAAAAGGGAGGAGGAAGCACCTTCTGGCCTGAGTAAAAGTCCTTGAGTCTGGAAAGAAGTGAATTTGTCTGCCTTTGTAGAGAATATTCCTTTTCTTCTATAAAGCCAGTAAAATTGTGTCCTCGGCTCTATTCTTTTATAAAAACTTTTTCCCAGGGTTAAATGTCCTGGTCTATAATATCCAGTTCTGAAAATAACAGCCTGTCTCGCACTCCCAATACTTTTATTTCTACTGCAGCATTAGCGGTATACATAATAATATACAATAGTTTCTTTTAATTTGATGTGATGAAAATGTCACTTTGAGAGGTGTAGGAAGAAGGCAAAAGAAACAGGAGTGTATAGAAAACAGAAAGCAACAAAAACATTCACGGCTGGTGCATAAAACTCATTGCGTATTACCACTGAAACACATTTTGAAAGACCACTGCAAAGACATCTAATAAGGAAAATCGCATCACATGGCTGTCTCCAGACTCAGAGTTGCCCTTCACAGCAACTGGGGCCTTTCTGAAACATTCCGTTTCAGGAAATCTCATGTACCATTTTGCAAAGAAAATAAAAGACTAGCTCGTTCTAGTATTCCTCCATCAAAAACTGAACAAAATTAAGTGTAGGCATTCACTTCCTTTTTCTCTGTTAATCTGCTGCAGGCAGAGAATGAACGCATGATGATTTTTTACAGGACAAACTTGAACCTATACTTTAGACTTCTTTCCTTATCCAAATCATTAGTTTCTCTAAATCAATTTCCAGTTAGTTTCTCTGGGAGGTACAATTGTTGCACTGGCCTGAGCATTTAGGATAAGAGATGAATACAGCTTCAGGTTCCAAGTGTCTTGTTTTCAGTCCTGGGAACTGAGGACCCTTGTTTGTGAGCTGGTAGTTCCAGTACCTCACTAGAAACACATTTCTAATGCCATAGAAATGCAAACCATGAAGGAAAAAAGGGAAAGGAGATTAGCTTCCTGAAAACATGACCCTCCTTTTTTGCGACTCAGCCAATGACTTGAAAGATTTGTTTTGTGCTTAACATCGGAACAAACCTGCGGTCATTCAGGAACTTCATGGTTTCCATTAAACCGCACAGCATGGACATTTGGAATTTCATGGCAACTGTGAAGTGAGAATGTAGATCTTGCTTTTCCAAAGCACCGGCCTCTGCGGAGAGCTAACACCCACACACATTCACTCACATTCCTTAGCCAATTCATGTCATTAAGGAGACTTTAAGAACAGACAAAACAAAGCAAAAAAAGAAACAACAACCCTGAAAGCCACTTAAACCTCTTTCCTAAGCACTTGAAAGCAAAATACTACAAGTGGAAATGTAATGTTTAAATGCAGTGAACACATTGTGTCCATCTACAGCGTTTACAGCATTAACTCTACAACTACACTGAAAAGCTGAAGTATTGGAAACCACCTAATTACCCAAACATTTACCTCTCTGCAGGTGTAAATACATGGGCCTAATAAGCCTTCCCACTGTGAAAGCAGTTACTTAAATTATATTAAAATATTAAAAACTATTTAATGAGCTTTTTTACCCTAAAGTAAATTGAGTGTGTGCCTTAACCTGCTTCAGGCAAAGGAAGTTTCAAACATATTGGTTTTGAAACTAGCCATTATTTCCCATGTTGCAAAAATGGCAATTTTATTTCCCAACAGCAAATGAAACTGTCAGGAAAATTTAGATGCAATAAAATTGGGTGGTTAAACCAACATGCTGGATTTGGAATAAAACTGAATTAAAGGAATTAAAATTAACCGTTATGTCTGTCAAACTTTATAAGAACTATTTTAAATGGGGGGGAGAGGATGTTGGATTTTTTTTTTGCAAAAGTTACGTTTTGGACTTGGTGCAGTCCACCCGTAACTACCCATTTTATGTCCATCAACAGTGTCACATTTGAAATTTGCGCAATGAAAAATATTTTGCATAAAATGTGTTGCTTCTGGCAACATTTCTGCCTAAATAAAAAGTTGTCAGGCAGTGTGTGACTTTAGTGGTACAGAGTTTTAAAATGGTGGCTTCAGTCCAAGGCTAGCTAATAACGGCTGACATGCACTGGAATCTTGAGGCCTAAATCAACATTGTTTTCACAGCTGTAATTAAGCCACCTAATCAGAAGCACATTTTGACGGGACAGTTTCTGGAAGCCAGACATTACAATTTCTTATGCCTGGAGCGCAGTGGCTCATGAGAGGTCCTCATTTAATTTCAGGTTTTTTTTAAAAAAAAAAGGCTGTAAAATGAAAAGACTATTAAAAAAAAGCAGTGTACGGCTGTTGAAATGAAGCAGGCCTGTGTGTTCATGCCTTGACCAACCCTGCATCCCACCCTCCTTCGGCTCTCTGCCGAGTCCCCAGCTCTCAAGTGGCAGCTGCACACAGTGAGATTAAGGGCTTCTGCCAAAGTCAACAGATGAGCTGGTCTGAACTGGCTCTCTGTGTGTTCTGATTGTAAATTGTGCTGGTGATGATTAGAGAACTCTAACACAGGATGTCGACTCTTAAAACTGTCCAGAGAAAATAATTTTTATTTTTTTTTTTAAGTTCAGGAAATTTTTTTAAACTTCTTTTGTGGCTTGGTACATAGTGTTGTGTCTATAACTTTCAGATGATTCAAACATGAATTCATACAAATTAAGTAACTATATTATTAAAAAAATACACCGTTACTTGCTCACAGTAAGATCCTTCATTTGGGGATGTTTATGTAGCAATGTTTCTGCTGAATGCAATTCTCTGACTACTACACTCCAGCAGTCTTGTGCTTCTACCACCTGCCAGTGGAAGATACCCCTTAAATTCAGACTATCAACTATTTTTGTTACGTGACTATCGCTTCAGGACGCTGCCATACCTGAAACGGCTAAACTGTCTTGCTCTTTTTTTTGAGTGCAGCTACATTAGTAACTTTAACATAAACTTTCAACCCCAGAGGCCATTGTAAAACTATCAATATGAAGGCACCACTCACTGGGGTCTGATTACATTTAGTTCTGCATTTTAATTACATATGGATTCTATTAACTGAACCTTTTGCCTTATAGGCAACATTTTAATCAAATTACTATAATTTTCAAATATGTTACAATAGTCTGACAAGTTAAAAGTTCACATACCTATAATATTGAGTATCAAAAAATTTTTGAATAGAAAAGGAAGTATTCTTTATAAAATAGCAAATGTGCCGTTGGATTACTGTAACTGGTTTTGAACACCTTGCTCTAAGTTACATAATGTGATTTATAATACTGGTTTCATATTATTATTTTTTTATTGTTACTACATAATAAGCAAATAGTTTAAACTACATTATTTATATTGTTTTGTTGCAACTATTACTTGTGTAAGCAATACCACAAGACAAGGTGATCATGTGCTCTAGGATACCTGCATTCCTTGGTTATACAATAAGGTTGGCAAGTGACACTCAATTGCTTAAAATCAGGTAAGAAATGCAAATATTTCAGTAAGAAAAATAGTTTCTGGGAGATATTACTGCTTTGTGGACTCGGCCTGGTAGACACTTCAAGTTTAGTAAATATTACAAATACAGTTTTTTATTTTTGTCTTTACTGATATTTCCACTCTTTCACGTCTATAATCATCTCAATAGTCAGAAAATTCTCCTTGTGGGCCTGTCAGATTTTTCTTTACTTACTGTCTCTTTGAGAACATCCATATGTTTCACAGTAAATAAACCACTCACTGGTAATTAACAGTACTGAGCGAAAGTTACAATTATTTGAGGTCCATATCTTACTGAATTCTGCCCTAGACTATTTCCAAGAAAACACTGCAAGAAAAAGGGTAACAATAAAAATAACAAGTCTGACTATTTTTTGCAAGGCAAATTAAGGACTAGTATCTCCAAAACTTTCACAAAACGGGTTCAATTCCAAATCTTTCAAAAAATCTTTTCAGTTCAACTGTGCATCAGGCTAGCATGAAGTAGTGGAAAAGCCAAGCAGAGTTTTCATCCAGGACCTATCTGTTTCTTGCAACATCTGGGAAGAATTCCCCCAGCTACATCAGTCATTCCATGTCCTAACACAAGAGATATGGCTCCAGCCCATGAAAGACACTCTCTGACATTTAACACGACACCAATGGAGTGAGTGCCTTTCTCCTATGCAGCAAGTGAAAAGGCAAATAGATTTTTTTTCTTTCTCTCCAGTTCTGTCCTCATGATTCTACATGTAACACATTGCATCCCTGTTAGATGCAGGTCTCAGCCTTGACATACAGATTGAACTGGTGACAAGTAAAGAAAGGGTATGGGGGGACAGACATGTAAAGCCATGTAAGTAGGAATAAACCGTCAGTGGTGTAGTTAACTGATAAGTTTGAGTTTTAAATATTTCTTTTCTCCCTCCCTGCCATGAATGGGGTTCATGTAGATCACGAGAACTGAGAGCTGACTGCCCTGAGTAGGAAGAATAGTGTACATTTTGCTTAATGCAGTTCTTCAACATAAAAGTATGAGAGCACATGTCAATTACTAGCATCTCAACAATAAATATGGATTTTCATGCATAAGATCATTCTACTTGCTTCTCTTACCTTACCAAACCCTATAATTCCTGTATTTTCAGTCCTTTAAGTGATATCACTAGGTATTTTCAGACAAAGGACAGACACAGCCACAACTATGGGGAAAAAAAAAGTAAGGATGATGCAAAGCCACATAAAGCAATGAGTGATTTCAATTTCAACCCCAATTAGGAGAAGCATGCAAAGACAACAGTTGTTTTCGTGGTTAGTTAGAGAACTCTCCTCTTCTTACAGACCTTCACTTCACCCCTCTCACTCATCTGAATTTCACCTTCTGCCCCTTTCAGTTAAAGGTATCCTTTTGGCTCACCAAATTTCCATTTCTCCAGTGCACACAAAACCTTTCTCTCTTCATTGTTTTTATAAATTACTGTATTTTCCTCTTAATTTTCTACTCTCCTTTGTTTCTGAAGTGAAAGCAGTAAAAGGAAGGAATATCACCAGATCAGCTGCACATTCAGGATCAGAGAAACACCTGACCACTTGTAATGTAACAGTGGTTTCTTTTGTTTGCCAAAACTGATACCAGAACATTTTAAATACTTAAATTTCTAACAGAAGTACTGACATCAGGCACAAAATCTCAGGGCTGAAAGCTACAAAAACACTTTCTGGAGAAATTTTACAATGAATTGAATTGTGTCATTTCCTCATATATGTCAGGTCACACTGGAAAATACAGTGTCACTGCATCCACTCCGCATAACGCTGTGCTTCTTTGGCAGTACAGACACCATGGATTCATGCGCTTGCCATGTGACTAATATGATGCCACATGTTGCCCCACAGCACCCACAAAGTAATTGCTTATGCCTATACTACTGCACAGTACAGCACTTAAAAGCTCTCAGTTCAAAGCCTACTTATTACTGCAACTCTGAATGAAAGTGCAAGTATAGTAATAAAATAATGTATCTGAAGAAGAAGTAAAATGGATCAAAGCAGCAGAATCCAGTACTGTTAAAGTAACTGGCAAGTGTTCATTTAATAGGAAACCTTGAAGCACAGTCCAGTTTGTGATGTTTATATTACTAGATGTTACTGAACAAGAAATAGGCAGGAAAAATGAAATATAAGAACATTTTAGCTGATATCTTCCCTGCTTACATACAGATCATGTGTATAGTTAGTTAATACCAGTGAAGTACTTCCACCAAACCCACCTTCACTAAGTTTTCCTAAGGAAAATCATAAGAAGGCATAAAGGCAGAGCCACGTAAAGGGAAACAATACAGTTTCTTAACTTCCATGGAGAAAATGGCAGTGCCAGTCCAGTACCAAGTTCAGTGCTCAGTGAAATAATTCTCCATCTTATTTCATGCTAGAGGTTGACCGCTGGCTTCTCTCTTCCTCTTCTAGCAATCTACATCCTTGTAGTCAAGACTACATACGGCCATATCAACGACATCTTCTTAGCTGAACTCTCATTATTATTATTATTATTAGCTCTACCAATTATAGATATGACCCTCAATGTGGGGATGCAGTGAGTTATGGAGGACAGGATTGTGACTGTGGTACTTGCACTTCAGCGAAAGTAAGTTTTAAAAAACAAGGAAATGCACAGAAGTGAAACTGTGATGGCTGCAAAGAAAGACTATTACAAAATGTTAATGGTTTGATAACAGAAATAAAAGAAAAAGACATTTTAGACATGTAAGGGAAATTTCAGCAGCATTTGGTAAAGAAAAAAAAAGGAGAAATTTAAAAAAAAAAAAAAAAAAACAAAACCCCAAAACAAACAGAAGAGAGATACAGGAATAGGGAACAATAGAAAAAAAAAAGAAGGTTTAGGTAGAAAACCAATAACTTGTATTTCAGCCATACTGAATTTTAAAGAGTTGCAAGAATGAAAAATGCACAGGGCCTTTCTGCACAGTGGAAGAATCATCAGAGACGAGTATGACAGACAGATAGCTGGACACTAATGAAGAATACAGAAATATTCTGCTATTGACTCCCTTTCACCCCACATAATAATTCTCTTTGTAAGCAGTGTTTCCAGCGTTCATCTCACCTCTGTCCATCATAATCATATCCCTTCCTGTTCCTCTCTGTTGGCATTAGCATGAACACACATAGCAATCTCAGAATCTAACCACTATTGACTAGAAGGAAAGTGGTTGGACTGGAAGCAGACTCGAGGATGGAGACGTCAAATCAGAGTCTTAGATAAAAGACGAGTCAGAATCACTGATGTTGCTTTATGGCATCAGTTTTGTTTACACAATTATCAACAAAACCCAAAGCAACAGAAGAGGAAAAAAGTGGTGTGAACAGAAAGGTGACATAGTTAGCAAATTTCAGTACAAAAACGTCAATTAGGAAAGCAATACCTTCTGAACATGGAAAAGATCAATACTGGTAAATGGCCCAAACTTGGATGCAATGGACAGTTGGGAGGGCAAGAACCTTACACAACTAGCATAAAAGACATCAAGAGACAGCCATAACATAGTGAGATAAAACCCAACGTTATAAGGTAAGTGTCCACACATGGTATACACCTGAAAGACTTTTCAAAAATGTGTTTCAGCATTGAGCAATAGCATACTGTTCTAGGAACACAAGTATACATCATATGAAGACCTGCATTAATACAGTCCAGGTGCTGTGTTTGTCTCCTACGTGAAAAGTTTTGCCTACAATGTTACTAGAACTGGATATGTGATTAAACACAGCAGACTGAAACCAACAAAGTGTGTAAAATTCTGAAACCAAATAGAAGCTCAAGAAAAGACACTACTCCCTTTCATTTAAAATAATCAAAAAAATCTGTTCTACTTTTTTAATACAGAAAGAAATTTAGTGCAAAATTTCTTCCTCAAAATCACAACAGAACAGTACTGGCTGAAACTTTAAAATGTAAGTCACTCCAGAAAGCTGTGAAGCTTGAAGTTACTAAAAGTCATGGTTGATGCAACTTTTGCAAGTATTACATACAAGCTTTACAAAAAACCCAAATACTACAAAATATACCATAAACACTTATACTTTTTTCATGGAAACCTGAGAATCTATCATTCTGAGTTTCTTGCCTTTACATTAATATTTTAAAACACTTTCTATTAATGCTTATGCTTAGGTTCAAATTAAACTGCATTTAAAGGAAGAACTATTCTTCACCCCAGAGGGTTGTACAGATGGGCCAACAAATTCTACTATAATACAAAAAGTATCATCTTTACATTGATCCTGTAGGCAGACACAAATTACTTAAAAAGCACTGAATTTAATCACAGGCATCAGAGAGCTGGGGGGCCAAGTTGTTTGTTTTCACTGTAACATATCAAGCCACTGCATAGCCCTTCATGGACAGGACTAGCATAATCTTTGCTAAAAGCCCTCTCAATCCAAATGAAAGCAAACGTTGCTGCACCAAGTTTGGCAGACTTCCCAATCCTTAGTACACAAGTGGTCATCTTGATTTAAACAACAAGAACAATCATAACAGGCAAAGGAGCAACCCAATTACACTGGGCACAGGCTCAGCAGGACACATGTAAACCTAGTAGAAAACATAAAGCAAGCCTGGTTGGAGGAGAAAAGAAGCTATTTCAGTGAAGCAATTTCATTTAGTTTCTTAGAAAGGCTGTGCAGTCACAAATAAAACAAAGCTTTCATTCAACAATTATCATCTCAAGATCTTAAAAGTGAAATTCAGCAGTGATCAATATATTTTCTATTTGTGCTAATTTCCCATTGTGCTGATCCAATTTAGAAGCAGGATAAGAAATTAATGTATTCTGTTGGAAACAACCAAAGTCACAGCCACAGCCTTTGAATATACATTTGCTGATGTCATTTGCATTAGTGACCACTCTCTCTTTACAGATCTTCTGTTTCAAAAAGAAAGACAAACAATCCTCATTTTCTTTATGGTCCTTTGCTTCACAAGAATAAAGGAAGTGAAAGGAGGAAGGAGACGAGAACAAAAAACCACCAAACTCCTATGTGGAAAAGTAAAGAAAGATGGAGGAGAAATACATCAACTGTATGCAAGTTGCACAGCTTACACAGTCTCATTCTAGACATGCTTAGCTACGTATTTATGACAGTTTATGTGTCTGGCCTCCTGCCTGTATGACACAAATACGTCTGCATTCAGTAATCCCCCTAGAGGGAGATCTCGGATCTGAAAAATCACCTTATTAACCTTAAACAAGTCCAAGTATCTTTGTGGGCAACATTTTAGACAAGAAATGATTTCTGAAATTGGATTTTAACTTTGTAACTTTAGTGAGATTATTCATAACCACAATTGTATAAAAAAAAAATCATGTCTCCTAATAAACATTTTGTTTATATGCAGTGGTAATAACATTCCATTTTAACATGGTGCTACATCTTTAGATGGTTAAATTCTTGAGATCCAAAGTTCAACCGTTTACTGTACTGCTAAAAAGAAATCACAATGTATACTTTTCCAGCGACAGTAGCAATGAACAGGTCTTTCTAGAAGACACAGTAGTAAAATTAATCCTTGTGTTAACTTTTACCACTCCCTTTCTCTTCTGAAAAAGTCTCAGAAGGTGTCTGTTGACACTAGTTTTATTGCTCTGTTTATAATGAAATATTATTGTATTTCCCTACAGAAACTATGCAGCATGAAGAGATATGATGGTTAGAAAACCACACCCAAATGACAAAAATTACGTGAAAAGCAAACTTACCAACTGTAAGCTCTCACTTCCATGAAGACAAGCTGTTTGGAGATTGGACTTTAGGTCTACAGTGTGAAGCTGATGAGATGCTGTTTCTCTCACTAACATGTCAATTCTGGAACTTGCAAGTTGGTAGACATCCATAAAACTTTTAATCATGGCCTTTAAAAAGTAAAATAAATCATCAGTGCCAGGCAGGCTGTACTTAAATGCCAAATAGCATACTCCGGATTCATTACAGAAGACCTAACTTTCATTAATCAGAGAAATCAAACAAAGGTTGGAAGACAGGCAAAATTTCAATCTCAGGACTTAACATGGGATTTTGGTCTAACGTGGGATTTTGTACGCCTTCTAAAATCTTAAATATTAATAGCATTGAAGAAAAGCAAATCACTGTGCACCCTAATTAGAAAGTGTTTTGATGAGCTGTTTTCAAACATACATTACTGCACTGAGCAGCTGATACCATTTTTTGTTGTATTTAAATACCAGACTCAGTGTAAGTTCAATTTCTGTTTACAAAGAATCACTACACAGTTTCAGGTAAATGGTCATACTTTCAAAATGAGTCGAGTTACCAATCCTCCCACTCCATGTTAAAAAAAATTTAATTTGGCAGAAACAAAAGAAACACATTAAACCTACAGACCTCTGAAAGCAAATAATCTGATTACAATATAACTGGGAAAATATAATTGTTTTCATGTATATAGTGGAAGAATGTCCCAACCATGTAATATTGATCAGACTGATAATAAAGTTAGCAGCACAAGAGAGTACAAATGACTTGGCAGTACTGGTAACTTGATATCTACCCTAAATAGTGTAACACTGTTGAGATTATTGGTCTTCTTTACAACTGGTTAATCACATTTTATAAGTTATAGTTTTCCCATCTGAAATGACCTATAGCAAGTTTCTACTGTAAGAACATATTAGAGATAATATGAAATTGGCCTTTTGAATGTAAGTCTGTGGTATAGGCAAAAACAAACTTAGTAGCACGAACAGGCATTCACAAAGACTTTTACTGTTTTCCTTTCTTTGTTCTCAAACACACTACTGCTTTTCAGAAGAGAAGTTAACATAGCTGAAATCAATCAAGTTATTTGTCAAGTGTAGAAAACAGCAGTGGCAAATTAACACCATCATATCTTTTCTCATCAGAAAGAATATCCAAAATGTTTTACATACTATGATGCTAGTCCTAAAAGTGTATTCACATAGCTCTGTAAGTCTGCCACTGTCAGCTTTGATCCTACTTTTGAAATTTTTCATCCACATTTAGTGTTAATAAAATGCCACAGCTCTTCACAAACAACACCAAGCAAGAATGTGGATATATCTCACACCCCATATAAAACTGCCTGAGAGTCTTCATATGGCAACTGCCCACATGTTAAAAATTAGACATATGTTGAAATACATCTATGGACTGGGTCTGTGACTCATAAACAAGGATTATACCAATGCATCATAACAAGCTGTGTCTCAAATCTCACAGAAAAAAATCTTATGTGTTCCTCTGATTACTTCCCACATGATATTTAAAGGTATCACTGAACTAGAATGCATAGAGACGATTCCTTACCTTCTTCCTTTTACTGCTGCTACCACAAAGCTAGTGAAGCCACTAACCTACTTCATCCTACATCGCCAGAGCCACTCTAAGTCCATGCAGTTATCTGAAACAGTAGTTACCAATTCCTTGCTGCTCAACTCAGCTATTTCATTTGTTCCCTTGTTTAATAAGTCCAAAAATTTTCAATCTAGGAAAAAATGTGTTAATTCACGTTTTTTTATTTTCAGTCATGGCAAATATTTTTTCGAAGATGTCTAGATTTGTTTTTACTCCAGAAAGAAGCAATTTCTCAGCTATTAACAATTCAATACTGATGTGGAAGGTAGCATTTATGCACCCGTAGGTACACTCTCCTTCCAGTGTATCCCAACTCCCTAGCAAAGAGTCAGAGTCAGTTTAGATTTCTCTCACTCAGGACCACGTTAGGGAAAGCAATATTTTGGGGTCTTCCTGTGGGTGATGTGGAATCCTTGATAATGAGGGTGCAGCACATTTATTCTAAATGCCATCTGGAAGAAGGCAAATACTTTGGGTTTTTAGACATGCCATTGGAAGGCATTCATTTACATATGATTTTATATAACTCGTGTCAGTCACAGATCTGTTTTTCACAATACAAAAGTTCCACTTATTAGAAAGCTTGATACACAAGGAATTGGCATAGAACCTGGTCATTGCATGTTATAAGATCTTTCATATAATGATTAAACACATCTCTAAAGGAGTTCAGCACTTTAATTTAGATCCCTATTTGCATGTTACACATACAAATATATCTGCAGCTCTGGAAACTATTCCATGATCAACAAAGTCTGTTGACAGAATTTCAGAGAAGGCACATCTAGTTCTGCAGAACTTTTTTCCTCTCCTGCTAAGAAGGAGTGTTTTCTTTTGTTTTTAAGTACACATAGCAATAATATGTATACATAGTTTTTAAGTATACATAGCAATAAGATACTTCAGCAACCCTCCTGATTAACTTTTATAGCATAAAATTTGGCATTCATATACATCTGTAGGATGTACATTTAAGCGAGCACTTCTGGTCTTGAATGTGTTGGTAACAGTATGACATGCAAACTGGGAACAGAACATGAAACAATAAAAATTTGTCTTCTGTTACAAATAAAAATATTTTAAAAATACACACCAGAAAATTACTTCTGTTCAGAAAGGCCAGCTGTAGTAATCCCTAAACATTATAGGAACCAATATTACTGTAACTCAGACCACTTTAAAATCGAAAAACTTTTCAGATAGATAAGTATTATAGGAAAGTTAGTGGGAAGAAGGCTTAACTAAGGAGGCCACAGCAATAGTGGGGCTGAAGAATACTAGTTTTAAATGTTACTGGCTCTAGGTGTCCCTGCTTGAGCAGGGGGCTTGGACCAGAGGACCTCCAGTGTTTCCTTTGAACTTCAACCAGTCTGTAATTCAGTGATTACAAAGTTTTCTTAGGGATGGAACAAGATGCAAGTTAATAATGGTTGAAATTTATGTAGGACTGTCAATTTTAAGAGCAGAAATTGTAATGAATTACATTAATCAAAGAAAAAATGGAATTAATCAGACAGGTGAATGGCTTTTTTCAGTGACCCCTTTCCTTTTACTTCACACAATGCCTTATTTTATAAAGGATTTCACTATTATTTAAAGTTCTACATCATGTGCTACTGATACGGCAGAAGCAAATATAATGATAGCAGTGTTTTCAATGTCAAAAGTATCTTCAATGTGAGAGGAGGCCCATGCTCCAACACTAAGTCTAGACACAGGCAGCTTCATGAAAACAGAGGCATGACTTTCTCGGATAATTGGCTACAACTCACAGGATAGAAATATGTTCATAAGGTTGGCATGGAGAAAGGATGCTTTTATGCTGAAGGTGCTGGACTAGGCAAAAAATTTGCAAGACTGTCCAAGTCCCATTTTCAAATATAACTTTCAATGGACAAGTTACTTTAAGCCTACTTCTAAGGAACTTTTTTTATGTCTACTTACACATTTACAACAGTATCCCCATCTAGAAAATAGCTATGAGCACTTTAACTATCTTTGAATTCAAAGCAAATCAGAAAATTTTGAAAAATTCAGGTAAGTGCTATTCATATGATAAAGGAACAAAGTATTTTAAATGGGAACCTGATGATTCTGAGCATTGTACACCTGGCCATTTTACCTGCCTCCCCAGCTTGTAAAAACAAGGCCAGAAGACAAGAGCACTGCAAAACCATGTAAGTGTATAGTCATCTATCAATGTTCCAATACTCTGCGTATACATAGATAAGCACATAAAAAGATAAAAGAGAACAATTATAAAATTTAACAAAAATTAAACATGCTTTGTTTTAAGTGACGTTAACAGGTAAGGTTTATTTCAAAGCAGCCATAAGGAAGAAGGTTCTTATGACCTGTTCAGAGATGTCTTATCTGTAATACGAGGGTACGCATAAAAAATTCTGGCTTAAGCTACACGTTGGTGAGGCTGAGAAACCTGAGTTGAGAGTAAAAATGAGAAAAAATAATTTGATGCTGTTTATGGCAAAATTTAAGCTGTGCTTTCTTTCTCCAGATTAATCTTTAAAAGGATTGAGAACACTTAACATTAGAGACAGTCCTCCAGAGGACATGTAAAAACAATTTTTTCTAATATTCCCTCCATGTACTTTTGAATAACCAATCATTTCCTTGTTCTGTACACCATTTTCAGAACAAGTAATTTTAAGGTGCACAGTGCTATAGATGCTTTAAAACAGCTTTTGCATGTATTACTGGCTATAAATTTACAAGATTGGAAGACTACAATCTTCAGGAGTACTTTAATACTGACAAATTACACAACAATCTTTAAGGAATATGAAACACAAAAAGAAAAGAAACTTTTTTTAAATTAATTTATGAAATTCAAAGGTTACTCAAACTTCAGCTGTTCTCAGTTCAGTTATAATAGCAACATATAATAAGAAATACACAGATCAGCCTATGCAAATTAGCAGAAGACCTCTCATCAAAGTTTTAATATATTTATTATACATTATAAAAATGGAATTTTTAATTCCAAATTAAAACACTGTACATGTTGTCTCCCTTGCCCTTAGTGCTTGGCTAATGAGAACAAACACAGTTCAAAACAATTTTTATTTGGATTATGAATTATAAATAATTGCGAATGGAAGTTTCCATTTAAAGTTTTAGACTATTCTGAAGTTACAATAAAATACCAAGTGATTAAGGCTCAGTTTTTTAATTTTATACCCATTTTATACCATTAACTCAGGATCCTATTGGGCCTGCTATTATCACAGAACCATATCTCCTGTTTAGAAGGAACAAAACTAAAGGAAGGAGACCTTATGTGAAATGATGCTTATTAAAAGGTATCAAACGGACTAACAGCCTGACAATGTAAGCATTGAGTTTGTAACATCAGATGCAGCACCGAGAATAACAAGACCATCTACTTTACACAATGTGCTTAAAAAAAAAAAGTATAAAAAAAGTCAAAATTAACATTTGACTGTTAGGTTGTCCCTTCAGGAAATTCTTCAACTAAAAAGAATGTTAGCAGGTAGTAAATTTACCTAAGGGCAACATATACAAAAAGATGAAAAAGAACAAGAGAAGGAATAATGAATGGACTTCAGAAGAATGAAAGATCAACGCTAGTATGACAAAGTCCTTAGATGAGAATCTGAAAAGGCTGAGAATTCATTTATGGTACAGAATTTGGCTGAAGTGTAGTTCAGGTAAAAGCAACTGGTGTGAAAACAAAACTCCATGGAGTGGAGTTCTGCATGCTTAATGGATAACCTATAGAATGCCTGTCATTACTGCCTTGCTTCAAGCTGACATAAATAAGATTAGTTAAAACAAGCCCAGAAAACAAAACATACATCAATTACTTTTTCTTTTCAAAGGCAAGATTTCAGGATACATAGTATAGATTTAAGTGAGCTATATTTGGGGAAGAAAGGATTGAAATTCATTTCCCCCATACATTTTAGCATTTGAAAACCCATTCTGGCTGCCTTGACCCATAGTCCAAAATGTCTAGTGGCAACATCAGTGGAGGATGTAAATACAGCAGCTTCTCAGGCATCAGAAAGAACCCCCCAAGGGAAACAGCATTCAGCAAAATTGCACTTTTACAGCTGTTTGGCACTTCTTTAATGATCTATTCTCCTTGTATCTCATTTCGACACTAAACTTTTTGTTGGGTTCCATTCAAGCGTGGCATGCACAATTTAAATGTGCCAAAAAGCAGGTCAGTTCTGTTACAACTTTTTTTTTTTTCCAATGAAAGCTGACTCAGTGCCACACACGGGGCCTAACTCTATCCCCTTCGCTTCAATAACAATTACTTTACCCCGTAGGTCTCAGAGGATAGCCCAAGGGAATGAAGCTCTAAATAAAAGGCTAGATTCTCTGCAAGAGGTAATGACATGACTTCCTACAAGAAAATTGAAAAGGGAGCATTGAAATTGACAGAGACTGAAGGGAAAGTGCTTCTACTGGAAACCACAGTAGATGGGCGTAGCAACAATTGCCATGAAAATTATTACAAAGTGTAAGAGTTTCAAAAATAACATTGATCTTCTAGAAACTGATAAATTAAGACCAATGTGTTTGTTGTTATGATCAGGTAGAAAGCGTCCTGAGAATTTTATAGCAAAGGAGCTACCTGCAGCCTTGACTACTCAGAAGTATCTCTGGACCATGCAAGCAAATTACCATTCAACAAAATTAAGGGAATGCAGATTTTTATAGGCCAATGTTTACATGCAAAGACCATTCTCACTGTCTCTTGCACACAGTCAAGCATAGGTGCATGCAAAATGTAAAGGAAAAACAATCGCTGCCCTGAAGAACTTGTAGTTTAAGCTACAGCTATGGGGAAAATGCTACCAATACATTGTACTCCTTCCCATCTTCTTACACAGTCTTGATACAAAAAGAACATTTCAGTCTGTCAGGGAGGAAGAGAATTTTCAAGTAAATGGTTTTGACGAGAAAGAAATGGAAACTGAAAGAAGTTTCAGGCTGGTACCCGTCCTTCAACTTTCTCTTGCAGTGTATATTCTAGACAGGGATGAAAGAAAGAGGGACAGGTAGTCACTGAAAATAATATAAAGTCCGTGTTAAAGTGCCTCAACTGTGAGCATGACAATCTGCTCAGAGTGAGCACAATATATTACCACTGATGAGAGGAACTAAACCGCAGCAGTCATAACAGAGAAGTCAGAATGCAGTTTGATTTAAAAAAATGGCAGTGTCCCATCACATATTCAGTCTTAAGGAGAAACAAGAGAGTAAAACTTCTCATCAAAATCCAGGTGAAATGTCAGGTGAAAGTACAAACTGCCTGTATCTGCATGATGTTCCTCTTGGTCTATTGGAGTGATATCTTAGAACTAGAAAAGATGTACAAAAGCTGAAGTACAGAATTCTGTTTTCACAACCAAATTCATAGAAGTAAAATCAATTTTAAAAGGCATATTCTTTCTTATTTTTAAGGGACCCCTACATATGGATAGGATATCCTATATAAGTAAACCAATTTTTACAAATAAATGTTGCCTAAACACTAAGTCTTAACTGTCTGAAATCTAATGGATTGATTATAGGTGTATGTGTATGAGAAAAATTTAAGGAAGGGGAGAGAAGCAGACATTAATCTATCAAGTTACTAAGTAGGAAAATCTGAAGTAACTTCACATGGAAGGTAAATGTGAGATATGAAAAACTCTTCTGTTCTTCTGAAACGCTGTCCACAAACTATCCAACATAAGTAACTAACTCAACTATTTGCCAACATAGCAGAAAAAATGAGTTTACTGAAAATTAAAATACAGTTTTTTCATTGGTTTTAAAGCGTGCTCTATTAACTAAGACCGATTTCAATTACTTTTAGTAAAGAAATATGCTTTACAGACAAATAGATGCTCATGAAAAAATACCAATCTAGTTTTAACCAGTGTAGATAAAGTCTGTTGCTGACTCCACCAGAGGAAAATGATCACCCCAAAAAATCTGGGTTCAGTGTAGACATTTCCTTAAATTTTTTTACTATACCTATGAAGGGATATAGATTATCCCTTTCTGGCCACAAGAAGCAGCTTTTCAATTTTAGATTAAAACATTTTCAAACTGAATTAGATAAAATACTTTACATATGCTTAGAAGGTGGAAATGTGTCTACTTTGTATTTTCCGTGCAAAAGATGAAGACAATCTATGCTGTTGTTGCCATTTATTAGGAGAGACAAAGGTCCCTTCTGGCAGGTTTAGTCAATATGACAACTACGATTATGTGGCTCATACATAAGCAATCATTACTGAGTCCTAATCTTCGTATAAGATTTTAGGTGAATGCTCATGTCTAATGGAGCCCAGGGGCTAGAAAACTGCACAAAGTTTTGTGATATAGTTGCTTCATTTCCTTTGCTTTTCTTATGAAGTGCTCATGGTAGCACTGCATTTTAATTCAACATAAATATTTCATCCTACATAAGGCAACATTTTGTAGTTTTGTAAGGAAACTCTAAAGTATACCTGGTAGGTTGGATAGCAAACTAATTTTTTCACTTTGGCTTCTTACCAAAACATCAGTTATCTCCACAAATTCATGATGCCAGCACAGGAAAAAGCACCAGTCATTCTCTATAGAGAAAGCAATGATCTAGAAAAGCTGAATTGCATTCCTCAGGTAAATGGACACACCCTTAATCTAATGTCCACTGCTACGTACAGGATGGACAGGTGTTCTCCCTTCATTCTGCTTAAACTCAGATGTTGGTGAGATAACTAGTTTGCATCATACATTCTTGAACTTTATCAAAATTTGTATTAAAAAAAACAGCATACAAATGGCTAGATTTTCAATCAGACTTGCTTTCAAGACCTGATTTATGCCATGAAAACGTTTTATTAGAAATTTCAGCTCTTGTTCCAAAATCTGAAGAGTCAAAGGAAATTTAAAGACCACAGTACACCTACTACTGACCTTCACAATAAGCATACACATTAGCATCCCTCTTTCCAAAGCAAAAGTTGGAGAATATTGGCAGCGTCTGCCAAAAGTGGTACTGACACTGAGCTTGACAATTTGCTGTTGTCCTGGTTTCATCTGGGTTAGAGTTAATTTTCTTCCTAGTAGCTGGTATATTGCTGTGTTTTGGATTTAGTATGAATAATGTTGATAACACACTGATGTTTTAGCTGTTGCTCAGTAGAGCTGAAGAAAACGCTTGTTGGGAAAGACTGATTCTGTTTGTCTATCTTTTTGGCATTTGTCATATAGATGACAGATTAGCTCAACTCAGAAAGGTATAAATTCCAACGAATGCATGCTAAAAACTGGTGGATGAGTGAGACTCCAGTATACTGAAGTCTGGGCCTCTTCTATGCAAGAGGTCAACAAACTGAGTGAGAAAGCTGTTCACTTGGAAGAGCTTGAAAGACAAAGAGAAGAAGACACTAACTTTTCTGTTGGCAGAGCTCTGGTTGTCCTCATTCAGACCAACAGTTCAAAGACGTGTTGTTACCCGATGAGCGTTTTTAGATAATATTTTGGAAGGCATTGATTTTCTGCTTTGTCTTCAGCAAATGTACCAAGTGCCTTTTCATTGAATGGAAACTTATCATCAGATTGTAGAAAAGGATTTGAATTATTAGGTTGGGAGCCTGGCAAGTAAGGAACAGGCTGTTATGGTCCATTCCCCTGTCTGGCCAACAGTCAACAATTAGATCCAATTCCTTAGAACCATAAGAGATAAAGTGACTTTCCAAATTCCGTTTATAAAACTGGATGCTTATAGCAACACCAAAAGGAGAAAACTAAGGAGGACAGGCACTGGTGAGATGAGTTTGCCTAGAAAGCATAAAGTATTCTTCAACAATAGGATAAGAAGTAAAATACCTCATATCACAGGATATCATAACTAGACTGAGAAAGCCCTTTTTAGTCTTTCTTTTTTACCGGATTTGGTAATGGCTGCAGGCACCGCAACATCATGTGCTTGAGTGGTGACCTTAACAGTGAATCAACAAAAGCGGCTGGTTCTTATCCAAGGATCCCAGGCTATCCTAACTTATAAACACCCCAGAAGACAGCATTTTTCAAATTACCTCTGATGTTAATCGGTCACTACTTCCTTATGCATTTTTCAGAGCTGGACCACTACTTGCAGTTAGGTAATTTATGAGCAATTGTGCCTATGGATGTTGGTAACATAGAGAAATCACTTCCACAGCTTAATAAATCTAGAAACTATAGATGTTTTCTACTGTTTTTCACCTTTTTGTAGTTCACAAATGAGGAAAGTAACCTGAAAAGAAACAACTACTGACGGAGTGGCAGAGAATGGGAGGTGATTATGACAGACGATGCCAAAGCACCACTAGTATAAAGAAGGTAAACTGGGAATATTTATTAACATTAACATATTAACATTAAATGAAGTAGCAGAAACCATTTTCAAAACAAACACAGAAAACACAGTTTTTCAGAAAGTGTGTAGTTAAGCTGTGAAAGTCCTTTCCACAAGTCACGTCAATGCTTAACTTTCAAAAAGCAACAGGACAATAAATGGCTGTTGAATACAAAAATATGAATTGTGTTTCAGGAGGTCCTTGAACTAAAATGGTGGAGGCTGGGAGAAATTCTGGAGGCATTTTAGCCCTGTTTCTTATACTTTTCTTTTTTTTACTTTCCCCTGTCCAGCCTGTTTTTAAGCAGGGACAACCGGATTTACTGCTATTCTATGTGCCCCCTAGGCATTAAATGTTTACTCAGTCCCACAGTCTATTTCCCAAAGGAGTAAAATTTGCAGCAAGTCTCACATGGAATAACTGCAGAACAAATCAAGCATCTAGGATAGTGACCTTTGCCAAGGTACAGACAAACATCACATTTTGACATGTAGGAGACTCGCTGCTCAAAACCCAGTCCTGTGGTCTTTGCAAGCATTTGCAAAAACTTCAGAATTTAAACTGCAACCTGTAATCTTTAGCTTGCGCAATATTAATTTATAAAAAAAGTTATTCCTTTGAGAATGGGAAACTGGATGGAGAGAAAGTCTGGCACTATAGGCAGTAGCAACAGCATGATTCTCTCCCTTTAGTATTTGTGAGTTATGGTATGATCAGGAAGAGGGGGACCTAAACATGGATGCTGGTATTGGAAAAGAACACACAATCTGCCTCTGAACAGAGAGAAGTCAGAACTAAAATATAGTCTTCAAGCATTAAATGGGCATTGCCGAGTTTGCCCCACAGGTGGAATGGGTGACTGTTTCCACCTCATTTTTACTTTAGATCTGCACTTTTGTCAAAAAAGACCATGATGTGGGAGCAATCCAAAGGAATCCAAATATAAGTTCTACCAAGGTTCCAGGACGATAAACAAATGGTGGTCTTTCCATGGGTATTATCTTTTTAAAAGCCATGAAAGACTCAATCCTTTGCAGCTAAACTTGCCAACATGCAGGCTGTGTATCCCTATTATTCAGGTTTACAAAATAGTTCCACATTCACCCTCCTTCTGTTACTTTAGCACACTCCAGCCCTCTCCATTTTCTCCCCACTCCCTAATTTCTTACCACCTTTTTGCTTCTAATGGGACAAGACCATAATGAGGGAAGAGACCATAATGAAGGGAGAGTTAAAGAAGACTGTAATGAAATTGGGTACTGCAATGGACAAGTATTTGTTAAAAATGAGTGCCCTATTACAAGCACATTTGTCCTGGAACACCTACAGCAATAGACCTTATCAATCCTAAGAATTTATGCTTTTCATAGTCCAATATAAGTGTTGGAAGTTGTGACCTTAGGATTCTAGCAACACATATCCCTAGACCATCAATCAATTCAGTAAGTGAAAAATAAAGACAACACCTTCAGAGTAGTTCATTATGATTCCTGAAAGATAACAATGTAAAAAAGAAAATTCGCAGGTAACAACATATGTGAATTTATAAGCCACAATTTACACACCCCTTCTCCCCCCAAAAAACCAAAACCCAAAATGAATTAGTGGCAAATTGGTAGAATTTGGTAAAAAACAGGTTAACTTTTAATCCTTTCAAAACTCATCCTCTTTGAATTTCACTTCAGTGGTATACCACTTGGGATGCTATGCCAGTCTATTTCTTCAATATAGGACAATTGTGGAATTAACAGAACAGCCTGTTTTTTTATGCCTAGTTTTATATTCTGAAAGGTTTACTGTGTTTTTCTTAATCCTTAAGTTGCATATTCATTGCTATATTTTCATCTAACTGCTGTCACTTACATTGTCATGCAGAAGGGCAAATCAGGGTCAGTTTATATAAGCGGCATCAATCTGAAAAACTTCATCAGTCTTTATTTCAAGGCATTATGCAAAGAAAGCTGACATTAAGAGAGCCTTAACTGACAGCAAATGAAATCAATCAGCAAATCACTAAGCCATAATAAACTTGCTCAAGTTGTAGATAACCCTTCCTCTTCCAGGTCTTTAACTACAAGGCCCAACAATTGGAGTATCTGGGCAGAAATGTCTCCCTTGATTCCATTACAAAATTCTTGCACTAATATAGTGCATTATTTAATAAGTTTTTTCTTGCTCTGTAAGCTCTCGATAAGAATAACAAACAGATAGAGATATGTTTTATAATAATGGAATACTAAGAGGTTAAGTGAAAAAAAAGACTAAACAAAGGATTCAGCATTTGAAGAAGTTTCTTTTTTTAGTTTAAATGTAATTAAGAATAGAAAATAGTTTGATTCTGTTTCTGCTACTAAGATATTTGTGTAATAAAGTCTATTGCCTTATTAATTCCTATTCCTTAGACTCACTTGCTCAGCATTTCTTCTCAGTTTTTGAAATTAAAAGAATCAGTACAAAAGAAGTAAGACTCCAGACAATTCCTAATCTTTCACGGTATTCACTTCATGAATTCATTTTGTAACCTACATGATTATCAACAGTTTAACAGCTATGCTTCTGATGGGCTTATCTGTGTTACAACAGTACACACTGCAGACAATATCAAACAATACAGTCACATCCAAGCTACGCAGTGGTTATCTGGTAAAATTACTCCTTTTCTGAAGATACTGCGCACAGATAATCCCATGCAGTTCTGAAAGATAGGATTTCTGAAGTATAAAAAATTGCCTAACAAACAAGGTGCTGTGAAAACTATATTTGTTATTTGCTGTTATTGAATGATGCTTTATTTTTGTAGTTACAGCATTTAGGAGTCTGCCCTTATTCACTGAGGCAGCTTTGGGTACATATTGAGATCACCATGCCTCTAGAGTAATTTTTCTCATAAAAGAATAGTGACTAGAAGTCAATAAAGATGCTTCCTGTTGGGTCCTTATGCTATAAGATACAGCAACCTGGTAAGCAGCTAGGAAAAAAAAACATCCCAGGATTACAAGCAGAAGCAAAACTTAAAAAATAAATTTGGTGAATTAAGATCATATTTTACACAGTTCTTATAGACCTTTCTTGCATATCAGCACAGATCATTCATAAGAGATTACCCACACGCAACAGATATAAATGTATGAAAAAGTCTAAATGGACAAAGGCAGATAGTTACACAATTGCTTGACAGGGTCAAGAAAGAAAATTTTCCATTAAGAAAGGTTACTGAAAGGTTAAATTATTATATACTAACTTTGGCATTCAAGATAATCAGCAGCAGATCTTAACTGAAAGTTTTTACAAAACTAATAATGCTTATAAAAGAGGCTGGACAAGAGTTAGTAGTTTCACAGGCATAAAGAGACAGCTTTTAGTAATTGATTAATTGGTGATTACAGATACTGACTTTGATATTTACGGTCCCATTGTGCCAAAGACTTAACAGGGTTGGGGTGCAATCAGTGTACCAGCTAACTACAAAGCCTTCTGAGAAGGGTTCTTCATATAGTCTCTATTCATTTATTAGAATGAAGAAAGGCAAGGGGAAAAAAAAAAAAACAAAAAAGTGAAAGGATGACTGAGAAAGTGAGGGAAAGAGGCTAATCATAAGAAGTGGGGAAATGAGGAAAGGAGAGAGAGCAATAAAAAGCCCATAGAGGACAGGGAGGAAAAGACTGCTAAAAGAAATGCTGTGAAGAGGAAAGGAAGTTAGGAAAATAGTTAATCCACAGAAAGGAGAAGGGGTGTGAAATTCAAATTATAAAAGGCAAATTTCCAACATCACTGTCATTTTGAAGATGACTCACTTTTTATGTTTTAAATTGTGCTTTGCTAACATACATTAATGTTTTGTTTTAAAGGAATTATAGTTAAAATAAATTATGCTAAAATGGCTTCTAAATATTTATCATCATGATACAACTGATCTGGAGGCATGACTCCAGATACCAGCTGAACACATTCAAGGAGATTAAATTAATTTTTTTCATGTTACATCTCTTCAATCTAGTTATTCAGATT
Organism: Platalea leucorodia; assembly: GCF_965183815.1. Taxonomy (NCBI): domain Eukaryota; kingdom Metazoa; phylum Chordata; class Aves; order Pelecaniformes; family Threskiornithidae; genus Platalea; species Platalea leucorodia. The sequence goes on along the minus strand of NC_138858.1, from coordinate 36,338,868 downwards.
TTACTTAGTTGTTAATTATTGTTTCCTTAAGCCCTGCACCAACTTTATTTTTGACAAATTGAAGTTTGCAAAAGGTCAGGTTTGCAAGAGGTATCATCCCACTCCAATGAGTTTAAAACACTTATGTATTTATGAGTATTTCAACTCACGGTGCAAGTGCAAAATATCATTATATTAATAAAGAATCACTTCTCTCTTTAAACAGTGTATTGGAAGGCTCATGGTCAGTCCAGAAGCAGCACATTTTGACACTAGGTAGGAAATCAGTCCTTTGGAGAGGAGAAGAAAAGAGGGGGAGGGCAGCCCAGGTGCTGTTGATAGCAGCTGTTGAACTCATGGAGAATGAAAATCCAGTTTTACCCAAAAGAAGAAGCAGTACGATTCCAGAGGAGGCAGCATTCTGGCCTCTGTAAAGAAATGGATAGTTCCTTCTGTGGATGAAACAGTGGAAGTAAAAAGAAAACACTAGAAGTGTGTGCATGTTGGGTGCACGTATATATAAATGCACTATCTTCGAGACTCTTAAAAAGGTTTCTCCTTTCTGAAGTATTAAGAGAAAAAAAAACAACAATTATTTGTTCTTTTAACAGACATGCTATTAAAAAAAAGGGCTCCAAAACAGAAGCAGAAGATTTAAAATACTAATAATTCAGTTTTCAAGCAGCTACTCCACGATTAATTAATCCCATTAAGTCCTCATACCAGAAGTGATTTATGTTTGAAAGACTTGCCCTATGCAGAGGATAAAATCTGGTGACAGGATTATAATGTTACCTTTGAAATCACTTGCTTCCTCAATTTGGTAAGCTTTATTATTGACAAGTAAACACAGGAATGAGAAAGTGTTTATTATTTTGAGAAAAATTATCAGCAGAATTATGCATATCTTTTACCTTCTAATCTATCAAGCATAAATCTAAAATTAATGAACAAGTGAAAATAAATACAAATTAAGAAGCTCCTAACACTTTAAAGGACATTTATGTTTGCTCTATTAATTAGAAGTGGACCTACAACACAATCAGATAATGTATGACTAAATCATACATGAATACACAATTTACGTAAAATAAATGGTAAGAACCTACCCCTTCATAAATTTATGATTATATGCTAACACTGAAGATGTCAGTACTTGACTATATTACTACCACGACTTTGTTATTACTGCACTTTTTATTTCAAATTACCTCAAAACACCTGAGAAACGCAAAGAAGTACATATAAATCCCATGTGGACTTCCTAAACCTGCATGAACAGATGGACACATGCTGAAGACAGAGGGAGACCAAGACAGAGGGAGTACAAGATGGGGGGGAGGGAGAGGCAGAGAGAGAGGGAGAGAGCCAGAGGCGGCGAGGGGGGAGGCAGAGCAAACGAGACAGAGCCAGAGTGGGGAAGACAGGTCCAGGGACTGAGAGACACCAAGGCAGAGCAGCAGGCAGGGATGGAGCAAGGGAAAGCACGAGTGTGCATGCAGCAGGGAGAGCAGGCATGGCAGGGAGAGGGAGAGCGGGAGCAGCAGAGCGTGAGCGTGCGTGCGGCGGTGTGCGCACGGCAGCGAGCAAGTGTGCAGCAGAGCAAGCAGGCCTGCAGCGGGGAGTGTGCGCGTGGGAGAACACAGCAGAGAACGAGAGCGCGTGGCAGAGAGAGAGACAAAAAGGGAGGGAGACAAAGAGAGACAGACAGGACAAAGTGAAAACTTACCCACCTCAAACCCCCTGGAGGAGAGAAAGCACACCACAACTGTATAGTATCTTTCAAACTTAAGGGAGAACTTATAATGAAAAAATACAGATTTACCTACTCAAGTCCTTGGTTATAATAAACTAAAATTTTCTTAATATGCAAGGGATTTCCAACAGTCAGGTCAATCTTAACATCTCAGTTGAAGGGTAGCACACAAAGAAATGCCTTCTCCTAAGACGTATTAAATACTGACAAATACAGATAGGCACACTACTTTTACACCAGAAGCCTGCCTATAGTCTCATCCTCACATCTGCTTTTTCATACACCACATAAATGCACTAAATATTCACATCCTCATTAAAGTCACTCACAAAACTTGCCCATTTGGATTCCCTAATTCATATAAATCCTGTAAAACTGCAACACAGCTTCATCTGTGAATATTGGTTCTCTTTCAAACTAACATCCAGAAGTCACATCCTTTAGCAACCAGATATTAGAGAAGGAAGAGGCCCACCATGCCAAATACTGACCAAAAGTGACCACCACAAATTAATATGGCCAATTAATAAAATACGCAAATGGAGACTTTGAAAACAGAGGGTAAGGTAGTTCCCATGACACAGAAGATGACTACTCTTTCCCTAATTGCACATCTGCAGGCAGATACCACGTGTGAACATCAGTGGCTGTCTGATCACACAGCCATATGCATGTCTTTCAGATGTGCAGCAGACGCGATTCTGACAACCACAGCTAGTTTCTTGTTGCCATTGCTTTTCACTGACAATAACTGAATAAATCTGTTACTTCTGTGTATTACAACATCTGGGACATCCTCCATAAAGACAGTGCTCCTCCACTTTGTTTAAAAGGCTCCTGTACCTCCTGTAAAACCAACCTGCAACAGTAGGTAGAGAGCATAACCTAGGTACACAGGGCAAAGCCACTGATTTGTATGTTGTTAGCTTTTCCCTGTTTGGGAGTCAAGCTCTTATACATCAAGTATACATTACACATCCAATTGCTACTGCAAAACTAGTCTGAGGTACTTAAATTAGCTTCAAGAAGTTTCTTTCATACCAGTTCTCATCCTTCTGTGTCTACATTTCCAAACAGAAGAAATTAATTGTGAGAGTATACAGTTCCTTAACTATTTATACATGAATGTTTAAACCTTATCTGGTTTATTTGCGTACTTTATGCATTGTTTTTTAGGTGAAATTGCTCGCCATGAGTATTAATTACATATTTGATGTAAAAGTACCTGAGATAATTCAGAATGAATCTTCTGAATGTCATCACTTTTTCTGTGAGCCAATAACCTCTTTCAGAAGAGAGAGTTAAGACAACATGATCCTCTTCCTAAAGGTGTAGCACAATTGAATTTTGTATGTTATAAAGAGCTGATAACTTTTACTTGTTAATTTAAATAGCCATCTGCCAAGCAAGACTACTAGAATTAGGAATCCCATGTTATTTCACTTGCTCTTTTTCACCCTATATCCTGTATTTATTGGAGGTGTCACATACAGTTCCACTTCTTGTCTTCTGTGGGAGCATTCAGGCATGACCAGAACAGCACACCTTAAATCCTGTTCTCATGTGTTTCAGGTGCTTGAAAATAATACTGTATTTTCCATTTTCAAACCTAACTAAGTAACAAACAGTACAACTTTGTGACATAACATCCTTCACAGCAATTAAATACCAGGTGGGAGCATTTCAAGGCTATAGCAATAATATGATTTTACTCTTTGAGACATTGCATTTTCCATTACTTATCCATACCAAGTGACATTTTCAAACTATTATATTAATTCTTGTTACAGTTTCCAAGAATTTAACAAATGCCTACAAATTAAGTCATACTTTCACTACTTGCATGGGGCTTTCGAAGACACTCAGTGCAAGGACATTCTTGTTGAATAACTTAAATGTCAATCTGTTATGTAATTTTGCAATTCAAGAGCCATTACATAAAGTGCAGGCTTTGGAGAAGATACACAGAACTTTGTGTCCCAAATATTTAATTTCATTAGCTAAAGGTCTACCCCTAGAGTGTACATCACATTCTTTAAAAGATGCACACCACCTCCTATACAGCTTAACAACTATTTCATTTGGGAATGACAGGGGTTTTATATGTGTGTTTGTTTGATCAGCCCTGTAAGCATTCATGGTATTTGGAATGTTGGATCCATTTACTGGAAAAAACAACCTTCTGGTTTTACAAGATAATTAATTAAGTATGCCACAAAAAAGCAAATCTCTGATAGCTTAGTTCACAGTCAAGCAACTTAGGTTCATTATGCCCATCTTCTTTGCACTTGTCTCCTATAAAGAAAGCATATTTTTCCCAAGAAACATTCATATAGAGATAACAGCATTTTAGAAATTCCAAGACTTCCTGCATTCCCAATGACAACCAATATAGATCGCTAGTGCTGCTGAGCCCATCAAATAAATTAAGGATAGATTTCATTCAAAACGCCCGTAAGAGCCACTTGCTTTCTGAAAAATTTGGAAGAAAGATAACGTATGCAGATGTGTATGCACATACAAATATACTAGCTTTTTTTGTTCCTCTCATATGATGAAAAAGTGATATACGCTGAACCAATGGATATAAAATTATTATTCGTTACTGATTCCAGCCACCTACTACAAACTGGATGCATGAATAATAAAAATAAAACAATGCAATCTTCTGTGAGTACTCAACAGTTCTGATAGCCAGTGCTTCATCCCTATCATACTGTCTAATTTAAGATCTTAATTTTTATGCTATTTTTTAAAAGAAACCATCAAATATCAATAGATTTAGACTTGTAAAAAAAACTTCTTATGTCTAACACTTGCAGATAACAAGGCCTTTAACTGAAATGTACTTATCACAGACTAACTATAAAATACATGTAGTAGTAGCCGTTACAGAGACCATGCATGCAAACAATTCCACTGGTTTTAATAAGAAGTGTCCATAAAGTGATTACTAACTGCTTACCTCATTCAAGATTGTATCATTGCCCTTAATATAGTTTTGCATACAGTGAAATGAAAATCAATTAGCTGACTCCAGCTATAAAAGGGGGATTTTATAATAAAATCTCTATAATGTACCTAGAAAGTTATCAAACAGGCACTATGTAACTAGAGACAAGGAGAGGGAAAGGAAAAGAGGAAGGGGAAGGGGAGGGAAAAAAGGAACTGCATAGTTACATAGACTGTGAACCACTGATTCTGTTTTTGTATGTACAGAGTAACCATGTGTAATTGGAGCTGTCAGGTGAACAAAAAGTGTGTTTACAATACTGCACCACCAGTAAGCTACCCAGCACACACATTGCCATGTGTTAGTTATACCACAAGCACCCTGTACAAATGTGAAATGCAACTTCTTATACTTCTGTTTCTCTTCATCTTATCTGAAAGAAAGAAGGAACAGGCTGTCTTGCAAATGCTTCTACAATCATTCTGAGGTCAAAAAAGAATGGGAGTTGGGATGGGCCCAAAAAAAAAAAAAAAAAGAAAGCAGTTATTACTGAATAGGCCACTGAATTAGAAAAGCAGTATTTAAAAGCTGGTGATTTCCATGACAGCTTCTTTGAAAAGATGCCACCTGTGGAACCTTTTGCACAGCCTTGAAAGTGATCATCACTGTACTGGGGAAACATCTGCAACTCTGCCCTCTGCTAGAGACGTACAGGCGCGTTAACCAAAGTTCATGGGAATCTCAGGTGTTACATATTACTACTTTATTATGGAAACACCATAATACACACATAATTTAAACCTTTATCATATTGAAAAGCATGCATGCAAGTGGGCAACAGTGAGAAATGTCCAGCTTAGAATCCGCCTTTCTTGAATGTTTGATTTTGTGACCCTGTTCCTGCAATTATATACCGCATCTAGAACAGAAATCTACAATAAATCTGCAATAAATAAATAAATAGATAAATATACAATACATTAAAAAGGATTACTACAGAAATGTACACACACTATGCAATACTTGTATTATCTGACTTCCTTGCACTTTACATGACTAGCTTTCCTCTCTCTGATTCAGGCAGCAAGGCACAATGAAAGAAGTATGTACTCACTCTGCCCTTCGTTCTCTCATTGAGAAAACAAAATGTTCTGCCTTTAGCAATAATGTATCACAAGAATGAAGTCATTCTGCACAGCTATAAAGACTAACAGATAGTTCGTGTATAAGAAGATATAACAAACTTAAAACCAATAAGGAGGCATTGCACACAGTCCATTTTCAGAGCTGAAAATATGTACATTTTCAGTTCATTTCTCTTTTTTCCCATTCTTTCCTCCTAATGAAATTAGTATTTTGAAACATACAAGTCTTTAAACCTACATGAACAAAATAGCTTCTATATTTAAGTATTCCAAATAGCAGTTTCTTTTAATTAGGAATGCTCAAAAGTCACTATTATTTCTAAAATTGTAATACGGAAAAATCTGATACTGACCAAGAAGCAGCATAAAAATCCTGTCTTTTTTTTCCCCCTATTTTATTTGCCTTGCTTAAATTAAGGGGGGCAGAAAAGGAGGGTTGGGATAGAGTGATATTAATTTTCAAATATAACATTTGCATTCTTTCATGGTCACATTCCTGTCAGTTATTTATCATTGTAACTGCAAAATTAAAAGTTCACATCATGTCTGAAATACCGTATTCAAGAGTATATATGGAAATTATTTCTCTTTCAACTGTTGACTGCAATAGTTTTGAAGCTTTTTGTTCTCCACACATTCAGAGCAGTCTCGCTTCTTGTTCTATTTCAGATGCAAAAAAGGAAAAAAGAGAAACAGGATTATTTTAGACTCTAACCTGAAATGCTACAACCTCTGGCCTGCCCTTCAGCCCTTCCACTGCAAAGGTCTCTAGGTGCAGTTTGGGTAGCTGCAGGGTGAAGTCATTCCTGGTTGCCGCAGTCCGTGACAGCAAGGTCTGATCTCTGACCTAAAGGGAAAAAAACAGCATCAATGGTAATTCCCCTTCAGACACATTAACTGGGATGAACTGGGTCCCCTTGAGCCCACTGAGTGGACTTGCATTGATCGCTGGACCTGAAATCCATGAATAAATTTAGGACTAATTGATTTTTCGTTGCAAATAAATCTCTAATTCAGAGTGCTGGGAGAGAATGTTAAGAAGAAAAAGCATCTTCCCCTGGTCTGAAACGAGAAGGAAGAAGAGACACTAAGGGCTCACAAGCCCACCTGGTATATACATTTCACAGATCTGTCCCCTGTAAAAACCTCATGAGAAAAGAAATAGTAATTGTACTTCTGACTCAAACAAACATCAGCTATGAAACGGAAAAGTTCATGTGATCTTTCAAACAAGAAGCTGGCATGCAAGTTCTGTCTACTATAGGGAGATTGTATCAGTCCTCAACAATAAGGTTCATTTAATATCAATTCAGTTAAACACCAGATTAAAATGAATAATCCTCAAACAAAGCAAAATAAACCAACCTGTAGCTCTGCAATTAACGGAAGGAGAAAGAAAAAAAAAAAAACCAAAACCAAAACCCAAACCCCTGCTACTAGATTTCTTATTCTGGACTCGCTATAAGAAATAATGCACTAATTGGCATTAATCGACTTTTATACAGTTTCTAACCATGCCAATTTGGAGTGGGAAATGCTACAATTTGCACAAAATTCAGACAGTTTGATATTTCGTTAGTTTTGCAGGCAGTCTGAAAGGAAAGGATAGAACACCCCCCCCACCCCCTCCCAGCGGTGCCTCCGCGCGGCCAGCGACGCAGCGGAAGGCCGTTGGTGTCGCAGTGCCACCTGCTGACTACGCCGGAAACTGGGTTTAAGTCAGAGACTCGCGTGCCGTGAGCGTGGCGCAAACGCGTCGGTAGAAAAACATTCAGCAATGTGAAGTGATTAACGCTTTTGTCTTTAAACACAACCAGACTTACTAGTGTTCCACACGAAACGAATATCGTTATCATGATTTAAAACGCAAAATTTTTCCGCGTATTACAACATGTAATTAGTCTGTCAGCACGGATGTTGAATTATACGTATTTAACACATAACTTACAAGGACACATCACTTACATTCATACACCATACGCTGCCACACACCTATTTTTCATTCTATTTAATACAAAAATTATCATGTCCACCTCCAGGAGATCCCAGTAGTCAGATTAGACTCTAATACAGATGGATAGACACACATACAAATATATGTTAGTACAAATGAATAGATGAAATACATTCATTTGGCAGAGGCTGTATCTGTTGAGTAGCAATGGCTAGTACTGCAAAAACAATTTACGGTCTTTAACAACAATACACAGTCTGACACTAAAACATATACTAAATATATACTAAATATGTATAAATCAATAGATATACCATTTACAAAATACAATTTAAAATAAATTTCATTTTTTTCTTAGAGCCTCCCTTGCCCAAAAGAACTGAGTAAACATGAAATAAAACATGTCCATTCATTTTAAAGCCCAGATTACTTTTTTGTAACCACTTACAAAATTACATTTTTGTAAAATGATGATTGTGAGTGAATGTATTTCAAATAATAATAATAATATTTCTAACTGAAAGAAGTATGCATGTGTAAATCTGCTGATACAAAGAAGAAAAGATTTTATTTTATTCGTTGCTCTGTTCTGTGGGAATAGGGAGCCCTACATTTCCCAAGTTGACCTAAAGAATTCCTGTCAATACCTGTGGCTGCCAAACATATGCACTATGATGCAATTTTTATAACAGGAAAGGTCCTCTACACATTTTTTGCACACATAGTGCACTAGGTTCAGGATATACAGTCCTGTGGAACAAACATACTCTCTAGAGTGTTCTGTTAGCATGTGTAATTCCGGTCAGATGTTAACCTTGCTGAATATAACAAAGTGCATTACTTTAAATACACATACACACACACACGCACACACACATACATACACTTGATTTACATTTTTACAGCTTATATATCCCAACTTTTCAGTGTCTTTGCTGCCAGTATGCACACAGATAAAAGAAAACATTAATGTGGATTAAGGTACTAAGAATTTATCAACATCAAACCACCAGTGTTTTGCCTTCTACCCTTCTGAACCATAGTCAATAGATCTAAATATTTTACTGCACCCTGGCCAATTCATTGTTTGATGTTTAAAAACTCACCCAGAATCAAAGAAAATTTATTAAATTTCAGCCCCCAAATGAGATACTATTAGCTTTGAAAGTCAAGTTTAACTGCGATATTGATGATTCTCTTTTTTCTGTGACAAAATTCACAAGGGAAATCCCTATGTCAAAGTACAAAAGCAGATTGCTAATACTAGAGGGAAAAAAACAATGTATAAGCAATGTAGGTATAATACACACACAATACAGACAGTGGAAGTCCTTTTAACCCTATTAGTTTCAAATTCTCCATTTCAGTATTGGGGCCTGACACACACTGCACAATAAAATACAACAGCCATTTTTTAAAATGGCTGAATTGTGGTAAACATATGCCATTAATACCACTGCACCCAAAAAGTACATATTAGCTCCTTAAAAAGTATGATATTTGATATGAAGATTCACAACTGTAAAAACAACCCCAAACCTTTTTGTGTTTGTAAATATTTAGATCGTAAAGAGTGAATCTCATTACCAACATGCATACTGAGAGACGGAAAAAGAAGCTAGAGTGTTGCTTTGAAAAATACTCACAAGGGTTCAGGAAAAATTATAAGAACAAAAGACTGGGTGTATACTGTACAAATATCATTACATTGTTTCATGAAAAGTGAAAACAGTCTTTAAGTTGGCTGCCTGTTCAAGGAATGGAAAGCTATAATGGCCATGCCTGCAGGGAATCACACTGGGTAGGCCATACCTATATGAAACCTTAGTTAAGAACCAATTTCATCTTTTCCTGGCTATTTGCATTTTGAGATCCAGAACGATAATGGCAGGAGTTGGGAGACTATGATTATTTCCTCATTCTTTAAGGAAGTAAGCACAGTACTCACATACACACTTACCTTACAGAACTATCTGGCAAAAGTAAAACTGGTAATTTTATTAAAAAAAAACACTTTTTTTTGTTTAGTAGCTTGACAGGGAGGAAAACCATCCTATGCAGTTAAGCTTTACGATGCAAGTTTCAGAATTTTTTTGTACTTAACAACCATTTTTTGTTTTCTCCACATGAAATCTAAAGCAAGACTACTTTAGCTGAGAGGTCTCCTTAGGCTAGAGACCTAATGTTATAATCTAAAAAACCTAATCAGCTAATCAGGCTTATTGCAATGATTTAAAATGTCTAAAACCAGTTCCACTTCCCTATACTCAAAAATTAAGAGAGAAAAAATATGTAAATGTATCTATATCCAATCCTAGTGAAGATTTTGGCTATTTCCAATTTTGGTAAACATAATTTTGGCTGAGACCATGAAAAGTTGCAGGAGTGATTTTACATGGAGCATAGTAAGTACTGCGACAGTGGGCTGCTAAGAATGATCATTAGATTTTTCAGTTTAGCCTTACATAAATACTGTCTGAACATAGGCAAAATCACAAACAGATCTACACAACTCTACTACAATACTCAAAACATTTTAAAACAAAAGAGCATAGTGACTTACAACAGTGTTTAACTTTTTAATTAATTAAGAGAGCAACACAGAAGACAACACTATAGCCACTCAATTTAAAATCAATAAAGTACTGATGAATTCAGATCAAAGCTGAAACGGAATAATAAACTGAAGTTACGTTATTGACTAAACCAAGGTGTAGAATTTGATGGGCTAATTCTACATGTCCAAAAATGATCTTAAAAATTCTCTGCTGATCAGAGATAATGATAATTTTGTATACAGTCCCCTTCTGTGCTCACTTGTTTGTTTTCCCTCCGCACGGTGTGAGCTCGTATGTCCAGTTATGCCAATAGAGACATGGTACTAAATGCTAGCAAGTTGTAAATGGTATTAAGATGTGCTTACCCCTCCCTAATGTCTCTGCCCGGTTACCATCTGACTGGTACAACAAACCTGAGATTTTAGTTCCTTATTTTGGGCCTAATGTAATGCTTTCTTATGATGAAAAGAAAATAAGATTATTTATGGGTATAAACTTCACTATGTAAGCTATACAGGAGAACCTTTTATAAGCTCAAAGTTCACCAATTCTACGTAAAAAACAGTACCTAGAAAGCAGAAGACTTTGGGCTTACTTTAGTTTCATTTCCTACTACTATTTTAAATCGCATATCATCTGCAATTTAAGCAGTGGAACAAAAACTACAGTGATGCAGTGATTTGGTGATAAGTGAATGGAAAACAATGATTTAGTCTGCTTAACTTTGAGATGACCATATTGCTGAGATAACAGAAGCTACAAATGTTATCCAAATCATCCTAAAAGAGTGCAAGCAAAATGGTTTCTACCACACCATTTTGTGTTCTGCATATGACATGTAATTCACAAAAATGTTTTTAGAATTTTTTAAAATAGAAGGAGGCAGTTTGAATGCAAACCACATCTTAGTCTTAACCACAGTCTTGTAAATATGTAGCTGATTTAGCTGCATAATGTCCGTATCTCCAGGGCAGCATGTAGAATGGAGGCCATATTGCACAATCAAGGACATGCACATCTACTGAACATGGTCCTTTGCCTTCTTCGATGAGAAGCACGTTAACAGAAATAAGTTATATAGTAATTCATTTGAATGGGCAAGTCTTTGTTACAGTGGCACAAACGATCATGGAACTAAGGAGAATAATAAAAAAGTAAATAAATTGGTGGACAGAATTAAACCCTCATGAACACTTCCTTATTTTTTAATGTTTAGTTATGAATTGTTGATGTTCTCTTACTCTATACTAAAAAATACAAGTGAATATACATGAAGGAAGTTGCACCAACAATAGTACTGAATAATGTTGATAACACTAGTTCTTCAAGTAAGTTGCCAATACAGATGATCTTTCTAAGGATATATCCATATACTGTCATTCCTGAGTATGGGCTCTCTAGAAAACAGTGATCACACCTGAAGTATTAGCCTTTAAGGGAATACAGACCCCAAAAGATTTCCTGAAGGTTTTGGCACATGCGACATCCAAAGAAGTATATACCACAGCACCCTGTCAGATCCAAGAGACAATCTGTTAATATCAGTTGCTCATAAGCACCAGAGTCTGAGTGTGCCCTGAAAATAAAGAAATCACTCAAAGTGTAGAGTCATCTTATTGAATGAGGGCCTATATAATCACAGACATAATATTTTCCATCAGAATGTTTCAGGAATCAAGGATCACTTCAGAAGTAGAGAGGCTGCCTGCAACAAGATTGCATTGCTTAAACTGAGGGCACTTTAAATCAAACATCTGAAAACTCGAACAATATAGCCACAAGTAGGGAGCAAAACAGGTGAGGAATACCGTTGGAAACCAAACCAGTCAATTGAACTGCAAAAAAAACCCTCAAACTCTTTTTTTTTTTTTTTTTTTTTCCTTCCTCCCAAGAAGGCCAAACCAAACTACACCAAATCACAACATATCTTTCTTAGATGAAATAGTGCCTCATAGGAGGGAAAGGGAAAAAGAGCTACATGGTACAGTTGAATGGATACTTGTTACGTGGCCATCACCGTTAGGTTTGAGTACTAATTAAAGGCCAGCACATCGCTGCATACTCTTTCATCAAAAGAAGGAATACATCCTCAAACCCAAGGGTCTGAATTCTGTTGATAGCGGAGGTTTTAAACAGCATTTGCACATACCCTGCTGTAGGTAGCCATACATGAATGTAATTATGTATACCAAATATTTCACCTAATTGAAAATCTACTAAAAATTTCTCTATTAGCGTACAGATTTAGCGACTATCCTTTTTGATTACTGCCATCCAAATCTGTATTTAATTACAATACAAGCCATTTCACAGGTGTTTTGTAAAAGAACATTAATTACATAGCAGCATTTGTGTAAGGAAATATGTATCTCATAAAACTGATGCTTTGGGTAGGCTTTCTTTTTTTCTTTAAAGACTAGTCAAGATTCTGAAAATTAATTTTCAGAGTAGCATACCATCCAGGGCTTACCTGTAAGTTTAATTCAAGCTTTCTCCTATTACTACACACACACACTACATGGTCTGTTGAATAAGATTTTAATTTGATCCAGAGTTGTTTTTTGCAAACATTGACCACTGCACCTAAGCTTCGCTATAGATGCAGGATGTGCACTATAATACATCCCCTATGAATGGATTTCAGTGACCTTGGGCTGAAAATGAACCTGTGTCTGGAGAAAATAACAGTTAATGTATTCAGTAATTCCACAATTCTCCAAACAAGGATTTTTCCTTACTGAAGGCAAACTACACAAAAGTATTCAGCCTTTAAAAGAAATAAATAAAAAACAAAAACCAAAAACAAATAAACAAACAAACAAAAGACAAAGAGGACAAATCCACCCTGAAATTAGTTATTTAGATATGTCTAAACTGAAAACAGTTAAGCACATGGATATGACATTCGGCAATGTCTTATCTTTAGTTTGTCAAGGTTTTTAAATCCCTCTTGAGCTGGAGTACCATTTTTAGCTTGGCTAGGTCAGAATGACACTGAACAATATGAGTGATGACACACTAGACAGCTATATGGACAGAGTTGTCATCAGCAAGCCAGCTGTGCTAACACCTGTATGTCCTGCACAACTGATCTTTAGGAACAAGGATCAAGAAAGTCAGATTACTAGGGGGGGGAAACAAAAGTCATTCATAAAACATTGAAATGAAGAGGTGCTAATTTGAGATGGAGGAGGTGAAAAAGTAATCTTTTTACTGCATTTTTTTCTTATCTCAGAGAAATAATAGCTTGTTTGCTACTATAAACTTCTTACAGCAGTCATGTAGAATTTTAATATTCTAAGTGGGTTTTCTTTGTGGTTTTATTGCATGTACACATACACACAGTTTCAAAAGGCTTGTGATGGGGCTGGTTTAGAACAACCAAGGACCACAGCAATTAATAGACCCTGGGCACACACACACAAGGAGGCTTCACTCTGTTAATGTGCCTAAACGCACAGAAGAACCAGCTCTGGGAAAGACATTAGGCTACGGAAAAATTTTCAAGTTGAGGTCTCTAAAACAAGAGCTTTTAAATCATTATGGAGATAACTAAATAATATGATAGACTGTAGATCCCAGTTAACTCAGAGAAATGCGGCTGATCAGAACACCTAAAAGTATCAGGTCACATCTATTGAAGTCTGATTGTGGCAGCTAACTTAAGCATCATAACTGTTCTGTATTTTCAAGGCCTGATCCATTTGTGTTCTTCTTGCTGAAACTAACAATGAGTGCCACTTACACTGAGTATTTTTACTGATGTAGTCACTTGTACATGGACTTAAACCTATTGTAAATTAATTTCTTACAGGCCGTAAAACAACCATCATAAGGAAATGCCTTTTATTGCTACGGACCACATCAGAAATAGCAATCTAATGCTACGACATTACTAATTCTGAAGTCTTCAATGGTGTCACCCCATCTCCAACTGTCTCTTTGTTCTGTATTAAAAACATCATTAAATTGGATAAAGAAAGATAATTTTGTCTTTGTATTTTACAAGTATAAACCAGGATGGATTGTACAGTGTTCAGATTTTTTTTCAAGTGATAGAACTGTGGGGCCCAAATCTCATGTATAGGCAGTGTAGGGACATTCCAGAGAAGACAACAGGGGTAGAAGGGGAGCAGCAGTGAGGCAATGAAACACAATGGTGGAAGGATTTCAAGGCACGACCGCTGACGGGTCTGCATGGAAGCTGTTCTGCCAGCTGGCGCAGGAACCTTTCAGTCAGCAGAAATGAAGTACATTACAGAAGTGGATGAAGACGAATTTTTCTGACCAAGTGCCAAAAGGAAAGGAGCACACTGGATAGGTGGTTTGATCCCTGAACTGTCCCAAAATGTCAGAATGGGTGGGTTGCTAAGCGATCTTGGAAAAAAGATTTTTTGGGGGGAGGTTTTTTTGTGTTTTTTACTGACTCATTATCACAGCTCATCAGCCCCACAGGGTAGTGGGTAACAGTCTAAGCTTGTGAAGACATGGTATTTTATTAACCTGTTAAAATGGCCAAATCCTAAGCAGCTGGGGCTGGGACAGGCTGAAAAACTCTGCCAGCCCATAAAGCTTGTCAAGACTTTAATAGTCAAGAGTACAAGGGGAAACAGAAACAATTTTCTGTCTCTGTACAGGCTGACTCACTGGGATGACTTCCCATGGTGGTGTTTTGCACAGGCAGAGTTGAGAGAACGGAGATTTAGGGAGGCTGAAGAAGAGGCAGTTACAGCACTGTACCAGGTGTGGGTGCCCAGGCGCTGGCAGCGGGGGGCTGCAGGGTGGCCTCTGTGAGGGGAGGCCGGGGCTGCCCGGGGCTGGACACAGCCGGTGCCAGCCGGCTCCAACCAGCCCACCGCAGGGCACGGCCTGAGCCCAGCAGCCAAGCTGGTGGCCCCTCTGCGAAATTGTGTTTAAGAAAGGGCAAAAACCACCACACAGGCAGAGGAGGAGGGAAGAAAAAGAGGGAGAAACAGCCCTGCCAACACCAAAGTCAGAGAAGCACCAGGGTGGGGGGGAAGTGCTTGAGGCACCGGATCAGGTATTTCCCTGCAGCCCATGGAGAGGACCATGCTGGAGCACATGTCCACATTGTAGCCCATGGAGGACCCCAGGCTGGAGCAGGTGGATAGTTCCTGAAGGAACTGAAGTCCATGGAGAGCCCATGCTGGAGCAGGTATTCCTGAAGGACTACGGCCCATGTGGAGAACGCACACTGGAGCAGGGAAACAGCGTGAGGAGGAAGGAGCGGCAGAGAGGAGTTGTTATGGACGGACTGCAATCCCCTGTCCCTCATCCCGCCATGGGCAGAGGAGTCAGGAGTGAGGTTGAGCCTAAAAGGCAGGAGGATGCTAATTTTTTTGTCTTGGATTCTCACAATTCAAATCCATTTTAATAAATAAATTAGAATAATTTTCCCCATGTCAACTCTGTTGTACCTGTGACAGTAACTACTACACAATCTCCCCGTCTGTATGTCAACACACAAGCTTTCTCATCCTGTTTTGTCCCCCTTTCCTGTTGAGGGGGAGTGAGAGAGCACGTGGGTGGGCATCTGGCTGCTGGCCAAAGCTAACCCACCACAAGCACTCAATCTGAGAAGCAATACAAAGGGAAGGCTGACGAATTTTGCAGCAATAGTGTAAAATTATTTCTTCCACTGATGGGACTACCATAACTAATAAGTCATTAACTACACATGTTAAAGAATCTAGTTGTATAAAATGAACAGATTTAATGTCTCTTACTCTGCTTATGCAAACATGACAGTAAGATGTACAGAAGAAATTAATAATGAAATACAGTTTATCAACAAGTATAAGAAGGGTATATTTATAACACAAATGACTTCTCAACATATTTTTGAGACGAAACTGTTTCAAAAAATCATTTATTTTTCATACATAAAAAAGGACTGCAGATGGGTTTTAAAATAAGACACTTACTGAAATGCTTTTTCTCTTGATGAGAAGACTTTTTAAGAAAACCCTTTATGTCTGAACTTCAAGCAGATGGAATTTCTTCTAAGAACTCTTCCAGTAAAAAATAATTTATTTCTGTTACCATGTTGCATTTTACGTTGGGCTTTTTTTTTTTTTTTGTCTTTGTAAAGTAATTGGTCAAGTCATGGACACAAGTTCCCTAAGTAGCCAATGCTTAAACCTGTTCTACTTTGCTAAGTTTTTCAGTTTAAGGCTATCTAATAGATTCCAGGGAAGAAAAAAAAAAAAAAGTATCTGTTTTCCAAACCTAGATTTTAAAAAATTCAGCTATTACCTTTTGGTCATTTTTAATATTATGAGAATAAAACTGAACCAAACCAAAATCTTCTTGAGGTCCTTTGTTTGCCCATGGTGGTGCTTTTTTTTAAATTGGGTAAAACATTCACTTTGCACTTTGATATTTGTCTTCAATATTTAGATGGTAAAAAACCAAGAAAGATCTCTTATTCTAATGGTATCAGGAACTCTTGTGCAAATAATCCAGTGCCAGGAGTCAGATGAAGATAGCTAACATGACAAGACCCAGGATAAGACAAAAAATAACCTTCTAAAGAATATCTTGCAGGTTATGAAGGATATGGAACTAGCTGCTAAAAATATTTTCTCTCTTAGCATAGCACATGCTCAAGTTCTTCAACTTATGCTTCATAAATATTCATGATGATTTAAAAAGGTGGCTCTGAAATGGTCTTAAAAGAATCATTCTGGGCACAAGCATGCCCAAGCACTTGTTGACAAAGCCAAATGTATGATATTGGATTTTCCATCCAGTCACCGGGGGGCAGCTAATGATGTAAATTATTGTCTAGAGCTGTATTAGAAGCATGCACAGAGATTGCCTCCCTCAGCTCTGCTGCTTCTTGCTTTGTTTGCTGAATGTGACACTCAAGTATACCCAAAGGCAGATGATCTAGTACCTACATTGCTGCCTTCTGGAATTCTTGTAGTGATAGAGAATAGAAAAGGATGAGGTCATTTTAATGGGTATCAGAGTATAGCGTCTTATCCTGAGTCGAACTAAGATTACTAAGGATGTCTGTAAAATCCCTCTGAGCTCTATAGGCAAAAATTTAGCATTATGCATTGATAACACAGATCCTGCAAGTGATGCAGTGGAATTTTGTGGATATTTGCTCATGAATACATCAACGTAGAAATACCACAATGTTCAGTTTCAAACTCCCATAAATATACCTGCAGCTAATAATAATACTTGTTCAACTCCAGATGATTCTGAACTTTATCCTTTCTCTTTTGATTCCTTTTTTGAAAACAAAAGTAGTTCCCAGAATTTCTATGGGGGAAAAGACAGGCTTGTAGTTCCTTTACTAATATTTCATCTTCTTCATTATGTTCTGATTTTTTACTGTGTGAGAAAACCTTTAAGAACAACAGTGTAAACTTGATAGTTTACACATAAGCCATGTTCATTAATATTAGATAATTAGCTACCATTATGATATAAGGTTTACATTTCAGATATTTCCCAAACAAAGATCAATAATTTCCCTTTGTTCTTCTAGAAGAAATGATATGTCGAATTATGAATGATTTACAATCAATTCTTTTTAGTTCCTGCTGAATGAAGCATCCTGACATTTCTAATTCTTATGTTTTCCTCATTCTTTACGTTGACAAACCAGAAAGGATACATTACTCTGCTACTCAATAATAAGCTATTTGAGCCTAACCACTTTGTATATCAAGAATTAAGTAGCAAATGTGGTAACTAAAATTCTCAAAGAAAGATGCCATTTTCTCAATCCGCTCACCACATCAGGAAAATCAGTACTAAGCACATGACCTTCCCTATAACCTTTCCCCAAACATTTCAGTCCTTGTGCATATACAGCACTGCTTTCTAAATCAAAATGTAAACTTGCAATCCAGAACAATAAATTCTCAAGGCCAAGGACATTACATGTACATGTTACCATAAAAACACAGCACTTTCTGCATTACATAGGCTTCCCAAGCTTAAAAGAAGCCAGTATGAAGAAGATGGGGACACAAACGGAGACTTTACCTACCAGCACAGTTTACTGCAGCTAAACCACACAGTTTAGGTACTGTCACTTTTTGTGAACATTAAAGGAAAGAGAAACTTGAAAAAGGTATCTGAAAATTAAATTAACAGCAGTTTTGGTGGACACAGATACTAAAATAAGGAACAGATTCCCATGTTGCTGGGAATTCAAGATGTGATAAGGGAAATGAACACTCTAAGGTAATAAAAACACTTCTTTTGCTCTGTGTTGCTCCGGACTAAAAACAGCTACAAAACAATCAGCCACTAGAGCTACAGTTAAAAACAGTCCTTTCTCCCAAATAATTAATATATACAGCTTTGTTGGACCTTCAAAGAGTACTATACCAGGGCAAAACAGTATAAGTCAAAGAGACAACTTTAGATTATTACTCAATTTAAAAAAGGTTTTAAAAAAATATCATTAAACTTTTTGATTACAAGTTCATACTTACTGTCTTTTCCTTATTTTATTTATCATGTATCAAAGATTAAAGTAGCATGTACAAAGCCAAATGTCTTATGGTCACCATGTATGTGACCTCACCAGATGACCTCTGCCTTACTCAGTAGAGAGAGTTAACTCAGCAGCAATTACAAATTGTTTGGATGATCAATAGTCTTCACTTGGTAACCAGAAATAGTGCTTAGTGATTGAGGAAAGGAAGATTAATTTTGTAACAAGTTTTATCTTAGAAATAAGAAGTCTGTGTGCTACAAAATTGTATTTTATTTGACTTCACTAAATATGACTAGTTTTTGGAGATGAAAGAAGTTGAAGGTGAAAACTCTAAGGCAAGGAAGCTGCTTTACATCAGCTTCTACTCCCCTCCTTCCCTGAGAATACGCAGTTGTAAAACCTCGATGTGTTTGGAAATAGAGATGCAGAGGGAACACTTCAAATTCTTACCTTATGAAGAGTGGCTTCCACAGATTTCATATGACTAATAATCAATTCTTTGTCTCTATTATAAAAGAAAAAAAAAAGAGCAGTTAATAGAACTGAAGCTCTACCGATGTAGAAATTAATTTTCTGCTACTTTATAACCATCATGTCTTTAAAAATAATTGTTGCTAACTCAAACTGTTATGTTTGTATCTCTCCTTTTTATATCTCCAATGCAAACCCTAAAAAATAGTTCATGGACTACTATTTGGCATGTTTCCATATGAAAGATGCTTCTATTGTGGGCAAGCGATTAAACTAGCTGTATTTATAGGCATATCAATGAACAACTATCATGTTCTTGGATAAGAAATCTGCAGTCTTGGATAAAAAGGGCATGTTGAATGGAGTCCAGGCTCTAGCAGGAAGAGAATATATTCTTGTACTGGAACACACTGACATGGTTTTCATCAATTATATGGGCCTAAGAACTATGTACTTCTATGCATGTAAGTCTTTCTGTCTTCTCTAAACCTGAACATTCCACTGGTCCTTTTCCAAAAGAAGTCCAGTCAAGGATCCTATCCTTAAGAAACAGAAGTCTGCAGAATTAAATACTACTCCCATGTCTTTTTGCAGATTAGGGCTTCAGTAAGAAAGACAGCTTTGATCAGTTATGCTGCAACAAAAAAACGTGGTCTCATCTGATGCATTGACAGAAATGGAATTAAAGTTGCATACTACCATATGACTAAGGAGAACAGGATAGCGTGACCAGCAAAACACCATAGGAAATCAAATGCAATCTGTGCCGGAAAAGCTGATACATCTCAATATTCTAGGACCAACTTGTCAGCTATGTCAATGTTTTGTTTGAGCTCTTGCAGTTCCTAAAACTGAAGTCAAAACCATGGCATTCTTCTGCCTGGAATGACCGCTGGTTCCTCATTTCTTGATTCATATTATCCTAAGTGCAAATACAGAAAGGTGGCCAGAAAAGTCGCATTGGCTTTCACACTTCTACTAAAGCTATCACACGGATGTTTCTCTTTTGAGGATCCTGCCTTTCTTTGGACTAGATTGACAGGGACATGCTGTTCACCTTCTCTGCTGGCCTCATTTATGTAGCAACTGCTATTTGTCTGAGTGAAGTCAGTTCTAGAAAGACAGTTCAACATCATTAATTTCTGAGTTAGTTACTGACATAGAAGTCAGTCTGTTCTTTGCATATTCTCAAGTGTTCATCATTTTGGCTGCTCATGGCTTGGATGGGCATACTCTTCACTGGGTAAAAAACTGGCTGGATGGCTGGGCCCAAAGGGTTGTGGTGAATGAAGTTAAATCCAGTCCGTGGCTGGTCACAAGTGGTGTTCCCCAGGGCTCAGTGTTGGGGGCAGTTCTGTTTAATATCTTTATCAGTGATCTGCATGAGGGGATCAAGTGCACCCTCAGTAAGTTTGCAGATGACACCAAGCTGGGTGGAAGTGTTGATCTGCTGGAGGGTAGAACAGCTCTACCGAGGGATCTGGACAGGCTGGATCAATGGGCTGAGGCCAATTGTATGAGATTCAACAAGGCTAAGTGCTGGGTCCTGCACTTTGGTCACAACAACCCCATGCAACACTACAGGCTGGGGGAGGAGTGGCTGGAGAGATGACCAGCAAAAAAGGACCTGGGGCTGCTGCTCCATAGCCAGCTGAACATGAGCCAGCAGTGTGCCCAGGTGGCCAAGAAGGCCAATGGCATCCTGGCTTGTATCAAGAATAGTGTGGCCAGCAGGACTAGGGAAGTGATCCTCCCCTTGTACTTGGCCCTGGTGAGGCCGCACCTTGAATACTGTGTTCAGTTTTAGGCCCCTCACTAGAAGAAGGACATGGAGGTGCTGGAGCACAGCGAAAGGAGGGCAACAAGGCTGGTGAAGGGTCTGGAGCACAGGTCTTACGAGGAGCGGCTGAGGGAGCTGGGGTTGTTTAGTCTGGAGAAGAGGATGCTGAGGGGAGACCTTATCACTCCCTACAACTACCTGAAAGGAGGTTGTAGCGAGGTGGGGGTCAGTCTCTTCTCCCTAGTAACAAGCAATAGGACAAGAGCAAATGGCCTCAAGTTGTGCCAGTGGTTTAGGTTGGATATTAGGAAAAACTTCTTCACTGAAAGTGTAGTCAGGCACTGGAACAGGCTGCCCAGGGAAGTGGCTGAGTCTTCATCCCTGGAGGTATTTAAAAGACAGGCAGATGTATTGCTTAGGGTCATGGTTTAGTGGTCGACTTGGCAGTGATAGGTTAATGGCTGGTCTCGATGATCTTAAGGGTCTTTTCCAGCCTAAACAATTCTATGATTCTATGATAAAAAGGAAGGTATCTTTAGATGGCATTTTGAACCCAGGTTAATAGGTGTTCCCCAGGTTCTCATTTGTGTTAAGAGAAAGCCCTCTGGCTATGGTTGATTTATTATCTTAAATAACATCTTAAAATAAAAGTCTAGTAATATTTGTTTATAGCACCTAGGAAAAAAGTTTAAAAAAATTAAACTATTAATCTACCCCTACACACCATGATCCACATTTCATTCAATCTTTATTTCATATATTCATCAACTCCTACAGGTGTAAGGGAAATTGGAATTAGATCATAGAACTATTCTTTTGGATTATTATTCAGAAATGTAGTTCAGGCATGAGGAACATGCTTTACATCATCTTTTACACAATAGCTGGGGTGAAGATTTGATAGAGAATTTCTATCTAGCAGAAAAATGACCAAAAGGCTACTAAAACTTCTATCAAGTTCACTGCTATCAGACACTTTTATTAATACTGCTTCCTACTCTGGAGGAAAGTGGAACAGAACTGCTGGTCACCATTGCAAGAAAATCAAGATAGCCATTCTCAGAATGAGCCAGCCATCTTGCTGTCCTATAAAGCTGTACAAAAGATTAGGAAAGAACTTGAAAGACAGACATGCATTGCTTACAATCACTCGGGTTATGGAAGAGGTATTAAAATAAGACTTTCTAGACAAAAGTCAGGTCTATTTCAAATACTTTGCATATATATTCCTAAGAGAAAAAAAAGACATTTCTTATGAAGAGTTGGTAGAACAATAAACGGTATGGGGGTTTTTTTGTCAATATTCAACTGCTATATACAGAAACAAAACCAATTTTAAAACCACTTCACGTTAAAATAACCTTTTCTGAATATAAGAAGGGCCACAAGGAACATTCTTTACTAGAGTGCGTAAAATAGGCTGGGGCAGGGTGAAAAGGGGAAGCTTTCCCGAACAAATCCTTCTTCAGGTCACATCTGCTTTAATACACTCACACTAAATAACATTTGTCATTTTAATTAGCTTGTTAAACATCTCCCTGGTAACTATATTAATTACATTATTTTGCTTGTGCATAAAACCCTTAAAGCTTCTAAGCTATTGCTCTTCAAAGGTCAAATGTATCCCAGGTATAATGAGAAATTTTAATTTTAAATTAAACTTCTTTTAAATCTTAGCCACGGACCAACAATATTCAAAGTACATACTACAATAAGAGTAATAGATAAGAGAGTCTGCAAAGATTTATCTTTTTATCTGACTATTTGACTGTAAGAGGTTAGTAATAATCTCATTCAAGTCAATGGAACACCTTTTGACTACCAATCTTTTCAAGATTGGTCCCTGAACATTTCCTTCCACTCTCCAGGTTATGGTTTAAAAAAAGCATAGGTTTTATGTCTAAATCCAAAACTCTGTGAGATCAGCCGAAAGATCTATCCTGTTACACAGATAACACTAGGTCCAAAATGGGTTTCAACCCCTTTGGCAGCTAAGAACTGTCACCTAGCTGACGTTTCTGTATTTATTATAAATAAATTGTGTCTCTCTATAAAAAGATGACATGGAAATAGAGAAAACAAGCAATCATTTCTTAAACAAACAGAGCATTAGAGATCTGCCAAAGAGATGCTGTCAAATCAGTAAGACAACTGGCAAACAAAAATGCCCATGCTATTTCAGGACCCAGAATTTGGAGCACTATTATGGGATAACTACAGAAAACATACCATCTAGTATCTTGAACTAACAGTTTTCTTTTTAGAAGACTATCACTGAATTTCAAAGAGAGACAGATGTACTTTTGTTTTCTAGCATTACATTAGCCAGGGCTAAAACCCTGTGCATGAAAGTAAGAATTGATCTTTTGTCCGTTTTAAGTGATCTCCCCAAGGTCCCAGTGCTCACTTCGCTGCCATGCAGAGGGCACTCTCTGCATCATGGATGCTCTCTTTCAGTCGACGCTTGTCCTGCTCCAGCTGGGTAAGAAGTCTATTGAGCTGACGCAGAGATTGATCTTTTCTTCTCAGCTCCATCTTTGCCTCGGAGAGTCTCTGCAAGCAGACAGAAAGCAGAGTTACCTGTCAGCCCAAATAATTAACTTCAATTTATGCCACAGGCTATTAAACAAAGTGGAAAACAGACTGACTGAAGTAGATTTGGACCATTACATTCTAAGGTTTTATGAATCCTCTAGCAAAAAACATTACTAACTCAGAACCCCCCAGTTTTTAGTATATTACCTATGTACAAAATGCTTTATAAAATAAAGTGATTTGTTGATCAAACAGGTACATATACTATACTACAAGTACTATAATTACAAATACCAGATCTAAACACAGTGGAAATAAATTAAGAGTACAGCATTAAAGAGAACAAAATATTTTCAAAACTTAATTTAAGATGAACATTAAAGAAAAGAATTCACAAAGAAAGGGAATAAACAAAGTAGCATTTATTTAAATATTCTGCACAATTCAGAAATTTCAGGATTAAAAACATAAGAATCTAATATTCTCTCAGTGCATTAAGTATAGTTTTGCTGCAATTCTTGCTAAGAATAAATCACTACTTAATGATGCTTTCACTATTTTAATATTAGTTTTCCAATATGCAAAACAGTACATGTATTTTTTAATGTTTTTCTCCAGCTTAGAATTAACACAACATGCTTTAAATCAATTCAGATTAATCCAATAGATGACAAATAGAATCATAGAAAGTTTTGGGATGGAGGGGACCTTCAAAGATCATCTAGTCCAATCCCCCTGCAATCAGCAGGGACATCTTCAACTAGATCAGGTTGCTCAGAGCCCCATCCAGCCTGTCCTTGAATGTTTCCAGGGGCGGTGCATCTACCACCTCTCTGGGCAACCTGTTCCAGTGTTTCACCACCCTCATCATGAAAAATTTTTTTCCTTATATCTAGTCTAAATCTACTCTCTTTTAGCTTAAAACCATTACCCCTTGCCCTGTCGCAGCAGGCCCTGCTGAAAAAAGTTAGTCCCCATCTTTCTTATAAGCCCCGGTTTAGTATTGAAAGGCCGCAATAAGGTCTCCCTGCAGCCTTCTCGTCTCCAGACTGGACAACCCCAGCTCTCTCAGCCTGTCCTCGTACCAGAGGTGTTCCATCGCTCTGATCATCTTTGTGGCCCTTCTCTGGACTCGCTCCAACACATCCATGTCCTTCCTGTGCTGAGGACCCCAGAGCTGGACACAGTACTCCAGGTGAGGTCTCACCAGAGCAGAGTAGAGGGCCAGAATCACCTCCCTCAACCTGGTGGCCATGCTTCTTTTGATGCAGCCCAGGATACAGGTGGCCTTCTGGGCTGTGAGTGCACATTGCCGGCTCATGTCCAGCTTTTCGTCTACCAGTACCCCCAAGTCCTTCTCCTCAGGGCTGCTCTCAATCCCTTCATCCCCCAGCTGGTACTGATACCGGGGATTGCCCTAACCCAGGTGCAGGACCTTGCACTTGGCCTTGTTGGACCTCATGAGGTTCACATAGGCCCACTTCTCCAGCTGGTCCAGGTCCCTCTGGATGGCATCCTGTCCCTCAGGCATGTCAACCACACCACTCAACTTAGTGTTGTCTGCAAACTGTCTATGTCATTGATGAAGATATTAAACAGTACTGGTCCCAATACAGACCCCCGAGGGACACCACTTGTCACTGATCTCCCATCTGGACATTGAGCTGTTGACCACTACCCTGTGGATGCAACCATCCAGCCAATTCCTCGTCCACTGAACAGTCCACTCATCGAATCCATGTCTCTCCAGTTTAGAGAGAAGGATGTTGTGGGGGACCATGTCAAAGGCCTTACAGAAGTCCAGATAGATGACATCCATAGCTCTTCCCTTGTCCACTGATGCAGTCACTCCATCATAGAAGGCCACTACGTTGGTGAGGCAAGACTTGCCCTTGGTGAGGCCGTGCTCGCTGTCTCAAATCACCTCCCTGTCCTCCATGTGCCTTAGCATAGCTTCTAGGAGGATCTGTTCCATGATCTTCCCAGGCACAGAGGTGAGGCTGACAGGTTGGTAGTTCCCAGGGTCCTCCTTTCTACCCTTTTTAGAAATGGGAGCAATGTTTCCCTTTTTCCAGTCACTGGGGACTTCACCTGACTGCCATGACTTTTCAAATATCATGGGGAGTGGCTTGGCAACTACATCAGCCAGTTCCCTCGGGACTCTGGGATGCATCTCATCGGGACCCATAGACTTAGGTATGTTCAGGCTCCTCAGGTAGTCACAAACCTGATCTTCTCTTACAGTGGGCCTCCCCCAGGCCCTGCCTTCAGGTCCAACTACTCGAGAGGTGTGGGAAGAGCGGTTGCCAGTGAAGACCGAGGCAAAAAAGTTGTGGAGTACCTCAGCTTTCTCCTCGTCCATTGTTACCAGTTTGCCAGTCTTGCTCATCAGGAGGGGGGATGCTTTCTTTGACCTTCCTTTTCTGGCTGCCATACCTGTTAGAAGCCCTTCTTATTATTCTCTGTGTCCCTTGCCACGTTCAGCTCCAGCTGCGCCTTGGCCTTCCTGACCCTACCGCTGCACAACTGGGCCAATGTCCCTGTACTCTTCCCAGGATACCTGTGCCTGCTTCCACTGCCCATGCATTTCCTTCTTGCCCTTCAGTTTGACCAGCAGGTCTCAACTCATCCATGCTGGTCTCCTGCCTTCCTTTCCTGATTTCTTACACCTGGGGATCAAGAGCTCTTGCACTCTATGGAAAGCATCTTTAAAGATCTGCCAGCTCTGCTCTGCTCCCTTGTCTCTGAGGGCAGTTTCCCAGGGGGTCCTATTGACTAACTCCTTGAACAGCTGGAAGTTTGCTTTCCTAAAATTCAGGGTCCTGACTTTACTCTTTGCCTGACCCTTATCCCTCAGAATTGTGAACTCCACCAATGCATGATCACTGCAGCCCAGGCTGCCTCCAGTCTTGACGTCACTGAGTAGCTCACTTGCGTTAGTGATCAACAGGTCCAGTATCGCATCCCCTCTGGCAGGGCTGTCTATTGCCTGGCTTAAGAAGTTATCCCCAGTGACTCCAGGAGTCTCCTGGATTGCCTACAGCTCGCCATGCTACTTTTCCAGCAGATGTCGGGGTGGCTGAAGTCCCCCAGCAGGACGAGAGCCTGAGAGAGCGATGCCCCCTGTTGCTGGAGTAAGAAGGCTTTGTCAACAGGCTTCTCTGGATCAGGCAGCTGTAGTAGACACCAGCCACAAGGTTCCTTTGTTGCCTCGGTCTCTAATTCTTACCCATAAGCTTTCAACCTGCTCATGGCTGTTCTTCAGAGACAGCGCTTCACACTCTATCCATTTCTTGATGTAGAGGGCAACCCCTCAGCCCCTCCTTCCTCGCCTGTCCTTTCTGAACAGCACACAGAACTAATTAATACAGAACCTGGCTAGCTGCTACTCTTTTCTGCTGGGATAAATCAATACTTTTATAGACTGGAGTATTAATAATGTGATTTCATAGTTTGCTAAATGTTACATTTTACTTACAGCTGTTAATTGCCTTTTTAGAAAGAAATTATAATAGGTGGCTATAAAAATTCTTTTGCAAAATGCAAATTCCCTGACAGATTCTAAACCAATATAGAAGGGTAGAGAAGACTGCACAGTTGCAAGACTCTTGCACCTTATTTTCAAAATTTACAGATATGTTTTCTGCTTAAGTTCTAAGAATGCTCTACATAATCTGTAGACAGGAGCACTTGACCTGGACTGTGGAACATGGGAAATATGTATTATGTTGTGGGTATGTATTAAGAACAGTACATACAAAAGGTTGATAAAAATTTGGAGGGCACAGAAAACTCAACTATGTGAAAAAGCTTCAGACCTAGCCAAGAATCAAAGGCACTTAAAAACCAATATTCTAGAGAAAATGTCTGTAAGATAACAAAGTACAGCATAGAACTGCATAATCCTGCAAAACAGACTGAAATCTGTGGATTGGCATAAGTTTCTTCAAACACTTCCCAAGACAAAAAAGCAACCCGTTATTTCAACAGTGTATTTGGAAGGTACAGCACCACTACCTGAACATTCTGTTCAGCAATTTACAAATTCCAGGCTGAGATTAATCACTGCTGTAAGGAAAAAAAAAAACAATCAGGAGTTTATTTAAGAAACTCTGACCCCCAGAAATGATAATATTAGCCTTGCTCAAATTACTGCAGGTTGAAAAACTTTGTTCTGCCTCTTATGTCATTATTTTCAATGAAGAATGCTATTTTTCACCTAAGAAAAGATAAACACACATATCTCATTCTTGCATTGCATTATTAGCATAAAGATATCCAAAACCAAACCAAAGTGCTGCTTTCAGAAATTCTACACTAATGCCACCGGCAGCTACCAAAGTCCTGTCTGAACAGCTGAATTTATGGATTGTCAGATTTTCAGAAAAGTTATTTCCAAGAAACCAGATGTGGATTAGCAAGGATAAAAGGAGCCATCTTTAATTTAAGAACAAAGAACATTATCTTCTTCCATTTATTGTTTTTACTGTTTGTTTATTTTAGGCTAAGTCAGCATTGAGGAAACAGCTCTGAAAACCCAGTCAAGTGTCATCATCATCATCCCCCCCCCCCCCATATTCCCATCTTTTGACAAACAAAATTTATTGAACAGAGAACAACGTCTCTTGTTTCAATGCTTTGTCCACCCCACTTTCCCATCTGACTGAAAAAATCTGTTTTTAAGATGCAGCCACATGACTGAGCTCTGGCCAATGTAGAACAGATAATACTACTAATATTTTCATGCAAGTAACTTTTGATGTACATGTTGCTGGAACAGAGTCTGCCTCCAGGATTCTAGTGGTCTAATTGAGTGAAGAAAGACAGGATAATGGGAATATTACGCATATTTATTTCACTTTTATTAGACAGCTATCCTTCTACAGGGGCTGAAGAGTTGCCTGCTCCCGCATAAAGCTTTCATCACTGACCACAAATGGTGAAGAGACCCACTAGGTGTCAAAATCTTCCAGGAGGTGCTAACTAATCTTGCTTACCAGTTGCAAGCATAGGCCTATTAATGAGGCAATAACAAGGATGAAAGCATGAAGCCTAACTCTTTGAGAGGCATGGCCAGCAATCCAGCCGGTGACGAAGCAATATAGAAATGATTAAATCAAATCTCTCACTGAACAGCTCCTTTATTATATTCAAAAGTTTCACCATTACTTACAGAAATCTCCAAAGGATTCAGACTTTACCTATCAAAGTATTGCAATATCCAAGCAAAATGTAAACTGATTTTAGCTCTCCAAAAGAGTAGTTTCAGCATTCACTTGAAGCTCCTTGCTACTGTGGGTTAAAGTCAAGCCTTGGAAATTGCTCAAATACAGTGTGGAGTATTCTAAAGTAATGGCTGCTAAGCCTCTCTTTTTTTCGTTCTTCAGATTGATCTAATTAAAACCCTTGATAAACTTTATGGACTCTAATATTTCCAGCTGAGTGACTGAAACCAAGAGGGTGTGCCTCAAGGCAGCAAGGCAACAATGATAAGCAGCAGGTTAGCCACTAATTTCTCAGCCAGGGTAGATTGTGAAAGTGTGATGTTCTGATATCCAAGAAAGTGTTCAGGAGAGAATAGGATAAATCAAGTTTAATAACTCTGCTCCTAATTGTTCCCTCAATGCTCCACTCTAATTACTTGGAGAACTCTCCTGACTGTCACCTGATATTAAGTTGTTGGAGGCTGAGTGTGGAGCAGTGAGATAATCAATAAACATTTAGTGGGGAGAAGAATGAAGATCCCGTTAAGCAGTGGGAACCTGCAGCACCCAAAGCCCTTCTGCTCATGAGAAAACCTATGGGAGAGCCATAGTGATTGCAAAGCAATAATCCAAAGCACTGTTTTTAGGCCTTGAGGCCTTTAGGCAACAGTACATTTGAGAAAAAAAGGTTAACACGGTCACCCTAATTACAGCCCATTTTCACATTCTTCATATATAAGCGAAGACAAGCCAATTAGGTAGAAAGGAAGATAAGGGAAGTTTTATTTGTATACTAATTAAACCCCTGATGAAATTAAAGGAAAAACATACAGCTCTGTAATTGTGTCTGAGAAAGGTCACTTCAGGTTCAGTTATCAGAAAAGCACAGCCTTGAGATATTTCACGTAATCCACAATATAGCCCTTATTTTGCTCCCCAGGTCTTAGTATTTACAAAAATAAGAAAATTTCAAAACCTGATAATGCATTTATCTTGAAATGTTTTCTGCGGACAATTACAATTGTTAGAAAGTTGAGGCTAAATATGATAAGAAGAATGAAGGTTTTAAAAACCTATGTCTGCACATAGTTCTGTGAAGATGCTGAGCTTTCACTTTCAAGCACAACTGATTCTGAACCAACTTAGAAGTCAAACTCCAATTTATTGACATTCTGTAAAACCCCAGTTATCTATTTAGTTCAGATGTTTAGGCATTCAGGTGCTAATTCAGACATCACTGCACTCCTTCCTCTACAGTCTACCAAAATCTCATAGATCAGTTGAGCTTTCATCAGAATCCTTAGAAGGAGTTGCCTTTAGAGATATTTTAGATACAGGCTTTTCTTCCCCATAAAATGAGCATGAAAAACCATTTGTTGGAAAGAACAGCAAGTAACTGATAGCACTGAAGAAAAGTCTCATTGGATGTCTGTCATCTGGGTCCTACCGCAAATAATTTTAACAAGCTTAGGCTTTGCAATGAGGAATCTCTTTAAAACCAGTTAAAAAATAAATCAAAGTTTAACATTGTCATTCTTTACACACAAAAAAGCACTCTATTCAAAAGATAATGGACGAACGATGACAGTCATAGAGTTTAAATCCATGCAAAGCATGTGTGACACATTTATACTGAGAGCGTATTTTCCAAGATCAACTAAAGCTAGATCAAACTGCTTACTAAATTAGATTTAAATTACGCCAACACCACACAGCACTACAAGATATGCAAATATACTGCAGTATGTGTATTATGAACTAATTTGTGAAATTAAAGATTTTGTCTTCAGGATGAAGTTTTATATGTATATTTTCCATTTAGATGCAAAATATTACTTTTTAAAAGACCTGTACACTGAATACATCCTGAGAACTATCCTACACACATAACTAATAAAATTCCACAATGAAAAAATCCAACACAAAGTTTAGCCAGCATCCATTCCTCCACCAGTTGAAACACACTTCCCGTTACCCCCGTTGGCAAATATAACCTTCAGGATAGTCTCAGTGCCCCTCAAAAGACAGTCTACAGATAACCTAGAGAAATCTTGCATCTTTGAAAGGTCCAAATTCAAAAGGTACAAAAAGTTACATTAATATTTAATGTCAGCTGTATTTTTAGTGTGTATGACTGCAATGCCAATCAAATTACATTAGCTCAAACTATACAGCTGAATTTCCACAAGATGTGTTCTGAAAAGAATTCTTACTTATCAAGAACAACTCAAAATGAAACTTCTTCTATCAAAACAGGAGATTAAAAAAACTCAGGGAAAAAGGTTCTGTGGCAAAAAAAAAATCATAACTGAGACTTCTCATCGATACATAAAAAAACCCTGAACATCTAAGACATACATTTAGCGCTATGTCAACAAATAAGATGGATTTACACTTCTCAACTGGAAACCAAGCTGCAGTATCAACACACTATATCTGGATTCACTGTGTGTTTCACAGCGGCTGCAGTAGTGTCTTAAAACAGTTTGAAATGAACTCTGTGGCTATTCTGCTCTTGCAAAGCAGAGCTAACCTGAGGCTGACCACCCATGACATCCCTTCAATAACAAATACTTTCACATGCCCTTCACACTTCTCTAGAAAAAGAAATAGACTCAAAAGGACATTTGAATGAGCTGTATCTGCTTTGCAGAAAAAGCAGTGATTTTTTTTTTTAACCCCTTTGCAACTGGACCCTCATCCTGACAGCAGCAATCTTTTCATATGCTGGCATTCTGAGAAAGGACATACCTGATCACTCTTCTCTGAAGTATGGGATGTAGCATGGAAGCAGTTAAACATAGCTTACAGATCACAGTGTATCTAACTACAAAATGGCTCTTCACATCTTTGAAAGTGCCCTGTGTAATGAGGTCGCAGAGCATGAGTGGGTCTACTAAGCAAAACAGTAACACCAATCAGCACAATAATTTTAATAAATAACCAACAAAATACTGGTGAATTACGGGATACTTGCAGACATATTTTCACATTTCTGACACAACGTCAAATACAATTGCTTGTGACTGTTTCATATAAGAAACACTCATAATATTGGAACAAAAACTATGCTAATAGCAGAAAGCTTTAGCCAAATCAGTATCATAAAAACAGTCAAGTAATCATCTAAAGACGATTAGAAGTTAAATGATGGTGCAGGTAGCTTAAAAAAGCAGCTGTGATGTACAGCTACTCTACAAGATCTAGAATCTAAGTATTAAGAAACATTCCAATAAAAATTTATTCCAGAGTCACTCAATGGATTGGATGGGGAAAGTGCATACGTTTTCATCTTGCAAGAGATTTTTCTTACAAGTCATTTGAAATTGTAGGCACTCACATTGTGAAAGCCAATGGCATTACCTATGTATTTCTAGATAACAGTCCATTTACTGACTGAAGCATAGCTCTCAGACATCCAAGCAAGTTTAGGTACCACAAGCATTTTACCTGCTGGTTCAGGCTGGATTACAGTGCCTCAAAGACTTAAAGCTAGGTTTAATATCTCTGTGCTACAATGCAGACGTATTTGAAGAGAAAATCAATTCTGATCAGCAAGAAAGGACTGCATTTTTCAACTGCATTAGCTCAAAAAGTTTAGCAAAGGATGACTGAAAATGTTTTTTGAAGTAACTGAGCTGTGTATGCTTTAAAGTTATTGTGAATTAAAAGAGCCTGTTAATTTAAACACAGTAGCTATTCCTGAATAATTGCACACAATAACACTTAGTCCAGAAGACACATCCTATGTTCACATGTCACAACTTCGAAGTAAGTGAAACTAAACAAAACTTTGAAAGTTTTTATATGAAGTAATCACAAAATATAAACTGCCCACACATAGGCTAGACCCTCATGGGCAGTTAATATTAGCAAACAAAAGCATCAGTGTTCAAATGTGTTCGCTAGGTACTGCTGCATTCGAAGAGAAATAGAAGTTGAAAAGCCACCTCAAATGAGGGACACCCTTTTGAATAACAAGATGCACTGGGCCTTCCAGACATACACTAATCCAATCAGAGATAATAATTAAGCCCTACTTTTAAACAATGTTTTGGGAAATGTTGAAGTACATAATAAAATTTATGCATGTGATAATCTAGAAATTTTTATCATCTTCTGAGCTAAGTGAATTATGTTAGCATTACTGGAAAGCTGCAGAGAAGGATTATACCACCTTAATGGAACAAAGACAATTTTAGAAAAACTCAGGCTTTATCACTGTGAGTTTTAAGTGTATTAGAAAAACCCTTGATGTTAAGTGAGAATAAATTTTTTGGAATCACATGCATGGTGGCATGATCATTCACTCCTCATTCACCTCTGACATGCTACCTCAAGACTGATGTTTCTTTTTTCTCCCTAGAAAAGTAAATTCCTCTCCCACCACAAAACCTAACCCTGTGCAACTGCAGACTAGACAAGATCCAGCCCTGCAGGAGCAGCAGCTTTTCTGTGCTTTGGTAGTGCCACGCCTTTAAATCAGTTACTTAAGTGCCACAGAAAAGAAATAATCCTATTTTTTCACTGTTACACATTTTACCCTTATAGACCTCCAGTCTTATAGCTGTTACAGTTCCAAGATTTCAAAAAGATGTTTTATACCTAACTACTGCAAAAGCGGACTTTTCATAACTCTCTCATGTGCCTTTATGTAAGTGAGGCACCTGACTTTACAGGGAAACTCTGATGCTGCTCTGTAGCACTGCCCTCCGCTATACACAAGCATCTGTGACACTGTTGCTTAATTCTTCTATACATTATGTAATTGCGCACATTAGCACACAGTGTACAAGATAAAGACACAAACAGTACTTAGACTTTATCTTTACTATGGTTTGCAAGTGCTACTATACCACATGTACATACAAAGAAGTATTTAGCTCGATATCTGTGATGACACAACATATTGCACCAGTTTCTTGCATTTCATTATAGGTCAACTAGGCTCAAACCAACTGTCTCTGATCATGTCCTACTGGTCTTAATGATCTTGCATTACCACTGACATTTCTAAGCCCAGGAACAGACTATAAGTTCTCAAAAAATATTCTTCCATTGGATCTGCACCACTCAATTTGTTTGAAATACTTCCAAATCATAACAATTAGTTAAGATAATTCAGGAAGAAGGAGAAACAACAGCAATAAAATTATTAACAATGACGATGAAATGTTACCTACAAATTAAATAACCACAATTTCATTCCCATTGTTTATTTAAAAAGGCATACACTTTGAAGTCAGTGGGAATCTGGACACAGACTAAAAAGTCATCAGGGACACGTTAAATCACACAACATTCTGCTTCAGTACTAAAATTAAGAAACAAGTATTATGGTACATTGGCTATATGTCTTCACTTCAGACACTGGTTCAAAAATAGGAATCCTAAGAGTCTTTAGAACAGTTTCAAGAAATTTTCTAACTAGAACTTAAGGTTCAGTTCTGAGTAAGAAAATATACTGTCCATGACCTCAATATACTGGTGGTCCCAGGTAAGTTATTTTAGTGCTGCAGGTCATTCTGCAGCAGTTTGTTGGAAGACGCTGCTGCACAATTCCACCAGACACTAGCGCATTAGCATGAGCCATCACATTAAGCAGTTATGGACAATGCCAAGCCTGTCAATTTATGCCAGCTAAAGTTTTGCTCTTGCTTCAGCAAGAGTTTTTAATTTTCTTTAATTAAAAAAAGATTTGTCAAATTCATTAACATGGCACTATCATTAACATGGGGTTTGTCAGATTTATCACTTTATACAGTTTACATTCAAACACTGTGTTCTCCTTCAGAAGAGTTCTGACCAAACTGTACGTTTGTATTCAGGTATACGTGCTTCCACAGACAGCCCCAAATGCTGTTTCGTGTATGCATATTATATTTTAATATTATGTCAGCCATATCCTGCTGCATGAAGTATCTGTACAGGGAAAACACAAATACATGATGCTTTTTATCCCTTTTGCTCTTTAAACCTCAATAAAATAAGAATGAATTGATAAGTATGTAATTTCATACTAAAAGGTCCATTCTTTTATACAGGTCACCCCTATCCCTCTGTCATTAAAAACTGAAGAATAGTCTTCCTAGCAGAAAGAACAGATATAGTAAAATAAAATTTAACTAATATAAAAGGCAACTTCTAAATCACTCTGTTGAAAAAGCATCAAAGATATATTACATCCCAATATTCAGCAAAAAGATCCAAGTGCTATAAAGGCATATTGATTGAGTGTCTCCCTTCCCTCTGGGTATGCTTTGTGGCATACCAAGTGCCAACTGAGAGCACAAACCTTAAACAAGGAACACATTTTTCTGAGCATGGCACACACAGATCCTGAAGCAGACATGGTAAACACTGACAAATATAAATCACTGCAACTGTTAAACTGAATCATTATTCACATTTTTCACTTTTGGTTTGTTTCCTAAGATAAAATGGCACCACGATGGTACAAAACTTGGAAAATCACCTGTTTCACTCACCTGTAGAAGCAACAGTAATAAATATGCCTTATTATTGAACACATTGGGTGTGTTCAAAACAACCAATTGTTTTAGTGAACTGTCATTAACTTTTTTTTTCCCCAAGAACACTTATTTCTTCATTCTCACAACTGAAAAATATTCTTGTACAACAGTGAAGTACTATTTATAAATAAAATCTTGGGACTGTTGCTTAGAATTGAGAATCTTAAATTAATAATTTTCAAATCGCTTAATTACTTATTGTATAGTCCACAGACCAAAAAAATCAACTAACAATTAAGGTTGGTTTACTTTAGCTAGAAAGTTTTTAAAACTTTTTTAGACGTCCTTCTAACTGAGACAGTAAAAAGATTCATGTAGCAAAAAGAACTTCAGTGGGTTTTTCATAAATACATATTGTAAAAGTCAACACAAAAATTTAGGCAACATAAAAAAATAATCTCTGTTTTGAGTTTGTTATCCTGCTACAATCTCAAAGAGCTTCCATGCTTTTCATGATAAAAAGAAGATAACATAGCTATAGATATTGGAAGCTGAAAGTGGTATAAATTTTGAAAAAACTTGCTCTTGAAAATCATTGAATACCCAATGAAAACAGGGTGCCAAGTTAAATTCAAAAACCAAATTACATGAAAGATAGGCATGGGTGCTGTCACTGTATGTAGCCAAGAAAGGGGACCAACGTGCAAAGGAATGCATCTTTTGCTTTAGCCTTATGCCAGTTAGATACAGAATTATATTCCAATAGCTTAATTATATTTTAATAGGTATTTGAGAGTTAGTTACTTATGGTTTCACAAAAAGATATAAAGATCTTTATAGAGTTAGCTTTGCACAAATAGAAAGGGAGATCATGGGAAAACATGACTAAGGTGAAAAAATGACGGGGCCCTAGAGAGATCCTAGTTAAACAGCAGCAAGAAGCAAATCTATGTATAAAGGACTTGTATATCAAGAACCTGCATAGCAGAAA
Source organism: Platalea leucorodia (assembly GCF_965183815.1). NCBI lineage: Eukaryota > Metazoa > Chordata > Aves > Pelecaniformes > Threskiornithidae > Platalea > Platalea leucorodia. The sequence goes on along the minus strand of NC_138858.1, from coordinate 36,302,581 downwards.
GTCCTACACATTGATATCTAAACTACCAGGAAAAATAGGGTTTCGAACATTTCTTTAAAAACATCACATGCTGTTTTAAAGGTCTATTGATCCTCTCTGCAGATCTCAAGGTAACAAAGTTACTTTGTAGTAGACCCAATAATATAACAAAGATCTCCCAGGCACTGGATTTAACTAGAATCCTGTTTGTATTTTTGAGTAAAAACTGAAACATAGCTGAAGGTCTTGAAATAACAGGGATAAATGGTATGTAAGTACATATGCTTAATAGCCACACACTGTAATTACACAGTAATCCCATATTTCTTCCAAATTACATGTCAATAAATCTTTCTCACTGCACTATAAATTCCAAGGTCAGGGACAGAGGTGTTTATTAGTATAATTACAATGCAGCAATAAAACCATTAAGCTTTTAGATCCTGATGTTGTTCCATTTATTCTCCCCTCCCCCCAAGGGAGGCGAATAGTTCCTACAAATGGAATACCCAGAAAAAATTTGAATTTACTTTTAAAAGACTATAAAAGCGCTCTGGTTCATGCAATTACTTCATTGAAGTTTTCCTTTTTCTTCATTTAATCTTTGACAGAGTGTCAGAATTTCTTTTTTTTTTTTTTTTTTTTTTGATAGCACAGTGCAGCAAACAGACTCAAGATAAAAAGTACCCTCTGAAACAGGCAACATTACTACACTGTAAAGATATAAATAAAGCACTCTAGATTTCACTGTATGCCAGTTCTTAATACGTTAAACCAAAAAACCCAAGGTCTTTGCCATCTGTTGAGAAGTAACTTGCGGTCCGAATTATCGACTCTTGTCTCCACATCAGTTTCATTACTCCTGGGCACAATTCTACCCGTCTTGGGTACTTGCCCTCCTCTACAAACTACCAGAAGGGCACTTAAGTGCATGATAAGTGAAATGACTGTTAAAATCAGACTGAATCAGACTAGCATTATCAAACTTATTCCGTAATTTTCTACAGAAGGGAAAACCTATTCTTACTTGGAAATTAACTCCTGGTCATAATTAGCTTTCAAAGATTAACTAATGTTATGTAATCATGACTTATTCCAGTGTTCTCTGTCAGTGCCTAAATTACACCCAAATTGTTGTAAACAGTGACAGCATCTTCCTCAGTTATCTTAAAGACTCTTTGACACGTTAAAAATAAAATATAGATTCTTCTAACATAGGTATGTGTCTTCTTATTAGATAAATAATGTTTACTCCTGACTAGATTGAACATAAATGTAATTAACTGACAATTCCTTTCGATCTTCTCTCAATATAAAGTAGAAGCAAATTTGGACATTATTTTATTATTTTCTTACTACACAAAGATAGTAAAGAATTTGCCTGACAAAAACAGCCTGAATAATATTCTTACTACTAACCAATATTTTGTAGTAGGATAATTTAAAAAATAACAAAAAATGTTCACCTGGTACAAATAAGTGTTCAAATTCCAATGTAAAATCTTAACATTGCTCAAATTACAATCAACTATTACCAACATTGAACTTGCAAAACTGCACAAAAGAGGAACTGCAGAGGACTCAAACAGTAACAAAATGGTAATGTCAATATCTTTTCAAAATAAGAGCTTCTAATTAAATTATGTTTATGTGACTCATACTGCAAAAGTTTGAATTGTTGTATTGAACCCCATGTTAATGCAAACACATAACTAGTTCATAACCACAAATTTTAACTTTATTCTTTCTGCTATTCTGTTCTTTACTTACATATTTTTCCAGAAAGCCTGACTCAGAAAAGTTAAGGTAGACCTTCAACAACTTGGTTGCTAGTTGCTTGGTTGCTTCATTGATGACTATGGAGCAAACACAATACTTTTCCAAAGGCCATGTACTGACCTCAGTCCCTCCATACTACTCATGCTGATACTGATGGAATGTTTTAGGCACAGAACAAAAGAAATACACAGACCTAACAACCCAGCTGGAAATAAGTTAGTTCAGCGAGGAAACACAGGGATCAATATTCCTAATGAGGTGATCCCTAAAGTAGAAAAAGAACAGGGCAACCCTTGGACCCTGAATCTCAGAGGCTAACCAGAAAAGCAAAGCAAGGATAGCTGTGCACCGCAACATAAAGAGCTTTCAAAGTGCTAAACAAAATAGAGTACAATTATTTATCTCCCAGAGAAGATTTAATGCACAAGTTTGTGATTTTAAAAAAATAATAAAGTAGACAGTAGGACAATAAAACACACAAACTTCACGGACAAACCACAGAAGAGAGAAACATAAGGTGAAGTTGAAGTTTAGATATTTGAAAGTGCAGATTGAGTAACAGAATGCAGACTTTGTCACACTCATCTTCTCTTTCCTTCTGTGAAGAGAAGCTCTCAGGTCCACTCCACAACAGGATGCTCTCTATGTGTCTCTCCTGTTCTGTAAAGATAGCAGCTACGAGAAGCAAGCCTGGGAAGACCATCCCTTCCCATATACTTAAGTTCCATGTACAATGCACAGCAAACTTTAAACAAGAAAGTACAAAGGATCAGCTCCAGGGCAAGTCTTTAGTTGACCTAACCCTTTGAAGACTATCTATCTAAGAAGTTATCAGTAGTGGAAGTTACGTAACAGAGAAGGAGAATGAGCAGGCTTAGTTATTTTACAAATAGTGTTAATGCAAACTGAAATACATGACAAAACTGTTTAACCTGTAATTTATTGTAATAAGAAAACATATGACCACTTTTGACTAAGAACAGGGCAGATGGCAATGCTAATCCATTCTTACCTACTTTATAAATTATTTAGGTGTTCAGAACATACAGAGTACGGAAACCAAAAAAACCCATTTAATTAATGAATCATGAATTTTAGTTTCTAACCTATTCAGAGGGGAGCTTGCTTCTCTTTCACATGCTAAACTTTATTAAAACAAATTCTCTATCAAGTTAGATGCTAATGGTAATCAGCTATACCACTTTCTTTAAAGAACAGCCTTTAATTTAACCAGGCAAAGCACAGAAACGCCATTTTTTGACAAAGTGACAAATAAGTTTTTTGGAATCAACACTATCATAGAATCATAGAATGGCTTGGGCTGGAAGGGACCTTAAAGATCATCTAACTCCAGCCCCCCTGCCATGGGCAGGGACGCCACCCACTAGACCAGGTTGCTCAGGGGCAGGGCATCTACAGCCTCTCTGGGCAACCTGTTCCTATGCGTCCCTCGACCTGCTGGCCACACCTCTTCTGATGCAGCCCAGTATATGGTTGGCTTTCTGGGCTGCAAGTGCACATTGCTGGCTCATGTCCAGCTTTGCATCCACCAGGACCCACAAGTCCTTCTCTGAGTGGCTGGTCTCAATGAGTTCTTCTCCTAGTCTGTACTCCTGTCTGGGATTGCCTCAGATGTGCAGGTGCAGGACCTTACACTTGGACTTGTTGAACCTCATTCAGTTCATATGGGCCCCCTTCTCCAGCTTGTCCAGGTCCTCCTGGATGGCATCTCGTCCTTCAGGTATGTCACCTGCACCACTCAGCTTTGTGTCATCCTCAAACTTGCTGAGGGTGCAGTCTATCCCACTATGTCATTGATAAAAATATTGAAAAGCACCAGTCCCAAGATAGAGCCCTGAGGGACACCACTCGTCACCAGTCTCCACCAGGACATAGAGCCATTGACCGCAAGTCTCTGGATGCATCCATCCAGACGATTTCTTATCCATCGAATAGTCCACTCTTCAAATCCATATCTTTCTAATTTAGAAATAAGGATGTTGTGTGGGACTGTGTCAAAGGCTTTACAGAAGTCTAGGTAGATGACATCAATCGGTCTTCCTTTGTCGACTGTTGCAATATCCCTCCGTGCACCCAAATCCTAACAGTCTTTCCAACTTAAGATGTCAGAGAGTTTAAAAAAAAAAAAAAGAAATCCAAATCCTATTTCTGTTCTTATAATGACTGTAATCTTTGCTGTTCTGTTTGAGGAGCATGAAAATCACTTGGTCTTCCTCATGTAAGTGAGGCCTTTTAACCTTTCTGTAAGCTAGAATACTGCACGATTTGCAGAAATAGCCAACTATAAAACTGACATGCAAAGTGTGTGCAATGGTATTAATAAAAGAAATCGTACAAATAATTGAAATTATTTTTCAGGGAAAATATGTGGCTATCGATGTATGAAGACGAAAAGCAAGAAAAAGTAGAGAATTGTTTACCACCTTCACCTGAAATCCACACCAAGAACACAGAGCCTGCTCAGGGAAAACATCCACTTCTAACTAATCTAGAAATCCCAATCTCCATCAGAATCTAATTAATTTGGATGTGCCTGTTTAGCGAAGGATACTACACTTTCTGAACACAGAATATGCATATAATGATTTAAATGAAATAGCTAGTGAAAATAAACACTCCAAACCTTCCCATCAGAAGATGTTTTTCCGTGAGTGTTATCAAAGCATTTGGATGAGATTCTTTTCTCATTTATGCTGTCATAAATCAAGGACAGCTTCACTAAACTCAGGACAGTGAATAAACCTAAAATTTAAGGTATCACCTTCTTCTAAAACACATATTGAGGACTACTTTGAGGCACATCAGTAGCAAGTTATGTGATTTAACATATATTGCACTTGAAATGCACAGTTATTCATTAACAATTTATAGCACATGTTCCATAAATTAAACCTTAAAAAATTACTGTTTTTATTACAGGTACTAACATATCTAAAAGGAAGTAAATATATACACAGTGCCTGCCAATAGGAAGAAAAAGTATTTTACTAGAATTAAGAGATGCTTGTATAGGGAGTAAAAACTATGTCTGCGATAGATGCCTGTTTAGCATTTGTGTAAAAGTCTCTCTTCAAAGACAGGGGAATCAGAGCTACTGATTTACCTCATCTAATAAAAAAAGTGGTGCAGAAGAGTTGCTTAGTTCCAGCTGACCTTGAATGTAATTGGCTACCTTGGATGTCTCTATGGTATATGCCATTAAGAAGATAAAAATATACAGGATTAAAATCTGAAACGATAAAGCTAAGAAATTAAGTATTACTCCTTTAATAAGCCTACTTTATGAAAGTACGTGAATACCAAAATATCTCCTCGTTGATTGCTGTTGAAGTGTGAATAAGCTTAAAAATAAGTTATCAAAAAGTAAAAGTATTTAGTATTTTATTTTCCCCTTCTTACCTGTTTAAAAACTATGAATAAAGAATTCAAAGCAAGTATTTTTACTCCATGACACTGTACTCCATCCAAAAGCACTTGCACACCACCACATTCTCCAGCTTTTTATATATGCTTAGTCTAGACTGATAGATTGTTTTGTATCTTAAGATGAGGATGGAGGCATATTTTTTCTATTATTTTTTTTTTTCAGTGCAACAGTTTTATTTTTCCATACTTCTGTACTACTTAAGAGTTTAAAAGTGTATGCAATTGTAAGAACACTGTTTTACAAGGTCAGGGTCGATTATTAGAGAGTTGAGAATGTTCCACTGTAGTGCAAAACAAGAGCTAAAAAAAAAAACCCAACATTTTAAGTCACAAAACCGATTAGCCAAGACAAAAAGGTCTGTCAGTTAAAAAGCCAGGGCAAAGGCAGAGACCATTTCTGCCTGTCATGAATAAAACCATAAATAACATGGGATTGTGGTAAACTGTGGGGGGAAAAAAGAGCTGAGGAAAGACTTTTTCTTAAATTTAAAAAAAACCAAATATGCAGAGCTCAAAATAAACAAAGTCTTTTTTTCCCCTTGGTATGAAAGTAGTTTGTGTTAGACTGCTACTTGAATTTAGGAAGTACTTAGTCAGCACATGTTTGGAACTGTAAAAAACAATGATAAAAATTGAAGGCAAGATGATGATTTAAGAAGTATACATTATAAAATCATATATGCATGCAAAAAAACCCTCAAGAAACACTATAAAATCATATATGCATGACAAAAAAAAAATCAAGAAACACTAGATCATAAACACGTGTTGCCATGCTACCACAACTGATCTTGTTTCCTTCCTTAATACAGTCACAGATACAGGCCGTTACAACCACAATGCAATTTTGTGCTAACTATTGTAGTAAACATCATGAAGGAATTAAGACACATCGATCAACCTTCTTGTATTTAAACAGAAGTTTAGGGACAGTACACAGCAACAAGTCTACAACTTGAATTTGGTTTAAAACTGCTCCATGGAAAGGGTTGAGAATTACGGAGTAATACATTTAGAAAACCAAATCAGTGTAACTCTAAGTGGTAAGTTTCAGCTCTAAGACTTGTCAACTTACTTAGCCTCCATCCTATCATAACAGTTAGATTATTACATTATATTGTATCTTTACAGCTTTCAGCTATAACCAAGCATTTCACACTAAAGTTGTTCCAGTTGCAAACAACTGCTGGGGGTTGCAGAATTAGGATGCATTTTAGGATCACTGCTGTCTCAAAAAATTTGTATCTAGCCTTAATAAAAAACAGAAGCTGTGAAATCTGATTCGGTATCAAATAATCCATGTAACACATTTGTTTAAAACTCCATCCTATACTTTAAATGCCTACAATTGACTTTTTGTTTCATTTCCTCTGAAGAAATGTAAAGGTATGTTTTACACATAAAGGAAAACATGGTGAAATACCATGCATTAATGTATAAAGAGTAGACCTTAATGAAGATTTCAAGTAACAGCTGTCTTATATTCCTTCCCTTCTTTATGATCCTAATATCCATTTAAAAATCTTGAATCAAGTATTTCCCAAAGAAATCAAGCACAAGTCTAATGGCTTATAGGTACTGCAGCTGTATCTGAAACAAAAAAGCAATAGCATTAACAAGCAACCTGACTTAAACATTAGATAAGTTTATTCTTACATTGAAACGAAACACACAAAGTTAGGGGTATAGATGGGAGAAAAAACATTAAAACCAACAGGTAAATTGGAAATGTCATTGTCTTTCACCTTAGTGAGTTAAGGCATTTTTAGTAAATAATACTGCTAATGAAAACCCTCCTTAATAAATTTAACATCATCCTTCAGCTTCCTCTACTGTACATCACTTCAAATTTCAGCTCTGCTGCAAGTCATCCTCCTTGACATCCATTTTCACTGTTGTATTTTCAACAATGGTTTCTGACATTTCTACTAGTTTTGTAGCTGGCATCTTTTTGGATCTCCTCCTGCCTCTTGACATTTCTTATCACTTCCTCCCTAAATCTTCCTCAGAATCACAAGTGCTTCTATTTCTCAAAATACCAGTGAAGCAGTCTCTTTTGCTCAACTATCAATTCACAGCAGAATACTGGGAAGCAGAAAGACAGTAGTACGGCTGAAGAGCAGACAGAAGCAGCAAAGCTTGCTTTAAATAAAAAAATAAATAAAAGCTGCAGAGCTCAGGTCACCACACTTTACCAGCCAGCCATCACAAGGTTTCTTCTCCTCCCATGTTAGATATCCACCTGGTTTCAAACCTCTTATTCTCTCTCTCTGCTCCTTGATTTGCTATCAGAGATTCTGATAACAACATTTTTTTCCCTCATTACTTCTTATGTCTGGGGAAAATCCTAAATCCTGATGAAAAAGGATCTTTCCCTACTCTCACCTAGCATATTCCAAACATATATTCAGGAAATAGTTAATCCAGGTTTTAAAATATTCTTATGATCTCTATCAAAAAATCAAAGTATTCCTGTATTTCTTCCTTCATTTTTCCTATAGTCTGCAAACACCTCATGATAGCTAGAATTGCTGTCTCTTATGTATCATTTAAAATCCAGACACTTCACAGATTACAGATACTGGTGTACGCTGCCTAGTCCCAAAAGCAGAAAAGGGAAGTTATACCTTAAAGTTTCATTTTGAAAGTGTTTTCTTAGTACCCTGAAATTCCAGTGGACTGAGTAGCATGTGTGCATTTACTCCTATAATTTTATTTGCACAAGAACTGCAAGATTTGGCTTATTCACCAAAAGGTCAATTTCAGGTGCCTATTTCAGAAAGATAATCATCTTACCTTTACAGTTTCACTTAGGACTTGGTTTTTATCTGCTTCTTCACTGGAGTGCAATTCTAGTTTATTATTTAACTCCTGTAGCTGTTGTGCCTGTTCATTCAAAAGCACTTGTGCCTGATGCTCCCGATGTAATGCATTATTCAATTCTTCACATGCACTTTCAAACCTCTCATGGGTGATCAATTTCTGATAAGGGAAATAAAATGTGTTTGATTGTGTAACTCTATTCACTTGTTTACATGCTTGACTTTCAGAGTTGCACTTGCAAACATATCAAATGCTAGAACAAAAGCGTGCTAAAGATGAATATTTAGGTTTTTTAACATGAAGACAGATCACCGAACAATAGAATGGCAGACAATTTTATTCACTGTGTTTTTTCAAAAAAGCATTCAGGGTACTGTAAACAGTATGCATTCGTTATTTTATTCAAATTAGCACCCCAGGTTGTGAAGAATCAATATTTAAAAGGAAACAAGCAGATCAATGTCCCACATTTCAATGCATATCTTATTAACCCTTGTAAATGTCTTCCTGGACTCTTTCTGCCCTCCCCAAAATGTTCCAGAAAAGAAATAATTCTTCAGGGAAAATCATCATCTACATTTGAACAACAATCTAAAATGTGACAATTTCATCTAACTGTCCCAGAACTGTAAGAGAATAAATCCCATTAAGAACAAAACTGAAGATTATTAGATACAACCTTGTCCATTTGAGTAAAAAAATCCAGGAAGGAGAACGGATGGCAAATCATCTATTAAATATTCTCTGCTTGGAAGTGTTTTGATTGGGACACACTGACAGGTCTACCAGCTAGGCCTCAGGATCAACACTGGGCACAGCTACATAAAAATGCTGCTTATTCTGGGACACAACTAATTAGGTTATACTGTGCACCTGTGAAGCACATATAAGAATCCTTATCCATTCACTTTCCCAGATATCTCAAGCATGAGCTCAATTCTGAATGCAACCTACGGAAAATAAGCATAGCAGGAAAGGTGCCCAGTGAGCCTCCAGTATGCTGTAAAATATCTATCATAACACTCCGCAATATCCATGCAGAGTTTAAAATACCACATTTATGCTTTATGAATGTCTGATTAACACGCTTATTGGATACCTTCCTTCCAGCTGACTTTAATGTGCTGAAGTGAAATCTATAAATCCTTTTAGGGTATATAAATCACACCAACATTTTCAACATATGGAAGAAGATGTGGGTGGCTGAAGACCAAACATGTAATTACACAGAATACCTCATTCTACAAATCAAAGAGAAACTCCTGTGGAAAGGAGATAGTTCTGAATACATCTGACTTACAGTTTAGTGACATCTACAAGGCAAGTTTTCTGGAAAATTCTGTTAATAGTGGATAGATTTTGTACTTGTTTTTCAAAAGAACACAAATCAAAAAAATGTGTAGAAAGGAGGTCTCTTGTAAGCAGTCTCCTCTAAATCAAATATACTTACAGATTGCTTAAACATATTTAATTGCTCCTGCAGGCTCTGAGCTTTGTCAGCTTCTTTTTTCATCTCACTGAAATTCCATCTGAATTCTGCAAGTTTTAGGCGCAGTGAGCGGCGTTCCACCTCTGCTGTATGAAGTCTTTGTGTAAATTCAAATATTTGCTTCTGCAAGGATGCTATGCATTTCTGTTAGCAAACAGGAACAAATTCATGTGCTATTAAATGTGCTATTTTAGCAATAAAATCAATCACATTTAATACTCAAGCAAATGAGATAAAGCTGTCATTTCGTCCTCCATCTCTAAAAGACACACACGAATGCAAAAATGTGAACCTGTTTCACCTACTGTTGAGCGTTACTGAAAACTCTGTTTTCAAGGAAGTAACTGTTTTCACGTAAGGCCCACAACAGATGACAGATTATGTGAGAAAGAGTTTATCCTTTCATTTCTGTTAAAGAGAGGAAGGTTACCTTTTCTGAAAGATAGAACACTAAGCAGAAGGGGGGGTGAGGGGGGAAACCCCACAACCTTAACATTTAGTTAAAGCAAAAAGCAAGTTTGTTCTTATAAAGCAAATACGATTTTGATAGAACTTCAAAAAAATCTTTTTCTTGGATACATCAAATCTCTTCTTAAAATTCTTTGACAATAAAAGAGAAGATCTATTCACACCCTAATGCTTCTAGGTGTTGCAAATCAACTTCTGATTCTCTATATAGTTGACTTCAATGTAACAGACTCATAAACAATCTGAAACAAAAGTAATAGTACTATCAACAGAACTTTACTGTAACACTTATGTTGCGAACCTACTGTTTACACGAAGTAGCACTATAAATATGCATACCATAATGGGTAGTCTGTCACACAATCCAGCTTCCAGGGCCTGGGTATTTATTTTATGAAGCCCATGAGCCAGCCTCTGTACCAAGGAGTCTTTCTCCAGATAAGTAATGCTCCTGCTGCTGTCCAGAGGAACAGTCTCCATTATTACATTCAGCTTGTCCATAAGTTTTGAAAAGGAGTTCCTGGCTGCACTTACAAGTAAGTGTCCAGAAAGCCAGGGCTTTGGATCTTTAAGAAACAACAACAAAAAAGAAACATCAGATAAGTTATTAGTTTCATTTTTTCAGTGGAAAAAAGCAACAACAACTAGCATCTTTAAAATACTCAGCAGGAAATTTCCATTAAAGAGTAGAAGATTGAGCTCACAGGAATATGTCAGAGAGACTTTGGGACGAATTTTGTATTTAGCAATGAACACCCTAATCCTATAAATCTGTGGATGGAAGGGTAGGATAGTATTCTAAGGAACAGGATTTGTTTGTCAAAGAATAATTTTCCAGTTGTTTTTATGTTCTCCTCCAATACTATACCTTCTTAAGTCTTTCTTGGATGTTCTAATTTTGTAATTCAGAAAACATGTAAGATGGATGCAAGCAAATGCAAGCCAGGTCAAGTATGTCAGATATGATAGCACATGGTAAATCACTTTATCGCAATATTTACTATGCAAATTTCTGAGGGTTTCCTGACTCCTTTTCCCTCCCCTCTATAGATGTCTAAATCATTTGCTGTTCAAAATTAGTGAGGCTTGGTACCTTAATGCCATACTATTTATATTCTGAGACAAGAGAATATAATTTACCTTATTCCAAGGCAATTAAAATTTTACAGCTACAATTACTTATTTCCCCACAGGATTTTGGTAATCATCCTTCTCATATAATGGACTTAAGGCCCCAGCACACCCAACATGTCCTGCTTACTGCTAGATTCGTCAGGTCTGTAATTAATAATTGTGTTTAATGTTGATAAATAAAATTGTCAGTGCTCCTTCCACTAATTGGTATTCCAGATAACAGTTAATAGGTTTATTTATGCCTTAATAAAAGTCTTGTAATTTAGTTTTCCCTCTGCTAGGCAGGTCTTAATCTGTCATTACTTGTCTTATGATACTATCAGTGTAAGATGACAAGCATGGAAGAGCTTATTTACATTCAGTAGTACAGCAGATCTCCTGTTGCTGCAGTGAATTAAAATATTTACTTAAGAGTATAAACAGAAAAAAAATAACTATAGTTTTTTTTAAGTTAAATCATTTCTTTTTATGCATTTTGAGGATAAAACCAAAGGTTCAAAGCAAACAAAACATGATTATTGATATTTTTAGATCACCATTTCATCATAAAGAACTTATCACTTACACATGAGATGAAATTTATCTGTAAGCAAACAAAAAAAAAAGCACATGATAATGTCGAATATTCTTTTTTCAGAGCCATTCACCTGTTTGGTTTCAAAATACCACCATTCCAATGATTCCAGTGCTTAACTGGAGTACCATTCTTGAGTACATGCTCTCAGTAACACCAGCTAGTAATAAATCTGTCTTTTCTTTAAGTCTAACATAGCACCCTTTCTATTCATCTTTAAAGCTAAAAACCTTATCCAGCATTTTTATCTTGCACTTCAACTAACAAAACATCCTTTGAAATAAAAAAAACATTATTCTTCTCATACCCAGAAGAAACTGCTAATGTAATGCTCTGTCTACTTTGGCCAAGGCTCTTCTCTTTTCCTTATGCTGGTTCTCTATTACTGATCACATAAAAGATAAACTACCTTCATTGTTTTAACTCTTATCACAGATTATCTTGTCCTACCTGTCTTTCAGTTTCAAAAACCATCTCCCTTCTCCAGTCATGATGCATTTACTAGTTTGAATGTTTAATTAAATTAACCAGAAATTAAAACTAGAACATTTGTACTACTTTCCATGTAAGATGACACCAGAACCTTCTAAAAAACTCCTTTGTTGTGATTTTTGGTAAATATCAAAACATGGATACTATCAATGAGCTACTGTTCCTTCATTTTTCCCAGCATTTCCACCTGGTATCACATTTTACACGAGACTGTTTGTCTGCCAGAAAACACGGTTATTTCTCCATATGTGCAGCACTGAGGATGGCAGTCCCTTTCCCTATGTCTAGAACCCCCAGTTTAACTTATTAAAAATAAATTAATAATAATAGTTCAGGCAGTTGTGTTGTAGCATTCTGAAACAATCATTCCACTTCATAACCAGGATTCCTGTTATACAGTACAGTTCAACACTCACAACTTAAAGGCATTTTCTTGGGATGGGGAATGAAAAAGCAAATCATCACCTCTCTTTTTTTTTTTTTTTATGAAGAGCAGTTTGGAGTAAATACACAGAAATATGTTAATGCAAGTTAGTGACTGCTTTGAAAGACAAAATGAGAATATAATGCAATTCCACGAGGAACTGTATCTATAATGATTGGGAAGAGAATATACGGTTTAAGTATATACATTAAGTACCTGCCCATGAAGGATGAAGGAATTACAATAAAAGCATTAAATGATGTACAGTGTGATGTGTATAAGAAATTATTAACACAAATACAGGTATATCACAAAGAGCAATTAATTCTTATATTAAAAAAATAAGAAAAAGACAATGAAAAGCAACAAATCTTACTTCACTGACAGATGAAGAAAGAATTCTTGTTTACTCTGTTTTGGTGAAATAGAACAGTCAGCAGGATGAACTTCATAGTACTACACAGGACTAAAATTGTCATGCTAAGCTTCAAAAGCTTTGTGTATGTACCAGTTGATGATATTAGTATTCAAAAAGCTTGACCTTTACTTTCTCTGGTTTATTGCAGTACAGATTCTGTTCAAACAACCTACAAAACTAACTTTATAAAAAAACAGACCAAACCAAATCAAACCAAAAAAACCCAACATTTTAATGAACTTGTATTCAGATTGAAGCTAAGAGATCACTCCAAGACATGCTGGAATGAGAACGAAACTAATGAATAGCGTGAAGCGAAATGATCATGAATGTAAAACCAAAACCACTTTTTTAAAAGTTAAAAGCTCAAGAAATGTGCCTCAAATCACCAGAGCGGACAAGCCCAAAAGTTCCAGTGTTACCCGAGGGATCTGGATTTGGTTTCTTTCAACTGCCTCAAATGGTTCCTCAGAACCATTTTTAAAAGTAATTTTTAAGACACCGAACCATTCCATAGAGTCACATAGCACCTTCTTGTGCCTACTATCTCCTGTGATGTACAGTCTAATCTGGAACTGCCATTATTTCAAGATCTGAAGAGAGCAGATCCTCTCAGATTGCCTATTTACATAAAAAAAATTTCAAAATCATTTAAGTCAGTTTGAAGGTTTAAATCCTATTTGAAATATGACTTACAGAACATAAAACAATTTCCTGAGTATGCAAGCTTTGTCTTAAATATATTCCTTCAGAGCCTTATCACTTCAATACTTCTGGAAATTTCATGTCCAACTTTAAATTATTTATTGCTATTTTTTGAATCAAAGGTTCTTGGGAGACTTTTGATCTCATGAGTAACAGAATTCCAAGTAATACACGAGCAATTAGATATTGAGGTTCTGTGAAAATGACTTTATTAGAATCATAGAATGTCCTGAGTTGGAAGGGACCCACAACGATCATCGAATCCAACTCCTGTCCCTGCACAGGACAACCCCAAAATTCACACCATACGTCTGAGGGTGTTGTCCAAATGCTTCTTGAATATTGTCAGGCTTGGTGCCGTGACTACCTCCCTGGGGAGCCTGTTTCAGTGCTCTACCACCCTCTGGGTGAAGAACCTTTTCCTAATGTCCAGCCTAAACCTCCCCTGGCATATCTTCCTGCCGTTCCCTCAGGTTCTATCATTGGTCGCCAGGGAGAAGAGATCAGCACCTGCCCCTCCTCTTCCCCTTGTAAGGAACCTGTAGACCACGATGAGGTCTCCCCTCAGTCTCCTCTTTTCCAGGCTGAACAGACCAAGTGACTTCAGCCGCTCCTCATACAGCTTCCCCTCTAAACCCTTCACCACCTTGGTGGCTCTCCTCTGGACACTCTCTAGTAGCTTTGTATCCTTTTTGTACTGTGGCACCCAAAACTGCACACAGTACTCAAGATGAGGCCACACCAGTGCAGAGTAGAGCAGGACAACCACCTCCCTCAACCGGCTAGCAACAGGGAACACTGTTGGCTCATGGTCAACTTGCCATTGACCAGAACCCCCAGATCCCTCTCTGCGGGGCTGCTCTCCAGCCTCTGGTTCCCCAGTCTGTATGTACATCCAGGGTTGCCCTGTCCCAGGTGCAAAATCCAGCACTTGCCCTTGTTAAACTTCATACAGTTGGTGATTGCCCAGCTCTCTAATTTGTCTAGATGTCTCTGCAGGGCCTCTCTGTCCCTGAGAGTATCAACAGCTCCTCCCAATTTTGTGTCATTGTCAAACTTTGATAACAAACCTTCAAGTCCTGCATCCAAGTAATTTATGAAGATATTAAAGAGCACTGGCCCTAAGATGGATCCCTGTGGAACCCTGCTAGTGACTGGTCGCCAGCCCGATGTAACCCCATTTACTATAATCCTTCGAGGCCGACCCGTCAGCCAATTGCTCACCCATTGCATTCTGTGTTTATCCAGCTGTGTGCTGGACATTTTGTCCAGGAGGATTAAAATAGAGACAAGCTATGAAAGAATCACCAGACTGACTGTGGCCATAATATTCTCAGCATGGCTTTTCCTAATTCTTAAAATCACAACTGTGTTGAGTGCAGAAATATCAACTAAATAGAGTCCACCAGAATTCTCATGTACTTCAATACTGGCAAAATATCATGAGGTTTAGGATATTCTGACTAGTCACTTCAGCACATCGATGCTGCTGTACAGTTTCTCTTGATTCCTTTTCAATTTTCTGTTCTTACTCAACACTCTATACACAGGAACACTTGCAGTATAAAGCCTATAAATATTCTGAAACACAGTTCAAACTTTCTTTGGTAAGGATGTAAATTTAAGTTACTGAAAACAGGAAGATCAAAGAAGAGAGCACCTGAAACTGAATCAAAACACTTTTGATTCAATGGCTGACTTATGGTACCAGTTTACTGTTCAGGCTCCTGGGAGATGTATCACCTTCTCTCTCTCTCTCTCCTGTTATTTCCCATTATTCATATAAATTATCCTCCCTATAATATCCTTTATTCTGTGACAGAATTGTTGGAGTTTCAAACTAGCAGGTACCAAAGAACTAGGGATGACAACAATGCAGAGGAACTAAGTGAGATCTTGTATCAGTCCTCATTGCAAAGAAATTAAAGAAGATAGTTAACTGCCGGGCATCAAGAGGTATTTCCAGAGATTGGCACTAAAATTTTCCATAGGCATAGTAGAATTCTACATGAGGAGAGACTGAGAAAATTAGGGAATCTAGACACAAATCTAATTAAGCATATACTTAGAGAGGGAACACAGTAGAGACACAAAACAAGGACTGCTATACATTGTATAAGTTGAGAGCATTTTATTTCTCTCTCGAAACCAACAAGACAGCAAGTCAACCAGATGAAAATAGCATCCATCAAATTCAATTGTTTTCCAGATGCCAGCAATTTGGAAATTCTAGATTTATATCATATAAAACACAGTAGGAAATTATTTCCTTTCAGTCAGCAGCAGTAATGTCCCAGGTTGAATATGTGCCAATTTTAGGGCCTGCACTTAAGAAACACACAGATCAAACAGAAATGACAAAGATTTTCTCCATGGAAAAAAATTAGGTTGAGCTTCAGTAAAATACTTCTCAAATATTAGAACAGTGGAACAAGATAACTAGGAAGCTCGTAAATATTACTTCATGGGAACCTTTTAAGAACAGGTTAGCCAAATATCTATTGGCATGGTGTAGATGGTTTTTTTTTCTATCTCACAACAAAGCAGGCAGAACTGTTTATATGCTTTCTAGAAGCACTCTCCAGCCTTCTGTTTCCATGACTTTATATACTGAAATGATAAAATATCATATCAACAATTAAAGAAAATTAATCTATTCCAACAATACAGCTCTCCAGAGATTTGATCCAGAATAGTTTAGGTAAAATCCTAAGAATGGAAATAATGTAACCACCCTGATTATTTTTTTTTACTTCTACTACAAGAATATAAAGTTACCTGTTTTGTTAACAACATCCTGTAATTCAGTGACAGAACTGATTATTGCAGCAAGGAGGTTAGAACTAGTAAACCAGCTGAGTGCTTCAACATAGTGAATTTGTTCCTCTTCGCAACCTGTGAAACAGAATTGTAGCTAGCAATAAAACTGAATAACTTAGATAAGGCACACTACTATCTCCAGCTCTTTCAGAAATAGACCAAAACAAAGCATATAAGCCACAAACTAGTTCTTATTTCAGGACCGTTTAGACTGTATTAAATATGCTTCCAGAATTACTAAAACAGAAAAGTAGATGGATCTTCTAGTTTGGGAAACATTTTTTTTATACCATTTGTCCTTGTAAGGGGAAGCACGAGCCAGTCTGATAACAGAAAAGGACAGGAAGACTACATAATCTCTAAAGAAAACTTTAGCAATCCTATCCTAATATTTTTCCTGAATCAGAAAGCAACTTTTTGCATTTTTAGTAGGAAATAAATATTGAAAGTGATTAACAAGAGATGAGGAAATATCTTTCCAAAAAATAAGTTGATAGTCCATCGTTTAGGAACATGACAAGATAGAGTTCTGAAATTCGTAACACAAATGTCAGGGATATCAAAACAGTATGAGTTTACGTGTGTAGTTGTAACTTTTCTTTCAATGCTTAAGAGACTAAGTATTTCCTTTTAGGAGAAATTACATTTGTCAAGAAATCCAGAAATCACAAATCCAGAAATTACATTTGTCAAAATGTCACTAAATTTGTCTTCACACTCTATTAATAATAACATTATTATTTGTTATTCACTAACCATGTAATTTGACATAACACTTATCAAAGAAGAAAACAATTAGCTTACATGACAGATTACGCTTGCCTTTGGAGTCTCCTATACAAACTAGAATTCCAATGCCTTCTTTGAAGCCATTTACCCAGGAGAAGAGGGAACTAGAAGACCGGGCTAAAACTTTAAGTCTGTTAGCTGCCAAAACTGCAATCACACCTCTTCGGAATACACGAATCAGGCCCCTGAATTTTCTTTTCTTCAGTTTTGCTTCATCTTGATTGTTTTCCTCTACATCAGAGAGAGCATGAACTAGGGTCCTAATCTCCTGGTTCACTAATTCATAAATGTTGACCTGATCCTGGAGAAGGTCCCTTTGGGAAGACATAGCACACGACCGGCCATAGAGAGGATACAGGGCACCTGCCAATAGTGCACAGGCTGCCAGGAGAGATGAATGCTCCTTCTGAACCTGTGTTAATGTATTTTTCACAGAAACATTTTCAAGGGCCAATTTCTCCCGTCTTTTTTCAAGGATATACATTTTTTCCTTGTTTTTCTCTGCTGTTTCTTGGTATTCCTGGGATAAGGCGAAAAAACAAACAAAACCAGAAGTATTAACTAGAAGATATTTTTTCAAAATAACAAAATCATTTTTACCTAGACAAAAGCTAAAAGACATTTTTTTTTTTCAGATTCGAATAACACATTAAAGGAACAAAAATTATTAGTAATGACTGTCAAAATATCTCTCCTAGCAGTTACAGAACCAGATATATGAAAACAAATCAATAGTATAAGGAAAATTTGCACAATCTCTAACTACAAACAGACTCCAGATTTCTGATGATAATCCACTAGTACTGCAATAGCCCACAGAAAGTCCAACAGTACCTGGTTGTCCACAACAGTTTTATGAGTTGGCTTAACAATAAGCAATTACATGCTCCAATTTCAGAAAGAACATTGCTCTTCAAAGCAGAAAAGAAAGTTAGTGTAAGAGAGAGGAAAAAAAAGAAGGAAAACTCTGGAAGATAAACCTAGACAGATTGGCAGCAGCTGGAAAAGGGGAAGTAAAGGTGATCGCTTAATTACTTTGTAATCAACCCCCTACTTATATATTCACAGACTAATTAGGTCTCATACAAAACTGAGTTTTCAAAAGAACAGTGTAATGCAGATATTTCTATTTTGACTAGTGCCATTACAGATTTTTTCAACTTGCAGACCATGTTTTTTTCCTCTATATGCCCTGAAATAGGGAAAGAGGGAAATTTAAAACAGTAAACTGGTGTAGAAAAATGAAGACACTAGTAAGCCAGGGAATGCCAGGACTAAGATTAGACCATGCAGACTGGTTGCTTTTGATAATACGCAGCTCTTATACAGGAATCAAGACACGACGCTAGGACCTCAGAGACTTAAAGATGGGCTTGTTGATGCGTGAGAGTCAACAACCACTGGAACAACCACTTGACACTACATTTAAACAGGATCCAGTAGTATAAGGAGATAATAAATTTTAGGCACTGTTCACAAAGAACCCACAAGCTCAAGTTAAATGCTTACACTCCAGTTACAATACATGGACACAAAAAGGGAAACATGAATGGAATGACAAGTCCATATGATGAAGAAAAGAGAGCATTATGCTAAGCTTCAGCTATCTCTCTTAGAGCTATAAGCAATTTTGTTAAAAATGGGGTGAGGTTATTCCTGTTAGCAGTGGCCAAAAGAGAAGTAAAATGGTGTCATCCAGCCACATTCCCATGTGTTCTATTTGGTACAGGTCCCAAGCAAGTGGTGAGGGGGACACCCTAGTTTCTTCTCCCTCCTCCATCCTGCAAGTGCAACAGGAAAAAAAAAAAATACATAGCTACCCCTAGAACGGAAATAAAAGATTCCACACTTCTATAGAAATGTACCCTAGTCAGTTCACAGTGTCTTTGACCAGATAAATATTTTATTATTTTTTTGGAAGAGGAAGAATTTGTAGTGTTATTAAAATACTTCCAGTGATACAAAAATAGAGTAGGTAACTAAAAGATTTAATTACAAAATGCAATTTACGTCACTCTACTACTCTAAAATTAAGTATGAACATGTACAATACTTTCAGTGCTACTGCATTATTTACAGTGTTTGATTTTTATAGAAAAAACCCTGATAGGATGACTGGAAGGAACTGAAAAGGTAAGCTGAATTTAGAAAACAACTTATGGTTTCTGGCCATCACAGGTGAAAGGCCAATATCTGAGTAAACAAAGTGTGATCCCTACAGGGCTGCTGGGCAGCAATACTAACAATTCAGTGCTCTGGCTAATTAAAGCTTATTTTTAAAAAAGCTCAGTGTTTTTATGCTTATGGTTATATGGTAATATGCAAAAGTGAACAAGACAATCTCTGACTACAGAAATTTAAAGGCTTTGTAAAGAAAATACATCATTATTTTTTTTTACCAGCTAGTAATTGCTTTTGTCTTACTCCACACTGTTTCTAGTGTCTCCTTCAAAGCTTAAAAGCAGAGTTTTTGAATAGGACATAGAATTCTCTTCCTAAACATTGGCAAGCTGGCTTCCTTCAACATTTGAGGTTTAGAGGGACACCTCACCAGGTTACAGAGCTTGGTGGATTCCAAGAATCCATAACAAAAAAATCAAGTGCTACTAGCAACACTATTTTATCCTACTTCTTCTGGGTCCTTACCCTTTATTCTATCATGAAAACAGAACTGGAAACTAGAAATATAATGACACTATGACTTCAAAGGGTTTTCCTTTATGTCAGCTGTTTTATTTTTCTAAAGATATACATCTAAATAAACAACATCAACACCACTGTCCTCTGCTTCTTTCCTGTGTTTTCAGTACATGGGCCAGACATGTCCATCACAGAGACCTGGTGGGTCAGGAACAGTGTAATTATGCATTTCTCTCCTCCTTTTGCAGTGATTGCACTGACTTTTGATACAATTGCAAGATACCACAGCCTTTAGCTAATTCACCTGCCTTGCTGTAAAGGAAGGCTTCCAAGGAAAAAAAAAAGCCAATGAAAGACTTTTTTTTTTTTTTTTCCTCCTCCCTAGAGGACCTTTTCCCTTTCGAATTTAGCAAACCTTTTATTTTTCTGTTGAAATTAACATTTTTAAAGTAGTTACAGGATTTTTTTCTTGCAACATGTTTTTGCATATCAGAACAAAACCCTTCTATTTTAAGTAGTTGCCACAAAAAATGGGGACAGATTAATAAACGTCTACATAATAAACAAACAACAACTGATAGTTAAAATTCAGAGGACATTTCCTATGAGACTCTGCACAGTCTGAATAAATAATTTGTGTGAGGCTAACGAACAGGCATAGTAACGTTTTCAAAATGGCACACTATCAAATCCAGAGAACTGCACTCCTGCTACAAAAGGCAAGGAGAAGGATATGCATTCTGAGCTCCATTGACTCTCCAAACATGGAGACCACAGACAAAGAAGAGCAGTATCTATAAAGTGCCTTGTTTATTGCTGATCTGCGATAAGGCTTCTCTGGGAATTTCTGCCCTACAGAAGAACAGTGAAACTGCTTTCTGATTACACCATCTATCTGACCTACAGTAAGAGCTGTGAAGTAGTACCTATTAACATCCATAGATCCTACCTTGGAGTCAGGGACCCTGAACAGCACTGGCTGGGGACAGAAGCAGTGGCAGGTGTCATTGCTACTAAAACTTTTTTTTTTTTTTCAATGTTACATTTTAATCATGAGGAGACCATTCTGAAAAGCCCTACCTCTCTACTGCAGTTCTAAGAAACCAAAACAATGACTTCCAAGATACATTACTCATATTGCTGTGCAGTTAGAGCTCTCAGTTAACTCCTGAGAGTCTGAATTGACAGTCTTCGGTCTGCCTTCGCACATGTACCAACAATTCGAAAAATTAAAGAAGTCTCAACCCAGGAGTTCTGAGGAGAAAACGTCTATAAGAAGGTATGGAACACTGGTTGACAACAAAGTTACAAACAAAAGGATGCATCCTATGATGTACCATTAGTTTGGTGCAGGACAGCAAAAATCACTCATCTTCCCTTTCCAGAAAGGAACTAACACCTACAAGGAATTAGTTCATTAAAATGCTTGTAATTAACACTCAAATCTTTGAATGGGAAATACAGCAAGTTGCTACAGTTTCCTTGTAGTGCTGGAATAAATGTCCTAGAGTGATGAGACCCACATTTCTACAATGAAATACAGAAAAATGGCAAATTATACTCC
Source organism: Platalea leucorodia (assembly GCF_965183815.1). Lineage (NCBI taxonomy): Eukaryota > Metazoa > Chordata > Aves > Pelecaniformes > Threskiornithidae > Platalea > Platalea leucorodia. The sequence goes on along the minus strand of NC_138858.1, from coordinate 36,281,036 downwards.
ACTTACACTGATTATATATGTTTCCTATAAAATTTAATGAATAAAGCCTGTTAAAATAATTAAATGTAAATACTGTATTCTGTATCTTTATGTGAACACGGGCACTCAGTAGTATCTAAAAGACTCTTTGAAGACATTCTGTAACTTGTGGCACATTTTTCCTTGTTTCCTATGGAAATAAGACTACAACATTAGTCTGCCTGCACAACTCTGATCCAACAGAGCAGTGATCCTGCAGACAAATATGGCTAACAGGCTCAAAATGCGGTATGTAAAAGACAGTCACATCTTATGAAAAACAATCAATCAGGATTAGGACAGCCCTAACAGCAGACATCCATGGACTCTATGGAGCCCAGAAAGGGAAAGGCTTGATCTGGTATTTGCGGGTCCAAAGTCAGTCACAAATCAGAAATCCGGAAGAAATTAGACTGTCTTCTTCCCAGATTGACACTGAATGGGAAGGAAGGCAAAAAGGAACATGGGGTGGAAAAAAGATGAGATAAAGTTTTGTTGAATCATCTAAGTGCATACAGACATTGTGCTGCCTAGATTACAACACTACCAGCTTGTACTCCCAGACTACACAACCTGTGTTATAAAACATGCCCAGATGTTTTTAAGGGAAAGCATTTCCCTTTTAGAAACCCAGTAGTCCTGTACTGCTAGTTGATAGATAAAGTCTTTTCCAGAAGACATGCCTAATGCATCTCCACAAAAGAGAGCCATGTTTTCAGCACATGCTTTGCTTGCTGTCTACACAATTCAGCTGAGAATGGTGCAGTACTGCACAGCACCAATTCTTCACAATACGCTAGAGTTCTGAAAGAGATCATAGAATCATAGAATGCTTTGGGATGGAAGGGACTTTTAAAGGTCATCTAGTCCAAACCCTCTGCAGTCAGCAGGAACATCTTCAACTAGATCAGGTTGCTCAGAGCCCCATCCAGCCTGTCCTTGGATGTTTCCAGGGGCGGTGCATCTACCACCTCTCTGGGCAACCTGTTCCAGTGTTTCACCACCCTCATCATGAAAAATTTTTTCCTTGCATTCAGTCTAAATCTACCCTCCCTTAGTTTAAAACCATTACCCCTTGTCCTGTCGCAGCAGGCCTTGTTAAAAAGGCTATCCCCATCTTCCTTGTAGGCCCCGGTTTAGTATTGAAAGGCCGCAATAAGGTCTCCCTGCAGCCTTCTCTTCTCCACGCTGAACAACCCCAGCTCTCTCAGCCTGTCCTCATACCAGAGGTGTTCCATCCCTCTGATCATCTTTGTGGCCCTTCTCTGGACTCGCTCCAACACATCCATGTCCTTCCTGTGCTGAGGACCCCAGGGCTGGATGCAGTGCTCCAGGTGAGGTCTCACCAGAGCAGAGTAGAGGGCCAGAATCACCTCCCTCGCCCTGCTGGCCACGCTTCTTTTGATGCAGCCCAGGATACAGGTGGCCTTCTGGGCTGTGAGTGCACATTGCCGGCTCATGTCCAGCTTTTCGTCTACCAGTACCCCCAAGTCCTTCTCCTCAGGGCTGCTCTCAATCCCTTCATCCCCCAGCTGGTACTGATACCGGGGATTGCCCTAACCCAGGTGCAGGACCTTGCCCTTGGCCTTGTTGAACCTCATGAGATGACTCAGACCTTTCTTTTGTGCAGCATCCATAGGAGGTAGAAATCTAAATTGCGTAACTCCACTTCTTCTCTAGGAAGGAAAAGTAATTTTTAAAATTAAAATTAAGCTTCCTCATTTCATCATTCTTTTTGTTGGCAATGACTTCATAAGATGAAACTACAGGATGTTGGGAGAAATTAATGTAAGTCCGGATGCCACTTATTCCACTCATAGGGATGTTTTTAGCATTGCTAATATCCAGTGTGAAATGTAAATATCAAGCAAAACACACATACAAGATTTTAACTCATTCCCAAGAAATTACCATAAATTGCTCTGTCTAAAGAGTACTTCATAAATACATTTTTCGGAGCGCGAAGACTTCCAAGCCCCAAATCTGAGTCAAACACAGCATACTTCTGATGAAGTAAGTTTCAGATGGCAGTCACAAATAACAAGGCGTATCTTAGTTCCTATTTTCACAACACTTTTAACTGAAACACATGTAAAGGAATGTGACCTGAAAGACAATGGATTTTGGTTGTAGAATAACAGTAAGAATTTCATATTGCAAATAACTTTTCCAAAAAAGTGATGACAGTTTTACACTTTTGAACCATTGCTCACTGCAGTATCTGTATAATGAAGTCCTTTAGTACTGTTGAAATCTACCACCGTAACTGCTAATCGGTTCTTAGGGTCACAATGTATATACCTAAATTTATCCCCAGATGACATCACATTACTGTTACTCTACAGAGTCTTTGCAAAGCATGACACTGAAAAGTAACTGCTGCCCTATGTAATTCTTAAAAGAAGCAATTCCAATCTTACACCTTCAACATTCTCAAAAAACAAAATCGCAACTGCTAGACCAAATTAAGCAATTCATTTCTGGAATGTTTTAACAAAGTAATTTATTTCTTATTATAAATGAAGTTAATACTAGCACATTGTTGTGGTTTGGGTTTGTTTTTTTGTTTGTTTTTTTTTTTTTAATTTTAAAGATATACTAAGATTCCCAAACAACCTTAAATTGGTTAGGAGTTTAAATTACTGAAATAATCCATTAAATATTTACAAGAAAAAAAATATCCATACCATACCTGTGCCCTTGCATGAACTTCCCCAAGGAGACCTGAGTACTGCTGTTCCATATATTTTTTTTGTTTCTGCCAACAGTTTTCCTGTGCTTTCATCTGTTCAGCCATTTTGCTAAAAGCATCTTCCTGGCTCTGCTGAAGCTCCTTCATAGTATCAGACTTGTTCTTACAAACATATTCGAGGTGGGATATCTGTGTGACACACATTTAAAAATAAATTCTTTTACCTCTCAAAACACCTTTTTACTTTAATTGTACATATTAATTTAAACACAGACTATTCCAACATAAAATCTAAGTTGTAATTTCTTCAACATTTATTAAAACTAAATAAAGCCTTTCACAACAGATTACTTACTTGAATCTTGCAACAAAACTAAGACATATTTTGGAATAATGAATTTTCCTTGGTTTAAGTTTTGCCATCCTTATATCACCTTACAGATATCTGTTGCCTTCTTTGTTGGAAACCTGAACTGGATGCTTCCCATATTTTTTTGAAAGAGTTGCACCAAATCTTGTGCTGCTAAATTAGTAAACTGAGTATACCAGTCCTTTAGCAGTTTGCAAGGATTGCAAGTAATAATGAAAAAACAGCCCTCAATTTTATTTTTTGTTTTATTGGAAAGCCAAGACACTCCATATATTAAGTACTAAAATAATTTCAGGGAATTTTAGCATACTGAATGTTTTCCTCACAAGTAGCTAATTACTTTATGATGTGTTTTCAACAAGCGTGAAGGGATTCACTCTGTGTTTTAACTTTGCAGCTCCCAAGCAAACTAAATAGAGTAATGAATCAAGCTAACAATGACCTCTAAATACACATGCCTACACTTTGTTACTGGAGAATATCAGCAAGCTATCTTCCAAATAGATCATACAAAACTGCAGAAAAATTTTGCTCTCAGAAAGCAGGTACGACACAGGTAACAACACTGCCCCAAATCCCTGAAAAGCTGGTAAGTACATGAAAAGAGCCCTAGAGACCTCACAATCAATCTCAATAATGATACTAAATTAAAAAGCAAGAAGCAATAAGACACAACCCTCCCAAACACTGCCAATAATGTTCACCCCATTCCCTTCCATTCCCCTTCCTCCTTTAATTCAAAAGAAAAACAGAAATGTACACCCAATCTGCATAATCCAGAATTTATTTTATACTATCCCTGTTTAGTAATTTCCATTGACTGATGAGTTATTTACTAAATGATGGGCAGAGTCAAAACGATTCACTGTAACCAGCCCTGTCCCTTACTTGGGCCAAAGAGTGGTCACAATTCCAGCAGATGATAAATGTCCAAAAGAGCTTTTCCCTTCCTATGCCTCAAGAACAAAACGTCAGGGCAGCCAAGATGTAGAATCACTCTACTAGACTGTAGGACTGGCCTGATCAATGGAGCCAGAACATGAACCAAAATCCTGAAGAGTGGCATATGTTAGTCTGTGGAGCCAGTTTAAGTTATTTAAAAAGATGTCTTTTCTTTCCTAAAAACACAGGGATTTCTGGGGAGAAAGGCCACGTAAGCTTATTCACATTAACATTATTCACAGAAGTACAGCTTCTCCCTTAAACAAATATTGACATGAAGTATTTTCTATTGTATTTCTATTGTATTGAACACAAATTTCATAACCCAAAAGTTACAATTAAACCAAAAAACCACACTGGCATTTTTTCAGATAATACCTCTGAATCATAAACATATAATTTAAAGATTATGTTCCTGGAATAAGTGCATTTTGTTTCTTTTTTATGCTAAAATAAAGACTTGCTTTATTAGTGTAAATGACTAAGTTCTTTGAATTGCTTCATCAGTAAGATTAATTTATTTTCTTTTAATTAGGTCCCTGTGGCTAATATTGGCTAGTACTATTAGCATGTCCTGCACAGAAAGTGGAGCTCAGAGACTTCATACAGACTTCAGTCACATTTACATGCCCACAGCAATGGCATCAAACTGAGTTGTAGACAAGCCATAATTAATGGTATTGAATTATTAACGTCCAAATTCTTTTTGAAATAAGATGAATGTCAGTCCTTTTTAATGATACTGTGATGTGGACAAATGTCACTGAATTAAATAGAGGTAGCTGGTGCCTAAGGACACTTACCTTCTCATTAGCCCTGTTGAGGTCTAAGATCAGGGCATCAACATTCTCCTGCAAGACTGCACAAAGCTCAGACCAAGAGAATCTATCTAGGATGCCTTCTGGTTGTTTTATAAGCACACAGCCTGCTACCAAACGCTGGTATAAGCTATGGAGGAAGGTTAGCTTCTCCTGAGACAAAAAGAAAAATTAACTGTTGTTTCTGAACAGTGTTAGAACCCAGAGATGCATCATACGTGTAGTAATGTGAGCTGCACGCAGCTGAAAAAACCTCCACAAAGCTCAAACGTTTTTAAAAACAATACCATTAATATTTGCAGTCATACATATTAAAGCCAGAGTAAGAAAAGTTTTTACAAAATTTGTCTAATTAGACACAGTATATAAATAAAGACCGGCCAGTCCTGCAGTGGTCACAACCATGACCTGATACAGATAAAAATTTCCATGCTATTAGTACATGTGATTTAATCATTCATTGTAACATCTTCAGGTACATTCAAATTGTACTCACTTCCAACATCTGCACAGCACGCACAAAATTGTCTGATTGGCTTAGCAGCACAACACACTGCTTATACAACTATCACTCTAAAGTCTTTTAAAAATTGTTTTTGTGTGGATTACGTATGACTAAATAGCTATGCCTCATTCATTTACACTGATTTTAGTCAGTAGTATAATAAATTGATGCAAGTTATAAATAAACTTTAGCAACAATAGCATGCAACAGAAATTCCAGCCTTCATCCTTTTAGTACAAACATGCAACTTAGCAACTTTGATTAAGACAACAATAGAAAGCTCTACCTCAAAAGCCACAAGAAACAGAGCCTTTATTCAAAGTCAGTAAACCATTGTAAAGGTTCCCATTGTTTTCCAGGGGCCCTGAATGAGGCTTTACATCAAGAAATTGTGGATGACTGAGATGGGGAACTATGGTTTTTCTGAGCCCTTTCCATTATATCTAGGTGCATTTTCTCACAACTATTTCATGGTATTTCAGGAAATAAAAAAAAAAATCGTAGTTTAGTTTAGGCTAACTTTGTTTCTAGCAGATCTCCTAATACCCCAAGGAAAATCCAGTGTGCCACCATCATTACATTTTTGCTTGAGCTGTAACAAACCAAGGATGATAATTATCCACTTGGCCTGGAAAAATGGATCCCAAAACCCAAAAATCAATTCACACATGTTGAATGCAACCACAGTGTTGTAGACATGCTGACTTTACAATGTAGCCAGGCTTCTAGTTTCCTTCACTTTAATCATTATCCGATGTGTATAACAATTCCAGCTGCCTCATGTGGACACTATTTAAATACCAGGCTGCAAAAGAGGTGGAAAGAATGTTTCCTTTTTACTCAGTTGGCATCTGTGTCCAAATTTGTGGAAGTAATGAGCTCAATATGCACAACAACTACGATAAAGAATATCATTGCTATGGCTAGTACAGAACTGCTTTATTGGGGGGGGAAGCAACAAAATTAACATCTGTAAACAAATATAAGGAGAGAGATAATAGTTCTGAAGTAAGACTTTGTGAAGCAACTCCCACACATAGCACACCGCAACGAGCTAACAGGTCACAAATAAGAATTTCTAGGGTTTGTGGCACACAGGAAAAACTACCTCAATTCCACATTTGCTATCTATCAATTGCCATGTGAATCAGTAATTAACAACACATGATGATGATACTATTGTGTGTTCCAACTGTAAAACACTTTTCTTAACTTTCAATTTGAAAGAAAGAAATAATTGTTCATCAGGCATAGCTCTTTAAATAAACATAGTTGCTCAAAAATTTAAAATACTGGAAGGGTTAAGCTATTACTGCTGATAGAGAAGGATCACAGATCAGCAGGAGAGCACCTGAAGAGCAGCACAAAGGAATTCCAGCCACTCCAGCCAGTAAGTCAGCTTCATGGGGGGGCCCAACTTAAATGCCTCTATGCAAACGCACATAGCATGGGGAATAAACAAGAAGAGTTAGAGACATGCACATGCCTGCAGGGCTATGATCTTATTGGCATCACGGAGACATGATGGGATGGCTCCTATGACTGGAGTGTTGGAATAGATGGATACAGGCTCTTTAGGAAGGACAGGCAGGGCAGACAAGGAAGGGTTGTCACCCTCTAGGTCAATGACCAGCTGGAGGGCATGGACCTCTGCCTGGGGATGGATGAGGAGCCAACTGAGAGCTTTTGGGTCAGGATTAAAGGGAGGGCAGGGACATTATGGTGACATTATGGTGGGGGTCTGCTACAGGCCACCCGACCCGGAAGGCCAAGCAGATGAGGCCCTCTACAGACAGACAGGAGCAGCCTCAAGTTCACAAGCCCTGGTCCTCACAGGGGACTTCAACCACCCTGATATCTGTCAGAGGGACAACACAGCATGGCATAAGCAATCCAGGAGGTTCCTCCTCCAAGTGATAGAGGAGCCAATGAGGAGAGGTGCTATGCTGGACCTTGTTCTCATCAACAAGGAGGGGCTGGTGGGGAATGTGAAGCTCAAGGGTAGCCTTGGCTGCAGTGACCATGAAATGGTGGAGTTCAAGATCCTTAGGGCACCAAGGAGGGCACACAGCAAGCTCACTACCCTGGACCTCAGGAGAGCAGACATTGGCCTCTTCACGGATCTGCTCGATAGAGTACCTTGGGATAAAGCCCTGGAGGGAAGAGGGGCTCAAGAAATCTGGTTAATATTTAAGGATCACCTCCTCCAAGCTCAGGAGCGATGCATCCCAGCAAAGAAGTCGGGCAAAAACGCCAGGAGGCCTGCATGGATGGACAAGGAGCTCCTAGACAAACTCAAACACAAAAAGGAAGCCTACAGAGGGTGGAAGCAAAGACAGGTATCCTGGGAGGAATACAGAGAAACTGTCCGAGCAGCCAGGGTTAGGAAAGCTAAAGCCCTGATAGAATTAAATCTGGCCAGGGGTGTCAAGGGCAAGAAAAGCTTCTATAGGTAAATCAGTGATAAAAGGAAGACTAGGGAAAATGTGGGTCCTCTCTGGAAGGAAATGGGAGACCTGGTTACCTGGGATATGGAGAAGGCTGAGGTACTCAATGACTTTTTTGCCTCTGTCTTCACCAGCAAGTGCTCAAGCCACACTGCCCAAGTCACAGAATGTAAAGGCAGGGACTGGGAGAATGAAGAACCACCCACTGCAGGAGAAGATCAGGTCTGAGGCAATCTAAGGAACCTGAAGGGGCACAAGTCCATGGGACTTGATGAGATGCATCTGAGGATCCTGAGGGAACTCCCAGATGAAGTTGCTAAGCCACTGTCCTTCATATTTGAGAAGTTGTGGCAGTCCAGTGAAGTTCCAACTAACCTGAAAAGGGCAAACATAACCTCCATTTTTAAAAAGGAAAAAAAGGAAGACCAGGGGAACTACAGGCCAGTCAGTCTCACCTCTGTGCCCGCAAGATCATGGAGCAGATTCTCCTGGAAACTATAAGGCACATGGAAAATGAGGTGATTGGTGACAGCCAACATGGCTTCACTAAGGGTGAATCATGCCTGATGAATTTGGTGGCCTCCTACGACAGGGTTACAGCATTGGTGGATAAGGGAAAAGCAACTGATGTCATCTACCTGGACTTGTGCAAAGTATGTGACACTGTCCCACACAACATTCTTGTCTTTGAATTGCAGAGACATGGATTTGACAAACGGACCACTGGGTGGCTAAGGAATTGGCTGGCTGGTAGCACTCAAAGAGCTGCGGTCAACGGCTCGATGTCTCGATGTCCCAGTGGAGACCAGTGACGAGTGACGTTCCTCAGGGGTTGCTATTGGGCCCGGCACTGTTTAACATCTTTGTCGGCAACATGGACAGTGGAATTGAGTGCACCCTCAGCAAGTTTGCCGATGACACCAAGCTGTGTTGTGCGGTTGACACACTGGAGGGAAGGGATGCCATCCAGAGGGACCCTGACAGGCTGGAGAGGTGGGCCCATGTGAACCTCATCAAGTTCAACAAGGCCAAGTACAAGGTCCTGCACATGGGTCAAGGCAATCCCAAGCACAAATACAGGCTGGGTGGAGAATGGATTGAAAGCAGCCCTGAGGAGAAGGACTTGGGGGTCCTGGTAGATGAAAAGCTGGACATGAGCCAGCAATGTGCCCTCACAACCCAGAAGGCCAGCTGTATCCTGGGCTGCATCAAAAGAAGCGTGGTCAGCAGGTCGAGAGAGGTGATTCTCCCCCTCTACTCCGCTCTCCTGAGGCCCCACCTGGAGTACTGCATCCAGCTCTGGGGCCCCCAACTTAAGGAGGACATGGACCTGTTGGAGCGAGTCCAGAGAAGGGCCACAAAGATGATCAGTGGGCTGGAGCACCTCTCCTATGAAGACAGGCTGAGAGAGTTGCGGTTTTTCAGCCTGGAGAAGAGAAGGCTCCAGGGAGACCTTATTGCAGCCTTCCAGTACCTGAAGGGGGCCTACAAGAAAGCTGGAGATGGACTTTGTACAAGGACATGTAGTGATAAGACAAGGGATAATGGCTTTAAACTGAAAGAGGGTATATTTAATATAAGGGAGAAATTCTTCACTATGAGGGTGGTGAGGCACTGGAACAAGTTGCCTGGGATGCCCCATCCCTGGAAGTGTTCAAGGCCTGGCTGGATGGGGCTTTGAGCAACCTGACCTAGTGGAAGGTGTCCCTGCCCACGGCAGGGGGGCTGGAACTAGATGATCTTTAAGGTCCCTTCCAACCCAAACTATTCTATGATATAGAAGGAAGGAGAATGAATATGTCCTGAGATCTTGTAGATATTAAATACATATTTCAAAATATGTATCTTAAAATCATATTTTGGGGATAAATCTGTTAAGACTAAGAGTAACCATCTGATGTATGTAAATGTATAAAGTTAAGATTAAATAAAGACTCTTTTTGACAGTCATCTTTTCTCTGGTAATACCTCCATATCCTTCTGGTAAGCCCTGGTAAGCTTCTGGATTTCATTTTCAGATTCTGTGGCACGTACTTTCTCCTTCTCCCAGCATTGCTGCACATCCTGTAGTTCCATTTTTAAAGCTCCTATTAAAGTCTCTCTGTCTGCACACTTAGTGTGCAGGTGATTTAACTCTTTATTGGCATCAGCCAGGTTATCCTGAGCTTCCTGTAGAACAGAGGCATGGAACAGAAAGGCTGGTAAGAATTTCACTCTATAAAATGTTACCTTAGTCCAGTGCTCAGCATCTGAGGAAGTAAACAGTCACATAGCCACATGTGTTCAGAAGACTCCAGGCTAAGCAGACTGTATCTTGTCAAGAACAGAATTTCAAAATTGACAATAGTCCTTCTCCACAGCTGGTAACTAAATAGCATCAGAAAGCCATCTCAGAGTTAAAAGCTCTATGATGCACAGACCTTCGAAATCTCCTCTACTCCCACACCTGAGATGCAGAATGTATGGATGCAAGTTACCCTCTGCGGAGTGGAGAGATCTCAGAGCTAGTGAAAAGATACATTATTTTCATAAGTAAATCTCTGATCCATTACAGCTGAGTGAGTAGGCAACAGACAGAGGTTGTTACCCACTGTATTCTTTATCTGCATGATAAAATGCATGAGGACTCTCTTCGGAGGTTTGACCATGGGAAGAAACTAATAATCAGAAATGGTCATAAATGCAATCATTATGTTACTAGTACCAAATCTCACAAGGTAAACAAAGAACTTAATACACTACCCCTTTTCAGCCAAAAGATTGCGAAGATGGAGTGGACACATACACACACCTTCCTCTGCTACAACCACTGGACTTCCAGCACTGCTAAAGTTTGCTGGAAGTCAAACTGAAAGCATTGTTTTTCATAAAATCACAGCTGCTTATATAGGAAATATAATAGGAAAGATAATCTCAAATTCATCAGACAATGCCAACTTTTATTCTTCTTAATGAAAATATTAAAAGATAAAAGCAATGTTAAATTTCTAACACAAATGTTTTCAGACCGGATCTAGTTTTCACTCATATGTACAATTTTATTACCAAAAATTTAAAGAGATCAGAAACTGGTGTACTGCACAAAAAACAGTACCGTGTGTGTAGCAAACTCAGTTTTTGCACAAAGAATACAAGTATCTGTTGCAATGGGTTGCAAAATTTTTAGGTGCCTTACAAAGGTGCTGCAACAGAAGCAGAAGTCTTAAGTCTTCTGAAAATAAATTAGTAAAGAAAGTTCAGATTAGATGACAGGAGATTGTGTGCAAGTATCAATTAATATGAAGATTCAATAAGTGTTGCAGAAGTATCTGTGACTAAACTGAAGTGATAAAGCAGCATATCCCCAGCAAAAGAATCTGAGAAACACTGGGAGTAGAGACATTCTATTTTGGCAGTAATATAATACACTGCCAGTTGGGAGATTAAGTTTAATCATGACCTCAGGACTTCCTCACTCCCTTGGCCACTGAGGTAACCAGACAGGACATTACAAAAGCGGTGTGTCAGCCAAAAACAGAGACAAAAAAAATTCTTGTTCAGAAACTAAAGAAAAGAGTTCTCAAGTGTTTTTATCAGTTCCTAGGTAGATTTTACTCTAAGAGATTTTGGGCTGCAAATTGTACAACTGTTAAGGACGACCTGATCCTTCACATATGCATTAACTTGTCTGATAAATACAAACACACAAAAAAACCCCCAAAGGACAGCTTTAATAGAATGTGCTTTCAAATGAACAGAGTTAATTAAATTCTCATTTTTTTGAGAAAAACGGTTAAGAAAAAAAATTACTGATGCTGATTTCAATATAAAACAATACTTTGCAAATTGATAAATCTATTTCAAATTATTTCAGAAATGCAATCATTGAAATGATCAGTTCTGTAGTCTAAGGTGGTAACCAGAATAAAGCAGCATGCAAGGCAAATTAGTCTGCTCAACAGAATACAATGATACAGAGACTTATTCTGATAAGAAAAAAAAAGATACCATAAATCTAGAAAGATACTTTTACAGAACTTTTAAATTCTATGTTAAGTTCATGAAACCATACCTTAAGGTCTTGACTTAAAGCACAGATTTTCTCTTTGGATATCTCAAGTTCTTTTGTCATCTTTTCACACAAAGCCTTCGTTTTCCCAAGCTGTGAAAAATGCAGAGGTCAAACAGGCTTTTATAGAAAGGCTACATAATCACTTGAATATAAAGGAAAAATTTTGTACATAAATGTAAAAAAACCCATTGTTTTCAATTCCTTTGACAATATTTATACTCCATACAATCTACATAATGTGCCACAACAAAAGCACTAAACTCTTTTATAACGATTTAAGATAAATAGCAGTGGCAGAATCCCAAACTGAGTCCACTGTTAACTTTCCCATCAACTCTCAAAATAGCTGAGAAAAACACAGACTTTGAAATGCATTTGAAAATGTAATAAATTTAGATTATGATCTGGGGAGTTGTTTGAGAAAACAAGTTTTCAAAGTCAGTGGCCATTTGCAGAAATTGTCCAGCCACGAGCATGGTCTCTATTTTTTACTGAGCACCGGATAGTACTCGCATACCCATAAAAAGCAGCAACGTTCCCAAGAGGCACAGTGACTACTGAACTGTTTGTGGTGTTACAAGCAACCACCTTAAAGGTAGCTCATGACCATAACGCATAGTAGCTTCACTTTCCACTTTCAAAAAAGATAATAACACATCATAATAATCTGTATCTTTGGTTACCTGATGATGAGGTTAGCAATACAAATGTCTGAAAGCATCGAACAGAGATGTATTATAGTGCAGGTTACTGCCAGCACTTGAGCATTAAGGAGCAACTCAGAAGTAAAATATCCCATTTACAAAATTTACAAATTACTTTGGAAATTATATTTTTGTTTGGTCTCAAATCAGGAGACCTGGCAGAACCCTTAGAAATAATTACAGTAAATTACAGAATGCTACTGGAATATTTCCAGTCTTTTTGTTGGTTTACTAGCCTTCTCTCTCTCCTCAAACATATTCTAGCCTCTGCACTACACAGAAAGTCAAGTGCTTGTTATCTGTCAAAAACAAAAGACTTATACACCTTTCAGTCACACAAATGAACTAGATCATTTAATGTGATGTTTAATGTGTAACTTAGACGTGACACATGACAAATTTAACAGCATATTTCACATATACATACAGGTGTACACTTATATTAATAACTTCATCAATATGTGGGGTCTTGTTGAAAATCTCTCTATAAAAAGAACCGCTACATAATTACTCAAAACTAAACCCTTACTGCTGTGTATTAAAACATCCTGTTTTTATTGCACAGTGCCCTTCATAGTCCCTTTGTGCATTATTGTATTATTAAAAAGTTTTATTACTAAACATATCTACTATATAAAAAGCCAAAAGCAGTGTTATCTATGGGGGTGGGGGTAATCAAGAAGGACAGAGCACTGCCCTTTCTGTGCACCATGAAGGTGCTCGGTGATCTCTGGCTCCATATGACAACTTCAGGGTCAGTCACACGCAGTCCTACTGGGAAGTCTTGTGGCAGGTCATCAGTTGGTCCTGCTCTGCTTGCGATTTATTTTCCTTGACAGTTCATTCTTCTTTCTGTCAGAATACTCTCTTTGCTTTCTTAGCAGCCACCCCCTTGGTCTCCCCACTGCTGTCTCTGGCACAGTTTCACAACAAAGCACATCACTAAGCCAAAGCCTGCTGAGTCGACTTTTCAACTGTGCTGCCTATCACGTGACATTCCTCCTCCCAAATAACAATTCGCTGTGGGTAATATGTTCCTAGTTACTCTGCAGCTTCCAGACTTGGGTCTCAGAAGAGTTTCATAATGACTATACACATCGGTTCTCTTATCTCACTGGGAGAGACCTAACAGTGCTTGCTGTTTACAAAAGTATAATTGTCTCCATGGTCACTTATTTTTGTGCCCGTTGAACAAACTCAAAGGTCTTGCAGGAGACCATTCTTTTCCAATAAAAGAGGCAAAGCCAATACACTTTTTTTTGTTTGTTTTTGTTTTTTAAGCATTGTGAGTGACTAGATAGCCTATGCATTTGTCAAAAGACAAAACCTAGAAATGAAAAAACAGTACTGGCATTTTTACAATCTTACCACAACTTGCCTTTCTGTATTTTCCAATTTTATCCAAAGATAAGCTAACTACAAGTTTGTACAGAAAGCTCTAACAGTGCAGTTAACTTCTTTCTACAGGTTTTAAAGCCACAAATTCATAAAACATTTACACCCAAGAGGATTAATTTAATCACATTAGCAATACAAATAAGAAAATAAATAAAAGATTGTGACTTTTCTGTCAGTGAAATAAAAGGCCAGCAGGACTGCATGGAAAACATTTTATTTTTTTCAAGGGTAAGACTTCCAAGATTTAAATATTTCCATTATTGTCTTAGATAACTTAAAGAATGTATTGTCACGCTCTTATTTTACTTGAAAAGACCTCAAAATAGCACCAGAAGAGATTTCATCATAAACACACTCATCTCAGAAAATTATGCCACTTTTTAAATGCACAAAAGTGTGCACATTTACATAACTGATACCAATGACTGTTGAGGCTCAATATTTAGGATTATTGCAGTATACACTGCCCAACTCTTAAATCATCATCCTTCAACTGAAATCCTAGATATGAATGGTATATTTTCCTTAATGTTTGTTGAAAATAATAACCCCAACAGGTTTAACAAGAAAACAAAACCAAATTAAACTAAAAAGCAAAAAAGAAAAAAGAAAAACCCTTTCTCCCTGTCCCTCCAAACGTAAGTGAAACTTTACTGTAGGGCAAGCTTAGAGAAATAGTAGTGACAGAGATTATTTCTTCGGGTGTACGTGAAGCTGTCAACTCAACATTCCCACTCTTCTGACCTTTTTTACAAGCAAAGCGTATGTACTGCTGCAGGCCGAAGGCGATACATATAGAACCAAACAGTGCAAGTGTTACCTCATTAGACATATCTTCCAGCTTGTTCTGGTAAGCTGTCAAGGTAGACCTCAAAGTCTCAAGGACAAAGAGGCTCGGAGGTTTATCTTTGTCCTTACAAGTGCCTGAAGAAAAATACAGAATGAAAATTAAGCCTTAAAGCCACAGACAGAAAACTACTCACCCTGGATGAGAGGTATTAAAATTAGTTAGGGCTTCAGTGACAATACAAAACATTGAACAGCAGCCTTGTTTGCCACAAGAGATGTAGCTGAATAGCCATACTTTCACAGCAAACACAGCTGAAAGACATTTGTATAAAAGCTTTAATACAAGATACAGAACTGTAAATTCTGGATTACATTTCTACCTAATGTATTTGGCATGTAGTCTCACATGTAATTTCTACTGTGGTCAAGTCTGTGCATTCAGTCAGACCAGCCAACTTTAAAACCGCATGATAACACACTTTGAAAAACATGTTGCCTGAAAGTTAAGTATGTTACACTTTTCCTGACATTATTTTGCTGTTGTGACTATGCATATTATAATGTAGTACTTCATTTACTCAAACCTTTACCAAGCCAAAGATCACATGACTATGTTATGCTTGGAGAGGTCTTAAAAACCTTTTAAATGATCTTGAATTTCATTCCAAAGGAAATAATAAAAAAAATTTATTATCTGTCTGCAGAGTCCTACATAACGTTTCAATTATAAATCTTAAAGCTGATATATCCATTATATACACACTACACTTATTTATTAAACCTTTAGACAGAGACTTCTGATCTGGTTGCCTTAATTAGGGACATATGAACAAGTTTGAGCATTCCAAAGCCCATAGTACAATGCGCTAAGAAAGCAAAACAACACTGTATTGATCAAGAGGTCACAAGATGTCAGCTGATATTAAATTTCCAAGAACAAACTACTCATTTTTTTCTGGTGTTACAGCAAAATACCAGGTTATTGAAAGATTCTTCTTCTCAGCATTATTTATATTAGTACACAGCATTTATAAACTTATTTTGTAACAAATTATAGTATCATCTTTACCACAAGTCTTAAAATGTTCTATAAGCAAAACTAACTTTACCAACGCTAACAGCATCCTTATTTTGCAAAAGAAGTGAAAAAATCTGTGGCATTTGAAATCCGGAGAGGCTGAACAATCGTAACTCCCAGCAGAACTAAATTATGATACAGGTGTTTATCACCTCTGAAAGGTCAGTGTCACTAAGCAATTCACCTAGGGTGGCTCATAAAGTCAAACCAAATACTAAACTCTAAGCCTTTTCTTTGGCTCTCCATAAAACTTTGTCAGCTAGAGGAGGTGCACTTACAGACTTTCAGGTTGGTGTGGGTTTTTTTGTTTGGTTGGTTTTTTGTTGTTGTTGTTGGTTTTGTTTTTGTTTTTTTTTAAGAATCCTATGGTTAGTGTTATCTAATAAGTATGACATTCTACTCAAAGCATTATACAAAAATGATAACTTGTCCTGTAGGCTATGCATAATGCACCAATGGTAGTCAGTGGAAAACTTAAACATAGACACAAGTTGGAAAGTATTGTCAACAGCCGTTCTGAAAATTTTTTCAATTAATTAGCCTCTTTTCTCCCAACCTTTTGATAACACCAGAAAGCGTAGAGTACAATTCAGATTGGGCACTAACTTTTCACTTTGACTTGCCAGCCAGCAGTTACTGTCAAAGTCACACCTAGTCAAACCAATGTCGGTTTGTAAGATCACCTTCTGTAACAGGAGCAAGATCTGCTCTATAGCTCACAAGTGAGTTTAAAAAGAATGCATGTCCCAGTAACAGACTTCTGCTCTGTCCTACCAGCCACTCCAGTGGACACCTATTTACCACAGTTTCTAAAGGTCTACAGTCAGGGAAAAACAAAATCTTCTTAATGAGACTCGAGTACCCTTAACCAAACCTCTGAGTCCTAGAGATGTCCCAAATAGCCTTGTTACACTTAGAATCAACCCAAGAAGAATTCATAAAATCTGACCTTTTTTGAGAAGTTTAGACTTCACATTTAAGAAAGAGACTAGTAACATCTTACTATCATTTTTATCACTTAACCACGGCTATAGTTAAGGATGCACAGGGCTCCAATCCTATCTTCTCAATTACAAGAGTGACTTCTCACTACTACCCATTGTAGGAACATTTTGCAGTGATCTTGTTGCATAGAAGAAAAAGTACTATTCTTCCATACTTCTAGCTCTAGAGAAGTTTTAACTCACAACTCTCATTCAGTTAAAAATAATACCTATTAAGTCACTCTAGGGGTTGTCTTCCATCCCATGGTTTTCATCAAGCTGTCTAAATAATGTTATCTTCATTTCTAAAGTCCCAACCTGCAATGCTGTCACTGAAACATGCCTCTGAACTATCTTAATTTACATCGTATTTGCCAAAACCAGACTTTTGCCAGTAAACTTTCCATGCTGGCATTCCTTGCCTTTGCTGCAACCCTATTTTCTAGGCAGCTCAGTCTGCCAACAGAAATACCAGATTCCACCTTCCTGCACTAGCTGAAAACAAGCCTATGGCTTTTATACAGGCCAAACATTGTCTGTCTTTATACAACTATGCAGGAGACATGCAACATAATCCAAACGGCACTTTCTTGCTGGAGAGGCTCTACTTCAGCAATGAGGGGAAAAAAAACCCAAACAAACAATACTTGAAGCATTTGCCCAGTACCACCTAAGAGTTTGGGGGAAGAATTTTTGGGAAAATGTCAGGTTCAACAGGAGTCTGACAGGAGGTATACAAGTGAGTAAACTCTTAAACCCACTGCTTCAGACTTTCTACTAACGGTACTGACCCTGGCTAGGACAGAGTTAATTTTCTTCATAACAGCTCATATAGTACTGTGTTTTAGATTTTTGACCAAAACGGTACTGGTGGCCAGCATTAAATGGTGACACTAACTCAAAGCAACTTACAGTCTTAGCACTTTATACTCAGTTCACTTTTTTTTTTCAGATTACTACAATGACAATTTTTTTTTTCCTGAAATGAAGACAAACTTCCCTGAGCACAAACCTTATTGCTGAATAACTGCAAAATATGATAAACTGAACAGGGACAAACTGAAATCATGCAAATTGCCCAATAAGAATAACAACGCTGTGGAAAATTTATAAGGGTCACTTAAAAAGGAGAAGACATGGATTTACGCTTGTTATTTTGGAATGTATAAAGAAAAAAATAACTTTTAAAAATACCTCCATTTTTAATCTTAAAAATAGTCTTTTCTTCTTTTTCCTGTATAGCCCAATAATCACAGCCTAATCAGCACTTAAATAAAGGGGTTGGACTTTAATATTGACAGATTTTTAAGTAGATATCTCAACCACTTGAGTTGAAAGTTAAAAACAAAACCAAGAAAGACTGCCCAGCCAGCTGTGGCTTATGCAGCCCCTCATCTGCTAATTAGACTGCAAAGATTTAAGATTTTTACTCTTATTGGCACCTAGGTATTCCCATATCAAATATGATTGCATTAAACACATTTTTGCAAATTAAAATACATACTATTACATAACAAATTCATAAGTACAACACAGTAAGGCAATAGCATTAAAAATTTAAGTTTCATACTTAGAAGCACAGTAAATATGTAGAACAAATGTCTTGGTCAATGTTCATTTTAATATTAGCCGTAAAGACTCAATCCACAGCAGAGCCAAATTTGACTTTCTGCCTCAACTGAGCCTCTGCAGTGATGCTGAAGCTTAAAAAAAATCTCTTTAAATAAGATCTTTCAAAGTTTACTTTAAAGAAAGCAAGTTAATACTGAAGTTACTCTTACTGAATGCCTAATATTATAGAAACAGGTCAAAGCTGTTCTCTGCAAGATTTACCACTAGGGAGAACAGAAAACCTACCCAAAAGACAATTACTGCTTTGGAAACTGCACTTTGGCAGCAGCATCCAGCTCCCCCCAGAATTGCTGAAGACCCTCTGGGCATGTGGAACTTTGCAAGATTGAGGAAAACGTACAGTTTTGAAGAGCTTTTCAGTCGACGTAACTACAGTAAACCTACAGGTATTGCCCACAGGAATTACATATATAATTACAGAATAAAACTGATACCAGTTTCCAAATAAAAAAATCATATAACCCATGTGAGGAAATCAGTGCATCACAGATTCAAGGCCAGGTTTTTAAGAACAACAAAAATCTCAAGAAGTTCCTTTATTCAATTATAACAGTACCAGGTCCTAAAAAAAAAAAAAAAAAAAATCTTTTTGTGAAGATATAAAAAAAATGCATCTTCATGTAAAGGTGTTATATGACCCATTTATGTCTACTGTTGCTAAAAAGGACAGAAACATAACATCGCAATTTACAAAATAAATCTACTTGCTCTTTAAGCAACATTTTGCCTGTTTTCTTCCAGTTTACTTGAACTGTAAGTTGGAAGCACTTTGTGTCTAGTATGTGATTTTCTAACAGGAATTGCATAGAGAAAACTTGTATAGACAGTTTAAAATTAAGATTTTAAAAACTGTACTATTTTCACCTTTAAAAAAATTACTAGCTTTGATGTTAAAGTTCAGTTTATGTTAGCCATTACTTCAAACGCTTAAGCAGGCAGCAGTTTGTTGAGTTTGATATAATAATTATGCATAAAGCTAGGTAGCAGAGTGACAGCCACTGACTTACAATTAATTTTAATGAAAACATAGAAATATTTGTTCTGTGTTAGATCAAATGAATGCAATACAGTACTAGTCCACAATCAACAGTAAAAAGTATTGTGTTGTATTATGTGTCCTACACAACCTTTGTGAATATATGACCTTTAAGTTGCTGAAGGTTGCTTCAGAATTTGGCTCAGTTCAGGCAAAACATCTGTTCCCTTTGCAGGTATACTGTAAGGACTTTTTTCTCAGTTGGATTTAGAGCACAGCAAGTGAGCCCTTTTCTGACCGATCATATACACCCCAGCATTTGTAAATCAAGCTCTCGGCTGACAACAGCAGGTCCACATTCCGTCACCCTTTCGCAGCTAGCAAGGCCATTTGACTGCTGTGAGAACTGCTCTTATCATGTCATCAAATCAAAGCATGTTGAGAAGAGGGAATGCAAGAGGCATCTGCAGAATTCCCACAATGTAGTGACTTTGGAACATTGACAGATGCATCTGTCATTTTATACCTTCAACTAACCTGCTGTCCGCTGGCCTGACATAGCAAAGCTGTCCAAGAGTAACTCCAGCTCTCTCATGTTGTTTTCATACGTCTCTGTTAGAAAGACCTGGTGTTTCTTGGCCTTTATTTGACAGGAGATACAGACAAGACAAGAGGGGGAAAAAAAGAAACCCATTAAAATAGTAAATAGAAGAAATACAGATAACAATGGTATTTTTGTTCCCCTTTAAATTTAAGTTCCTGCTATATTTCTTCTTACTCCTTTTCTTGAGCCAAGAGACCTAACATGACATCACAAATAAGTAACACAGAACACTGAAACACACTTAAAATAGAACTAAAGGCTTCAAGTAGTCAAAAGAAAAAGAAAAAATGGTTGTACTAAAACCTAGTCTTGATCAACTTCTTTTAAAAATATCTTGATGAACATTAACTGCTGCCCATCTATGCAAGCAATGAAATCTATTGTTACACCCTGCAAGGGCATCCAGAAAGACACCAAACTACTGGCAGACAGACTAGAAATTCATGATTTGGCACTCAGTCAAATCCCACACCTATTCTCATTGCAAACCTGCCTAGTTTAGTTGTTAGTATCTTCCATGCTTGATAGTGACTTCTTCAATATCAAAAACTCCTCCTTATGCATGGAATATAAAGCAGCAGAGTCCTTCAGCTCCTATCACTGAATTTTCTTTAAAAAAGCTGTTCACTAAGTACAGCCTAT
Organism: Platalea leucorodia; assembly: GCF_965183815.1. Classification (NCBI taxonomy): domain Eukaryota; kingdom Metazoa; phylum Chordata; class Aves; order Pelecaniformes; family Threskiornithidae; genus Platalea; species Platalea leucorodia. Next base: position 36,260,387 of record NC_138858.1, on the reverse strand, counting down.
TGTTCAAGTCAAGACACTGGCTTTACTCTGAGGGCAGAAAGGTATTACAGCAGATTTTTCAATTGCTACAATAGAAAGACTATATAAAATCATTCCTTCAATTTATATCTGATATTAAAATTGCAAATTTTCAAAGACATGCATCCGTAATTCCAGACAAGACCAAGGTCCTCTTGGACATATGTAGTTCTGACTTCTCAAAGAAATGTACAATTTTAGCAGTTGACTGACAAGAAGTAATGCATCTCAGCAGTTTAGAAAACAAAAAAAAAAGCCACAAAAATCCCCCGAAAAACCCACCCCCCAGCAATCCCTCCCCCTCAAATCAAGATGAAACTAGATTTAAATAACCTCACAATTTTCTTATGACAAAGGTTATGCTCAAAGATGTGTCATTACTTTTAATTACCCAATTTATTTTTATTCTAAATTCTAACACCTATTTGAGTAATTTCCATTTCTACTTGGTGATGGAAGGTTACTGTTTTTGTATTGAGAAAAATCCTACTGTTTTCTATCTATCTATGTATACACTATTGCTTTACTTATGCTTCACTGAATGTGTAAGTATCCAGTCAATTTCTCAAGTGTGGTAAACATCCTCCCCAGAAAAACTGCTACACACTGGTAGCATATAACTGTCAGACTAAAAAAACCAAGAAATGCATTTAATTCTCTGCAGTGTTCTGCACTATTCAGTTTAAATATTTTATAAATTTGCTTTACTCTTTCTATTTTAATTATATCTACTGTATATCAACTAATATATTATTCATATGTGTATTTCAATGTTAGGTCCCCTGTAGCATTTACACGCCTTTCCTTGTGTGAGAGTTTGTACTACACTTCATAAAGAATTTCCAAACCACTTCTATATATTCAAAAATAACTCTGTTTTAATTTTTACTCTATAAAATTATCTATAAAATAGAGCTTGTAATTGCTGAGTGCCAGTAAAAATGTTTTATGGGATGGAAACGCATTAAAATAATTTACTCTCATGTACTGATACAATCTCAAAGACCTCACATATTACAAATAAGAAAATATTACAATATGATCAGCATCACAATAAAATAAATACTCTTTTTATATAAACCACTCCAGCACAGACAAGGTCAGACTAAATCTTCCCAGAAAAACCTTTTCCCATGGAAAAGTCAAATGTGAGATTTTTTTTTTTCATTTGGTTTAGTTAATTTACCACAATTTAGTCAGTATATTCCAATCTATTCAGCCTTCACCACTTCTCTGTGCTTTATTTGCTAACTGCAACTACACTCCCTAAGCCAATTTCAGTCTCCTTCTCAACAGCAATAAAGATCAAATGGAAATTCCTCAGACTAGCCAGTTTCTCTGCACTTCAGCTGCAAAGTATTTAGTATCCTTCCTTTTTAACTCCCGTTTTCAATCACTGTCCCCATTATCAGAAATGGAAGAAAAATACTGTAAACTACAGTGCTGGAAATCCAGGCACAGGTTAAGAGTCCAAAAGGGTCTGAACATATCGATCTAATTTCTTACATCTCACTGACAGGTATCCAATAAGAACGTGTAGAGTCATAAAATCATGGAATAATTTAAGCTGACAGGATCTCTGGAGGTCATCTGGTCCCACTCCCCACTCAAAGCAGGGACATGCTTGAAGTCAGGTTAGGTTGCTCAGAGCCTTGTCCAGTCAAGTTTTGAGTATCCTCAAGGATGGAGTTTCAACAACCCCTCCAGGCAACCTGCTCCAATATCTCACAGTCCTCACTGTGTTTTTTTTCCCCCTTACAGATACTTAGAATTCCCTTTCTAAAACTTCTGTTTTCTCTCATACTTTCACTGCACAGTTCTAGCTCCGTCTTCTCCATAAGCACCCATTTGATAGTTCATGGAAGTAGCTATAACTCCCTTAGTCTTCTTCTCTTCAGTTTGAACAAACAGAGCAAGTATACATAACTCTTTACTTTGAAAAGGAAAATGGGAGTCCACAAGAGCAGAAGTCAAACATAATCAACTGCAACTGCTGAAAGATATCTTCTGCCAGATCCAGCTATTCCAGGGATGAGACTACTTCCCTCTCAGCAACTCCATCCATCATCATATCTGCATTAGGTGATGCTATTCCTGTAGAACTACTGGAAAGGTACTGGTGTGAGTGTTCCCTAGATGATGTCAAAAGGTAAATCGGGTGACAAAGTGCTAAAGCCTTTACTTAAAGACAGTTTGCTTCCCAGACCACATTAGTAGAACCAGGTAAAAGAACACTTGTAAAGTAAGCCTTCTGCTGACTTTGCTTGACTTCCTGCACCTCAGGATGAGCCATTCTTGACCTTGGAGGTGATCCTTGAAAACGACCTTGAAAATGAAAGGGAGCAGGAGACCTGTACAGATGCACAAGGAGCTCCTGACTAAATTCAAATTTTAACAGGAAGCATAAAGGAGGTGGAAGCAGGCATAGGTGACCAGGAGGAAATATAGAGACACTGTCCAAGCACGGAGAGATATGCTTAGGAAAGCCAAAATCCACTTAAAGTTGAATTTGGCAAGGGACGTGAAGGGCAACAGGAAAGGCTTCCTGAGGTACACTACCAGCAAAAGGATGACTAGGCAAAACGTGGGCCTGCTGCTGAATGGAGCAGGGGATCCGGTGACTAGGTTGCAGAAAAGGCCTTCTCAATACCTTTTTCTCCTCAGTCTTTACTGGTAGAACCTGCCTTCAGGAATCCCAGGTCTTCTTGTGACGTGTACATGAACACTTGAGAATTTAAAATTCTTGAAATATATTAGGAGTATTTCCTGTACCCCCCAGACACAATTCCCTCCCTCACAAAATATTCAGAATAGGAGGCTAGAAACCAAACAATATGGGAGCAAAGTCATACTTTCTGAACCCAGACTATATGCTGAATTGTAGCATACACAATGCTTCCCCAAGTCAAACTTCATATCCTTATGAAGGCTCCTATTATCACAAAATATCCCTTGAGGACAAAGTAATTTTTGGTAGAAAAATGTGTTTGGCAACATATTACTTAACCATTAACTTTAACACACAACCATACTTTTAAAGAAATTAAATAGAAGCCAAGTATTTTTCCTTACAAGTACCATAGGCTCCAGCCAGGAGAAAATCTTTTTTCCAAATGCTTTGTACTCTTATCTGTAAGGATAACCAGAATTATTAGGAAAACCTACTATTTATAAAAATTATTCCACCCACTGTCAGAATTATAATCTTCCAGAAGCAGGGTATTTGCATTTATCTGGGTAATTCCTTATTACCTTGGTTGCAAAGATATTTTCCTTAACTACCAGTATTCAATTTTGGTATCATTGCATTACCTGTTCCACAGCAGAAATGAAGTCCCATTGATTTTGCAGCATTTTCCAAAAGCTGTTTTGTTGAATAAAATAAATGCAAACTCTACGCACACTTCCAGAATAGCCTATGTGACCTGATGCTGCAAATGTGCATCTGTATCTCGAGGTCAATAACGTTTAAAAAAATAAACATGTAGGCAGGAGTTTGAGGCCTTTTCAAAATTAACGTATCAAACCCCTGGTAGTATTATGCAGGGAACTGGGGTCAAGTCCTGCAACGAACTGCCATTATTCCAAGAGGAATTTTCTCTACTTTGTTTATAGTTACAGGGATTTTCCTGTGTGGCTCTCTTGCACATGGACTAATTCACCCACCCGGTCTGCAGTACAAATCCCATCTGGTGATGGCAGAACAAGTGCCAAAGCCAGAACTATCCACACAGCCACCAAAAAGCAGTATGTTCAGGTACTCCTTGAAAAGCATTTGGGTAAATTCTTACAAAATCATGAGAATGTTTACCAGGCATAACCTTGGGGAAACCAAATCAAAGCATTTATAGAAATAGGCTCCAAATGACTGCTCCACAGTTAACAAAAAATGGGTTTTACTTGAGTGATATTCTGTATAGCAGAATAGTAGCACAAATTTTAAGCAATCAAGCATAAATTGCAGTATAAAAAACAAAACCAAACCCTCAATGACAATCTCCCTCCTTAGGCTACTATTTATTTTTGTTCAAGTTATCTAATTATTGAATACTTAAGAGTTCCTTGATTTTCTTGTATTAGCTAGAATTTTCTGTAGAACCCTCCTATAGAAGGGTCTTTAAAAAGTGTCTAGCCATATGTAAGTTAAATACAATTTCTCAAGAAATTTAGTGTCTCAGTTTTAATCATCTGACATAAAATTAATCAAAAATGCTCAAGTTTTATATGGAACTATTCTAGTTCCCTGAAGAGAGATTTGTAGCAATGTTTTGGTGGGAGAGGGTATTATGAAGTATCTCTTTGGGTTTTGGGTTTTTTTATTAGTCAGAGAAAATTTTTCAAGAACTGGCAACTTTAAAAGCATTTTTTAGGTGCTTGTCTTCAAACACTGGGACATCACAGCTTGAGTGACCTCTCTGCTTCCAGAATAAACTACAAAATTGGTTTCTTTGTAGAAAATCATATAAGCGTATGCTTCAGAGTGATTGGTCTTGTTAAATTAAGACAATAACAGAAGCAGCATCTGGGTGGGAACACTCCACCCCTGAGTTAAGGCAAGCAAAACAAGAATCAAGGTAACATAACATTTAACAATCATTAGCACAAAATTAATGAAGACTGCGTCTCAGTTTTTTTGAATTGAAAGGAAAAGCTCTGTTCACAATAAATCATCTAGATCAGATTTACATCTTTGCCATTGAGTACCACACTCTACTCCATAGAATTTGTAGAACAGAATCATAATCTTCAGGGTGTTTCATTGTTCAGTCAATACTTAAGACACTTGCGTTAAAGAACAATGGTTAATGCCTACGTCCAGGAACCAGATTCTCAAACACTTCTGTTCTGTCTTTCAGCTTACAATAATGTACAAGGCTATTGCAGACAGCCAAGATGTATACAGCACATGACTGCATGCATGGCTGTAAGAGAATGATTTATATGCCACACAGAAAAAGACAGGCTCTGGGTGTAATCTGTTACGCTACTTATATGCTAATTATGCTACTCCTGATAGTATCTATACAAAAGGAAGGAAATGAATACACAGTTCTTCTAAATTAAAGGAATTTATACTAAATACACTATTTTTAATGACTTCAACTTCCTAATATGCATTCTGGTGAATTGGCAAGTTCCCCAATACATTTCTCATAAAATAAAGGTTCAACGTCTCCCACTTGACCGGTACTAAGAATCACCCACTACTAGGTGCCAGAAATGTAAATATCCTGAGTAACTTTTAAAACTATTAAAGACACCTTTTATTCTTTCCATGGGGCAGGAATACAGCTGGGGCTGTTTCAGTTTAAAACAAGTTCTGAATCACAATGGCCGTTCTTCCAAATTCCTATTCTTCAAGCTAAAAATTTCTAAAAACCCTAGCTGGAAATAATGACAAGCTTGAGACCAATTTCCTCAGAAAAACATAATGGAAATCTTGAGAGCCTGCTCATGCTGAACATTAATAAGCAGTTTTGTTTGATACCAACAGATCCTATCACATTTGATCCATGCAGATTTCTGGCAAACTTCTGCCACATGCTGATATTTAAAATTAAAAGCAGCATAACTACTTTACTATACATTCAACTGAGCCATAAAAGAAAAAAGTCCTTTTTCATATAAAGTTTCCAAAGAATGTATTTTGTCCCTGCACAAGTCTGCTTCTCTAAAAACAAAGAGCCTTTGCTGGTTTGGTTCTATTTCCCAAATATTTTACAAACAAAAACATTAACTTATATTATAGCAGTACAGTGAGAAACCAATAGAAGATTATCAGACTGGAGTGGAAAGGACATATTCAGGATGTCTAACAATAGTATAAAATATAAGAAAGTAATTAATAGATCAAGAAAGCAGGAGGGGGAAATGAAGGGAAGAGAACACACTGCCATTTTCGCACAATTTTAGTATGGGTAGAGGGGAGCCTAATAACAGTATATAAAATGTTATCTATACTTAGTTTCTGCTAGAGTCTTCTGTTTTTTCATTTGGGGAAGAAAAATAACAAAAAACTGTCCAGACTGAGTAAACAAGACCACACACAGGCACTCCTGCTTCCCAAACAAATACAAAAGTCTTCAGGAAAAATACGAAGCCATCCAAGGTGATAAAAATCTAATCCCATAGGGGACCACTAATACAACTCCTCAGAAAATGAGTATTTTTATTACCTGTTCAAGACAGACTTGCGGTTTGAAATCGTTCCAGTAAAACAATTAAAACAACCGTTTCTATGAATAAGACAGTTCTTTTAACTGAGACAATCTATTCTGCTTTTTACCTTTCAGTAATGTAATGTTCATTTTGAGTACACTATTTAATACTGTTGCCATTACCAGAAACCTTGATCATGAACAGAATTTTGTCCTGAATTCTTGTCAGGTATAACACACATTTTACTAGGGAACACAAAACAAAAAGGAAAACTCATATCACAGCAACAGCTAGCAAGCACTCAAGGTTCCTAGTAGAAATTTTTCAGCTTGGAATTGTATTTTATATTAATAGCAATCATTACTGACTGTAGTTAGGGGAGACAGCTGCATTTGTCCCTTCATATTCCTTTTGTGCCTGATAAGATGACTTTTTCAGGTTAACTAGGCCAGCAAATGCCTTTTAATACATTAATGCTTGCATGGAAGAATCTGTGATTCTCCCAAAAGGAAGAGGGGTTTTTGATTTGATTTTTCTTCAGTTTATTGGTTATCAATCTGCCTGGGAAGTGGATAACACTAAGACAATGTATGGAATAACTCCATCAACTGAACAGAAGCTATCAACAAGTCTGAAGATCCTCTGATGCAGGTCTCTGCTCCTGCTCACTGATTAGCACACCACCTGTAAGCAGCAGGGAACAAACCACATTCACCTTCCATACTCACAGCTCCAAGAGAGAGAAAGAAGAGAAATTTGCAAGCCAGTAGCAAAAAAAGTTTACATTGGCTAAGTACAGAAATACTGCAAATGCTACTACACAATGGAAGGAGAGGTTTTCTAGATGTCCTAAGATCTTTGCTTTGTCCCTGCTGCTATGCAGCAGGATGGCAAAATTGTTCTTCAAAGTTGAGTTGGGTAGAGACAATGGGAGGGCCCCAATTGGTCATATAAAAGCAGAAAGATTTCAGAAAATAATCCAGTAAAATACATCCAACATGACGAATCCACACCAAACAAAATTCCCTCTGCTTTGTCACTTTCAAACAAGCAATTTTCAAGCAATTTTTACAGTCAAATGCTTGCACTAAAAACAAAATGTTATGCGAAATAGAAATAAACAAGACTACAATGGTAGTTAATAAAGCTTGGAGAAGAAGAAAGCTTGGGCAGAAAGACAGAACATCCTCCACAAGGAATCATAATCCCTATCTACAAATTGCCTTCTTCGCTAGGAATGCAAACATAAGTTACTCTTTACTCATAGCCATACTTCTAAAATAATTGTTTTCTGCAAATAATTCTTCAGTTAAACACATGGTATATCACTTAAAATACATTTTTTAATTAGCTTCTCCAGTATATCAGCTATATTTACTCATGTTTTACAAAACAAAGTAACATAAGTAAAACCAGAGTAACACAATGGCAGAGTTCTTCCACAGCTCAGCACAGCAAATACTGATGATGTTCACAGTATGCTTAAATCCTAAACAATGAGTGCCACAGGCCTTTTGTCTTACCATTGCAAGTTCCCCCTGTAATTCTCTGCAGGTTTTTTCATTATTCTGTAGTCTCTCAGAGAGGTCTTTAATTACCTTCTTCTTTTCCTCAATCTTCTCATTCATTTGCTTGCTTGTGGAGAAACACTCTCTTTCTAATCTGGAAAGTTTCAGCATTAGAATATTTTTATGAAAAAATACTTTTGTCAAGTATACTACATACTTCTAAAGATAATGAATATGGCACATACGTTAGCACATCATAGGGCTTCTGAAGTTGCTTTTTTTTTTTAACTGAAGAAAGTTATATATTCCTTCTAAGAAAGGCTTTTCAAGAAGTGGTTATGCTCTTTTCAGTTAGCAATACTTGTGTTAGGCTTTCAGTCATAAATTCACTTGGTCATTTGGATATGGCCTCCAAATTACATATAATAAACAGAATTAATCATATTTTAATCAACACAGTAGGTATCTTCAGAAAGACCATGTCACATCTTGCATAATAAACCCTGATTTCAAGTACCAAGCTTGCTCCTAAAGTTTCCACATACCTGACTATATTCTACTCAAAATGCCATGAGTTCAAATTTTTCCACCAGCAGACTGTTCTCAAAATTTCAAACCGTTCTTGTACTATATCAGTCCTCCTGGTACTCAGGAAAACAGATACATAAAGAGCCTGGCATGGCTAAACAGGCAACTCGTGAGAAAGCTACAAGGCCAAACAGCAGCATACAGAAGACAGAAGCAGGGACAGGAATCCAAGGAAGAACTTAGAAAGATTGCCTGAGTATGTAGGCATGGTGTCAGGAAAGCCAAAAGCTTACCTAGAATTGATGTTTGCAAAGGATGACAAAGACAACAAGAAGAAATTTTACCACTGTGTTAAGGCAGGAAAGAAAACATGGACCTGCTTCTACACAGACCAGGTAATTTATCAACAGTGGACACAGAGAAGGTCACCACACTCAATGCCTTTTTTGCCTCAGTCTTCGCTGACAAGGTCTCCCAAGCCTCTATGATCAGTAAAAGGGCCCAAAGAGGAGAACAATTGCTAGTATTACATGAGGATTGAGTCTGGGATTAGTTGTAAAAACTCAACCCATAGAAATTCAAGAGGCCAGGTCACCTACACTCAAAGGTTCTGACAAAGCTGGCCAATATCACAGCGAGGCTGCTCAATGATCATCTTTGAAAGGTCACAGAGACTGGGAGAGGTCCCTGGCAAATAGAGAAAGGCAAATGTCACACCTATATTGAGAAAAGGGCAAAAGGACAAGCCAAGGAACTATACACCAGTTAGCTTCATTTCAGTCCCAGGAACGTCATGAAGCAAGTCCTCTTGGAACAAATTTCTGGACCCATGAAAGAAAAAAAGGTGATTGGGAAGAGTCAGTGAGGATTTACCAAAGCTAAATCATGTCCAGCCAACCCGGTTATATTCCATGTTAAAATGACCAGATCTGTGGACAAAGGAGAGCAAGTAGATTAAATGCACCTCAAATTTAGCAAGGCTTTTGGCACTGTCTCACACAGTGTTTTTATAGCCAAGTTAGAACTTCAGTCTAGATATGTGAACATTGATAAAAATGATTTGATGGTAAAGCTCAGATGGTAGGGGCTGGTAAGAAGTGGAATACTGTAGGAGTCTGTATTAGAATCTGTTTAACATCTTTATCCATCACCTGGATCAGGCCAAGAGTGCAATCTCGCCAAGTTTGCACATAACAGTGAACTGGGTGGGGGTAGGTCACGACACAACACAAATGATACACTCAAGAGAAGGGCTGCCATTCCCCAGAACCTAGAAAGGGAGAAGGAACAGGCTAGCATGAACCTTCTGAGATTCAACAATGACACATGCAAAGATCTGAATTTAGGAAGCTAGAGCCCCCTGAAGCGATTTGGCTGGTAACTGGCTGGGGAGCAGCTATGCTCAAAAAGGACCTGGTAATATTGGTAGACAGCAACCTAGCCACAAATCAGCAGCATGGCACACAAGTAGAGATAGTTAACGGCATCCTAATCTGTATTAGTAGTAGCATAGCCAGAAGATCGAGGGAAGTGACTAATCACCTTTTATTTGGCACTCTTTACAACACATCTAGGATAATGACCAGTTTTAAGCACACACCTCCCCCGTAATACAGGAAAAAAAGTTGGAGTGAGCTCAGGGGAGGGCCACCAACATGGTCAGGGGCTGAAGTACATATAAGAACTGGTATGTTCAGGCTGGAGAAGAGATAACATTAGGGTGTATAACAGGCCCCCCAATATCTAAAAGGATGTTATTGACAAGATACAGCCAGTCACTTCACAGCAATGTATTGCTAGAGGACAAGACACAACAGTCACAAATTGAATCCAAAGAGGTTTGGAGAAGAAGAAACTTTTTCCACCTTAATGACAGTCAAACAGTGGAACAGGCTCCCAGAGAGGTTGTGCCATCTCCATTCTTGGAGGTTTTCAAGACCTAACTGGATGAAGCCCTGATCTCACAGCCCATCCTGGTTTGAGCAGAAGGTTGGACTATAGATCTCCTGCAATCCCTTTCATCCTGAACTATTCTTTGATGTAACTCTTAGCGGTGGGAACATCCAGCTGTCTCTCATTTCTTTATCTCGTCTCCTATCACTTCTGTCTCACTAGAATTGAAAGTAATGCAAAGAGCTTAAAGTTCTTCCAACTTCGAAACATTTGGATCAATATTGTCACTTCCTGACTTCCGACTTATTTCTTATAGATCAACATAACTTTTTCACCAAAAGACTACTTTATCAGTCCTTCAAATACCTATGTGCTTCTGCTTCAGACTGGCTAATTTTTTAGATGGTTACTTCCTATTCTTAGAGAAAGAACTTGCCTGTCTCAGTGCCCCAGAGTAGCTTCTACTCCCACAGCTTTCAAGAATACAGCAAAAGCAGTTCCAATTTATTCTATGTCATGCTCTCACTCTTCAAGAAAAGTAAATTCACACAGAGACCTAAATCCCATGTTGCTTCCAATTTACATAGTGCTACTGGGTTCAGAGCTAATTAATAAATTATGCAACCCAGAAAAGCCTGTTTGCTTGGTTTCAGTTATTACAACCATCTTTTTCTGAGAAAATAAATTCTCACAGTTTTATATAGCTTCCAACATTGGTATCATTTACCCTACATCAAGTCCAGCTAAAAAGACATGCAAGTGTTCTAGCACAACAAATGACAGTCTCCAAGACTTTCCAAAGACTAAGGCTTAAAGACAAACTCATGGGACTTCTCCAGAAAAAGCAAAAATATGATAGGATGCCAAATCATGGCTTAAAAGAAAAAGGCACACTCCTGACATTGTCTGGAGTCCAAGGACCCAGCCTTCAAAGGTAAGTAGATCAAAGGCTCTTGTATTCTCTCTGAAGGGATCCGGTGAAAGCAATCACTGATATTCACCAGTGTTACTGATACTTGTGTGCTTCAAAGAATAAAAAAGGCGCAGGAAACAGATGAGGCAGTACATGCCTACCGCATGTAATTACCTCAAGGGAACTGAGTATATTGATGTCCATCTGAGATAAAGCTTGACCTTCACTACCTATCTTTATGGAGCTCCGGAAATTTAGGTATCTGGACTAACAAAGACTCACATCTCTGTCACTAACTTAGTGGAGTGTAATTTGCAATTTCTAATTGGTTACAAAAAATACAGAGTTGTTGCAAGAGTGCTCACATTCGACACCTAAAGGGATAGTGGAGCTCCACATGGTAACGACTGGACAGCATTATTCCATGTGCAGGCAGTACTCCACTTAAGACTACTTCTTGACATAAGAGGTCTTTGCTCATCTGAGGAACTAACATAATTCACAGAATTAAATGCTCTGACAAACTCTGTTTGTTAAGGAAACTTAAGCACACATGCATACTACTTTGGGGGACTGGGGCCTAATGTGATGAAATCAACCAATCAAAACTCTTTTAAAAATTTTAGGTGAGGAACTCCTATACTTTATGAACTTTCTGTGAGGCCAAAAGGAATCTTCATGACATGAACTTGTACTAAAAATTACTACTGAGCACAGATATCTAAGATAAAACACCTTGTAGCAACATGAATATAAGAATTTGTTAAAATAGAGAGGAGTACCTGAGAGAACAGTTGTGATGAAAGTTAAAAAGAGCAACTGGAGGCAGACAAATAAAAGCATTAAAATGCCAAATGTACTAGAAACCCTGAGAATCAAATTGTTCTACCAATATGTAACTCCAGTGTAAAGCATTGAACTCCTTTCAGGACCTAGTATGTTTGCACGATGTGTGTTTTACATTTTTCATGCATACGTAACACTTGAATAAGTTACTGTATTTTTAAAATTCATTTATGCAGAATTCATGACTCCATATTTATTTCACATCAAATAATAAAATCAGAACAAGCAACCTTCTGTAATTTTAACCCTTTACTTGTGACTACTTCAAAGCTGAACATGACCCATGTGTTCAGACTCACATTCATTTTCTAAAGAGCTATAAAGATAAAAAACAGTGCAGTCCTGCATTTCAAAAGTTAAGTACTTTTGAAAAGTCATAGATAAAATTTCTACAAGTCTATTAACTCCCTAGATGGACTGACTGCACCCTTAAATTTGACAGTATCTGTGGTTCATTACCCTCATTACCTTGAGTTTCAGCAGCAAAAGCTACAGGTCAGACACACTTGATTTCTCCAAGAATGCAAAAGACATAACAACAGACATAAGGACTGCTTGTACAATTCAAGGGCTAGTTTTTGAGCTTGGACAGAAACAACAGGAGAAAAATTCCTGAAAATTCCAGAAGGAAGAAATAAATGGTATCTGGAGATTCTTGGAAGGTTAACAGCTCCCTGACTTAGTACAGGAAGCCATGCTATGGTAGCCATGTTGCTGAAAGCGAAGATTATTCACTATAAATTATACACAACTTCTAGACAGAAGTCTTAAAGATTCATCTAGCTCCTTGAAGTGAAAAGTAATGTTTTCGTAATAATGTAAGTGTATACAGAAAAAATCTGTTATAAACTTGCCACGTATGTTCTACACTCCTCCCAAACACTACGGGAGACAGGACCCTATCATAACTATTATTTTCAACATTTTTGCTTTGGCAAACAATCTATAACAGATCAGTTATTTTCTCTACCTACCCCTAATGTGTACAGCTACTGATATGGACCTGTTATTAATGGAATGCCAGGTTCTGAACCTTGGCTTAGTTTGGCAAATTGCATCACATTGTGTTGTTTTCTAGTGGCTGAAAACTATAGAGAATGTAAACTAGAATGGCTGTCTACTGCCATTTTGCAATGAACTTAAAAGGTAACTTACACATTGAGTTTTTCCAAGTTCTCTTGAGCACTGTGTTTTTCTCTCTCATATGCATTTTCTACCTCTTTGAACTCTTTCTTGATCATTTCTAAATCCGAAAGAGCTTCTGCTTGGCTGGCTTTTTCCACCTGCAAAGCTCCTTCAAGGTCTCGAATTCTTAACTACCAAATGATAAGAAAGCAATTAAAGCAAGTTAGGAAAAACTATTATGATCTTTAATGCTGTTCTATATTCTGTCCTGTTTTACAGGTAACTATATTCTATTAATTCTGTACAGAAGTATATACACAGAAAGCATTGAACACACGTAAAAATGTATGAATACATACAGTTCAAAATGGAGACAAATAGATAGGCTGACCAAAAGCACCATTTACTCTCCTTTAGTGGTATCTGGATATTTTCTTTTTCAGTTATTACTAAAGTTTTCCAGGGGAATTCTAGTTTTTAAGTAGAGTCAGGAAAGTGTGGGATTAACAGTAAAGGCTACACTTCCACTCAGCACAAAGCACACTTGAAGCTTGTTCATGTATATGAACAAGGAAAAAAACCTTACCAGTCATTCACCCATAAAAGATAAGTCTCTAACTCTAAGGAATGTTACCCTCCCAGTTCCTTTGTATGTTGTAAAAGTAGGAAAGTAGAGGAAATGAAGAAAACTAAATCTTTCCTGCTTCTAGTTTAATCGTCACTTTAAAAAATTTAAGTGCCTGTACATAGAGAAGATCATGAGAATAAGAAAATAACTGACTGAAGAATGGTAGTACTTATTTTTGTTTCTCAGAAAATAAGAAAAAAACCCCAAAATTCCTTATTTTGCTTAGTTTTTCAAAAGTCAAGTATGAAGGGCTTGTTAGTTAATATGAGATTACTAAGCAATTGTCATTTAGCTTTTTCTCATTTACTTTTTTAAAAAAACATAGTTGCCTTACTGGGTCAAACCCCGTGTGATACAGTTTAATAATACAAAGATTTAATGTTCAAGCATATATACTTCATTTTTTCATCTAATCGATCTTTACCGGTAACTGCAAAAATCATAACTTTGTTTGAAGCTGAAATGTAGTCTGAATAATTATATTGGGAACTGCAGTTTCAGGATGCATTAAGCTCTCACTCCTAGAGAAGTTGGATGTATGCACTGTATCTCCAAATAGCTCTAAGTGCCCATTCAAAAGATAACAGGGCAGGATATTTAAACAATAGCACAGTGTTTCACTGTTGTGGAACAGAGGGATCCGGACAGGCTGGATCGATGTGGCGAGGCTATCTGTATGAGACTCAACAAGGCTAAGTGCCAGGTCCTGCACTTGGGTCACAACAACCCCATGCAACACTACAGGCTTGGGGAAGAGTGGCTGGAGAGTGGCCTGGCAGAACAGGACCTGGGGGTGTTGGTTGACAGCCAGCTAAATATGAGCCAGCAGTGTGCCCAGGTGGCCACAAAGGCCAATAGCATCCTGGCTTGCAACAGAAATAGCATGCCCAGCAGGACTAGGGAAGTGATTGTCCCCCTGTACTTGGCACTGGTGAGGCCACACCTTGAATACTGTGTTCAGTTTTGGGACCCTCACTACAAGAAGGACATTGAGGTGCTGGAGTGTGTCCAAAGAAAAGCAGTGGAGCTGGTGAAGGGTCTAGAGCACAAGTCTTATGAGGAGCAGCTGAGGGAACTGGAGTTTTTTAGTCTGGAGAAAAGGAGGCTGAGGGGAGACCTTATTGCTCTCTACAACTACCTGAAAGGAGGTTGCAGAAAGGCGGAGGTCGGTCTCTTTTTCCCAAGTAAAAAGTGATAGGATGAGAGGAAACAGCCTCAAGTTGTGCCAGGGGAGGTTTAGATGGGATATGAGGAAAAATTTCTTCACCGGAAGGGCTGTCAAGCATTGGAACAGGCTGCCCAGGGAAGTGGCTGAGTGACCACCTCTGGAGGTATTTAAAAGACGGGTAGACATGGTGCTTAGGGACATGGTTTAGTGGTGGGTTTGGCAGTGATAGGTTAACGGTTGGACTTAATGATCTTAAGGGTCTTTTCCAACCTAAACAATTCTATGATTTCCTTTCCCCTCACTGTTTAAACACTAGTGGGAATTCTCAAACTTACAAATGTGACATTTTATTTTATTATTTATTCTGATAACTTTAGTTTTCCCTGAAAAGCAGCTATTTTTCTATTCTCTCCTTTTATATATTAGCTATTACGATTTTGACACTTGTTGCAAAAAAACTATTCAGTGTTTTCACTGAAGCAAGTAAGTGGACTTCACGTTTTTGGAAGACTGTACCTTTACAACTTCCATCTACTGTTTTATTGTAAACTTCTACAAAATATTTAACAAAAAGTTTACCTGGATGATCTCTGAATTGAATTTGGATTCCAAATGTGCTGCTCTCTCTGCTTCAATGTTTTCTTCCAGTTTCTTTATTCTCACTGTAGCTGCCTAAAAGTACATTTTGAAGAAATTTCAGTCCAGACAGATGGTAAACATGATACAAAGACTATTCTGTTCATTCACTCTATTAGGACTCCATACTCCAACCTGATGTATCTGAACTACTTGTACTTTGGAACTGTGAGAATTCATACCAAGAAATACATATAAAAATAATTTTTACATATCTAGAATATTAAATTATTCTTTTCTATTTAAAGAAATTGATGTACCATTATGTTATTGCTGCGTTTTTTACAACCAAGAAAACTACAGCTGGAGTCAGAAAGCAGAAAGACCAAGTTAAGTATTCTACCGATGCCCTTACTGTTTTCACCAAGGCTGTCACCTGAGGCAACATAACGACACCCTGTATCTTCCAAAATACAATGGGATATCAATACAGTATCTACAATTTCAGTGACAAGACAGAGGAACCACAGAGAAGATACAGAATTCCTCAAAAATATGTTGGCTTTGGCACCTAATTTCCAACTAAGGTGCCCAGAACAGATTGCTTTGCAGCCCTAGACTAGTCATAGTTTCCCTACAACAAAAATCTGTAAACTCTGTCATGTTTTAAAGCACTAACCTAGTATTTTTTTTACTGCTGTGTTCCCTGACCTGTTATGTTTTTGTGTAGCAATTATCAGGACATTCATGATCTCTTTCAACAAATACCCTGACTACTTTAATCAGTTACTACATCTCCTTACACAGAACACCACCTGTATATGCATGCATAGTTTAAGCAAAATGCAATTCTCCGAATTACACTGTTGCATCTTTCTTACCCATTCTTACAACATTTAGAAAAGCACAAAAATGCAAATGACCATGCTAAGAATCTACTTGGAAATTTGGATTGCCTACAAAAAGTTCAAGAAGTAGTCCATATTTTTACTAAACTTTTTAAGTGATCCAAGCTGAAAAAATTTCTTTTCAAGTTACAATAAACACAAAAGCAATCACCAGATACGTATGTCCAGATAAAGGCCTGGACACAGAATTTCATCTGGAAAAATACTTTTACCAAAAGCAGTAACTGAAGATCTGCTATAATGGAAATTCACATGCAATTTTAACTACACTGTTTTCTATCATTAAAATCTTTTCACTTTGACTGATAACTGAATTGAAAAGAAAAACTCATCCTAAATGTCTCCTGGCTTCAACTTAAATCAGGGAGATCAAGAAAAAGGAATTAATATTAGAAAGTCATTTAACATAAGCACATTTAAGGTTACATAAATACAATTGAAGTTACTGATTTTGGAAAAGTAAAACAAAGTAGCAAGTATGTGACACTGCACCTTGCTTCTGAACATTTAAAAGAAGAGACAGACATTAACAGATGTTAAAATAAAAGCTCTTGGCAATAAATTTAAACTTTCTATAATCACACACACACAAAAGGAAAGACTTCTTAAACTGATGTCCATGGAAGGCCTACTAAAGAGAAAAGCAGCAACAGCACAGAGCTTACTAAACCCACTCCACAGTTAAGGTCTGTCAAAAGGCTTAAACTTTGCCTCTTCCCAGGAGTTTTATCTGCATAACATACTTAAAAATATTCACAGATCCTGCACAAACGCTCCCACTGTACTTCCATACTGCTAAAATTATCCTCAAAAATAGCTTGATTTAGACTCTTAACAGTATTATTCCTTCCAAACATCAGCTCCTACTCCCCTTTGCCCTTAAGGAAGTATTAGCAAACTACCTCCTGCTTTAGTTTGGAAAGACTCCTTCGCATCTTCCAATAGGTCAACATCTGTCAACAGGGTGGTTTTACACAAGAATACTGCCAGCCTAGTAAAAGTAGTCAGTGAACTATTAATGTAAGTGATGTGGATTTAATTTCTTTTTTAATAACATTTTAAAAGTCAGCCTGAAAACAATTCTACTTTAAGTTTGAGGAGAAGAATAAAGGAAACAGTAAGGAAGGTACCTATAACAACATTTAGAGTGGAAAACGTAATTTAAAAAAAAGAAAAAAAAAGAAGAAATTGAAACTCCACTGAGAATATTTCACTGCATATCCTCAAGAGCAAAAACGCTTTTCTGTCTTTGGCTGGTTTGTTCAAGCATCTATTCTCATAGCAAACATTGACATGGAAAAAGAAAAAAAAAGTGATTCTGCAAAGTAAAGTTTTTTGGCATAACTTACTAATTCACAAGCTCTGTACTGCATTTGACTTCTAAGTCTTATTTCCTGAGCACCAGTCCAAAGTAGAACTATGCTTTCATCTCAACCTCTCTTCAGCTGAAACAAGAGATGCAAGACACTATCAAAATGGTTAACTTATCCTCTCAAATGGAGCCTCCTAGAACTGTTAGATTTCGTCAGTCCCAAGAAGAAAAATAAAAACAGAAAGAATAAATAACAGCTTGAGAGAGGGCACCGCAAAAATGAAAAATTGGAGCAATCAGATTCTCCCAAACAGAGCATATAGGTATCAGTTCTTGGTATAGTTCTTTAAAAGTAGAATCTATCTCCTTGAGCTGACATGATGGACACTAACTGCAACGACAACAGACATTGCCCAAAGGAAACACAAACTCCCAGAAAGATAGAAACTTCAGTCCTAAGAAAATCCTGGGACAATGAGGGAAGAGAGGCAGAAACAAGCTGACACCTGTAAGAAGTGCCAACATATCGCTCTTTTGCTGTGTAAAGACAGACCAATTCCATTTAAAAACAGATATATTTGCAGATGGTTCATTTGCTCGAGTTGTCACAAGTTACAGAAGAATGAACTTGTAGAATTAGCATGCCTATAGAAAGAGAAGCACCGGGAAAAACTAGTGTTTCAGCTACAGAGATTCTTGACGATCTCTGGAATGTGAGAAACAGGCTCCTTATTGCAAGCAGGACAGTGTGCCTAGCCTACTGTAAAAGAGGTATGAACCCTAAGCACCGACAAAAGAAGAGCTAGATGTACCTGACAGGTATCCAATGAAAGTATTCAAAGAGATTCAAGACAGTACGCACAGGGAAATTAAATTAGAAACTAGAAATCAAAATATCTGTTAGACAGATAAGTATCATCTTACAGATCATATCCCCATATAAAGGCATGAGAAAATTGACTTGTTCAAAACTGGGGTTTCTTCACAAGGTTAGGAATCTCAACACCCTATTCTTGCTTTTAAAGCTCATCTTTTTCTAGAGTCTGAGTTTTTAAAGCTTTGCCTGATACCAGTAGTTTGTTACAATTTTGATTTTTAAAACCTTGTTTAAATTAGTTCACAGGACCTTCAGAAAACAAAGACCTAGGGAGAGAAATAAAATGTATTTTCATTCAAGACAAGTCACTGTCAGGGGCCTGACAGGAACTGCCACTAGTTTCTTGTATTGCTAGAAGCCAAAGATGAAGCGTGAAATATGTTCTCCTCAAAAGTCTCAGAAGATTACTCAGGTAAGCCTTAATCTTAGCTTACCAATATAAGCAGCTGTCTTCCCAGAAGAGATTCAGATGCTTAAAAGAGCTTGCAGAAAAATTACATATGTAAATTGAGGAAGTCACATAGATGCTGTCTGTGTCTGGTGGAGCAATGAATATTCCTTTTCCTGGGTTCTATGATTTCATTGCTGAAGCTTATCTTATCACCATACATCTAGCAAATTTTAAAAAAAGTCAGATGCCAGCAAAGCAGTGGGAAAACAAAAACTTCATGAGAGATATCTAACCATCCATTAGCACATAAGCCTTGCTAAGCAATACAGAGTTATTAAATATAAAGAAATTCAGATTTGTTTAGACTGCTCTAAGGAAAAGAATCATGGAATCACTGTTTTTCTAAGTGTACATCAGCCATAGAAGTTGCACCTGGATTCCAAGCTGAGTCTGAATTTTATCTGGGAAGAACACAGCTGCAAAAAAAAAACACTACAGAGAAAATCTTGTCTATTTTGCTTGTAAAGGTTGAAACAGGCTCTACTGATGCTTATACGCACTTCCCTTCATAGTCAGAAGCTGCATGCTCTACCAGTGAGAATGTTCCATTACACACACTGTGAGGGAAAGAAAGAAATGTCAGGGATGAGTCTAACCTGTAACACCATACTAACAATTCCAAAAAGAGAAATGGGATGAGGAGAGGAGTTCCATGTTCCTGTCTGACAAACAGAAAGACACTGGTACCAGAATCATCTTAGCCAGGCAAACCTCTTTGAATCAGACAAAATGTGAGAAGCAGTATCCTTACTGAACAATACGTGACCGAAAACTTTACATGATGCCTGTCTAGAAAGAAGAAGCTGTGTGAAAACAAGTTATAGAGAAGGGTTGCAGGCCACAGACATCCAGACCACAGTCCTTCAACTGGGAGTCAAATGGGAATACTTTCTTGTCAGGTCCAAGTCACAGAGCTCAATCTTGAGGATGGATTAGAAAAGCGGTTACAAAGTGTTTGCTTATCCAACATTAAAAACATTGGTTATTCAACAAGATTCAGTCACTTGTTATTTCCATGGTCAAAGTGTTTGCTTCTCTGACATGAAAACATCAGTTATTCAACAAGATTCAGTAACTCCTTACTTGCAGGATATATGAAGGCAGGCATCTTAAGTAAGATACCACACACAAACTCACGGAATCTCCAAAGTTTCCTTAGATATTCAAGCTGAGTCAATTTCAGTCTTTATTTAAAGAACAAAGATATCTGGGATCTGTTTCCATGATAGCACAGACAGAATTGTGACTTTTGAGAAACAGCAAATAAAAATGACTAAGAAAAACATCAATGCCAGCCTTAGAACTTGTGGGCAACCATGCTGTATGTTTACTCTAATCCCTTAAGGTCCAGTCACTTTTTCCAGTGTCCTGTTGCACGTCAATGCTAATGCAGTTTCTAGGAGACATTTTCTGCATGCTGTCAGTCTGCAACACCATTTTCCAAACCGGCCTTTGTAGCTTCCACTTTTCTCAGACCCTCACACTTGCTCTAAGTACTGCAGTATTTGTGAATACTGGGGCACTCCGTACTGAAAGAGTAATTCAGTACCCTATATTTATGCAATGCCAAAACCACGAAAATGTAGTGGATTTACATCAAAACACACTTGATCGAATAAGCAACAAAGAAAACAACAGGAAAAAGAGAAAAGTACATTTATAACAGTTACTAAATTTAGAAACAGTAACAGAAGTAATTTTTCTCTTCTCTTCTTCTATTTAGACCACTCCTACAAGACTTTTCAGTTTCATTTTACTAACAAGTTGTCAGGATATTTACACTTCCCCATGTCTGAGGTCCACTCCCTATGTGAAATGCTCAGCCAAGATAAATTTTAAGAGGACACACATGTACCTCCTATCTGGATCATCATCCACCTACTCTGTGTGCTTCCATATTCAGATTAAGATCTTACTTCTTCCTACTTAAAAGCATTTCCCTATGACTCATAACTCAAATCAGAAGGTTAAGTCTAAACACATCTTTGGGACGTGTGCTGACCACTTCCACCTAGTGTTAGAAATGCTGATGCCTCTTCATCATGGTAAGGTGGAGCCATCTCCTGTCCAGATAATAAACAACCTTTTAGTAACTATACAGTTACTTAACTGCAAACAATTCTTAACCACTGAAGTAAATGCTACTTCGGCCTGACAAAGTGCGGTCAACCCCTCACTATAAACATTTCCTGTACATGAAGCCAGAGTAACATGTCTCATTGACAGAGGAGCCATACTTGACCTGCCCAACACTGGATAAACAACTACACTGGCATGGGGGCTGCAAGACAAGCCATACGCTTGCCATTAAGTTAAAAAAAAAAAAAGTAAAAACAACTAGAACTACTAAACTGATACAGTTTGATTGCCTTTGGATAAAGTCCAAGTCCACTCCAATCTGCAACTAAGTTGCAGTTGGTGAACCCATCGGAACTGCTCTCCCTTTCTACAGTACCTTGAGGGGAAAAAGATGTCCCTTTTGGTTCTCATGCTCAGCAGCCGGTAAACCCCTTAACAGTACCTGAACTGACACTGTTACTTTATACATGCATATAGGCAAGATTAACGTGTGTGTGACTTGTTACTAACTCCTGGTGAGGGCTACATAAGACAGAATGCAAACAACTTCAGTCTGATAGTGCGGTAAGAGCGAACAGCCTTCAAACTGGACTTGAAGAGTATGATGACATAGGAAATGATAAAGAGGAAGCTCCTCTCAGAGAGTAAGTCCATTATGTCAGTGAGCTTGTCACTGCAGAAACATGAACTTTGGAGCCACCACAGAGATACCATTATGAAAACTTCCGTGCTTAGAGGACATACAAGACAGTCGCAGTAACTAGAATTCCTAGATGCCAGTTGTGCATTGTGGAGACACTAGAAAGCAGATGATTAAGTAGGGGAAAGCCATCAAGAAGTGTGTAGTCACAGATGACAAAAAGTAGTTTAAAGCTTAACCAGTAGCACTGTTAACCGGCTGAGGAATGTGTCCTCTCTCGCACCGCCTGGAGCTTTTTCAAGGTTTTCTTACGAGAACTATAACTCACCTAACACTGCAGTTCATGGTGAAATTAATAACAACAAGGAGAAAAAAAAAAAAGCAGGTTTGCGGGCCTTTGTTTTGTTTTTAGCTGCAATCTAAATTTCATGTTTCACTGACTTAGATACAGTAAAAAATTTAATACACCCACAGCCTTAAACTATTGCATGTACGTATACCTTCTGCAAATACAGAGGCGGACCATCACTCAAGTCTTCTTTGCAGTCATCTCCCCATCACAGAAGCATTAGCAAGCTAATACAAGACAACACATTTAGCAGGACATGAAAAGGTCAATATACTTACAGGCAGGGGAACAGGAAAGGCAACATGAAAGCTACGGGAATTGTCTTTAAAAGGTAACTCAGTCTCAGAAATACGGCAACATACTCAGCTTCAGAAATAAAATGGACCAAGTTATGGGACATTTTTCAGGCCTCATGAGAAAGGCTTAAAAACTTTGAGAGATCTTGAGCTCCAGCTTACTAACTGATGGCAGCCTCAAACATATAAAACAAACAATAGAAAATCACTACCTTTCTGTGAACAAGAGAAAGAGTTTGAAATTTATGAACTAATAATTCTGTTTCTCATGGTAAAATCCACATTGCTCTTTCCTCCACTTTTTGTCAAACAGCTTTCCCACCCAGCTTTTTGGCAGCTAGACACATACAAGAAACACTATTTTTATATACAAATTGCTCTGTATTTCCCAAGAAATCATCTTTCCAGAGCAATGGAGCTAAAGGCTAAAATAAAAGACACTGTTTCCAGGAAACTGATTATCATAAATAGTAGTACCCTGATGAGTTCAATACAAATACATCAAGAATTTGTTTGAATACTGAATCGTAGGCTAAAGAGGCAGAATGATAATAAGGTTCCCAATCCAAATTTTTCTGGTACAGTATGTGTTCCACTTCAGAAGGACTCCATGTTCATGCCATGATACACAACATTGGTATCACCGCAAACTGGAAACCTAGCAGGTCAGACACTGTACCAACAGCTAGCTTTCAACTGAAAAGTCCACAGAAACTTGCCGTTATTCTTTCTCTTCATTTCTAATTCCAGAAACTAGAAATGTCCTCTTTTAGACCACATTCAGAATAATGATTGAAGGATAAAACCAGATATTAAAAAAAAAACCTGTGGGGAAGGGCACACTTTTTTCACCTTCCTTTTTTTATAATATAGTCTATTAGATATAATTCTTCCTAAGAGTGTCATCATACAAAAAGATTCTAAATTTACCATTTCCTTTCATTACTGAAACACAAATATTTTCCCATGGACTTTTCCCTTATGTCCAGCAGAGGGTAGTAAAGGAACAGCTGTGTGAACTCCAAAAAAAGTTCATCCTCATTGCATATCACGAAGTAGTGTATAACAAAAAGAGTATAAGATTGCCTTTTAATTAGAATTACACTACTCTTCACACAAACCACGTTAAGAAGTTCGCTGCTATCATCAAGAACTTAAGTATGCATTTTCTAACCAAACGCCCATTAATACAATGTAGTCTACATGGAAATTGAAATAAGACATGTCTCCTGTGTCCATCTTCCCAAAAAAAACAAATTTCAATCTATAAGCTAAAAATTCCATGAAGAGAGATAAAGAAATATAGAGCTAAGACCTCATGAAGAATGTAGACCATTCTGTCTGAGGTGTACTACTTCAAGGCTTCTCTATCTAAATCCATCTCAAATACCAACATCACAGGCAAAAATAAGAGTTGTATTTAACCACAGCTGGAAGTGCGGAACTGGGTATTAGGACTTTATCCATATTTCTAACATGGGTAATACTTATTCCCATACATTGAGGAGTTCTAAATTGACAGCTAGAACACCACAGAACTATGTGAGAGTAATACCAGATGGGCAGAAACACAAGCAGACTTTGGCATCTTGGCATGCAGTGAAAACTACTGCCCAGGCTTTAGTGCCCTTCTTTAATGCCTCTCCCACAATGTATGGGAAGAATTTGGCAACTAAGAATGTGACCCACAGAAGCTAGCATGCTAGTGAGGCAGCTGTTAAGGCAGAAAGGAGGAAATTCTACTGACAGCAATGTGTTTAAAACCCAACAATCTCCAGCCTTCACAGAAGCACTTTCTTCTACTTGGGAATGCAGCATGCTGTTTTAAAAGGGCATAGTCCTTTCTTTCAGACACAACTAGAAGGGAAGACTGTGCTCATTTCCCTTCCTGTATGCAACAAGTCTGTCCTTGAACACTCCCCCATTTCCTTCTCTCACAGCCTCCAAGACCAAAGTTCCAATAACTGAGCTATGGAGGTGAAGACCAGCTTATCTTGTCCCTTTGGCTGAGGTCTTTCCACTCTGTTTCAGTGTGAAGGACAGGTAATACCTCTGCCTGATTGAGATCCAGAAGGTAAAAGAGGAAGAGGAATGACAAATTTATAAATCAAAGAAAGGTTGCAATTAGATTTCAAACTCTGTTAGTACTAAACTTCCTCCGTATATAATTTTTTGGGGAGAGGATTATGGCTGAGAGAGCAACTTAAAACAGATTTTAACCTGAATTTTGAACTTCAGAACTCCTGCAGCCTTTCATGACCACAGAAAAGGCAGAACAAATTTCGCTCCACAAACGGCGATGCAAAGTGCTGGTACCCTGGGGGATGCACACGATGCTCATGTCACAAACTCTGCAGTTTGAGTCCACTATCCAGTATGAAGTCTACAGTAATCCATACTGTCTACAGTAATCAATATTGAAAGCTTAAAATACCTAGTGCTTTTGCTTCTTAAAGAATTAAGGTATTTTCAGAGGTGCTCATTAATTAATCTCTCATTGACTTCAAGTATAGAATGGGTAAGTTATTATTGTAGGCCCTGTCAGACACACACATGCAATTTACTTTTGAGATGGTAAAGTGAGATGCAAGCTAACTAAAGCATATACATTACAGTCTGAGACTTTTTTTTTTTTAAATTCACAGGAACTTGTGCCTTTTTGCTTAAACTTTCAAATGCCAGAGGTTTCATCACATACCTTCCTTAATCACTGCTTAAATAGCTATACTTAAACATGTACCACCAGACTGATTTTTCTGTAGTCTGAATATGTTGTTTCCTCACAATGTTATTACGAGATTCAATAAGTTAAAAGAATTTAATAAAAATTAAGCAGCAATGAAAAGATCTTAGCTGACTGTGGTTAATAGATAGCATTCCCTGATAAAACCATCTCCAGGGCACAGCAGTTATACATTTTCAAGGAACTGAGTGCTTCCTTTACAAATTTACAGATGGCGAGTACATCCAATCAAAATATTTAGAAAGATAAATAATTTGCTGCTTTGCTCCTCCTCCTTTCAGCTCATGATTCCTATGTTAATATACTAAAAGTCATGAAGTCATAAGAAAAGCCCTTCTTCAAGTACTTGGAAGCAAAAATCTTTGTTTTTAAAAGGGCTATTGGAACTTCACAGTATGCAGCACTTTCCAACTGAAGGTAATTCTGCCTAGGGCAATATGTGCAGCTCACAACACCTGACAATAGATTTCCTGTAGATCTCTTTGAGGGCACAAAAGTCTACCATGTTGGTCAATAAGTCAGTGTTTTTAGTTGATGAGCTTTGATCTTCCCTGTAGGAATTTTCTTTTGTACTTCATCTTTAATGCAGGGCTCTACCTACCTAGCAATCAATGCTTTGAACACTTCTTTTGCCTTTAAGGGAAAAATAACAGAGAACAAACACAGCTGAAAACTGTACGTCACTTATTCCTTTAAGGGCTCCCAATATCCCGCAAGTACCAATTCTCTAAAATTCATTGCAGAATACATTCAAAGCTGCCTTTGGTAGAAAGCTTACATCAGGATAAAGAATCATCCATTCACTATGCTCTTCTGCAGTGACAAATGTTCTACCAAGAAAATCCTGGTCCAGACTGTACATACAGATAACATAGTTACTGCAAAGCCTATCAGTGGACAAACAAAATGTTGAATCTTAGGAGAGAACTAGCAGGTTAGTAGAAGGAGCACATTTACAAGATACTAGTCCTAAAGACTTGAGACTTCCCAGCAACAGGTATCATTCAGACAGGCAAACTAAAACTACCTGTAGCATCTAACTCTAGATAGGAAGAGGCTGCCATAACGCCACTGTCATCTTCCAGTATGCTATTCTCTCTACCCAGCACAACATCTGGTGACTTTCCTAGCTCCAGTAGATTCTCCATCACAAATTCACTAATTCTCAAAATCTGTTCTTAAGCCAAAAAGATAGGAAGATAGACAAATTAAGAAGTCAAGGAAAATTTACAGATTTCCTAAAGTAAAGTTAACCTTTTCACGCTTACATAAACCTTTTCCCATCTGCTGTTTAAACACCAGTCTCAAGTCACACACACAGTCTAAGTGGCATTCACCTGTTCAGCCTTTTCTGCCAAACAGATGTTCAATGTTTTGTTAATCCAGTATATAGAATTCACAGCCTAACTGAGAGGTTCCATCTCTCTAAAATGAAATTGCTCAGAGTGCCAGCGCTTGTTGAGACTAATAGCAATAGTCAAAAAGCCTTACTTCAAGTTCTTTTTTAAGTCGCTCCTCTCGTTCAGCACTGTATTCAAGCTCATTGGCCTGGCGCCTCAGCAGCTCAGTACAGCCACTGTGTTCCACCTCTACATCTTTCATTTTCTTGCATATATTTTGCAGTGCATTATTCTGCTCCTAGTAAAAACAAAGCATTAAGAGACACTTTTACTAAAATAAAGTATTACAGTAAACAGTTCAAAAGATGAATACTTGGTGAATCGAGACTGCATTAGAACACGTTATTAAAATTTAACACGCTAGCACATGTGAACAGAACCATTTACACAACAGCAGACATGCTCTTCCATTCACCACCAGGTAAAATGTGTTGGTTCAAAAAATCACTATGGACATGACCTTCTGCAGTAATACTAAAATCAGAACCAATTCCCCACAGGAAATCTTACTCTCTGAAGAGTACAAGGCTGCTCTTCCAATCTCTTCTCTCTCCCAGCTCAGTGGCAACGATGGAGAGGGAAACAGTTAAGTGCATTTGACGAAACGATACATAGGGACAGAAGTTGTATTTTATTCTGGTTCTAATTGTTAGAACTTGAAATC
Source organism: Platalea leucorodia (assembly GCF_965183815.1). Lineage (NCBI taxonomy): Eukaryota > Metazoa > Chordata > Aves > Pelecaniformes > Threskiornithidae > Platalea > Platalea leucorodia. The sequence continues at coordinate 36,233,306 of NC_138858.1, read as the reverse complement.
AAATCAGACATTTTTAGAAACAGTTACTCCCATAGACTAAATCTTAATTTCTGCTATTCTGAGAAAGACTTTCTTCTGTCTAGAAACTGAATTACTGTAAAAAAATTATCTACATGAACTATGAAGTTCTCAGTAGAATAAAATAACCAAGCTGTTCCCCACTTCAATTTCTGCGTTCCGAAGTTGAACGAAGCTACAGGCTGGGATAATTACTAACACTACAGGACTCAGCTGCTCTGTGGAGTCACTGTTACAAAATCCACATTCACACCACACCAGGCTCGGAGGAAAGTAGCCAAATAATGAACCCCCAGTAGTCTAGCGCATACTTAAGCTGGAGATCCCAGAAGTCTCAAAAATAGCAGCTTTGGTCTAGTGGACAGGAATAAGCTTTTCTGTAACTAGCATCAGAAACAAGCTATAAATCCAGTGATTTAGCTGGAGGACCTTTGGAGACCCAATTTGTTAAAATGACTTTCTGTGCAAAACATAGAAAGATTACAATAAGTCCTCCTGTTCTTTTACTCCTATTCAATATCGTGGCAAGAGACATTTTGTGAAAATAAACCAGTCAGTCTGCAAATTCTGCTATTACCCTTACATCACATAATCTTGTTCCTAGAAATTACTAATCATTAGGCATCTGCAGAGCAGGGAGGAGGAGGAGGAGAAAATGAATTATTCATACAGAATGACTCTTTGGAAGATTGAAGTCTGACAGAACCATGTTTATACATGAAGATCAAAGAAATATGAGTCTTTTCTAAAGTTTGGAGAACGATTTTTAGACATTCCTCCATATTGAAGGTAAAAAGTTTTGGCCACTCAAACATGACAATAAGGGAATCATGACTCTTCTACAGTGCTAAGTGTTACCAATTAGTAACTGAAAAAATTAAGTTTATTTTCTCTCTTCTTTCATGTGCAGGCACTATGGCACAATTTTTTTGCATCCTCTGAAAAGATAACAAGGAGCATGCATGTGAAATACATGTGAAGAAAACAATGGAAAACTCAGTAAATCAAAATATTGCAAAAGTAGTATACCTAGATATGGACTAAACTTAAACTAATCCCCTAACGTTGCCTGTAATATCAAGCCAATGCACAGGTTTCTTCCCATCAGCATGCTAAAAAAAAATTTTAACCATTTTTATAGAAATACACAACTACTCCCACTCTCTCCATGCTGGAAAGATACAGAGATATTTACCTCTTCAGGTATATTTTCCAGATATTAACAAAAGTGAAACAAGTGATATATAGTTTGCTGCAAAATACTACGTCAAGACTTAAAAACATTTTTTACTGGAAATGTAGTTAATATTAATCAGACTAAAATTGACATGAATACATCAAGCTTGTTACACAAGTCAACATGAGTTGTAGGATTTCAGAATCTTAAACAAGTCTCTAAACTTTTCAGACCTAGTGTGAAATTGTGCAAGACTATCCCAGCAGTTGCCTGCACTTAGAAGGTTTAAAGAGAAACATACTTCACCATGTAAAAAAAAAAAAAAAATATATATATACACTCATATATACCTGCATGTCATATACACACTTACTATATATGTATCTGCTTATGAAAAACATGGCTGACATTTTTTAAAAAGTGTGTATAAACAACACCATTTCACAAGCAGTCTAAGGAAAAACCGAGTGCTTCTGTGAAGGAATATTGTATTCTGACTAACCACAAGGTGATGCTATTGCACTTCCTATTGAACTCCAACACCTTTTACTATGAAGCAGATAGCATGCTAAGCACACCCAACAGCGCACATCACAAACTTGTTAGAAAGCAGAAAGGATTACTTTGCCTCCATATTTCAGAGACACATTTCAATAGGTTAAGCTGACTTCATTTCCATGCCTACCTCAGCATTTTCATAGCCAATTCAGAATTACAGTTCATGAAGTGTGGCTTTTCCAACCAGGATTTTCATACCTGCTTAGAATCTGATTTCTACATACATATTAAGACCAAAATTAAATCCACTTGATCTAGCTTTCATTTCATAGCTCAGAACAACTATAAAAGTATTTAAACCAGGACTATTTAAATACACAATGCAAAAGACTGGAACACATTTGAAGTCATAATTTATAAAACCAGATCCTTCTGACATTTATCTGCCAAGTTTGAATCAATTAAGCTTTCAAGCAACAACTAAGGCTGTCAAGTCTATATTTAACATTTATTTATGTATTTTTTTTTTATTTGCTGGACAAGTCCGTATTAAACATTTATTTATGTATTTTTAATCTGCTGGAATTTTATAACTACACATAAAACCTATAACGAGGGCAACAGGCAGGGGAACAGCTACAAAAGCAAAGTGGGAAAATAGAACCTTTTTACTATTGAAAGCAGGTTAGGGGTTGACACCTAGTAGCGAATCACATTTACCTTAGGAGTGAACAATTTTCTAGCTTTAATACGTTCACCAAACACCTGCCTCTGCAGATCATCTTCACTTCTAAATAGACATCCACTGACAGAGAACACAATGTCCAAGCAATCCACTGCTCCTTTTGATCTGTGGCCAAACATCACTTGAGAGAGTGTACCTCTCCAACATTGCTCCTTTTATACAGTATTAAACTCACTGAATGTGGCTTCTACAAAATACTGTATAGAATAAAAGACAAGTCCATTCCAAAGCCTCCTCAACCTAACTCAGCCGACTGTGAGCCAGAACTTAGAGCCAAAACTCCCCTCTTAGCCTGCTTTACCTGGCAACTTAAAGAAAACTGTATCTAAAAAATAGGTTTCTTCATAGCCTATACCTAACCCTACTTTTTTAAGCATTCAACTTTGAATGAAAACTGAATCATGTTTCTGTTGGTTTGAGAAGGACCTTAGGGTGTCACCTGTCAATCAACTCGTATGTTTTCCTCTGAAACCTTCTCTTTCCTTGGCTTTTTCGTTTTTTTGTGTGTGTGTAACTATTCTTTTATGATTTTCCTAACTGTTCCTTTAAAGCACTGTTCAACATATCCACAAAATTACTGGGGAGAGGGGAGAGGATTTCTACTTCAGGTCTCATTGTTGCACCTTTCTTCCCAGATCTTGCCTTCAAACAAACAGCTGAAGAGTCAGTACACAGTACTTTTAGAACACATGTAATTAATGCATTGTCTCTGCTGTTTTTTTAAGAGCTGCTCCTACAGGTGCCACACAGAATCTGACCAACAGCACCACAACGTACTACAACATGCAGGTTTGCTGTCAGAACTTGGCTATCAAGCTGCCAGGTAAGGATTGTTTTGTGTCATTTGGGAAGACTGTTTGGCACTGTCCCAGGTTTGGAGCTGACCTAGTTTTCTACTGCTTGACCAATGTCCAGACCAACTGAGACAAGTCTGACACATCTTAAAGTGAGTTATAAAAGAAGAAAATAGGAATATAAAAAAAGAAAAGTCTCGCTGAATAAAAGAAAGTGAATCTCTTAGTAGCAGTCCGTTCTCTGCATACATCACGCATATGAGTAAATGGCCATCAGCCTTAACAGAGCCTCTGCACTACACTTCTTTAAAAGCATAAAGGATAACTATAGCTGAATACATTCTCGATTTCCCTCAGATGCTCTTATTACATTGCTAAGATATAAGTTAATTCAGTTGCCCATTAAGAAGATTCAAATTATTAAATCATACTTGTGTAGTTGTTTGTGTCCCTGCAGACCCGTAGAAGTTGGGTATGTTAACTCAGCACTTCCACACCATAATACTATTAGATTTCTTTGAAACATAATTGAGTTTTGAATAGCTTGACTGTATAAGAAAGTGTAAAAATGTTCTTTTTTTTTTTTTTTTTTACACACTTAACATCTAAGGGACTTATGCATATCAGTGCAATTCAACTCTGAAAATTACTTTTTTCATGAAATACAGTGAAATGAATTATCTGAAGAATAAAAACCCACAGTCCAAAACAGATTATAAGGCCATCTTTTAGTACTAAATGATTTTTTTCTAACAAAACAGCAGAATTTCTAACAACGGCCATTTTTTATACGTGCCATGAAGTGAATAACATACAATGCACAGCTGGAAATCCCATCATCACTGTTTGAGTTCCCTGACAGTGTGTAGTCTCTATATTACACAAATTATTTTCATGTTCACAGGCTATTAGATGTCAGACTCGGGGAGATAAGAGGGAAATGGAGTCAGAAGCTCAGTGTTGGGCATCTCAGCTTTGCACAAGAGTGCAAATGGGCCTCGCTACCACTATGCACTGGTAACTTGGTTTAGGTATTTACCATGAAAATCAGCCACAACACATTACATCAAAGCAAGAAAGAGTGTGACACAGTAAGTGTAACTTTATAAAGCTATATTCTTCAGAAATATTCTGCAGTATTTAGCTACTTAGTGGATTTTTTTTTTCCCCTAAACCAGAAAAAACCCAACCCACCACACACTATGCAGCAAAGAAGTTCCAGCCATCATCTCATGCAACTTTCCAACTATTAATACATCATACCTGCAAAACGCTTTCTAGTTTGGTTCTTTCCTTAAGAAGCAATTCATATTCATTTTTGCAAGTTCTGCGGATATCATCCTTCTCACTTGCAAGTCTTTGCTGTTGTTCTTTCCACTTCTGCTGAGCAATATGAAAGGTTTTCTCAGTCTCTGCCACCTTCTGCTGAAGCTTTTCATTCGATACTATTGTTCACAGAAAAAGAGAAAGAAAGACGACAAGTAGCACTGCGAAGCATGTTCAGAAAGAAAATGTATAATGATCGTCAGTTCTTCTGTGTATTGTGATATCCTGTGGAACACTGGAACGTTAACACTTCCAGCACTGGAGAGCACCACCTTCACTACAAAGAAACAATCAAATTTTGCATTCCTATAGCATCTTTCACACAATGACATAGGAACGCTTTAGAGATTTTTATAAACCAAAACGCTTCTCCTCTTGAAAAAGAATAAAAACTTGAGATAACTCTTTCAAATGAGGTCTCTATAGCATGGAGGACTTAATTTCAGATTTCTACAACATTTGACCAGCTTATTTCCAAATGTCTATTTGATATAGATATTAGTCTGTATCAATTAATTTTGAGCTCAGTTTACGTGACAGTAAGGACAGGCACCTACCCCATGAAAGGGACTATAGGAAAACCTAAAGTAGGTTGGGCTAGCGAGCAAAGGCTTAGCTTTTCCAAGGAAATTTACTGGTGCTCAAGAGACTTAAATCTTCAGCTCAGCAAATGCCCTGAGATAGGGGAATGTTGTACATACTCTTCTGCGAAAGCTTAAATGGCACAGAAACCTTCACTACCTATGCCTATTTATTTAAGCAGTTTTACTAGGAACTTTGCTTTATTTTACAAACTGGCTTTCAGATGAAAGTACTTTGTATCAGCTTTTCATTTTGCTGAATACAACTAGCTACATTGGCATTTAAGTGATCACCACTTTCTAACAGATTTTTATTTCAAATTCATCCCAGTTTTCTGAAATTACTCCTAGTTTGAGAAGGATAAAATGAACAGAAGAGGCATGTTAAGATGACATAGAGAATCAGTGGACATAATGATGGGAAAGGACTATCAGAGGGCAGAAAGTCAAGCCTCACTGAGAACAGCAGAAAAACAATTTGGAGGAAATACTGAGGAGGACAGGCCACAAATGAGGCCTTCTGTCCAAGGAGCTGAGTTGGGGTCACATCAAAGCACCAAATGAGGTGAGGAAGGCTCCAAGTGACCAGGGAAAACAAGTGGTGAGTTATAAAATGCAAAAGAATTGAGAAGCAACACCATTGTGATTTGAATTCTTTGGCACCTGTCACAGAAATAAAAAAAACGGTCTGAGGGATTTCAACCAATGTAATTTACTGTCAATTAATAGACTTGTAATTACTGATTCTGGTATTGAAAGAAACTAACACACACACACACACACACACACACACAAATTTAGGAAAACATCCCTTGCCTCTGCAAAACCTTTCCTACCCCCTTTCTGTTTTCCAGTCCCCTCACCACACGTTAGCCCAGTCCTTTCAGGGAGGTAACAGGCAGCACAGCAGGCTGGGGCCAATGTGCTGTGGTTCCTCCATCAGCAATAGTCCCTTTTGAGTCCTGCCTCACGGTGCCTGCATGGGTGGTCACTACTTTGGCCCCCTGCTCAGGCTGCTGCTCTGCTCCTATCTCTCCTGCTGTTTCTTTTTTTCTCCTCCTCTTCTTCCGGGACGAGCTCCAGGCAAACCCAGACCTCCTTCCTCCCACACAGGTTGCCCAGCAGACATGCACCCACCACCTGCCAGCTGTGCCTGATACAGCAGCCAATGAGTTTTCTAAATCATAAACTGAATCACAAAATAAGATTTCAAGTATTTTAAAATACACACACACTACTCACTTCTAAACTGGCAAGCAAACTAGCAGTAAAATGAACATGCACAGAAAGAAACACAGCTTTCCTCTAAATGAGAAACTAGTGGTTCGAGTCTTCAGTTTGCAATTGTAGGGGAATTTCTAAAGGGAAAAAAATGCCTTCATCCAGTTTGCAATTCATAAGATTTTTTGGTTTTGTGTTCTCCAAAGGAGTGAAAAGTCCAGCTTTCTTATTATCTTAACACCTGGCACTTGAAGCACTTGCAAGTTTCCAAGTCTCCTTCCACTCTTAGGGAGGATAAAATCTCCATGAGGAGTGCTCTAAACTCCTCAAGGAACACCAAAGGTTCAGCAAACTTACAAATGTATCTCCTGTACTAGATTAAAAAGGTATTATACTTACCTAGGTAAGTGAAAATGCACCTCACTTACTTGTAAGAATGAGAAATATCTCTGTTGAGAATGAACAAGGAAATCTGAGTTTCTGCATACAAAACTAATAGGAAAAAAATGTCTAGGTAAAAACTTTCCCTTCCACATACTACTGTCACAACACAGACATTCCATTTCCCATAAAAAGAGAAACAAGGATGACGAGAAGAAAAGAAACCAGACGTGAGCAATGAAAAGCTTGAAACATTTGAAAAGGAGAAAGAAAAGAAGCAGTCTGATGAGAACTTCTGGAAAAAAGTTGTTGGAAATAGTGCAAACAAATGAATAGGAATCGACTTTTATTCTTTTTTTTCCCCTGAAATGGAAAAGGAAGAAGTGTTGGACATAGTGATAACTAGGATGTGGAGACAGCCACCGTGATTACAATTCTGTACAAGGACAGCAGTGAAAGAGGGAACACCAGGAGGTAAGGGGCAAGAGGAGAAAGGGTTGATAGGTTTAGCAGGTTAGTTTTAATTCACACATGAGACAGCAAGTTCTGTAAACTCTTATGAGTTTAAAAAAGCAGATGGAAGAGAGATGGGAAAGATAAAAGAGATCCAAGAAAAACAGCAATAACCAGAAAATTTAATTAAGTCACTGCTTCTCATTTGTCTTCCTGACTTGAAACTGACTTAGTCTTTGTTCCATGTTTGCTTTTTTGAAACTTACCTTGCAGTTCCACAAGTTTGTTTTTTGCATCACTTAACTCCTCTTCTGCAGCATACGTTTTCAGACGAGCCTCTTTTCTAGCAATTGCCAATTCATACTCCAGACTTTGTCGAACAGCCTCTCCTTTCTCAATTTCCGACCGTAATTTTACTATCTGGCTTTCATAGCTGCACAGCTAGAAAATAAGATTTGTTTCAGAAAACTGGTAACAATGCTCCTTTGAGAAAATGCAACATGTTACAGAAAAACACCTACAGAATATTTTTAAAAGATATTTTGAATTGTATTTACAGCTGCCTTCTTATTCCACTTGAATTTGAAATAGTCTTGCAAATGCACATTTATGCAGATTTTAAGTACTTTTACTGGTTTTTATGCAAACTGTTCCTATTCCTAGATGAATTTCATGTACCTGAAACATAGCCCTCCATTCTTCCAAAAATACACTACCTTAAGAAAATAAAAGTCATAACACTGTCATCTTCCTGCACCTCAAAGGAAAAACTGCAGCAACAGAAACATTATATTCCATAGGCAATTTTCTGGTAACTTTCTTTAAATTCAACACTTAGAAAAACAGTCATGTTGGGATGCTAGACTATCAGACACCTAATAACTCAGAAGTATACATATGAGCATAAAATTCAGTCCAGTAGTGTTCAGCAGTCAAACAGAACACTATTAAATTTAACAGACAACAAACTAAGAATGGAAAATGCTTCAAAAAGTGATATTATCCAGATTAAGAAACATAGTCTAGTCATTGCTGCCAAAAACTGGGTCCAGAAAATCAAGTTCAAGGTATTTTAACACAAGAAGGTGGAAAGTAAAACATATATTTCTTCAGAACATCTACTAAGTAGCTCCTTCACTTCAATAATATTGTGTGTACGTAACTTGAGCACTTCCTTTACCTCTAACTATACAGTGAATGGATAGGGGAAAAAAAACAGTTTCCAGTAGTTTAACTACTTAAAATGCAGCCTGACTTTGTGGTGCAAACCACAACAGCAAAATGGTGCAGAAGATCCTTGGGCACACCCAGCTTTCAAATTCTCAATATAAGAGGTGGTTTGTTTGGGTTTTTTTAATCGAGATAATTCTAGTAATCTATTTTATAGAACAACCCACAGTTGATGAGGCAAAGGGAAAATAATGAATTAACTGCAGCACAAGAGCAAGTCCTTGTAGGAGGAGCAGGAATCACTTAATTTGGGTACACACCCCAATAATAAATCAATATGGAACAGCAAACTTGGTTTTCTTGGCTGGATTTACCCAAAACAGATGAACAAGCACCCACATTGAGTGCCCCTAGGAAACTGCTAAGCGCAGAATTGTTACCCATAGTAGTAATAATACTTCTGCACCAGCACAGTTTAAACCAGGACATCAGCAACAAATCCGAAGCCAATTACAACTACTGCTGTACTCAGTGCCCACTTTTCCTTATGTATACTAGTGCAAAAGCTGATATTCAAGCTGAAAAGATTAATTAAGTATTTTCTTACTACTACTACTTCATTTCAATACTAGTTTGCTACAACAGCATCGGGGAAAACCTTTGTAACACGGGTAAATTATTTTCCTACGAACGAAGTTCTCCTTAACAAGTATGAAGTTATTGATGAACACATCACCACACATCTACATTATTCACTGTTATACTTATTGAAAACTGCAAATTTGTACAAGCTGAGACATTGCAAGACTGCTAAAGGATATCCTAGCTGGATTTGGTGTACACACAGAGAAAAATACTGTACTAGGTTTATGAGTTGCAAATGATTTCTGCAGAATTAAAATGATACTCTAATACCTTGCAAAAAAATATAAATAAGAACTAAATAAGATCTTTTTATAAGGCTAGATTCGAGCTGTGGCTTTTATTTATTTGTGTCACCAGGCAATTTTATCTAACGAACTACTGGTAATGGCAGTGACTCCTTTCCCTGCAGAAAATTTGCACTCTGCTTGGTGCAACTTCAACTACTAACAATGCCAGCAGAGGTGCTAAGAGTTCCTATGAACAGGTACGAGAGGTCTGCACAGCTTCACCTTCCTTGTTATTTTTCAGCTGAGTGTGCTTTTGATACACCACATGACAGAATTATTTTAATGAAATAAGATTACATTTATTCCAAGAGTAAAATAAAGCAAACAAAAAAGTCCTTACTTCTTGATTGTGTTTAATGGTTAATTCTAATTTTTCTTTCTTAGCTTGACAGAGTTTCCTTCTCAGGTCTTCAGCCGTGTCGAATTCTGATTCATTGGTATTTTGTAGTAACTGTGACTCACTCTTGGCATTATGTAAGCTGCAAAATATGAATGTTTTCAAAAAACATGAGTATTCCTTTTACATTTTAATGCTCCCTTATTTCAATGATCAGATTGTGAGCCCAAAGTTCTAAACATTCACTTAATTAAACTTATGCCACACAGTTGTTGTCGTACTATTGCTCTCTGAAAAAAGGGTTATATACAATTGCTTATTGTACAAGATATGAGAGATGTAGCAGCAGGAACTTAAAACAGATACGCACTTTGGATTTCCCCAAGTTGATTTAAGCATAACATGCTTTTTATTTTTTTTTCATTACTTTTATTATTCATTCAATAAACTTTCAGGATGTTTAAAAAACATCATTCCAACCACTTACATTAAAATGACTAGCAAGTTTTTGTCTGTCTCCTGCACTAAAGAGGCATTTTTTAACATGAATTACCATCTCAAAACCACCTCTGTCATGAAACAAATGCACATATGTGGAACAGAAATCACTTTTCCACATTTTTTTCTTCAAAGATAGATACATTTAAACCATACACACACAACTGATCACAAACACGTACAAATTAAAGGTCTAGTCCTCTAAAATACCCAGTATCTTCATGTCCACTACTATTTCAGTTAAAAGAAAATCTACTTGGCAGTTAACAGGATCAGCCCTTGAGCACCACAAGCAATATTAAAATCACCAAAACACACTTTTATATGTAGAGTGAAAAATAAGTATAAAAATACATATTCAATTAAAATAAACTATCTTGATAGTCTTATGTGCAATTATTGTAACTTCAAACAGGATAACTTTTAAATTACGTCAGGAGTTAAAAATCAGTTTTCATACTCTTTTATATATGTCAGTTCTCACATTATTTTATATGTAAGACTGGCTGCAATAATTAGTTGCTCCACACAAAAGCACAAGTTGTCAGGATCACTAAATATGAAATACACTGTAAAGAGAAACATGATTAAATTAACCACAAAGTCGGCATCATTTCATACAGAACCGAAAATACTAAAATAGCTTACCTTTGTCTACATGAAGTCTTAAGTATTAATTAAAGAAATGAGTCTACCAGGATTTAATTTTTTGTCTTTTCTAAATAAAAAATGACCACTTTACCCCTGTTTGTGCACAGGCACCATCAACATTTTCCACAACCGAGAGCTCTACCTGATGATACATGTTTTCTCACATAAGTTGACTAGCAAAAAAGACACAAATGTCACGAACAAGGGGAACAGTAATTTAGATTGTGTTGCCTTTGAAGACATTAATAATAACAAAGGATGAAATTTCAGTTTTTTAGCTGCAGCCTATAAATATTTTATAATTTAATAAATACTAAGTCTATTTCCATTTAAAAACAAGATGGACTTCATCTATGAGATCAGAATAATTGTGTGTCATCAGTAATTGTTCCACAGGGTGCCATGTACTGCAAGAAAACCACAAGCATATTATTAGGTTTCAGTGTTTACTATGGGAGTCATACCCAAAGGAACCAACAGGACTCAAAGGGCAAAAGACCAGCAACAAGGTAAGTAAAATCACGTATCATTATTTTATGCGACTCTTAGCTACTGCAGTAAGAAGACATGGTGGTAAGTCAAGCAGGAAATAAGAAGGATCTGAACAGCCAGAGCACCTGTAAACTGTATAAAAGCTTGTTTGTAGACATCATATAATAGGTTTGGGAGACCTTTATTTTTCTGTGGCTGGGGAAAACAAAGATGAAAGAAAGGCAAGTAATCTTATTCAGAGATGATGCAAGAAGTATTGATCTCAACTAAAGATAGCTAAAGGCCAGATAGCATCAAAGGCAGCAAAGCATGGGTTAAGGAGAAAAACAGAACTCAAACTGAAAACTGGGGAGGACTAGGGCAAAGAAACAAGGGTTATGGAAAGGGTAACCATTTTGTTAGTTTGCAGGCAGCAGGGAGGTTGTTTTGCTTCTTTAAACCTGGTGATATTTAATACTTCTTAGATGGAGAGCACACTGAATGCAAGCAAAGGAATGAGTACTTTTTGTTAAGTCAATTAAAAAACACCTTTAAATCTTTAAGTACATGACATTGGTTTGTATGGCAACCAGCTTTAAAGAAAACTGTTCCTTCCAACTCCTCTATTAATTATCCAGGAAAAAAAAAAAAAGATCACAATGGAGATATCTACACAATAAAACTTACTCAGTGGAAAATTTAACTGTGATTAACTGTTCTGCTTAACTGGACTGGGGCAGGGGAGGGGGAGTGTGGGCAGAGGGGACCAAAACACAAACAAGTTAGAAAACATCACAAGTAATACCAAATTAGGGACATTACAGAAATGAAAAAGAACATTAAGACACAACAGCACAACAGTAACTACTGGGGAAAAAAGCATTAAAAGCCTTTTTAAAATAGTATTTTCTGCACAGCTTCTAAGCTCACAATGCCACTACCGAAAAATTAAAAATATAAAGCAGAAAACACTAATTTTGTTCTTAGTTTAGAATCAAATTGAATCAGCTACTTTTTTAAAAACAAACAAACAAAACAACACCCCCAAGGGAATATTACTATGTAAACCCTCTCATTATTTTATTTGTCTATTTAAAACATTTTCAAATAAAATAGAGGTTAGCCTTAAGAATTCTTATTTCTGTGATATTTTCTTTAATCATCACAGAGCCACCAGCTTTATGAAAGCTTCATACTACCTATTGTAGGAGATTCTTGCTTCCATATTCATATTACAAGTAGAAGTGCTACAAGCACAAAGCTCTTGGAAGCTTAAATCAAAGACAACGAACCACACAAAATCCCTGGAAAGTTTCACAGCATGTATGATTTGCAGTCTTACAGGAATTCAAAGAATGCTTGTACTTCCATTTTCATATATTAATAGCTCATCGATTATTGGTTTGAGCTAAAATACCTATTTTACCAACTACACCTTTTATCTAAGACACCATTTTTAGTAGTACTTTAAGATTCTTCAAGAAAGCATATAAGAAGGTGACATAGCTTTTGAGTTCTACATTGCAGAATGACTTTCTGTAACTTAAAAACTTTAAATTCCCATTCACTTCACAAGTCAGCTAGTTACAGTGAACATAGAACGCTGCAGAAAAACAGTTTTTCACTAGCTTTTCTTCCACATCTAGCAGAGTATGTAGAGAATTTTGTAATAGAGAGAAATTTTCTTTCATTTATTACCTAGCAGTGGAATCTAGCTAAACTTCCCCAGCTGAAGGAGTAGTCTGCAGTCTGATTTCCTAACCAAAGTCCATACTCAGGGAATTTTGCTGTTCCTATATATAATTGGCAGTTTTGTATAATCAGGCTTTAGTGACAAATACCTCTCACAGCTAAGATAAACAGACTGAATTAAAGCTTACTTTATTTGTGCCAAAGATGAAACACATATCAGGTTATAAAAAATAACAGCTATGTGCAAGGCTTAAAGCCGACATCTACCACCTCAGATAATGCAGAAAACCATTCTGTAACACCAGGTCAGCGTTCCTAACTGCAGACAGGAACTCCTTCTATCTCTAAGTCACATCTCCTACGGTCGTGTGAGAATTCTTGCACATCAGATGGCCAGTATGCACCCCTTCAAGAAAATCTTTTCATCTCACGACTATATTGACATGGCACAGCTTGCATGTACCACACCATATCTGATTCTTCTTCAGTCTGAATTACATAATTTCAGGGATCTAGAAAATAAACGACAAAAACATGAACCATATTACTAGATGTAAAAATACAGATGTGGAGCTCACCATTTAGCTTCCGTGACAGCGCAGCTGACTGGAGAGGACAAACTCATGACGTCCAATATGCAGCTTTTTAAGTCTATAAATGCTGGAGAACAAACGTCATCTTCGAACATGTATACTTTTAGTTGGCAAGCATCAAAGGTTACTCTTTTCCGTATCACGAAACCATTAAAACCTGTAACAGAGACATGCTTCAGTTTATTTGGCAACATAATAAAAGAATAATTTGTTAACACTCATGAACAGTTACTGAACAGTGTTACTACTACGTCATGTGAACAACTACCACCAACTGTAATTTCACATCAGTTGTAGTCAAAAAAGAGAATTGTCCTGCTAGTCCTCTAAGCCTGAATACTGTAGACAAAAAAAGAATATATTCTGTAGAGTATCCACTGCCAGGGTTTTAAGAAAGGTATGAACAAAAGGTGTTATGTTTGCATAGATTGTTCCCCTACATTCCCTATTCCTCTAAGCGGATCACAAACTCCATTTTTCTTCAAAATAATTTTTTAAATAAGTCAATATCCAAGGTTTGCTGTCTAATAGCACCCTTTAACATAGTAAGTCTTCTAACTGTTTCATAAACCTGGAATTTTCTATTTCAATGTATTTTTATTGTATTAGATACATCAGCAATATTTAGGGGTATACAGGAGGAATATTAAATAGAACTATAATTCAGCTCACCTTTAGAAGAAACTCACTAATTTAGTCTTACTGATAAAAAGAAAGAAATACAGATAACATAACATACACCTCAAAAAAACTGCAAGATTTACTTCCAGTTGAATAGCAAACTCATTTATGGGTTCTTTCCATTAATTAAAGCAAGGTAACATGAAGAATAAGCTGTATTCAACAGTCAAGATTAATGAGCCATGAACTTTGCTTTTGAACTCCACAGCAGATGAACATCCATACTAAATTCCAAAACAAGGAACTAGCCTGGACTCCATCTTTACCATCTCTGGCTTGCAGCCACGTGTTTGCCATTTCTGTCAGAGTGAACACAGAAGTACTTGGTGTAATATATTAACTATAAACTGGTTTTGTTCATTCCAGTAGCCAATAATCTGCACTAGAAATACGAAGAAGAAAAAAATGTACTTCTGCTTCAAACTATAATTTTAACAGAACATGCAGCAAGAATAAATGTATTATTTCTAAAACCTTTTTTTTTTTTATACAGAAAAGCATAACAACTGGTGCCCAGGGTTATCATATTGCTTTATATTAAAATATGCAGTTATTGCAAAGTATCTTCAATATCAAGTGGAGTAATATGGGAAGAAAAGTACAACAAAGGCTAACAGGTTGCTTCAGTTTCTTAATAAAAAATATCTAGATGTATCATTTGTGATTTTTAAGATCTACCCATCAGAATTCACTTTGGTACCTGTGTTCATAAGCCTCAAAACGTGAAACTACCATACAACTGTCACCCACACTCCTAGAGAAAGCAACACAGCTTTCTTTCCATCTCAACTGAGAAAACAGTTGAAGACCTGAAAGTATAGACAAGCCTGTGATAGAATTGCTAGGCACACATTAAGGCCCATTAAATAATTAGTAACTTGCAAACTAAAAACTCCCATTTTATATGACAGAAGAACAATCCTGACAGAGTATTTGTAGCATTGTGCTCAACAAAGATCAACTCCTTGGATAAAAAGAAATTGTGATACTAGGGTATGGGAAACTATGCCTCTCTCAACTGTGCCAAATTTTCACATTACAATGTAGCTCTGAACACTGAGAAACTAGTTTTTCATACCGCCCTTCTAAGCTTTATTGCAACCCGCACCAAAATCTCACAATGAACAGCAGAAAAAAATAGGTATAACTAAAAGACTTTCTCACAAGTCTGTTCTGTCACCTCAAGAATAGAATTCATTAACTGTACCCAACAATGAGTAGCCGCAGTGAAAAAAAAAAAATCTTAGTCTCAAAACATAATCAAAATGTACTCTGTCACATCCACATCATCCTCCAGTTGCAAAACTACCCGAAATTACTCTGAAGTTACATAGAAGGAAAGAAAAAAAAAAAATCTAAAGAATGTTTTCTGGGAATGCTAATGATTTTGAATATGCAACCTTCCTCTGTTAAAATATGTATCAATAGCTAGTTTGTTAGCACATAAATGTATACACTCCAAAAGCATGCTATTTCACTTACGGAGAAAAGTATTCAAGTGGCATGGAATGGCTCGTAAGAGCCCCACAACTAAACAAAACTGTATAAGAAGTGCTCGTTGGAGGAGTCAATACGTTTGATGGGGATTACCTACAAAACTGGTGTCATATTCTCCTCATGAACTTCTGAATATGCTTAACTAACTTTAGCAAGGCCACTGATTTAGACTGGATATAAGAAAGAAATTCTTTACTGTGAGGGTGATGAGACACTGGAACAGGTTGCCCAGAGAAGGTCTGCGTGCCCCCTCCCTGGAAGCGTTCCAGGCCAGGCTGGACGGGGCTTTGAGCAACCTGGTCTAGTGAAAATGTCCCGGCCCATGGCAGGAGGGTAGAACTCCATGATCTTTGAAGGTCCCTTCCAGCCCAAACCGTTCTATCATCGAGACTACGCAAAACAAAACTAACCATGACCTTAAGATGTACTACTTTAAAACATACACAGCCAGGCGTAACTAACATATCTGCACTGGAAGCTATGAAAACTCACCAGCAGTTGTTTCAGCTGAAAGAATCACTAGGTTTTCATTAACGCGGACCAGAATTTTTTGCAAGCTAAAAATCAAAGCAACACCATCACTTCCCTAGGCTCACACCAAGGATGTCACTGGTTTAAGCGCCCGCGGCACCCGTGGCTCAGACGGTGTGTCTGGCAGGCCGGAGCCAAGCGCGGCGCGCAGGCGGCAGAAGGGAGAGCGGCGGCGGCAGCGTCAGGCTGGGCGGCAGCTCAGGACAGGGCTCCCGCAACGCCCCGGCTCGGCTGCCGGCAGCCACCCGAAAACCGCCGCCAGCGAGAAACGAGCACGGAGCTCCGCCGCCGCGGCCGGGCGCTCCGTCCACCGAGCGCCGCCAGCCCGCTGGTGCCGTGCAGAACGGCCCGACGGCCCTCCGGGCGGCCGGAGGGACTGACGCCGCCGCGGCAGGCCGCCACCGAGCCCTGCGCCAGGCGCCCGCCCCGCCGAGCCGAGCTGCTGCCGCCGCCGGCCCCGCGCCCCCGCTCCGCGCGGCCGTTAGGGCCCGGAGGGAACGACGCCGCCACGCCACGCCCCGCCCCGCCGCGCGCCGGGCCTTCCCAACGGCGACTTCCGGCTGCGGCGGCGGGGCGGCGGCTCCGCCCACGCCTGGAAAGCGGCGCGCGGCTGAGCGCGCGGGGAGCCCCGGCAAGGGGGGGGGCACCGCGCATGCGCGGAGGCGGGCGCGGCGGCCCCGCAGCGGCCGCGCGCCGCCTCGGGCTCCCGCTTCGGCTTCGCGCCCTGGCGGCCCCGCGGTTTCTGCCGCCATCGCGGCTTCCCCCTGAGGACTTGTGCCTCGTCCCGCTTAGGAGTTGCTTGGGGGCCACCCGAGTGCTTGCGAGTCTCCTCGGCCACCGCCGGCTGCGGGCAGCCAGGCCGCTCCGGCGCTGGGAGCGTGGCCCTGCCCCCGTCCCGCGGCTGCTGGCCTCCGGGCACTGGGCAGTGCCGGCCGTGCGTTAGGGATACTGAATCCCTAAAATCAGTAATAGGGAATATATGCATGGGAAGTGAAAATGACCAACTAAGGTGAACGCCGGACTGAGGCTTGAATGTCCTCAAACCCAGGGCGGCGCGTGCTTCACCCAGATGATCTCGAAGGAGAAACGGGTACTGATGTTGAAAGGCGGTGGGACAAAGCCACAGCGGGGGGGGTAATGGGGGAGATGGGTAACGCGGTTACCGCTCCCCTTCTGTTTGCCTCACTGCACGAATGGAAGTGTTCTTGCGGAGCATCTCCTCAGCCGAGATCTCAGGCCCCGCGTGTAAGATGTATGATGTCAAACAACAGCACAAGAGGCTGAATAAAATCCACTCTACAGCATCCTAGAAAAATGGACAAGGTATTCTTCTGGAAAGTCTGTCACAGGCTGAAGGGAGTTAAAACAATCTCAAGTTAACATGTTCAATAACTACCATTGACGTCGTAAGTAGATACACATTATGACGTTAGTAACAAGTAATTTGAAAGGTACTATTTATACATACTCTCTACTGTTGATACATGACCTCAATTTCCACAGGCCATAAGAAATCTGGTTCCTCTTGCATGAGCAAAATTGTATTAAAGCTATCATGAACCACACTTGGAAAAGCATCAGTAAGATAGTCTCTTAAAAGAACATTGGTCTGCATCTGAAGAAGAAAAATGTATCATGATGTCCACAGATCACCAGGTTATCTAGGAAAATATATAATCCACGAATGACCAAGTTAATCTTAGAAAATATACAGTCCAAAAATGACCAGGTTATTTGAGAACACACAGTCCAGTCCAGAGGATGATCAAGTCACCTGAGAGACAATAATATACTGACGGACAGTGCACAGAGTGGGCGCATATGGAAACACAGAAAAAAAAAAAAATCTTCTGTGGGAAACTGAGTTATCCTTGTCTACAGAGGGGATTACATAATTTAACTGTAATCAAAGTTGAGCCCAAGTAATAGCGTAGGTGGGGACATGTAAAGATCGGATATATAAGACTCCAGCGAGCTTACACCGTGTTCCTTCAGTGCTGGGTATGCAGCACCCATCAGTCTGATGGGCTGCGTGTACTGTACTGCTGCTTATGTAAGTACTGTTTTCTCATCACTACGGGGAGCTGTGCTGCATTACCTGTTCTCGGGTTTTCTAGGCTGTATTCGGTGTGGTAACCCCCTCTCCAGCTTTGGTGTGACTGTTGAATTTGGATGCAACAACTGGAAACAAGCAGAACAAAGTCTTAACCTTTCTTTACTTCAGACTTTTGAATCTAAAGGTCTCTGATTTTATAACGTCAAAAAATCTAGAGAGAAATAATATTAGCAGTTTAAATTAAAACATAGTTTATACTTATGTATATATTTTTATAGAAACACATAAAAATCGTTGGGGCTTTTCTTCTAGTTGGAATTCCCCAATAGGAGCAAAATTACGCTAAAGATAGTTATTTATGAAGTTAAAATTAGCTTATATTAACCACAGAGCTACAGTTGGTCCTCACTCAGGAAAACACTCATACTGAATTCAAAGTACAGCTAATTGCTTTGGCTTACAGGTCAGCATGACTGACTTTGTGATTGCAAGTACTGCCATACCACTGAAGGTGCCCTATCAGTCTCTATTCCAAAGTTGTTTCCTCTTGCTTATAACTGCAAAAATACCACTTTGGGCTAAGGTTTTCTAAGATGCGTCGTGAAGTATAGCCTGATACTGATATCCTTCAAGGTACAGATTGAAGTTTTAACTGCAAGAGACAAAAAACTCCACAATATTTTACACCCTATAAGTCTCAAAACTTCATTTCTAGTTTGTGGCCTGATTGGTATGATTGGCTTTTAGCCGTGGTTTTGCTACTTCTGCACCATGCAGTTATTTTAAACGTTTTGTGCCTAATCAAGGAAGTTCTTTGCCCAGGTGCACAAAATTGGAAGATTTCATTACGTTGCAGTTCTTTTAAAAAGAGCATGGCATTTTTTTGCTGATCAAAAATACTACAGTGAACAGGGCTTCCTCTCTGCTGTTGGCTGATAAGCAGTCAAAAATTGAACATGATGAAAAATGGCCTCGGCTAATGAAGAAATACAAATTATGGGATAATATGGAAGGAATCATAGAGATTTAACACCGTGTCTGCAAGTGTCTGCAAGTTCTGATGGGCTTTGGCACCATAATAGCTTACCAGATACTGAACCAAGAAGATGAGTTTATCTGCCGAAAATAACACATGTATCATTTTTTACCTTGTTTCACAAAAATTACTTTAGACACAATACTGCAGTTGCATGCATGTCACTAAACAAACAGCTTTCCTTCCTCCCACACTGAAAAATACATCTCACATATATGCTGTCTTAGGCATTTCTTCACAGTTCAAGCAATATTTTGGTCTAAAAGCTACATATATTCAGGATGTATGTTTTTTTAAGAAAGGTGGAAACAAATCAGAGTTGTATCACACATGGAATTCAACATTAACTTATTTCTTATTCTTCAGAGAGACCTGTTCATGATGTGTTTCGAAAGAGCGCTTGATGTTCCGGAAAAAGGAGCGGACAATGTGGTGCTTCAGTATGGGTCTGGCCTTGGCAGAGCAAGAAGCAACTGCTTCACTTGCAGGCAGGATACCAGCCTGCTGCTTTGCAGTGCGACCTACCCCACACCTGCAGGAAATCAACTGGAACGGCTGTTTCAAACAGGCAAGCTCAAGACCTACAGCTCCTCACGGGAAGAACTGTTTTTCACCTCTGAAGTTCATTTACAGCTTGTAACAACTTAACGTGTATCAGTGCACTGACCTCTTACTCGGGCGTCAGGTGGCAGGTCTGGCTGAAGCTCTACAGATTCTGTCATTCAAAATGAAACCGTTTGCTAAAAAATGCGGATATGCTCCTTAAAGTTGAATAGCATCAGTATGGCATGTTACTCTCCTTCAAGTACAGTGCCTGGATTGGAAAATATACATTTTTTTTTTCTTTCTGTTACGTCTGTACTTGAACAGTTCAACCTTACGTTTACTTAACACGTACAAATGAGCCTGACTTCACACAAAATATAACTTGTTCAAACAATTTTATTTTTCACCATTTAAATAAAATTTTACTTTGTTTTCTTTACCTTTAAAAAATGCTCTAGTCACATTAGTCTCTTTTGAAGAACACCCTACTTTTGTATTCAACCAAGTCATCTTGAGTTTCTTTCTTAATTAGGAAAAAAAAGAAGTATTTTCAGCTGCTCTTCGCTGATTTTAATACAAGGTGCAAAGCTGCTGACTCCTGAGAAATGTCAGATTCAAAAGACTGTTTCCAAAGGCTGAGGAAATTAGAAGGTCCTCATGAGATTCCAAAAGCATTGCTTTGAAACTAAAATAGGAACTTATTTAATCTGAGATGGAAGACAAATGTTAACTATATGATTTACAGAGTAGTGACTTAGCTAAGAAAATCCCTGCTGATTGTCCATTCCCGGATAGCAAAATATTAATATACACAGTTTTTGCAGTACTCAACACTTTCTCATTTAGGGAAAAATATGAATCTTTATGTATTGCTGAAATAGCAATGATTCAATGCAGTGCAATAAGGACTTACGTATCTGCCAATGCAGATACAATTTCTACCACTGTCCAACTTTTATCTTCCTCTAAACAGTTCTAGATGTACAGTCTACCTTAGTCTTATTTTTTTTAAACAACTTTTGCCCCAAGTGGTCATCTATTTCTGCATAGGAAGAAAGTTTTTTTCCCAGTCTAATATGTTGACGATCTTCTATTTTCTGATGAGCTCTTGTCTAACCCTGTAGAAACTTGATATTTATGTCAGGGATATGAGCTTCACTGCCTCCAAGAAAATCAACCAAATTTAACATGTTTAAGCCACTGGAAAACAGCAGTTTGCTCCTGCTCCACAGAGATGAAGTAAAGTTTTGCAGTTAACATTTACAAACGACCTTTTTGCATTTGAGGAGAAGAGAGCCTAGAACAAAGCACAGCTTGCTCTGTGGCAACTGCAGTTGGTGTTTTGGGCCTGACTTGAGTTTCAGTATCAAAACTGAAAGCAGTAAGATGACTCTTCCCACAAGGACTCATCTTTGTCTGCAAGTAGGATGGAGGGCAGCTGGCAGAAAACGGGCCTGTAGAACTTGTGCATCAGGCTGCATGCCAAGGGTGAGTGCTCAAGCACAACACGGCTAGGCCTGCCTCTGTGGGGCAATGTAATCGTGTGGGAAGTAGCTTTTTGTGCCACTACTCTTACAGCCTTTTGCTATTTTTGGCCCCCGTGTTAGCACAAACATAGGGTGCAGCGACTTGCAGGCGGTGCCGTGAGGGACCGTCAGACAGGGGCAAAGCCCCATGGAGCTGACAGGCTGGCTGGTCTTTGACGCAGAGGGAGAAGGACGAGACCCAAGAGGGCAGGCAGGCAGGGAGAAAGAAGCTGTTGAGCGAAAATCTGAGGTCTTCTGTTTGAGGAAGGGTATTTGTGGGGGGAAGCGTGGGGAGGCAGGAGTGGTGCCGTGACCAGCTGACGGGCAGGGGCAGGAGAGGAGGGCGCCGTGGCCGAGATGCTGGGAGAGCGAGCTTAATACTGGCAGGTAAACAAGCCAGGAGAGAGCAGACATGGAGAGGACAAGGGGAGTGACACAAAGTCTGAATTAACAGTAGTCCCAATTAAAAAACAAACAACAAAAAACCAACAGGAGTTACGGCGACGAAGTTGTGGGTAAGAAGTCTGTAGACTTAAAGGGACTGGAACCGTGTTTTGCTGATGCTGGGGGAGGTGAAGGCGTCGGGAAAAGCAAGTAGGAGCGCGCCGGGAACACGAGCGGCTCTGGAAGCCCGGGAAAGGGAGGCCTCCGCAACGGTGCCGGCCGGGCGGGAGGAACACAAAGGGACCGGCGCGGACAAGCGCGCCCGGCCATTTTACAAGCGAGGGCGGTCATCATTCGCGGCCTGCAGTCTGTGAACGGGGCGACACTCGGGGCCGGGCGGGGCGGGAAGGGCCCCCGCCCCCGCGCAAGGCCCCCGACTCCGGCGCTGGGGACAGCCACTCTCGGCGGGCAGCTGCGACGGACGCGCCGCGTGGCCGCGGGCCAGGCCCGTCCCGGGCCGGCCGCACCGGGCCGCGGCGGCAGCGCCGGGCGCAGCGCGGCTCGGACCCGCGCGCCCGGGGGCGGGCGAGGGAGAGGGAGCGGGGCGGCACGCGGCGGAGCGACGTCCCCGCCTCGCCCCGCCCCCCGCCGCCGCGGCGGCGGCCGCCGCTGCGACCGGGGGGGGGCCGCACCGCTCCGGCCCCGCCCCCTCCCCCCGCCGCGGCAGGCGGAACGGGCCACTTCCCGCGCCGAAGGGGGAGCGGGGAGCGGAGCGAGCCCCGCTCCCTCCCTCGCGGCCGGGGGTGGGCGCGCGCCTGCTTCTCGTGGCTGCCGCGCTCGCCCTCAGGCGCGGGGGCGGGAGGAGCCCCGGCGCCTGCTTGCGGCAGGGCCTGCGCTGACCGCCCCCCGGCACCCCCCGCCGCACGGTTGCGGCGTGCCGGTTGGTACCGCCCCGCCTGGCGGGAGGAGGGAGCGCGGCCGTGTCTCCCGCGGCGGCGGCGGCGGCGGCTGCTGCTGCTGCTGCTGCAGGCGGAGGTGGGCTGCGGGCTGGGCGCCAGCGTGGTGGGTAGCGAGGCGCCAGACCGCCGCGGCTGAGGCGGCGGGCGGGCGGGCGGGCGGGCGGGCGAGGGAGGGAGGGAGGGCAGGCGGGCAGGCGGAGTTTGGCTTCCGCGCCCCCCGCCCCGCTTCCGCGCCATCGCGCCTTATATGCGGGGGGGCGGGCGGGCGGCGCATCCCTGTGGCGGGAGCCGTGTCGGCTGGGGAAGGGGGAGCCTCGGCCGCGGCGGGCGAAGAGCCGAGCCGAGCCGTGCGGGAGTGGGCGGGCGCTCCTGGCTGCGTGCGGCCCGGCCCGCGTGGGTACGTGCGTGGCGTCGGTGCCGCGGGTGGGGGCTGCGGGCGCGACCGTTGGGCTCCGGGGGGCTTTCGGCGGGGCGAGGGGCGGGCGCGGCGTGCCCCCGCTGCCGGTCGGTGGGCCGCCCGCCTTGCGGAGCGCGTTGTTGACGTCCCTCCCCTGTTGCCCTTGTCTCCGCTCCCCCGCCCCGGTGTGTTTATCCCGGCAGCGGGACCTCGGGCGGCTGGCAGCGCCTCGGCGGCGGGGGCTGGCGGTGCGGACCCCTCCCCTCGGCCCAGTTCGCCTGGCGGCAGCGGGCGTCACGTCGGTGGGAAAACATGAGCCGAGATTTCAAACCCGGAGACTTGATCTTTGCCAAGATGAAAGGTTATCCCCATTGGCCGGCCAGGGTAAGGCACCCCCCTCCCCTGCGGGCCGCGACGCCTCCTGCTCGGTACCTGGCCCCCGCACCCGCCCCTCCCGCCCCCCCTCCCGCCGTCCCAGCCCCGGTTGCCCGGAGCGTTTCCGAGCACCTGCGGAGGGCGACGCGGCTCGGCCGTGTTGCGCCTTCGGCCGCCCCCGTGGGAGGGCGGGCAGGGCAGCGCCGCGCTGCCCGGGTCGGAGGCGACTTCTCCATCGCATTGCAGGTCCCGCGCTCTCGTTTGCTGTTGCCCCACGCTTCTCTGTACGTCGCCTCTCCTGTAACAAATAGCCCTCTCCAGTAGTCGTTAGTTGTCCTAATTTGCATAACTTAGCTTTTAGGTGCTCTATGGTAGTGTGATGGGGGAGCTGTGCAAGCACCTCACGGTACAGTAATACTGTTCCCAAATAACTGCTCTTTTCTACAAAAGAAAAATACGGGAGTTATAGCAGGGTTACTCTTTACGTTTAAAGTCAGCTATTCCTACACTGCTTCCTGTAGGATAAGCGAAGTGTATGTGATAAGTTGTCCAGTCCTTTGTCGCATTCTCTCTGCTCCCTTGGAAGAGGCACGGCAGGTTCTGTGGCTGCTGTAGGTCATTTGCTCGTTGTGGGAATGTAGATAAAAGACCAATTATGAGATGTTTAGCTAAGATGCTGGCTTAAGAATTGTTTTGTTTTTTTTAAAGTTTATTGCCCTTTCCTTTTTGTAGCACTTGACATTTGGGCTTGGGCAAGTTACTAGCTCAGCGTAAGGGCAGGAAGTCTTGCTATTGCTTTTGCTGAAAGAGGGGTGGTATTTGGATGGAACGGAATTGTGCTTTTTACCTGTAGCACACCATGTCTCTCCTTTTAAAGAAAGTGGTCATGTGAAAAGTGTTGCTGTAACATGAAACGTGTTGTCACTTCCTATTGTTGCTAATGCTGTCTTTGATTCTGCTGTATTTTTTAACATAGAGTTAAAAAGAGATCTTCAGACCTGCTTTACTTCTCTGTAGCTTTTTTTTTTTTTTTGCTTTTTTTAATGCTTAATGCTTTTACTTAGTTCCCCCTAGACTGTTCTTAACTGTTACTGAACTTTAATTGTAGTCTGTCTTTTCCTTAGGTGGATGAAGTTCCTGATGGAGCAGTAAAGCCTCCTACGAATAAAATGCCTATTTTCTTTTTTGGCACCCATGAGACGTAAGTCCTTTATATTTAAGGGTCACATTTCTTTCATTGTAGAATGCTGTGACAAGAACTTAACGACTTGTCTGAAGGTAGTGTACTTTATAATATTCAGTAGCAGACCAGCTCTTCCTAAATTACTCTCTTTTGACAAGATGTGCTTCTCTAACATTTGGTTAAGCTATTGCAGGCAATGGTAGACCATAACTGTACCATGTACACCTTCCTCCTCCTCAGAAGAAAAAAAAAAAATCCTACCCACACTGGTATGACTGATAGGTTTTTCTTTCTTCGGTAATGGACTTTAATTATAGTCCTGTATATCCTCAAAATTCTCGACAATACATTCTCAAAGAAAGTGAAACAAGGCTGAGAACAATGAAATAGGCAATTTTGAGAAACAGACGACTAATCATGTATTGGTTATTGGGTTTTTTTTCTGGAGAGGTTTGGGGCTGTGGATGTTGGGGTTTTATAAGATCTGGAGAGGAAAATGAGGAAGTGCAGTTAGCTTTATACCTGTGAACCTGCAAAATAGCTATCTTTGGGTACTTGCAGCAATGCTAGCATTTTGCAATCATAGAACATTTGCTTTGAGGGACTGTATTTCTTCCACTGCTAAATTTGATTGTAAATATGCTGGGTTTTATGCAGTTCTGTCTTTTTGAAAATTATCATGTTACTTTATAGCATGCCTGGTTGTCTTAGTGTAGATTTCTAAGACTTCAAATTCAGTGCTACATTTGTTGTCTGGTTTGTTTAAAAAAAAAAGACAAAAAAACAAAACAAACAAAAAACCCAACCTATAATGGTGTTTTTTAGACACTGCTGTTTTTCTTAATAAAATGGCAAATGGTATGTAAGCAGATCAGAGATAGAAGTGTTGTTTATACAAGTGCTCTGTTTCTTGCATTTTCTGGACAGGTCTTGGTTTTTTTCTTCATCTTATTAAATATCTATTGAAATCTCTTTAATCTGGTGCTTCACATCTGTCTTTTAGTAAGCCATGCTAAGACAAGATACATTGCCCCTCTTGAATTAAAGAGCAAGCATCCTCTACTCTCTCTGATGTTACTTGGCTCTATTTTTAAGAAGTGATTTCCCTGTGAAAAAGATTTCTATATGCTTGGCTCATACACCCATGCGTTTCTTTAACTGTTCTCATTTTTCAGTAAATCTTTCAGTGGCTCAGTTTTTGTAGTTGGGGGATTTTTTTTGTGTGTATGTAGTTTTGTGGGTTAAAGAGGCGTTCCTGGAATTTGATTCAAGGTTGCGAGGTTTGACTCTTGTCCCTTTCTTTAAATGATAATTTTAAACAATGCAGCAGGTTACCTTTTTCTTAATTTTGTTTTTTTTCCCTAGCTGAATTTTTTTTTTTGGCAGCTGAAAACACAGTATTGCTTTGATCCTGTCCCTGGTAATATCTGTCATTCTGGATTGTACTGGAGTTTTGTGCAGTTGTAAGTAAGTTCAGGCACACAGATTGACTATAAGGGAGACAGAAAGAACTCCTTATCTAAAGCTTTAAGAATATGTTTGCAAATTTTGAGAAGCATCATGGCCAATTTTAAATTTAGCTTAGGCTCCTAAGACATGCTGGGGTTTGGAAGTTATCTTTTTTGGTAGTTTACATGGGTAAATTTGAAATGTCTATTCCTCATTCCTTGATATTCTTACAAAATAAAGCTTTATTGTGATCTGGGTTTCGTTAGGCTGTGGGTTCAGGTTTACTACATTTCAGAGATCCATACAATAGAAGATAAACTTCTTATCTCTGTTTCGTTCACATTGCAAAGTACAGGATGTTCCATGACCCAGCTGTCTTGTGGCATTTGTTCTTTAAGCATGTCGCTTACATTGTGCTCCTTAGGATGGTAACAGGTGAAACTTCCATGCTTCTTGACCTTGCTTATTGTTGCTTACGGCAGATACCTGTAAGTAACAATAGGAAGGCGCAGATCAGGTAAAAAAGGAGAATGCTGTTCCATGGCATTTAATTTTGTTTAGGTTTGTAGCTGTAAATAGTGGTGTAGTGATCCATCAGGAATTAGGTAGAGCTAACAATTTTCTGTACTTTTTAATGGGAATTAAAATAAATCTGGTAAACTTGATCTACACTGTTCTTCTCACAGTTCAAGTCACTCACCTGTGCAAAGTTAGACACTATGTACCTTCAGCACATTAGTAGTCTGTACGTGTACAATCTGTCTTGCTGTAAGTAGCGGCAACTCTAAAAATCCAGGTAACCAGTTCAATCATGCTAAAAAATCCTTCTATATAAAGGCTGACATTTTCTAGATGCGTGGACAGTTACAGTAGGAAAGGAGGAGCTATGGCGAAAAACAAAACTAAGACTTCTTACTTGGTTTTTAGGAATAATATTAATTCAGTTTTGCAGATTCCTATAAACAAGTATAAACTTCAATTGCTATTGTTGATTTTTCTCTAAGTTTTGGTAAAACACAACTAAATGTTTTGCTACCTGTGTGCAGTGAACAGATATGTGCTTCTTAAAATATGCTTTGGGAATTTGGTTGAGGTTTGTTCTGTTTGTTTCCATACTGTCTTAATGCAGCAACAGTACCCTTTCCTAAAAGAGAGTAATAAAATAGATACTATTTTAATAAAAGCTTTATTTGGATCCATTGTGCCAGTCAGTCACATCAGTGCAAATTTTGGTTAGTTACAGACAAACAGAAGGTCACACTGAACTCTAGTTTCTGGACCCTATATGTTAGGGTAATCTCTCTTAATTTTGATATTTTTGTTGTTGTTGTTCCCTTTTCTTTTTGGTACATGGATATTTAACTACAGCAACCCTGTAAACTACGTGACGTTTTCACAGTAGCTGGTTCGTGGTGTTTTTCAAAGCCTGAGCAATATGGGTAGAGGCTTACAGACCTTGGAAAAATGCTTTCCTTCAGGGAATAGGGAAGAAAGGAGGCAATGTTTCCCATTTTCATCCTGCCTGGTTTCTGTTTGTTTCCTTCCCCATCCTTTTGGTCTGGATAAGTAGGCTTTGCAGGTGCATGTTTTCCGCACTGGCTGAATCCTCTCTAACCACGTCTTGCGAAGAGGTGGGTGATTTGCAGTCTAATGTGTCACAGTGACTTGCTTAATACTTCATACACATAGGTGAGTGTTTTACTGCTGGAGTAGGAAATGTTTAAGCTTTATAGATGATGATATGTTCTTTTTTTTTTTTTTTTTTTGTTTACTACGGTGTAAGTCTCAAGTAGCGCTTTTTAAAGATGATGAAGAAAACAGGGCAGTGGAGCTTAGAAGTATCTAACTTTTCCATGAGCCGATACTTTAGAAAGCAAATATCTGCAACTTTTGAAATAGTTGGATCTAACATATATGCAATCAGACAAAGCTGTGTGTAGGCACAGAGCAAAAATAAGAATGTACCACCAAAGTGTTGTCTTTTTCTGTTAGCAGCATATGGATTGCCACAGTGAAATCCTAACTTGCCAGGTCATGAAAGTAGAGCAGGAATTAAACAGTCTTTGATGTTGTTCAGCATAAACCAGAATATTGGTTCTCAGTAATATGTTACCTTATTTTCCTGAGTCTAGCTTAGAGAAGCTAGTAGTGTGGATACTGTGACTTTGACATATAAGAAAAGCTACTAGGCTAAAAGCTTTAGTTACGCAGCTTACAGTAGGGGTAGTGCTATGCAGGAGCGTTGTTTGTTTGTCTGACAAAGATGCACAGGCAGCGTTAAGACCTCTACTACAAGAGTAGCTGAAACAAAAATCAATTTTTTTTAATGTTTACTTCACAAAAGAAGATTGGGGGAGAAACTTAAAATAAGGAACAGTTTTTAAAGTATTGGTTAAGTTGCATAAATCAAGTGATGAGGTCCTGTTGTCACACCCTGAAAAATACTGAATTAATGCTGAATTACATAGCGTACTTACAAAGATGTGGCAAGTCAGTGTACTCAAGTGTTGCTTCTTTGTGTCCAGTACACTAAAAATTATTCTTTTCTGTTTTAACTGCATTATTTTTAATTTAATAACTCTGAAAGATTTTCTTTGTTAGCTTGGAGCCATTTCTTCTTTAAATTGTTCTCTCGCCTTACATTGTCTGGATTCACGGATTCTTTATTCTTAACATTTAAGCCTGATTTTTTTCTAAGGAAGCAATTGCTCTTTCTGTTTGTTTACCAGATACTCTTGTTTTTAATTGTTCTGGGTCACAGCAGTTGGTGGTCCTATCAACTGCAATCTCAAGATGCAGCATCAGCTGTTTCTTGCCCAGATGCTCAACACCCTGGGAAGGAGGGGGTCCATATATGTGGTGGCAGTAATGGAAAACTTGGGCTGTTGAAGGCAAAAGTTGATGAAACTAAAGACGCTTATGTAGCAGAATTAGTTGTTGCAGTAGTAATGAATTTCATATCTTAATAACATTAGGTGCTTACTTCTCCTTTGAAAAAGCTAACGATTTAAAACGTGGAATTTTGTTCTTTTTGTTCTTTCACTTCTTAAGGGCATTTTTGGGACCAAAGGACATATTCCCTTACTCTGAAAATAAAGATAAATACGGCAAACCAAATAAAAGAAAAGGTTTTAATGAAGGGTTGTGGGAAATCGACAACAATCCCAAAGTGAAGTTCTCTCATCAGCAGGTAAGTTATGCGAAATCTGCAAATCTTTGTTGCTATACTGTTGCGGGGGGAAGAAGGCAATGAGTATTTCCTTGCAGTAGGGTAATGAATTATTGTTGGCATTCAACTGCAGGTTAGACCAATTTTTTTTTTTTTAATTTTATTTTTAGTTGATCTCTGGTATTAATAGCATAAGAGATGGGGGGTGTTGTTTAACTGGAGACATCTGCTTATTATGGTAAGCTCATGAGGGATCATGTTGAGAGTTTCAGAGTACAAGGCTAAGTTTAACACTTTTTACAGTACACATCAAGTTTTATTTATAACTATATATATACACTTACTTGTTTATTCTTATAGCTGTGTATATTCCTAAGATACTTACCTTTGGAACTGTGTGACTATGCTTGAAAAGAGGGTAGTTTTCTGGATTCTCAGTCACTCTACTTTCTGTCCTCTAAACACAGGTGCTTTTTTCCACAAATATCCTTGTAAGATTTCAGTACATGCTTTCTTAGTGTATTTTCCTTCGAGTGGTTGGAAGCAGTGTGATGCTTGCCTTTTGCCCCCCAACTGTAACATGATTTGCTTGATTCAGTGTTTGTCCATCAGTAGTGCCTCGTTTCTTGCCCTCTTGGTAAATCATCCAAGCTTGAACTGGAGCTATGCGGTGCTACCCATAAAAAGACCCAAATTTAATCTGAAGACAAAGAAATTGTCTTGCTCATGTTGTCTTTGCCTACCTGCTCTGAACATCCTGTAGCCTCTTGGGTTTGCTATGTACACTGGACACTGATCACGTACTGGGGCCTCTAGGCAATGCTGCAGTGACAATAAGAAGAATTGGTATCTTTTGGTATTACTTGCTCTTTCACAACATGCCAGATTGCCATTTCAGCACCAGTTAATCCCTGCTGCATAAGATATCCCAAGTTACTGTGTTTCTAGTTTGAAGGAGAATGTGGATAAAGAGTTAAGGAGTTTCTGATGTAGAGTTAAGAGATAAGATGATGTACTCCAGATGTACACTTTTTCTGCTCCAGGATATGGAAAGATGCTAATCTCCTCATCACAGTGGGAAGGGCTGTATTAATAAGGGACAGATTCTTTCTCCCACTATAAAATATGAGTCGGTACACCTTCTCACTCTTCTTTGTGACAGTTCAGGAGATATGCTCTGTGGGTGGCTGAGGCAGTTGTGAACCGTACCTGAGTTGCATGTTACCAGTCATTCTAACATGGTGAAAATCTGGGTATAAACAATCAACAGTAACAAGCTTGTCTAATATTTTGTTTCACAGCAGGAATCAGTAACTTCAATTAAGCAGTGCTCTGGGTTGCTTTTGTTGCATCTCAGACACTTGGAAATACATTTCCAGTTGGAAATACATAAAACGTGCTGCTGAGAGATGCACACAGACTGCGGGGTAGTCCTTTACCCCTTTTGAGTTCTATTCAGACACGTCAGCTTTGATGATTGCTCTTTCACAGGCTCTTTTCTGTGAATTCATCAAGTTCTCTCTAGCGCCATTGGGTTGTTCTTTGTCATTTTTTCCCCACTATTTATTAAGGAGAAAAAAAAGGTTTTCTTTCCACAAGTCATATTTAAAATCTGTTCATATAAGGGAGCCTTAAAATTACTGGAAGAGGAATCTTTTCTTAGTAGGGATGTTTTAATTGGAGTGCTATGTCCAGTTCTGGGCTATACAGTACAAGAGAGACATGAACATGCTGGAGAGAGAGTCCCACAAAGGGCCACGAAGATGATGGACTGGACCATCTCTGCTATGAGGAAAGGCTGAGAGAGCTGGGACTGTTCAGCCCTGGGGGCTCAGAGGTGATCTCATCAATGTATAGAAATAACCTGAAGTGAGGGTGCCAAGAGACAGAGCCAGGCTCTCTGCAGTGACAGTAACAGGACCGGAGGCAATGGGCATCAACATAGGAGGTTCCTTCTGAACGTCAGGATGCACTTTTTCACTGTGATGACGGAGCACTGGCACAGGTTGCCCAGGGACGTTGTGGAGTCTCCGTCCGTGGAGATATTCAAGAGCCATTTGGACATGGTCCTGGTCAGCCGGCTCTAGGTGGCCCTGCTTGAGCAGGAGGGTTGGACCAGATTGAGTGACAGAATGAACGAAGTAATGCAGTAGACTTGTGCAAATTTTCTTCTGAATTTTCACCTTAACTTTAGAAAACCTTTATTTTCATAGCCTTTTCTTTCTATCCTGTGCTATGCATTGTTAAAAGCAAGTTTTATTTGGAGCAAATCAAGCCCTTAGGATTTAGCCAGCTCTTGTTTTTCGGTTGTGAGCCGTTCTTGTTGGTGCTAAAGGAGTACGTCTGCAAATGGCTGGCTAGATTTGACATTCTGTAAAGTAAATCAGGGTGTAAAACAGGCAGAGTGAGTGTTACCTTTACTGAAATAAAACCACCAGAAAGGGTCTACTTCAGGCGTAGTTTCTTTGATCATCTTTGATATCAGGTCAATCAGTCATGAATCTTCCATGTTTTTTTCACGAAGCACTACCTTTTGGGTTTAATTCTTAGAATTGAAATATTATGTCACTGTTCTGCCAAAGATTGTAGATAAGATGGAGTAACATCCCACTTTTCCAAGAACGAGAATATTGTCCTGTGATGTTTGTTTTTTGTTTTGGTTTTACTTGTGTTGTGGTTTAACTCCAGTCAGCAACTGAGCACCACACAGCTGCTCGCTCACCCTTCCCCTGCCCCCAGTGGGATGGGGGAGAGAATCGGGGGGGGGGGGGGGGGGAAACAAACAAACAAACTGTGGGTTGAGATAAAGACAGCTTAGTAGGACAGCAGAGGAAGAGAAAATAATTACCATAATAGTAATAATAATGATAAAAGAATATACAAAACAAGTGATGCACAGTGCAGTTGCTCACCACCTGCTGACCGATCCCCAGCCCATCCCCAAGCAGCAATCACTGCCCCTGGCCAGCTCCTCCCAGTTTATATACTGA
This sequence comes from Platalea leucorodia, assembly GCF_965183815.1. Taxonomy (NCBI): domain Eukaryota; kingdom Metazoa; phylum Chordata; class Aves; order Pelecaniformes; family Threskiornithidae; genus Platalea; species Platalea leucorodia. The sequence continues at coordinate 36,200,989 of NC_138858.1, read as the reverse complement.
GCATGACATCATAGGTATGGAATAGCCCTTTGGCCAGTCTGGGTCAGCTGTCCTGGCTGTGCCCCCTCCCAGCTTCTTGTGCGCCGGGCAGAGCAGGGGAAGCTGAAAAGTCCTCGACCAGTGTAAGCACTGCTCAGCAACACGTAAAACATGAGTGTGTTGTCAACATTATTCTCATCCTAAATCCAAAACACAGCACTATACCAGCTGCTAGGAAGAAAATTAACTCTATCCCAGCCAAAACCAGGACAACTTGTTTCAGCTTATGTGCTGAAGTGAGCCTTAATTCTTTAGTACTTTGCAGGGTAACATGGTTCACAGTGATGAGACTTCAGAGGTACATTATTGCATGTTCTTGGTGGTTCCCTTGGCATTTGACTATGTTGCAGCTTTCCTCTTCGTGAGGATGTTGCCTTAGCATCCTGTTCTCAAAGCTGGAGGAATGAGTGTGTACAGTTTCTGCCTCCTAGTAATATGGGAACGATGCGTATCTGCTTGCTAACAGTCTCTGTGGTTGTCTTAATTAACAGTGAAGGGTTTTTTGAGGGGTAGGGCTTCTGGATGTTTTAGTCAGGGAAGGAAGGGAAGTTGAAGAGTGCTTGATGTAGATACTTAGTTTTATTGGGAGTTTATGGGGAAGCTTGTACCTGTTTTAAGGGTAGCAGAGTGGTTGAAATCGGCTTCTGAGGCCCCACATTCCCATCTTTGCCAAAGAGGCATACAGCACAGGCAACAAAACATTCATGTCAGAGAATTTGGCACAATTTAGCGAATTCACATAAGCTTGTAGTTATAGATTCTGATAATGAGAAACAAAGACAGACAGACACTTGGAGAAACATACCTCAGCTTCCCTCCAGCCCCCTCTGCTCCCACCTCGCTGGTCTCCAGTCCCCTCACCGCACATCACAGTCAGGCCCTTGGGCGAGGCGACGGCGACGCAGGAGACTGAGGCTGGTGTGTAGTGGTTACTTTGCTTTTGCTATTCCTCTCCGCTTACTCAGCGGCTCAGGCGTGGGCTCCTCCATGGGCTGCAGTCCCCTCAGAGCTGTGCCTTCTGCCTCTGCTCGGGCAACCTCTCTGGGCTGGAGTCTGGCTTGGGCGGCTCCTCGTGTGCCTCCTCTTCCCAGCATCCCTCCTGCCCTGGCATCTCTTTTGCCTCTGCGTCCCTCATGCCCTGCCCAGGCGGCTTCTCTGTGCGTCAGCATCCCCCTTCAGCAGCGTCTCTCCAGCCCTTCTCGGCCAGCTGCTCTTCTCTTCAGCGACTCTCTCCCGTGGTTGTTCTGGCCAGGCGCCACGCGCTCTCCGGTGGGCGCAGTTGGGTGTGTGGTGGTGGGCCAGCTCGCCGGCTGTAGAGCCAGCTGGGGCCGGTGGTGCCCGGCGCGGGGCAGTCCCGTACCAGGTTCCATACAGGTCACCGGCGCCAGCACCTGCCAGCTGTTGCCCCGGTGCAGTGTGTGAGAGAAGGTGAGCGCAGGCAGCGAGCGATCTTGGAAGTGAAGGCAAGTAGTTACGAAGACTGAGAGGAAAGGTAACATAAGTGTACAGATAGGCGAAGACACGATTTTCCCAACAACGTTTTAAAGTAGAATAGTGTATTACGGCCTAGTAGTACGTTGAAGTATTCAGTACACGTTAGCGAATGGCCCAGTGTTTTTCAGCTGAGGTCTTGGAGACGAGTGAATGTGTCTTAAGATATTCCTTGATCTCTGTTTGATCTACATACAATTCTTTGATTTTTAAAAAAAGATTTTTAGAGTTGAGTGAAGCACAGTTACTGGACGGTAGCAGGGAAGGCGGTTTAGTTGTAAGAGCGTAAAAACTCAGGGTGAATAGGTAATTTTGTGTTTGGCTGCACAGCAGATAAGGTCAGAGGTGGGTGGGTAATCACATGGAGATGTTGGCAAAATCAAGCTTTTATTCTGGATACAAGATGATATTAAAGTGACAGACTTGTCAGCTATTCATATAGAGGGATTCACTCATAATTCTTTCTTTCTTTCTATCTTTTCACTGGGCATATTTTGTCTTGGTAAGTTGTTCTGAGAGCCACGTTTTCTGTTTAACTGCCAGAACTGGCTGGAATGTTCTGAAAGCAGTATTTATACTTTGCAGATGTTGCTTGTAACTGCAAGTAAAGGAGGTGGAGGGCAGAAGGGAGCATGTGGCTTGGGCTTAAATGCAAAACCACTTCCTCAGTGGGGGGGGAAATTAAAGAGTCAGGGGAGTTCTGCCAGCTTTGTTTGAAGGAGCTAATATTTAAGACTGAGAATGCTATCCACAATGTAATGGAATAAAAAAAGAGTAATTTTGGGTTTACCTCTCTTTTTCCATGTTTTTGAATTTAATTATTTAGCTTTTATTATAATTTTTTTTCTGCTCATGTTTTCGGGAACAGGTAGTTGGCTTACTTAGGATTGATAGCTTACTTAGAAATGCACTTCTTGGCAGGAGCATCACAACTTGCATTTGACCAAAATCAACTTCTTTTTTCCAATTATACGTAAGAAAAGCCTTACATTGCACTATTTTTAGTGTGAGAATAAGTTCTTACAGCGTTACAGCTTAGAAGTTTGATAATGAAAATGCAATTTAAACTGGAAAGTGTGGAAATTAATGAGATAAGATAAGTCTTAATATTCTTGTAGTTCTAATAAGACATTCCTTAGGACGATGCTTTCTTCAGTAATGTACAGGTGGGAGAGCATGTCTCAGTATCGTTATTCTGTAGTTCAGGAAGGGATTTAGATCTCATTTTTGATGTTTTTATATTGAAGTCCCCTCCAGCTGTTAACACTCCTATCAAAGAAACTGTTCAAGAAAGCAGTCAGGAGCCTGCTGAGGGGAGTGAAGAAAAAGCAGGAGCCAAAAGAAGAAAGCCACCTGTCCCAAAAGTAAGTGTCTGAATTCGTATTTTGTTCTACCAGAAACATTTTTAAGTCAAAACCGTATTGCCAGGCTTTTACTTAAGTACTTTAAACTAACAGTGTTTTACTGTTGTAGCTGCCTTGCCTTTGCTTCTTTTCAGACATACATGTATTCTTGGCCTTCTGTATTCCTTTTAAGGTGCTGTACGTGGTTTTGAAAATGAATTTCTTTACTAGTCTATATTTATAAATCATAATACACTTAAACTAAATTCATACAGTACTTCCTAGGCAAGAGAAGGTGGAAATCATCACCAAGATTTAGCTTTAAGTTTTCCTTTCTGTTTTTGAAGACTTTTTAATATCATGGCAGGTATGACCATCTCTTTCAATTATGACGGTTTTTTGTTGAAAAGCTTAACAGAGCATTAGGTTCTGTCTGGGCTGAAAGGGTTCTTCAGTGTATTTGCCTGAACAGATTATAAGAATCAGTTTGAATTAGGCCATAGTAGACTAATTAGGATATAAATGGATGTAACGGATTTCATAGCTGTATGAATTGAACTCTGAGTCAGGAATGTATCTGTGAGTGATTGCTATACAGTAGTTCGTGTAGCTTCTTTGCCTTTTAAATGTGTGCATACCTTAGAATCCTTCTGAAAAAAGATTGTGTTCTCTTTAAATATATTGTATTCATACTAAGAAAATGCATTTCTGTCTGAAACATGTATTTCAGCTTCCTGGTGCTGTACATAGTTCATACTGTAAGAGGTGAACCTTCCTAGCTTACTGTACGCTTAATGATATTAGTATAGCACACTGCTTTGTACTTTCTCTGTCCTTGAATGTTTTGTTTTGTTCATGTGGGATTATTTTTCATATGGCATGGAAAAGATGTTGTGTGTCATCTCTTCTCAGTTTTTTTAAGGAGAATAGAATCCTAAAATGACAAAAATTGTGATGCAGATGGGATTGATACATTTATGGTATCTCATTTATTTTTAACTCATTTCTGGAAATTACTACTGTACAGGATGAGCAGTGCCCTTAAATTGAGTGTCAAACTATTTTGAGTAGACTTGACTTAATTCTGACTGTTTTCCTTTTGGTTATTTGCCAAGATTTAACGTAGTTTTTCTGTAGGAGTAGCTGGCTGTCCTTTAGCATTGATTCACAGTTGCAGCTGAAGAATTTGCAATGTGTCAAACACATAGTGGATGTTCCTCATGTAGGATTAGTGTCTACTAGCTGTAATAACTTGGTTTTTTCAAGAGGGAAAAAAAGACCTTTGATGAGGGCGGGGGGGGGAATAGTGTACTGGTAGTACACTGATAGACAATGTCGAGAGTTGTTTTGATGAGTTGGAGACTGTGGAGTTATTGATGGGTTATTTTTCCCAACTTCTTACTGCATGGAGTGTTCCTTAGTTTAGTACCTCCACTTGTGGAAGGTAAGTGTGATTTGAGTTGTGTCAGCTATACTTTAGGAGCACTCTTTAATTTGTAATTTCCTGGTAGTATTAGTAAACCAGTGCTGCTCTTACTTCTTGCCCATGCACACTGCTGAGAAAAGCATTTGTTCCCCAGCATTTGCTACTGCAAGGGGAAAACTTTTAAACTGGACTGGTTCAACGGTTTGCTTCACACTGAATTTACGCAGCAAGCAACATGTGCTAGTGGGGGTGGCAATGACTTAAGCTTCATGTTTCTCCTGGAAAGTGTTTTCAGGCTGTCCTGACCTGGCACTGTGAAAGAGAAACAGGAAGACATAAAAGCTGTTGAAGCACAAAGATGGAATGGAAGATCCTGAACAGATCCTCTTAGTAGATTTCTGTAATTAGGCTCAGTCAGTTACAGTTCAAGGCAAAATATGGAGCAGATTTACTCCTTTTCTTTTGATACTAATGTAGCTGTAACATTCCTTCAATCAGTTGTACTCTGGTTTCGTGTGGTTTTAGTGGACCAGTGATTCTTCTGTCTTAAAGTTGTAATCTGTAAAAAGACTCAGGTCTTCAAGTAATTAGAAATATTGCATGACAGCCTTGTGCCTGCGTTGCTTTATTCAGTGTTGAAATTTTAACAACTGTAGCTACTTTAAAAACAAATTTCACTAAAGGTGGCTTGCAAGTGGGATAAGGCAATAGTATTAAAGTTGAGAGAACGAAGATCTAAAAAACATGCACATACATAGGCTGCAAGGAAATGTTGATTATTTTCAAGTAAACTATTACAAATTCTTGATTTTTCAAGTCTTAACTGCTCACCTAAAACAAAAATCAGCAATTTAAAGTTTAAAAAAAGCCCAACAAAACAGGAAAAAAGGCATAGATTAGATGACACCAATTATCACTAATTACTATCTCACACAGCACGTTTGTGGTCTGTTTACCACATTAAGTCTTTGTTTACTAGAGTGATACTCTTTGCTAAGTGTGGTCTATGACTCTGATATCCATCTGTATGTATAGATAAACAGTGATCCAAATGAATCTTGGCATGAACACTTAGAAGTACTCATGTAATGGTGATACGGTGAAAAAGTGTAGTGATGTTATCATGAACACAAAGTGGAATTGAAATTCCACCATAGTACATTGCTGTATTTTGACCTGTTCTGACAACTATCTGCAATCATGTACTGGAGAAAGTGGTCCTGCCGTAGGCTTTTCATGTGTACCTAAGAAAGAAGTGTATCTACAGACTTAAACTAAAGTGAAAAGCAGCTTGATGGTTATTAGTGTGTTCTCTTTTCACTAGGAAATACTTTTTTAATGCATTTTTTTAACTCTGTTGACTCCCTTTGCAGTTATCCCCTAAAGAGGATAATAACTTACCTACAGAAGCTGAAACAGAAGAAAAGGAGATGGATACTTCAAAGGAAGATGACCTACCTTCTGAAAAAAACAGTAAAGAAGTATGTGAAAGCTTTTTCAATGTACCAGAGAACGTTTTAACATTATGTCGATTGATGTAAATCTGTTACTAAGAAGCTACAGTTAATAGTACTGTGGCAGTCTCAGGAGCTGTTTAATTATATAAAACTTCCTATGTGTTTGCTCATGTTTACATTGAAGTTTTCATCAGAGAGGAAACTTTGTCTGGCTTGTCTGTAAGTTCAATTAAAACAGGTGGAACAGTGTGATTTTTGTCATGTACTCTGTATTGCAAATGTACTTATTTAAAGGACTAAATGAAGAGTTCAGACAGATTACAACATGACTACATACGTTTATCTGAAACAGAATATGATTTAGTACTTACTTTATTTCTTATCTTGCAGAAAAAAATCCTGATTACCAGATAATCAGGATTTTCATAATTTAAAAGCAGGAGGTGTCTTCATATATTTTATGGGATTCTTGTCTAAATTATGTGCCAGAGGCTTCGGTTGTGGAAAAAACCTAGAATCATTTAAAATATATCTTTGTTTTGTTAAGACTCTTAGCACCATTTTTAATCTTCACAGGATGTGGTGAAAACAAATGATGCTTCTATTCCTAAAGTTGCTAGAAGAGGAAGAAAAAGAAAGGTAACAATATGTTTAATTACTTCACCTTACTGGAGTTTTTGGATGTGATGGCACTGGATCTTATTTTCTTTAATGACAGATTATGCATAAAGTTGAAGTGCTTGACACCCTATTCCCCGCTTTCAAATGGCTGAAAGATTTGTGGGAATGAAAGTTTTCCCAGAGGGTGTTTTACACGTCTTAATTCTGTTTGAACTTAGTGTAGAGTAGGGAGTTCTCTTTTCCCAAACAGTCCATTGCAAATAAGAAAAACTAAGATATAAACTGTTGCTAGACCGCTAATAAAATTGTCTCTTTTGAAGCTCAGAAAATTTTTTAACATCTTCATCACACTGAACTACACCTTTTCATGAGGTTGTGATTTTGTGGTCTCTTCAACCTGGGAAAAAATTAAATTACTTTGAAAGAGACAGTCCCAGCTGCTTGCTCAGCATGCTCCAGCCTTAATGTTCATGTGGTCACACAGCAAACCAGATCAGGGCACTGACCCAATTGAAAACTAGATTAAAGTGGGGCAAAGTTTAATTTTAAGTTGAAGCCATTTAACTTGCAGCATTAGTGCTGACAGCAGGGATGGGATGAGTGCGAAGTAACTGACCTTAGTATGTTTGTCACAGATAAGTAGAGTGCCAAGTATCGTTTGCTTCACACAAAAGAAAGATACGTGTTTGGATGCTCTTGCAAAAATGACTTGAATATTTAAAAAATATAACTTAAAGAATACCTTATTTAAAAAAAAAAAAAAGTAAATTTTATAAAAATAAACCTAAAATAAAATTCAAAGAAAGCTTCTACTCTGAAACAGTAAGAAGTTGAAAGCATATCTATGACAATGCATACATGTGATTTTATCTTGTAAATGGGCACAGATGACACACACACAAAAAAAGGCCTCATTCGTTACTTTTTGAAAAAGTACTCAAATCCTATGGCTTGGTGTTTTTTCTTTTGTCTTTGTTTTTGAGGTGGGTTTTTTTGGCATCATAAGGCGCTGCAGGCCTTAGAACCGATTTCGTCCGTCACATTTACTAGCTTCAGCTGACAGACTTGTGTTTGGCACGTGCTGCATATTGCAAGGGATTTAACCAGAAATTTGCATTACTACAGGCCGTTGCTGAACAGAAAAACATAATATTTCAAGGGATGTGGTGTGTGCTTGCAGGTCAGAAAAGAGGGTTGGCTATGCAGTTAAATGACTTTGAATGCATTTCTTATTTGCCTTAAGAAACATGGTGTTTTCCTGGGATTGTAAAAGAGCATTCTAAGAGGTATTTTTCTGTTTTCATTTAAACAGTCTTTTTGGAGACTGATGGAAAGCACAGTTAATATAGGAGGTGTACCTCTACTCTGTTCTAGATTTAAGTTTGTCTCTGTTCTTCAAAATTGCCTTTTTATCATAGGTGCTTACAAAGAATATTAAGATAAATATGTATTTGCCCATAACTTTTCTGTTTCTGCTAGCTGATGCTGCTGCATCCAGGATGCTAAACTCTGAATTTGGGATTTTTCTCAATTCTTTTTATCTGTATGTATGGATATGTAATGTTTCTGCAGGGAGACATGTATCCTTTCATCAAGATCTTCTCTTGTCATAAGTTCTATCTGTCTTTACAACCTAACCCCTGCAAAATGACTAGGTAGATGAAGGTCATTATGTCGAGTTAGTGCAGGTCAACGTGCAATTTTTCATTGCAAATAATTGCCTATAGAGCTAGAAGCAGGTGTTTTTCTGAATAGTTCCATCTACTGGCTTGATACTTTGATGCAATTAGGGGAGATGATCGCATCTAAAAGAAGAGTATTTGTATATAGGGGGGAGGAAATGAATTTTCCTGCTTAAAACTGGTTTTTCGCATGCTGTTGCGGTGATCTTAAAAATACTTAAAAATAATCTTTTTCCTTTGTTGTACCAAGATAGTGTATTGTTCTGAAGATGAATGGGCTGGTTGAAATGATATGAAACATGGCTATATCAGGTAGTGATGGTATGGAGAGGGTGAAATTAGTGATATTTAAATATAACATGTTACTAAATTTGGAAACTTTTTTCATGTGTAGAAGCAATAGTGTAATAATGCATTTCTAGTAGTTTAAAACTGTTGTTTGAGAAAGTAAGAGAGAAATTGGTGCCCTGTGTTTTTTCACTTGTGAAATTCATTCTTTAAATTAGGCTGAAAAACAAGCTGAGGCTGAGGAAACAACAGCAGTGGCAACGGCAGCAGTGGCAGCGGCAGTGGCAGCAGCAGTGGCGGCAACAGCTCCTGTGCCAGTGTCTCCAAAAGTAAGCCCTAAAAGAGGAAGACCAGCAGGTAACTTTTAAAAGAAAGATTTAATTTTTTTCATCAAAGAAATACATTAGCAGAATTAGTCAGGGAGCTGTCTCTTTCCCCTGAAGGACTACAGAGTATTTTCTCATGCTAAAGGCAGTCTTTGCTAATAGATTGTAATGAGAAAACACGTCATCTCAAACTGAAGAATTTAGGACATAAATGGATTTAAATTGTTAGCATTAATACTCAGTCCTCTAAATAAGACTCATTGGTTTTTTGGTACAAGTATTGCCTTTAGAAAAGCCTTCATAGAAGGCTGCTAAATTATAGATGTACAATAAGAGCTCTTCTTGCATTGTTGCTCCATAAAGGTTTATATTTATTGAAGGTCTATAAAATACTTCAATTGTGTTTAGAATATCCATAAAACACAAGGAAGAGAACTGCAGGGACACAGAACCTGTAGGTGGAGCTCAGAGGACAGTAAAAACACACAGAGAGCTGGAAAGACTTGTTTAAAAAGATATTTAAGGCAGTCTGTGTAGATTGACAAACAAATAAAAAGAAGATATAACTGCTTTTTTTAAAATGTATAATTAGAACCATATGGTGATAATTCCTGCAGTGCTTGTTTCTTTCGAAGTAGCAATCATCTAATTCATAGGAATTTTTGCAGTAATCTTGCAGATATTATTGAATTGATCATTAACCACTACATCAGAAAACAGTTCTTGCAGCAGTTATGTACATTGTACAAACATCTAGTCTGGGAAACATAATTTATCTCATCTGTTTCTGCTGACAATATGAAAATGACTTTTAGAAAGTGCAACCAGTTAACTAGACTTAATTACTTTTGCCTTGGAAGCTGTGAGGACATTACGTATTATTTGAGCTTCCCTCTCTCCCTTTAATTGCATGTGCTAAACGTGCATTTTTAATATTTGTATGTGTTTTTATCTTTACAATTTTTTGTTTGTTTGTTTTTATAACTACTGTCTGTAAGAGCAGGAAAGGATCTATAAGAGATGCTTTCACCCCCTGTATAAAATGCCTTTTTATAAGATGTACTATGACGCCTTTCCTGGTGTTGATATGATGTATGCATGCAAACACCAACAGGAGTTTAAACACTGAGTATTAGGTCTCCTAACCACATGTTCACTTTGGTATCGGATGAGCACTTGAAGGCTGTGAGTGCCAGGAAGTCAGATGCACTATTTGTCTTATTCCTAACAATGTGGTGAATCTGAGGAAATGCAAAAGTTTTGCTCTGTACTGTAGTGTGGTAGAACTTCTTGACAGCGGTTTGTTATCAAGAAAAGTGGTGGAAGCCCCAGGATACATCTAAAAATACTGGCAAACAGGCTGCATAAATGTGGACACTAAATGACTTCTTTCCATTCTCCTGATTTCAAACTTTCTCTCATTTCAGACTTGTTCATGTTAGTTATGCAACATGTGAAACAAATCCTAACTGCACAGAGTGCAAAAAACCACAAGAATTGGTAGTTGGAGCCTGTGGCTAAAAAAACACCAAAGTTTAATTTACCAATTCGCTAAAAAAAACTACCAACACTTTTAATTTTTCAAAGAGATCTTGATTAAAGCTTGGTACTCACTTAACACTTGAATTTTTTATAATAACAAAGTCAGGGTATATATTTTGATTTTAGTGTAGCTTCTGTCTGTTGGGTAAGAATCTTTCCTCATAGATAAGGAGCAGATAAGCATAGATAAGGTGGCTGTGGACTAACTTGTTATTTCTGTGTAAATACTAGCTTCTGAAGTAAAGGTTCCAAAACCAAGAGGGAGACCCAAGTTGGTGAAACCACCTTGTCTTTCCGAGAGTGACTCGTGAGTTATGTTTTGTTTCTTAATATAAAGCTTCTTCATTGTAAACCATGTTGTTCCTTATGTTAAGACTTCATAATTAGCACTGAGTTCCTGACAGGTTTTTGCTTCTTCAGCATTCAGTACGAGTTACTGTTTGCTTTGCTGCTGTTACTTATAGCTGAGGTAATTAATACATGGTAACTCAAGGTAGTACATTTCTGGAACAAGAAACGGAAGATTAACCTTCCTAACTTGTAAAATCTGTGTAAAATTCCTTCTATAATTGTATGCTGGGTGAAGAGGAAAATATATTTATGAAGAGAAGAGACAAGATCATGCAAAACTAAAATACTGCATTTTTTTACATTTTTGTTTCAGAAATCTGTTTTGATGGAATTCCAACACTATTTGTTACCGAAATTTTGGTTTTTTACCCTCTTCAGTTCTTATGTCCTTAGCGGTTCTAGTAACTGAAGGAGAAGTTGAGCGTTAGCATAGTGTTTTGTAGATTAGCAGATGCACAGTTTCAGTATATGTACACCTTAAGTATACTTTATAAAACTAGTTTACAGTGTGTGCACTCTTGGTCCTGCAGACGTGTGTGTGAAGAACTTCTGAGCATTAACTTTTTGGTTTTGGATCTGTGCACGTATATTAATGATAGCTTCATTAGGGCCTCCCTACTGTTATTTATTTCTTTTTTTTGTATTGGTAGTGGGCTATAATTTTAGAAAAAAGACTGAGTGTTTTTCAAGAGTCATTAAATGAACTGAGAGTGAATTAATTTCATAATTTTTAATATTCTGTGGTTTAAAAAAAAAAATCAACTTCCTTAGTTAGAAGAATGTGATGTTTTAAACTCACTGTAGATAACGGATATGATGTCTTAATGCTGTTCATGTTTTAGTGTTAATGAGGAGGAGAAGGCAAAGAAAAAAGGACCAGAAGAAAAGCCCAAAAAGCAAGGGAAAAAAGATGAGGAAAGTCAGAAGGAAGAGGAGAAATCAAAGAAGGAATTTGACAAAAAGGAAGGGAAGAAAGAGGCTGAACCAAAAAGGAAAAATGCTGCAAAAGTGGGTTCTGCATCAGCTTCTGATTCTGAAGATGATGGAGAAGAACCAGAAGGTGACAAGGTATAATTTTGCTTTCCTGATATATTTATTACAGAAGCAAGTAGTATCACTGAAGATCGTTCTTGAAGTTAATGCCAGATCTTAGTAAAGCTTGGAGCCCTGTGGCTGGCAATACAGAGATATATAGAATAAAAGTTGCAGAAATTAATTTTGTCAATTCTTTCAGGAACTTCTTTGGTGTTTTCTAAGAAAAGCATCTTTTCTAAGACACTTTTCGTTTTAACAAAGGATTTAAAGGTAGCAGTTATTTATTTTGTCTAAAGGCTTTTTCCATCTATGTTCCTCGGAACACAGACTTTTTTTTCCTTGGGTGCGTCAAAGAGAAATTTGGCTTGAAATCAAGTTTTTGAAAGTTATAAAGCTGTCCTAGCCAATCATTTGGAACCTCTTCATCTTTCTGGTGCTTAGGATATTTGCCTTCTATTAGAAAAGGAAAAAGGGAGAAAGGACTAAAGAAACTCAGAACTTACCAACATGTGGAGGTCTTGCGTTTAGTGGTGGGGAAAGCCAGCTCTTGTCAGGTTGTTCCATGGAGCAAAGTTGCTTCAAAGATACTTAATGTAGGTAGGTTTACCTGTTTACAGAAACAATGATTTAATAATCTTGCTTTTCAGTAATCTAAAGACTCCTTTTCTCTTTCCAATCCTAAAATCCTAAATAAAAACAGAAGAAAAAAGGGGGAAGAAGCTTTCAGGCAGCTCATAGAAGAAGCATTGTGAGAGGCCAACATGAGAGGGAAGTAACAGAAAGAAAGCGTAAGCAAGAAGAACAGACGGAATCTGAATCGTGAGTATGTTTTAACATGTGATGTCCACAAGCTGTAGGAGTACTCTGAAACAAACAGGAGGAGACAATATCCAAAAAATTCCAACCTGGTTTGCGCTGTGTTCTGTTGTTCTCTCCCCCCACCCTTTTTTTGTCTATTTTAACTTCTTTTTAAGTGGAGAGTAAAAATCTCCTCTAAACCAGTATGTCCTGTTGTGGGAGGATGGGAAGAATTGAACCTAGAAATTAAGCGCTGTCAGTCTTTCAGTGACTTTAGAATTTCTAGCAGAAGACAGCTGGTGGGTTCTGTTAAGAGGTAACCTAAGAACATCCATGTGAAAAGGAATCAGTGTGAAAAACTGTTGAGGACTGCCATATATTTTTCTTTAAGTTTTGGACACATTAGATTGAGAACTGGTAGGACCTGTTAATCCATGGTTATGGATTTTTGATCAGGTTGTGGAATGTGTAGGGTTATCTGGAAAACATTTCCTTCTCTGTCTGGCAGCTGGACCACACGCTGTCAGACAGAACAAGGAAAAAATTAAGAATTATTCTACTCTAGCATTGCAAAGCCAGTTGAGAGATACCAAGAGCAGTCTGCATTTGGAAGATAAATTACCATAAATGAATCAAGCATAAGAATGGAGAGAAGATCCTGCCAGAAACTGGGGGGGTGGGACAATAGGAAGAAATCTGACTCACTCTCAAGAGCTGTACTGCAAATGGGGGAAGAAGCCGCCACCACAAGAGCATGATGTTCCCATCCTCACAGTTGGTGGGAGGGCGGAAGAAAGGGAGAACAAGGTAAAAATTTGGAGGAAAAGGAGGAGGATAACGGTCCCCTTCACCCAATAACCACAAAACTCTACCTTTTTTCACATTCATTAACAAGAATCTAGTTTGTTTGGGTTTTTTTATCCTCTAGCCCTTTCTTCTCCTCTTCTTCCTGTCGTTTCTTCTCTGGAAACCCAACATAATTACTCTACTTGCCTGTAGCAAACCTAAGCATTTCCAACTCCAGAGATGCGAAATTGTCCTTAGCATCTTCGCAGCTCTTGATATATCACTATTTAAATCTGACATATGCTGATTGATTTCTGCAATCAAACTGTCATATATTGATTTGGTTATAATAATCAAATCTCTTCTACTTTTAAGTAGCTGTCATATTTTATGCATTGGAGGGTAGATAAAGCTTTATTTCGGTGAGATAGTGAGTAGTAGTTAATGAATGCATAATGACTTTAATTATAGCTGATGACTAATACCACAAAACTCAATATTGATAAAAAGTAAAAAAACTTCTTTTTGTTCTGTCTGTCTTCAAGTTCCCCTACTCATACACTGAATATAGGCTGATACCTTTTTCGGTTACTTTTCTCATCAGCATAGTTTCCATTTTCTGGTCTTTGTACCTACTTCATTAACATTTATTTAAGTCTAGTCACCGTTCTGTACATACACAAAGTTTTCATGTACTGTTTAAACAGCATGAGCTTGTGCTGCCAGTTGAAGTAAAAGTCTTACGTGCTTGAAAACTGTTGATTCTGTAACTAGATAGAGTATGAAGAGAACATGGAAGATGATGGACATGCAGGCGTGGATATTTTATGGATGCATATTACTATGACAGGAAGAAAATGAGTCACAGAATATTTAGTCATGATGTGCTGAAATATGCAAATTCTAAAATGAGGCTTTGAAACCCCTCAGTAAGACAAGACTGAGGAATTGCTAAACCAGGGCTCATGATCTCTGAATAAAGAGTTCAAAAGCTTGTTTGAAAGACTTCTGCCTGCCTTCATCCTGTAACTGCGATGGAGACAAGTTTTGCTTTGTTTTTCTTGAGTCCCAGCATTATTTTTAGTGATACAATTAGAGAAAGAGCCAGGAGATTTCAGTGAAGTTGTAATAAATCTTTTTCCTTTATTACTATTTGCTCAAGAATATTTAAATTATCACTGATACCTTTATGATCAGTTGTAGGATACTTATACTGTTATAATTAATTATATGAGAAAATAAGTCACATAGAAACTGATTATGACTAATTGATCTCTCTGTAATTCCCCATGGTAATGTTAAATAGTTTTACTCTTTTTGTCATCATCATAAAAATACTTTATTTCTCCATAAGTTAGTTCTGTACAGTGCTATTTTACCAATTTGTACATGCAACCAAAACAAAATACAGTTTAGAAATGTGACTTGTTTTTAAAATCCTTTAATTTGCTGCTTCTAGGGAAAGCCAACTGCCAGTATGGAGGATTTATCAGCAGTATCTCAGCTGACTAATTTTGTTAATTTATTTCAGTTTCTGAGAACCAGGGTTTGGCTCTTTGTGGCTTTTGCATGCTAATGTTTTACTGAAGTAATACCTCAAAACATTGCATCTCATCTAAAAATTGGGGAAAAAAAAAAGACGGAAAAACAGACTTTACAACATTGTAAAAACACTTTAACATTTTTGATAGGCAGAGTAAAGAAGAAGGCAAGAAAACAGAAGTTAAGAAGATGGAGAAGAAGAGAGGTTAGTTTAAAGAAGCTAAACAGTATTTTTGGTCAACTTAAATTTTGAACAGAATTATCTGCCTCGATAAGATAATTTACTGCTAAGAATGGCTTTGGGGTCTCAGTCCAAGATGTTTGATCCATGACTGCTTCCTTCAGGTCTGTGCAACAGTGCGTTCTTGTTCTTCTATGTTGTTTCTTCAGTGCAGTAGAACAGGTCTTATCTATTGCCTTTTTACTCAATGATCCCTTCTGTTTGTGAACAAGAAACAAAAGCTGTTACTCTTTGAATCAAATCACTTTAGTTCTTACCTTCATTTTTTCCTTTCTATCTTCTCATAACACAATAATCCAAGGGACCTCTTGAAAGTATTTAGATACTACCTCTTGCTAAGCAAGAGGCTTGCTCTTCCTAAGCAAGAGGCTTAGATTCAGATTACTGTGGTCTTGTCTACTAACCCAGACTTGCAAACTGACCTTCATAGGGATAAGTCGTTCCTTTTTTAGTACTCCCATCCTTAAGGGCAATCCAAACCACTGGCTGTAATTTGTAGTATAGTACAGATCCAGTAGCATGGACTCCAACCCAACCCAGTGTTGGCAGAGGGGAAAAAAAAAAAGTATCCAAACCCATCCAAGACAGATTGAACTTGAAGGAAACTGTTTGCGGTACTGTTCAGAATGCATACCACTTGTGTATGAAAAAATCCAAACAGGCATTTGGCGTGTGAATTGGAGACGGACATGTTCATTCACCTTGCACACCTGCTGGAGGATGTGTACTGGGAACATTTGGTTTGGATGGATTTGGACTGTAACTTGAATAATGTCCAGTTTACTGAAAACATCCAGGTGTCCTGTCATTAAAGGTTTTCCAGTTTTGTAACTCTTAGTATTTCTTGAAACTCCTTTTAGCCTGGCCCACAAGTAGAGGGTGACAGCTGTATATTGAAGTAGAAAACTATTTTAAGTTTGTAACTCCTAAGGAGAAAACTATGTAGGTTGCTAATAGTGTCCAGTTTTAAAAAGCTGCGTACTTTATTTCTGATAGTAAGGTTTGTGGTGTATTTATGTGTGCACCTGCATGGTTATCTGATGTAGAGTGCCTGCCCATATTTTTCTGCATGCTGGATGAAGTTCAGATTTGTAGAAAGGCTTCTACGACAACAAACCTGTTGAGATTATGAAATATTCATGCATACTATTTTTTATCTTCAGAAACATCAATGGATTCTAGGCTTCAAAGGATACATGCAGAAATTAAGAACTCCCTGAAAATTGATAATCTTGTAAGTATTTTTTTTTTAAACTGATTTATGTGTACAATTCCAGTAGGAAATACTTGGCGCGTGTGTGTGTGTGTTTAATTAATATTCTGAGAATGAACAGAATTTTTTCAGTTTGAAAGATAACTGCTGCTTAAATGAGGTTACTGTGGACATTAAAAGATCGATGTCAGCAAGTAAAATCGGTTTTGTTTGAAAATATTTCATAATAAATTATTTACCAGAAACATTCAGCCAAAATTCTGTCAAATAAAGCATCTGTGCCATTTCAGCCTGAGCCATGCAAAAGAAGGACATAATGAGTGTAGTAGTGGCAGACTGCCCGATGCAAGGGAACAGGCACCAATGATACGGTCAGGGGAGACCTGCAAAGTATCAAGCATGACTCTGAGGGTGATGGTCAAGGTATGAGGACCCAGGTGGTGGTCCCTTTCTTGAGGAAAGGGCTTATGAAGGAATGGATAGGACTGCTAGGAGGTGGTAGGATCCACCCACCTGATCGGGGAAAAAGTATTGCTGCCAAGAGGCTAGCCAGCTTGATTAAAGAGCTTTAAACTAGGAAGAATAGTGGAGGGGAAAGTGAGGAAGTGGTGGAACAGGATGGCAATCCAATGATGCAGGGCGATGTAAACAGAATTGGCCTTGTAATCCACATAATTCCTCAACAGAACAGGACTTAAGTGGCATCAGCACGAGCATATGCACAGAAATGAGGAAGTGCTGGCAGCACAGCATTATGAGTAAAGCTCTCATAGCCTTTCTGGAAAGTCAGGACAACTGGGTGCCTCTCTGAAGTGACTGTACACTAACGCACACAGCATGGGGAACAAACCAGAGGAACTGGACATCTGTCTGCATTTGCAGGTTTCATTGGCATCACAGAGATTTGGTAGGATAGGTCACGGGACTGGAGTGTTGCTGTGTACAAATACAGGCTCTTTAGAAAAGACAGGCACTGGGAGGATGAGATGCGGGGTAACTTCTATGTGAAAGACTAGTGGGAATGTGTCGAGCCCTGCACTGGGACAGAGCTCAGCCAACTGAGAGCTTACGGGTCAGGATTAGTGGGCAGACCAATATGGGTGATGGCGTGAGGATGTCTACTGCAGATCACCTGATCAAGCAGAAGTAAAGAATGAAGTCATCTTAAAGCAGTTGGGACACACCTCTGGTTCAAAGGCTCTGGTCCTCATTGGAGGCTTGAACCATCCTGGTATCTGCTGAAGGGACAACATGAAGATTCTACAGCAATCCAGGAAGCTTCTAGAGTGTGACAGCTTCCCAACACAGGTTATCAAGCAGCTGACACAGGAGGATGCCCTGTCAGACCTGATTCTTATAAATAGGGAAGATCTGGTCAGGGATATGAAGGTCACAGGCAACCTTGGCTGCAGTGACTGAGACCGTGGAGTTCAGGATCCTGGGAGGAGGGAGCAAGGCAAAAAGTATCACAGCCTTCGGCTCAGGAGAGCAGACTTTGGCCTCTACAGGGATCTGCTTGGAAGAATCCCTTGAGAGATCATGATGGAGAGAAGAAGGGACCAGGAGATCTGGCTCACTTTTAAGGATTACCTCCTTCTCAAGATTGATCCATCTTGACAAACAGGAAAGCAACCAAACGTGGCAGGAGGGCTGCATGAATGAACAAGGAACTCCTGACTATAGTCAGGACACAAAAAAAGGAAGCATACTGGAAGTGGAAGCAGGGACAGAAATATGCAGACACTGTCTAAGCATGGAGGGATGTGCTTAGGAAAGCCAAAACTCAGCTGGAGTTAAATCTGTGGAGAGGAATGAAGGACAACAAAGCTTCTTCAAGTACCTCACCAGCAACAGGAAGACTGGGAAGGTATGGGCCTTCTGGTGAACGGGGTGGGGGATCTAGTGAAAAAGGATAAGGAGAAGGCCAAGGTACTCAATGCCTTCTTGACCTCAGTTTGCTCATACAATTCCTTCAGGGAATCCGAGGTCCGTGAGACCAACAAAAAGTCCAGAACAGGAAAGACTTGATGCTCAGTGGACAAGGATCAAATTAGGGAACATTTAAACAAAGTGGGACCTGATGCAGAATAAACTGAAGAGTGCTGAGAGATGTCATTGTGCATCCACTCCGTTTTATTTTTGAAAAGTCACAGTGATTAGGGGGAAGCTCCTGAGGACTGGAAGAAAGCAAATGTCACCCTCATCTTCCAGAAGAAGGATCTGGGAAACTGGGCCAGTCAGCCTTGCATCAATCCCTTGGAAGGTGATGGAGCAAATCTTCCTGGAAACCGTTTCCAATAATATGAAGGATAGTAAGGTCTCTGGGAGTTGTCAGCATGGGTTAATGAAGAGGAAATCACGCTTGACCGAACTGACATCCTTCTGTGAGGTGACTGGCTTGGTGGATGAGGGATAGCAGTGGATGTTGCTTATATTAAGTTTAAAAAGGCTTTTGACACTGTCTGTCGTAACAGCCTCATAGACAAACTGATGAAGATTGGACTAAACAAGTGGGTAGCAAGGTGGACTGAAAACTGGTTGAACTGCAGGGCACAAAAGGCTCTGACGAGTGGCAGTGAGTCCAGCTAAAGGCCAGTCACTAGTAATCAATATTGTTAAAACATCTTCATTAATGACAGGGATGATGGGACAGACCACACCCCTAGCAAGTCTGCAGATGATACAAAACTGAAAGGAAAAATTTGATGGGTGTGCAGCCATCCAGAGGGACTTGGACAGGCTGGAGAAATGGGCCAACAGGAACTTCATGAAGTTCAGCAAAGGTTCAAGTTCTGCCTATGGGGAGGAATAACCCCATGTAGTAGCACGGGCTGGGGACTGACTGGATGGAGAGCAGCCTGTCAGAAAATGCCCTGGAGGTGCTGGTGGACACCAAGCTTACCACGAGCCAGCAGTGTGTTCTTGTGGCAAAGGTGGCCAACAGCCTCCTGGCCTGCATTAGAGAGTTGCCAGAACGTGGAAGGATGTGTGATGACTGCCCTCTACTCGGCACTGGTGAGACACTGGATCCTGTTTTAGGCTCCCCAGTACAATAGAGACACGGAGGTATGGTAGGGAGCCCAATAAAGGGCCACAAAGATGAATTACAGGCTTGCAGCATCTGTCATAGAAGGAGGCTGAGAGAGCTGGGAGTGTTCAGCCTGGAGAAGAGAAGGCTGAGGGGGGGATCTTCTCTATGTATGTAAATACTTGAATGGAGTGTGGAAAGATGACAGAGCCAGGTTCTTCTCGGTGAAAGGACAAGAGGCAGTGAATGGTGATGTCAATACAGGAAATACTGCTTAAACATTAGAAAAAGCTTTTTTACAGTGAGGGTCATCAAGCACTTACATATGTTCATCTAAATTGTTACACCTTGGAATGCACTGTTAAGGTTGGGTAGTGAAAACACACATAGGGAAGGACTAGAGCTGTATCTTTTTTTTTAAGTCTATTTTAATTTCTATGCCTTTGGTGCTTTAGAACAATATTACCAGTTCTTCTGAATTCAAGGTTATTTGTGCTTTTGTTGTTTTTGTTTAGTTTTGTTTTTTCTCTGACTGAAACTTCAAATCATGAGACCAGACCAAAAATACTTTACCAGTCTCTCTCTTATTTGAAGTTCTAGAGGAGGTGCAAATCTTCAACAGTCCATTTCCATTTACACAACTGGAAAAGCAAATAAAAGGCTTCATTCCATTTCTGCCTTTATCTACTGCTGAAGACAAGAAAATTCTTGCTACCACTATTAACTGGCCAAGGAGAGGTGTGAGAGTGACATCAGTTTGAGGACTTTCCGTAACTGATTGTATGGTCTTTTCAGACTACCATTGCTCAGATGGTGCTGAAAGGGATTCAGCCTTTGGTTTAGTATCTTCATTTTGTGAGTGCTGTTTGTACAGTGAGACAATATGGGTGTCAGTGAAGGAGCATGGTAGTAAGAGAAGCAGCAAGCTGCTCTGACTCTGGAACTGGGTGTAGTGTTGGGTGCCGGAGGCAAGGTTCTGGTCATGGGGGCAGGGGACTGTCCTATGCCAGACATGGCTGGCTCCAGTGGACACAGAGGCAGGGCACAGCTGAGCCCCTCAGCCAAGCTGGTGGCCCCTCTGTGAAAACTTACTTAAGAAAGGGCAAAACACCCTGGGCAGAGAGAGGAGGAGAGGAGAGTGAGAAACAGCAGAGGGAACGCCAAGGTCAGAGAAGGAAGGAGGAGGTGCTCTGTGTTGCTGGAGCAGGTGTTCCCCTGCAGCCTGTGGAAGAAGACCACGAAGGAGCAGATGTTCACGCTGCGGCCTGTGGAGAGCCCATGCCGGAGATTTCTCCTGAAGGACTGCAGCCTGGGGGGAGAGCCCAAGCTGGAGCAGAGGAGGATGTGAGGGAAGGACCTGCAGAGGGGAACTGTGATGTACTGACCATCTGCCACCACTGCACTGCTTGGGGCTGGGCTGGTGAGGGGAGTCCGGAATGAAGTTGAGCATGGGAGAGGGGGGAAGGAAAAGTGTTGATTTAATGTTTGTCTGTTCTTATGACCCAAATCTATTTTAATTGGTAATAAAGTAATTTTCCCCAAGAAGAATCTGTTGGTGCCCATGATGGTAACTGGTAAGCGATCTCCCTGTCTATCTTGACCCATGAGCTTTCTCATCCTATTTTCTCCCCCTGCAGTGCTGAGGAGGGAGAGGCGAGTGGCTGGCTGGGCATCAGGCTGCTGGCCAAGGCTAACCCACCTCAGTGTTAAATGTGAAACATTCATTTCCAGGGTGGCCTATTCTTAAATTACTTTATTTAAGTCTATGCCAATACTTTGTCTCAAAAAAATAGTTCACCTTAGATAAAATTTAGAAAGCTTTTACTTCACAACTTAGTGGTTTGGCTTAAAGAAATCACTCTGTCCTGAGCCAGATAGTAAATTCCCCTGAAATAATAAGGAAAAAGCAGAAACTGAAAACCCCAAAACCTCACCAAACCTCTGATTCAGAGGTGTAATGGAGCAAATATCTTGCAGTACTGGGAAGAACATTGGTTGTAGAGCTACAGCAAGGACACTTAGTTTATCATAATTGTATTTATCAAGTAAAGATGATGGTAAGAATTCTGCTGAGCATAGTCCTGATGTGTTTGGGGTTTTTAATACTAATTTCCCTTGAGAACAGGAGCTACAACTTTATACAAGTGCAGAATATTATTATGACCTGTGCTGGATATGGATCTTGTTAGTTCTATATAGGAATTAAAATAACCAAGGGTAGCTGAAGATACGGAAATTGAGAACTAAGTATTACAGGAAGAAGGCTTTAATACAGTGGTTCTTAGAAATGGATCAGAAGCTCACATCATTACTTCTGGGTGTCCTGCATAGTGTGTCATTCATCAAACTTTTAATTGAAAAATCTAGAGAGATACAGTTCTGTATATTAACTGCAGTTCACTTAAGATGCCTTGCTGCCTTCTCAGTGGCAAGTCACTTGGGAAGAGTTGTGTATGGAAAAGGCTGACTATGGAGAACAGCTTCAAGCACAGAAGTACTAGAATTGTGAAAGTGGCATAAAGCTTGAGTTTGTATTTTGCAAGTATAAAATAATTTTTTTAAATTGTAAGTTATTCAAACAGGATCTGCCTTTTGTTATGGAAGTAGCTGAAAGGCAACTGACAGTAATCTTTGTTTGCAAGTTTGACTGTATAAATTGTTCCAAAATTAAGTACACAGAAAAATTAAGGGTATTATAGGAAGGTATCACTAAGTGTGGAAATTAATTTAGTATAGCTAATTAAGGATTATTAACATGTAAGTTAAGTCTTCAAACTAATGTCTTGTTTATATGCAGGATGTGAGCAGGTGTATTGAGGCTCTTGATGAGCTTGCATCCCTTCAAGTCACAATGCAACAAGCTCAGAAACATACAGAGATGATTCTGACTCTAAAGAAGGTGAGATCTGCAACATTAATCAAAGTAACTTGTGTGCTTTCTTAAATTGCTATCAGCATCGTTTACTACTGTGTCCAGTTCTGGTCCCTAAAATTCAAGAACGATGCGGACAGACTGGAGGGGGTCCAAAGGAGGTCCATGAAGATGATGAAAGGGCTGGAGAACCTGCCCTATAAGGAAAGACTGAAGGAATCGGGTCTTTTCTTCCTGGAGAAGTCTCGGGGGGGAGGGGGAGGAGACACACCTCATTACAGTATTCCAGCACTTAAAGGGCAGCTACAGAGAGGATGGAGGCTCTCCCTTCACAAGGAGCCACATGGAGAGGACAAGGGGCAATGGGTACAAGTTGTACTGGGAGAGATTTCATCTTGATATAAAAAAGAAACTTTTTTCAACCGAGGACAATCGTTCACTGGAACAACCTCCCTAGGGATGTAGTGGAGTCCCCATCACTGGAGGTTTTCAAGATGTGATTGGACAGGGTGCGCAATGATCCCATCCAGGCTCCCTTTCCCACAAAGGGTTGGACCAGATGAGTTTTCAAGGTCCCTTCCAACCTGGGTTGTTCTGTGATTCTGTGGGAGTGTAAAAGTCTATGATCTCATTTCAGGTGTTAAATTAAGAATTTCATCTAGCACATGATGAAATTACATAGGTATTTAAATACCTAAGTGTAGCTCATTGTTTTATTACTTTGATTTCAGATACGGAAGTTCAAAGTTAGCCAAGTTATCATGGAGAAATCTACAATGCTATATAACAAGTTCAAGACCATGTTTCTGGTTGGGGAAGGAGATTCTGTTCTTTCCCAAGTACTAAATAAATCACTTGCTGAGCAGAAGCAGCACGAGGAAGCCAACAAAACCAAAGAACAGTGGAAGAAAGGAACAAACAAGAAAATGGAAAAGGACCAAACAGGTAAGTCATTGTGTGTTTAGTTTCTTGTCATACAGAAGACCTAGTCTCTACCAATTTCTAAGCCAGCTTAAAAAAATCCTTGATACAGGAATTCTACCTATCTATTAAAACCTTTACGTATCTGAAATAATCAAGGATAATACTGCTATAACTGAATTTCAAGTTCAAGGGTATAGAGTTTTCATGGCTGTTTTACCTTTATTGCCTGAAAGGAAGGGCTTTTGGAAGAACTTAAGTTTAGCATTTTTTACTTCTCTGTAAATTTTCTAACTTTATTACCTTATGGAATAAAAAAACATTAAACATGAGGTAGAATAACATATTACCTACCTTCCATTCCTCGAGTAGCCTTTTGGTGCCTAGACTTCCACCTATGCTTAAGTTCTTTCACTACCCCCTTCCTGTATCATGCATGCTATGTGTAGCAGCAGCAGCTTTTAACCGCTTCTGTGACGCAGCTTTAGTAGTTCAGTCTAACAGTAAGGAAATAATCATCATTTAGGGGAGAAAAGGCCTTTGTGCTCTTAGCAGCACTATTCCAGATTAATCATGAGTGCTTGTACAAGTACAGCATGGTACTGAAAGCCTTCCAAAAGAAAGAAATGTAGTAAAATAGATGCATGCATTTTTAAATAGAGGAACAAAATGAGACAGGCACTGGAAAGCTGTGTTGCAAATGAATTTCAGTCCTTGAAGATGTAGGAGTTCTACCCATCTATTGAAATTATTTAGATCCTTGATCTCCACAACCACTGGAGAGAAATTATATTTACTTTGAACTTGAATCCAGGGAGCAAAACTGTTTCAGGAAACTGTTTGGAAGTTACACCACCTGGACCTGGAATAAACAAGTTACTGTAACTGAGGTAATTCAGGATGCCAAGGATTCAGAATAACTGTAGTTGAAATGCCAGTGTATTTGTAACTGCTAAGAAAACAAGGATGATGATAAACTCCAACCATTTTATGGTGAGAGAAGTATGTATGAGGTAGTAGAGGCTCCACACAGATCTTTCCACAATCCAGTGATCAGCACAGCTAACATATTAACAAAGAATCTAAACTGAAGACTTCCTACACATAGAATAGTCTGACCAATGAAGCTACTCCAGATAAGGCTAACACGACACTTCAACAGAACACACTGAAATACCGTATTGTTGCCCAGTCAAATGGAGAATGGTAAGAAGTTTTATGAGAGTAGGGGGATATTATGAAATAGTAGTGGATTTTTCGTTATTTGCTACAAAGAGAAGTTCTGGTTCCTTACGTTCGTACTTCTGCCCTTTTAAAAATTGAACTGCTGAACTGTTACTAGCTTTATGAAGCACAACAATTACAGCAGTTTGTACTTCAGCTGAAGTACAGCTTCAGACTATCTATTTTGTAACACGGGACTATAGCATTCATTGTTCCATTTAATTCTTCCCATGGCATTCAAGTTTGGAACTCATTCTGAGCAAGTCTGGACTAGAATATCATCTTAAAATTATCTTAAAATTATCTTGTCTGTAAGTATTCTGATGAGTAATGTCTTGGTATTTTTTTCTTCCTGTAGCACCATAGTTTAATAGAGGGGTTTTTTTGGTAAACCTGTAACTTCAAATAAAATGGACTGTCAGTTCTGACTTAAAGTGACATTCCTCAACAATTCACTCAAAATTCATTGGCTTGTAATACCAGAGCAAAACATGTATTCGTTACAGAAATTTCAGCGAGGTTAAATGTTCCTGCTTTGACTTCACTAAATACAGCTTCCATGTAGTGCTTTGTTTTCCTGCTTGACAATTGCATGCTATAACTAAAGATTTTTACTCTATTTATATATACTATTTGTCATAATTTTTGTTATATACATATTTGTTAGAGTTGAGAGTAAATGAGAATCCATGGAACTAATAACATCCAGTTAAAAGTATCAGAAATCTCCCCAAATTGTCTAACCACGTTAGAGTGGTAAACAGAATTTACTGCTGAAGTATATTCTCTCACTGCTCAGAATATAAATAAGCATTAGTCCTACTATCTATAGTGTAGCAAGCACAAGAAGAACTTGAAATCTCATGAAATACATACACTGCTCATTTCCCATTATTAAAATTATGGGATGAGACTCGTTGCATGGAATTTTCAGAAGTTGAAGCTGTTTCAGTTACTGCTTTTTGTATTGTTTCGACTGCTGGGTATCAAGGTGAGGAGAAAACATCTATAGTGCTTGAGTTGATGAAGGTAAAGAAATTATTTGGGGCTTTTTATAGCACAGCTTTGCTGCCTGCAGTACTGTTTTCTGTCCCTGCCCTTTCATTTTAAAGGTTCAAAGGTTCTGAATGGAGGGTCTGAAGCTCAAGATACAAACCAGTCGCAACACAATGGAGAGAACACTGAGGAAAAGAAAGATAAGCATGAAGTTGGCAGTAAGAAAAAGTGAGTTAACCTTACTGAACTAAGGAGCTGTTCTGCTCTAGCAAAATGATGTAAATAGAACAGCAGTAGATTGAAGTTACTTAACCATCTTTAGGTACTGTTTTCTTTACAGAGTTTTCTCTCAACTTTAGAGAATGATAATAGCATGCAAATGATCTGTTAAAGTTTTGAATGAACATTTTAAAAGTTACTTTGCTCACTGCTATAGTGGAGACCAAAAGAAAACAAATTATGGGATGTCCTGTTAGGAGAAAATCAGCATGTGGTGAGACAGGGCAAAGTATGAGCTTTCTCCTATGTTATAGACTACTCTATGCTATTAAGTTGGAAGCAAAGGAAGCCTGAACCAGGTCTTGCAGAAACTCATGGGATTTCTCAAGTTGTTTGTGAAATCATGTATTCTAACCAGTAGCTTTAATCAGTGTTCGATAGTGTAGCTGTAGAATTGCCCAAATGCAGGTAGACTCCAGGCTAGAACTTAGACCTGTGACGTTTCAGAACTCTGAATGCTTTATAGAGGTTGATGCATTTACCTTTTCCAAACAGGAAG
The DNA here is from genome assembly GCF_965183815.1 of Platalea leucorodia. Classification (NCBI taxonomy): domain Eukaryota; kingdom Metazoa; phylum Chordata; class Aves; order Pelecaniformes; family Threskiornithidae; genus Platalea; species Platalea leucorodia. The sequence continues at coordinate 36,174,989 of NC_138858.1, read as the reverse complement.
TCATAAGAATGCTTGAATTTGTCAGGAGGTAAGTATTTAAACCTTAGCCTCACTGAAAAATGCTGTTTCGTAAACAAAAACAACAGCAGTGAATCTCTTGTAGAATATGAGAAATACTTAACAGAATTCAGTAAACGATGAGGAAAAGGCCTGGAATTATCCTTGAGCTGAATTGTTTTGTTGCAGTTCCACTTTGTTTTCTCTGAGCACTTCTGCACCTTGTGCTCAGGGATTCTTTTTGTCCAGCAGTATGTATTGAAGCAAGCTTTCCTTTCATCACTGTCTTCATGCAGGCCAGGAGAAACTGCAGTTGCGTGGCATGCTTTTGGCTGTCTGCCAAGTTAAAACTGTACAAATTAGTGGAATATTGACTGGTATTTACAAGGTCAACTTAAACAGAACAAAACCAAAAAACCCCTTAAGATGAAAATGGTATTTCCTGAGAACTAGTGGCTTCTGGTCACACAGCTTTCAGAAGTGACATTTGGGAGTTTTCAGCCAGTGATGCCAAATACTCATTTGGTCTGAACAAGCAGCATGTTAGAGGGACACAACGAAGGCACAAGCGTAGGCTCTTCACACAGGTTACACAGCCTAGTACGCTGCTTAAATAGGTGATGTGGCCAAATCAGGGTATGGTCCTGACGAAGTGCAACACCTGAGTTACCCGAGATCAATGGCAAGGCAGTTCAGTAATAACAGAATATACTTAGCCAAGTATTTAAAAATAAATTACTACTAAACTGGTTCTCCAAGGTAGAATTTTTTCACGGCCTGCTCCTTTCCTTGTTTCTGCAGAACCTGACAACGCTTGGATTTTTGTGTGAGAGAGGGACAGTCTCAGTCAGATTGCCCTTTGTATTTGTGATTAAAAGAATTAAGAATATTTGGGCGCATGCATGCAACTTCAATGGACACTGGTCAAAAGAAACTTAAGGCAGATACTTCAGATAGTTATGCAATATGCCTGGAAAAGGCTCTTGACTGTAGTGTCTCAAGAAAGTAACTTTGAGGCAAGACAATTTATATTTTTAATACTTCAGTAATTGTGATTGTATCTGTAAAACTTGGAAATATATCTTCCACGGATGCGCTAGTGGGGGTGTCATGTTCTGCTAATAAACATTTATCTCTTTAAGTGTCTGTGGTGTTTGCTATGGCCTTGAACTCTACACTCCAATGCATTCTTTGACTTGCCTTAAACAAAGAAACAAACCCACTTTACAAGAACACTCGTACGGCTACTTGGGAGCAGTTTCTGTGGACTCTTAGACTCATTGTTTGCTAACAGCTATAAACCAGATTTTGTAGCACCTCTTGCACATACCTGGCATGTGGAGAAATGCATCCACCTACCTGTTGTAAATCCAAGGAAGCTACAGAGTGGTGTCTCTCCATCATACAAACTTCCTTTCATTCAGTATTTTTCATATGTTAGTTGCAGTATTCAGTTTTTTAGAAGCGAGGAACTAGTAAGCAAAATAAGTATGAACAAATGGTCAATGTTCAAAACACGCTTGCAGTTCCCACTACTGACTCTAAGCAAATAATTTGTAAACCTCTCCAGTCACAGGGTGCTCTTCAGTTCTGAACTTTACTCCCTTTGATAATTAGAGGTGTGACATGTCCCTACCTTTCTGAAGATGCACGTCAAAAATTTTGGAAGACAAAAAGTTGCGTAACTTAATACTTCTAAGTGATTGGCACATAAGAACATCTTTCTGTTCTCGTTCGGGGAAAAATATATACTGCTTCCTGCGGTTACCTTAGTGTTTGGGACACATAGTGGATTATTGCTGGCTACTAAGAAAAGTTACCGTTGGTAAGATAGGTGAAGTCGGAGTGCTTTTCCACCTGAGCTGACACCTGTGTGGCAGCAGACGGGGGAGGACTGCCTGACTGGAACACAGGCCACTGGGGAATGACTGCCACTTGCAGCCGGTTGCATACGTCAGCATGATGTTAGTCACTGCCAGCTTAGCTTCACGTTTGGGGGCCATCAGCATGACAGAGAAGATGGCCCGCTGGCATCACTCCCTGCTTCAGTTCTCCTGACTTCATCTACTGCTCAGCATACATCAGCACCACATACTCTAGACTGTACAAATACATCTGGAATAAGTCTGCTCTCTGCATTTTTATATGGTCATTAATGTTGCTTTATTTTGTTTCTAGGACGTGTGGTGAAGAGAGGGAACTTGAAAAGCCAGCAAAAGATTCTGCCTTTGAAAGCAAATGACACCACTGGAGTCTTTTTTTAAAATACAAATTAAAGAGGATTGTTACGTTTTGCATTTGAAATCTATAGACTGCTGAAAGTTTTAAATAATTTTATAAGCATAGTATTTTAAAGTTAAATTTTGTGGAATAAAAGCCCCCTTTAATCTTGGTTTAAAAGTATTTAGACACTTTTGCCAATAGTTTTGTCCAGTATTAACAGGTAACACATTTCAAAAGATGAAAATTCCAGTTAGAAAACATATGCTTACATGTTACAGGACTTAGAGTTGTAGTATATTTTTATCTGACTACGGTATGTTTGTCTAGCTAAAAGCAGGAAAAAGTGTAAATACTTTTAACTGCCCAATTGCTTCATTTGTATAAAACCTCCTCCTTTCCTATGATACTGACCTCTGTTTGTGCATAGTTTTTCAACCCTTGTTGGGATGTCTTTTCACTGTGTTTTGTAGGAGTTGGAAGCAGCGTTTTTATAGCTGTTGCAATGTTAATGTATGAGTATACTTAATCACTTTTTTAAAACAAGTTTAGTTCTGTTCTTGCAAAACTCATTGTGCCAATTTACTGCAATGTGACTTTATGGTATGCTTTTGGTATAATAAGTATACTAGAAAGAAATCTGTTGTTTTCACTGAACCTGTTGATGCACACTGGTTGCAAAACACTGTCTTGGAACAATTTATGAAAGTAAAGAATTTAAAATGATGAAGAAAGACTGGTTCTTAATAGAAACTTGTATAGACTAAAACATTTCTAGGAACAAGTGTCTGGTTTTAGTACTATTTCAGTTTTATTGCCTTGGCATTAACTTGGGGATTTCTAACTTGAGTTTTAACAGAAACACTGGTAAACTATTTTAAGAAAAATTCCTAAAGGCATGAAAGGGAATGAAACATGTACAAGCTCTTCTGAAAATTCTTTCTTGAAACACACCTTTTGCCTAACGTCAGAACTAGGAACAACTTCTATGCGACTGGATTTCTCACCAGCCAGGTGAGAAATCAGAGTTTAATAGTCCCAAGAGTCTCGTTAGGGGATAACAGGGAAGGTGGCAGCGTTCCGGGTGTACGTACCACCTTGCATTGTGTCACCTTCAAGGCAGCAACAGAAAAACGCAATTACAGCCTCGTGCAGACCAGTACTTCTGAAGCTTTAACTCACACCATTCAACAAAGAAGTGTTTTCAGGATTGCAGCATGACCAAAACAGCATGGTATCAAATACTGAAAAGTCAAATTATTTCTTGTTTACATGCCTTGTAAATTGCTGCCATGGCTGCTTCAGTCAGCCCACCTGGCTTTTTTGTTGTTCTTTTGTTCTTTCCCAGGGTAGTAGAGAGAAAAGGGATTTCTGCTCACATACGAAACAAGGCACACAGCCTTTTCCCCATTTCAAGTTCAACAACTGGGTGCAATCTTTACTTTTGTTTGCAGTTCTGCTCTTAGAGTAGTGCTAAGCAGCTAGATACCCAGTGATCAGAAAACGCAACTTCAGCACTCGGTATGTCACCATCAGGTGAAAGTCCAGTAACTTCAGCACTGCTTTCAAACTTCCCTGTTTTCCAGAATCTGAAAGTGACAGATGTATCTTGACTAACGCTTTTTTTTTCACTGAAATCGTGCACTACTATGAAGTAACTGCTCCTTATTCTCCATCCCCTAATTCTGAAGAGATGAAAACTTTTTTCCTGAGCACTGCCGTTTTGCTGCCATTTTTTTTTCCTTTCTTCATAACAGACTAGAATAGTAAACTGCATAATAGTTTTAGGATCACAGCCCTAATCTCCCCTTCTCTTCACTTGCACGGTTTAAATAACAACAAAGAAATCCTCACTAGTGACCAGAGGCACAGAAAAAAAAAACGAAAAGCCTGAAATCAGAACTCTCGTATCTGATACTCGCAGTATTACATTTATTGTGTGCAAAACTGCTATTCAGTCATCTTTGGTAGCTTGCACTAGTTACTGTTTTCTTCATATAACTTTGCCAGAACCCATCAGGGTGAGTGGTTTCCCGTTGCTAAAAATGCCACTCCTTCAGAGGCCATGTGTGCAACTCAGTACACATAAGCTGCTGCGAGAGCCTGTGTGAAGGGGCTTCACCAACTTCTATCTGTCCATTTACATAGTGGTACACCGAGATGATGTTAACTGCTTCTATAGGTTGTCCTTAACCGGAATCCATTACGTTTATTTTTGGTCTCAGTAATCTGTAAATTAGCTGTAATGTTAAGATGAGGCAGGATTATAGGTCTGGTAATGTCGAAAAGCCAACAAAAGAATACTTATTGCAACATTCAACAACACTGCTGACCGGCAGCTCAATTTATGGAGCCTGTTTTGCTGCATTTGTACAGCAGACGACATATTGGAATACACTTCGTGTTTTCTAAAGAATCCCTCACTATATTCAGTACTTTTAAGTTTTACAGATGCAAGGACATTTACCATTCCTTACCACTCCGCTATCATTTATGTCAGTGGATAAAAGCACATGCACGCGTATGCACCTGCACCGACCTTAACAGAAACACGACTTGTGCATATTTACAAAATGGTACCATTTCCACTCTACCTTCCTGCCCAAAGCTGTGAGCAGCCTAAAACGCTCTCCGTTCTCTCTTCCCAGCTCTACTAATCAAAGGGGGAAAGAGCTGTGCAGAGTGCCTGGGGGAAGGCCTCCACCTTGCTGCTCAAAGAAGCACGCTCGTCAGTGACTTCTTGCACAAAACGCAGTGGCTCGCAGTTGCAGTAGCACTTTGTAGTAACACGCTGGCTGCCTTGGGAAATTAAAGTATCAAGCTACAGGCATTTAGAAAGGCTCATAATTAAATATTGAGGCCTGCATTTACAAAGCAGAATCCATTTACATGATTACTGGAAGTTAAAACAGCATGGGAAGAAGTTTTAGTTTGCAGCAATATGGTTAAGATTTTGAATACAGCAATCTCCTCCCGCACAAAGGTAGAAACATGCAAGTAGTTACAAAACTAAATGCTAAAATTGCTTGCAAAGCTTTTCAACGTGCATCATGAATATGTATTGGTGTAATGAAATGGAATGTGTTTATTCAGTGTTTTCAAAACTGAACAGCTTTCAGATTTTGAAGACGGTACGTCAGGACAAACCTGGAAGATCAGTAGCCATGGCAGCTCCCAGTACGAAATTGTCCTTGGCAGATGGTCATGATGTTTGGCCTCCACAGATCTTGAGTTTCGGCAACCTCTAGCGTTTCACAACAGACTGCTGTTCAGGGGAGCGACTAACATGGCCGTACAGCTGGATCGTCAGACAGCAGCATTCTCATTCAGCTTACAAGTACAGGTAGTTACCGCACACTGCTATCTGCCTATCTCCACATACAGCTAGTCACAAGATGTATTTTATTGCTTTAGGAAACTAAAACAACTTCAGCTTTCACCCTCAAAAGTGTTTCTGTAAAAATGTTAACTCAAAATAAATGGCAATTTTCACACAGGCACTTCCTGATTTTGACCATTTTTTTGCATCAAAACCCCTTTTACCAAAAAGAAGAGGTACTGTGTATTCCACACATATGTCAAATCCTCCTTGTTTTCACACAAGTGTTGATGAGCTAACACACATCTGCCCTTTGCAACTGTTCAGAGATACTGGGCCAACCACGCCACTACTTCAAAGGGTTAATTGAGGTAAGAGGCAGAGATGACGCTCCCCTGCCCTGATTCCACGCTGCAAGTCACTGAAGTCATGCTGTATCCATTCAGCTGCTTGGGCTTTCACTGCCTGAATTTACTGCCCACTTACAAACCAGAAGTAACCTAAATTCACAGAATCTCACTGACTGGAGAAAGGGTCCTTTCCACCGTGCAAGATGCCCGAGTACCCATGAGCTGTGTCTCGAGAGACAGAATTTCTGAGAGCTGAGAACTGACTAGGCAGTCAAACTTCTTCAGTCTCCCAAGGAAGAAGGCTGATTCTTTTTGCAGAAAGGAAACAAACCACAGTTAATGCATGAAATGTAAAGCACAGTTAGCTTTGACTAGTAGCATCCCTACTTCCAGAGTCAAGTTTACGACAGCTTAAAATATCATGCAGCCCTGTTGAGTTGCTCATCATTCCAGGGGCTGCTGTGATAGTGTCACAAGTGCCCAGCTAGCAGCGGACACTGTCTGTATGAATCACATTTCGCGTTGGAACTTTACACCAACACTAAAATCAGAGGGGCCTCTCCTCTTCCTCAAGACAAGAAACAGCGTTCTGTATCGCTGTCTTGCCAGCAAGGCAAAAACTTTCATCAGGGAGAGAATCTCCAAGACCTTTTGGAAGCTTGAAATAAGTTATAAAGGCTCATACTGCCAAATCACTAAGCGTTTAAAAAAGATCAAAGCAAAAAGCCAACAACAGATTCAGGTTAATGATTTTTAGGTTCAACTACACTTTTTAATACTCTAGCCTTCTTGCTTCCCGTGGCAAGTACACACACAAGTCTTTGCATGTCAGCAGGAAGGGCCCTTAAATTTTCATTTAAATATAACTCAAAGGATCTCCAAGTTCCATACCCATATATCCAGTTTATTATAACAAGGGATTTATAAGAAAAAATTGCTGATTGTCTTGCTTTAAAAAAAAAACAAAATGAAAGAAAAAAAAAAGACATAAATACCAAACACAGACAAGGGATTATTAAAAAAATTATTTTCTCATTTTTCATCATGAAGTAATAAACCTACTTGGAATTTTTGATCACTGAAACACTAACAGCATTTAACACGTAGCCAAAACACAAATATCCAGCTGGTGTCATAGAAATTTAACTACGAATGGGCAGCTGGGTGCAGTGCTGTATTTCACTCAGAGGACTCATTCAGACAGACACATTAAATCAAGACCAGACCCAGCTGTGCTGTGACAGCTCCTGGGAAGTACAGGATCTTTAAAAATGATTTAGTGTAACCGCTTTGTTCCATGTCTCATTTCAGTCGAATCATCCAATATGAAATGGGACCAGAACACACAAACAGCAACTTCTTACACGAGTTGTTCTCTGTTCCGTAGTTAAGCACAGGATGCACTCAACTCCCACGCTCAGGCTGCGGCCAGCTTCTCTTTGCCTTATTGGAAGTACGGGACTGGCCCTAGCAAAATTTCTTAACCTGCAGGGACAGCGTTTTTGAAATACATTTGACCATAACTTCACTGGAAAGAAGGTAAATGGGTTGGGTGAAAGTTAGCATACCGAGGCAGAATTAGTTTAATGAAAGAATAAATTCACATTTTGGCCGCTCCCTTCTCCCTACTGCTAAAGAAAGAAAGAAAGAAAACACACGCACACAAAAACCCTACTGATTGCCAGCTTAGAATTCAGCATAAGAAGCCATCAAACAAGTAAACGATATCTTTAGAAATTACGCCAATTGTCCACATGATCTCAGTTCCAATATTGGAGGGGACTGGGAAGCCCCTATGTTACCAGCTGAAAGAGGAGGTGGCTGGGGAAAGATGAAGAGTAGCAACTTCTGAGGCAAATGCTGAAGTTGCAGCCAGAGCTGTATTGCAGAATCTGTGGCCACAGGACCTGAATAGAATCCAATGTGTCACATACATTTCTGTATATGGGTCATCAGGGTCAGCTGTCTTTTACACCAACCAGAACTAGGCTTCTTTTGAGAAGTAGCTGAAGCTTTCAAAAGAAAAGCAGTTAATGCTACTAGCTTTCCTGAACAGCAGAGATCTCCACTAAAATCCTCTGAATTCCAGACGACTTGAAAAAGCAAGGCACTAGATAAGTGCATCCTGTTTTGGCAAGCGGAGTTTCAACTCAGCATCAGACTAGCAAGTACAAATTGGTCGTGTTTTAATAAAAACCAACAATACTTACAATAACAGAATGATACCAAAAAAAGGACTGCACAATGAACACTAGGAACAGTTAAAACTGCACGCGCTGTCAACAGTTAACAAAGTCATTTGAAAGGCAGGGTACAGTTCACGAATCAGTGAAATGTAGTTTGCTCTTCACGGAATCAGTCCTCAGAGTCAGAACGCAAGGACAGCAGTAGCTCGCAGATGCAAGCCCTTGTCTGCAGGAAAGACCTTAGACGTTAACAAGCACTCTGAGCTTCTCTCTCAGAAAGCGTTCTCCTCCCCACCAATTCAGTGCTATCCATCCTTGTTCAGAGATGACAACTGCCAGAGTTCTCAAGGTAAAATGCCCAGACCACGCTCGCATCCGTTGAGGTTAACAGAGCCTTCAATGCACAGAACTTCTCAAAATCACGGCTGCTTTTGCAAAGTATTCTCTCTTTAAACATCCGTATTTTCAGAGCCCATAGTCTCCAAACTACAAACTCCAAACAACTTCTGTTGTCAAAGTGTATTAAAAAATGTAACTTATTAAAATAAAGTTGATGTCTGAGCATATTTTTCCATGCTAACTTATCTTTTAAAATCATACTTACTTACTCAGAAAAGCCCAGTGGAAAGACTTCAAGTGCAAAGGGCTCCCTTCCACCTCAGGCTAAAGGATTAAAAGCCTAACCCAAAACCCCACAGTACGCTCAAAACTCAAGCTGTTTGGTGGTTTTAACAGCCAGAGCAACAGATTCACCAATGTAGTTCATTGAATTCATTCTGGCTCATGTCAGTTTCAGTTGAATATCCCAGGATCGACATAAGGATATGCAAGAAACTCCCCCAGTTTATTGCCTTCCACATCGTAATGGAGCATCCGAAAACAAACATCGCAGAAGAAACAAGGATCCTCTGGTGCCAGACTGTCTTTGTTGGTCACCCACCTGCAGGTTACAAAATACAAGCGTTTTCCATGCAAGTCCCAACACATTCATGACAAACATCTCAACATTTTACTCAGAGTTGGGGATGGCAGCAACAAACATCAGTAATAATGTTATACTGACCAGGTACTACCTATATTGCATATCTCCCGCCCCAGGCATACAGCTCTTTTCCAAACTCCACACTCATTCAGTGTCAATCCAAGCTGCTATCTTACACTGCTACAGCAGCATTTCCTGAGGAACTCCTCAAACCTGTGTAGCTGGTACAGTGTATAACCAAAAAAAAAAAAAAAAAAAAAACAACCAGGAATCTTCTGTCCACTCTATGGCCATTTTAGTTATAAAGGATAAATGTTTTCCCCTAAGGTAAGAAACTGATACAGAGCAGACACGTGACTGACCCAAACTACTCTGAGTAGTAACCAAATCCATTTACAAGTCTAAAAGAAGGGCCTGGATGATGCAGACAAGACAAGGAGAGGATTGCTGCACACTCCAGCAAGCACTGAAGTTAACATGAACGCAGCTGCCAGCACAAGGAGGGCCTGCCCTGTCACCAAGCAACTAATTTATGGTAGCACTCAGAAGCCATGACAGCTCAAGGCCTCTAGTGATTAAAGATGCTATCTGCACAGATTAGAACACGCAGGACAGCCAGCCAAAGGAGCTCTGCTATCCATGGTTTAGCATCTCCCCACTTAAGCTTAGTGCTTAATCCTGGTTTTAATTTAATGCATTTACATCACCTCTGGTAATGCCCTCCCCATCCCATCTTTCCCCCATATTGACCCTTTGGCTCCACCTCCCCTTATGGCCAAATGCCTCACAGATTACAGCCACTTGCAAAGGCATCCTAGGGGCGCTGCTAGGAACACTAGGGCGGACTCCCACCACGAGGGGAATCCACTCTTTGCCTGATTCCAGGGAAGTCTAAGGCCAAACAAGCCAGATAACAAGGACACAGCTGCTGTGTCAAACTGAGGCTGAGTGTAAGCTGCCCTGGGGGAAAAAAAGGGCAGCAAGTGTTTTTGTGAATAAATCATTCAGGCCTGTAAAATCAGGGAGCCTAGCCTAGTTTGTAGAACTCCTTTAGAGAAATTTCTACTGTGTCTATGGAACGGCTTTCTCATGTCTAAGTAAACAGCACTAAAGTGTATAAAGAGCACTGAATTCACATTCTGCTCTCTTTACTGCACAAAATCTGTGCAGCACAAAAAGTTTCTTCAAGTACAGCTGCACAGCACAGAGTTTTCAGGTAGAGGTTAGGAGTTTACCTGTGGGGAAAGCTACATGCCATTTAAAAATCTCTAGATTTTACAATATTAAAGTTGGACAGATTCATACTTCCCTTTACTTAGATGCTAGAGTTAATGAAAGCTCTGTATGACTTCTGGCAAATGAATGTGAATCACATGTCTTGTCACAGGGGGAAAATGCTGCAAAGTAAGATTTTCAAAAGTAATTGATTGAGAGCTGAGCTCTATGTATGCAAAAGAACCTGAGCCAAATAATTAACCTCTTCATCATTTCAGTTCTTTTGATCATCCTGAATCATCATCTCCAAATGAAAGCTACGTGCAGAAGGTCTTTTCCTGGGCAGGGAGAGGACAAGTGCCTGAAGAATAAGATCTTGGAATACTTGCATGAAGATTATTCACACACCTTATCAAATACATACAGAGCTTTGATTTTTTTTTTTTTTTTTTTTAAGTGAGTAGCAGCACCTAGAAAGACTTATTTAAGAAGACAACTTAAAAGGATTGAGAATGCAGCATACCTGGCTGTATACATTTTGCACACAAAGCATTTTCTGGTACATAACCAGTGTTTCTTGATTAGCAACGGATAGAGGTTCCTGTCCAGGCAGTCATCATGATGAATGAGCCTTGAGGGAAACAAATAAATACATAAAACACAGTAAAGACTCAGCCACATTGGAATTTATTGGAAAATAAGCATGGACACTTGAAGGTAAGGCATGATTTAAATTCCTGTGTAAACTAGGACTAGACTTCTGCTTAGCATTTCTTGACATAGATGAAGACCTAGAGATAGACTGCTAGTAGCACCATGCATAGATTTTATGGTCAGGAGTAAACTCAATTTGTGTAGTAACTCAGAAGTCTTTAGACCATCTACTTTAGACAGTCTTTTCAGAGCTTTTATCTCCTACATAGACTAATAGGCAAAAATATCACCAGGTGACTGTTTAGATGCTCATAATCCTGAAATCACCTACTTGCAACATCTATGCCCTTCTTTGTGTTGCCTTGGGAGGCACCATTTATTAACAACGCTTAGGTACATCAAGCTTCTGGGAACTGAAAATGATCTGTCACCCACTACAGACAATCAGAGGAGTGTCCTCTCTACCCGTTATGCGCTGAGCAGAGTACACACAATACTTCTACTGTTGATGTGGTTCCCACCTCACAGCCATTATCACCGTCTCCCTCTCTCCCTCACCTATCCACCTCAGCCCACTATTTCCACTCTTCTGTTCTCTTTTCAGTTCCTGCCCCTTAGCCCCAAGTGTAAACTAACAAGTCCAGTTGACTTCAGCCAGAGCCATTAACAGCATTCTGCTCCCTGGTGCTCCAGAATCAGTATGTAAATCTGCCACACATTGGCTCTACACAGATAGGGTTTTTCAAGGTGGGTGCTAATCCTCCCTTACCACAGTCATGCCATGCTAGTTAGAAAGCAGTCTTTTTATGCAGACAAATTATTTAAAAAAAAAAAATACGCAAGGGAGATTACTTTCTTCCTTGCAGAAGTATTCACATGTATATGGAATAGAACCTTAAATAAGCCCTGCAGAAGGCAGCAGAATAATCTTGAAGTTAGTCCAGCAAATATTCAGCATTTAATGCCTGAAGTTTGTCCACAGAAGGCTTACTTTCAACTACCTAAGGACTCCCAAAGAGCAGTAACTTACCTTATATCTGTGATGATAATGATGTGCTCACAGTTCCCTTGGTGGCAGAAAAGGTATGGAAAGCCAATTTTGAGGGACAAATCATTAAATGTGTAGTCCTCCATTTTAACAGACTGAAGATTTCCATAGCCTCTGTCATGAGATTCTGACCACTCAATAATTGTTCTGAAAACAGAAAGGTCATCAGCATAGCAACGCTATAAACTGTGAATGCACAGAAAAGGAAGGCCTTGGGGCACATGCAAAACTGTCACTGGGACACAGTTAAAAAGATGGAAATAAAACCAGCTCACAACATGTTGTAATAATTTAAGGTACTTTCACAGCAATACCACAACCCCACAGAACTGTGCACTGTTCTTGCGGAACACCTGCCTTCAAATCCACACCAGGCAGCTTCCTGAGGTGTTCTAGTCAGAGTGTACGCTCCTGATGGCACTCATCCAGGTCAGGTTGTTTGCAGCACAACACTTCACAAGCATTCCAGTAATTCAAGTTAGCAGCACATCATTTTTGCTCCCTTGGTCAATAACTTTGTTTAAAGTATTAAAAAGCTTTTTTTTGTTTTTGCAAAGGAGAAACACAAAGCTAACAACTGCACAGTTACATTTCCAAAATTTAGCACTGGAAGGGCACTGGCCACTGTTGCAATTATTTCTTGGCTTTTCAGCAAACTCCTACATACAAGGCATTTCACTTCTACAAACTGCGTATGTTATCACAAGCCCTTCCATGAAGATCACTGTTCCTCATGGACAGAAAGAGGAGCAAAATAATTAATTCCTCTGAAGCCACACACCAGGTCTGGCATAACAAGAACAGAGTCCAAACTCACAGCTCTTCCCGTACCATCCATTTTAACATCTTGATCTCCTAAATCTCACTAGTGTGTCACTAAGCCCCTACTTCCTTAAAACAAACTACTATGTATAGTTTAAATGGATATGACCTGTGCTCAACCAGTGTGAGCTATAGTTCCAAACAAGAGATAACTGAGACTCTTGGCAATGTCATCTCAGCTTTCATTTCCCAAAAGTCATGCAGTTTCCTGCTTGACTTTACCATGAAGGCATTCAGCGTATTTTCAAGACTGAGCAGAACAACTGACTTCCACACAGCTGAGCTTGTTGTCTTTCTGATCCGTCTTCTTACCTCACAGGCAAGTCTTCGGTGGTCACTGCAACTAGGGAGGGCACCTGAAAAGCCAGTACAGACTGGCACCTGGCACTTTGCACAGCAATCCCATCCCAACAGAGCAAAACAGGATTTGCGGGGGAAAAAATGCCTTCATCCCCTTTTCAGAAGGGAAGTGAGTGGTAGGAACAAGTACAGCAAGTAAAGTTAAACTTCCTTGTAAGAATCGATTGAACATGAAAAGCTAGTAAGAAAAGTCCATTCTAGCTTCATACACTAGACATTCCAGTCTTAAAAACACCACAGATGACAAACAAGATGAAATTATTTTCCTGTCCCTTAAGGTTTTCCTTAGTCAACGTCTACAAATACTATACCTGCTCAGATCTCTGCACTCTGGGTATCTTTTATCATTATAAAAGATGCCTTCAAAATAAAAGAAAGCAGATTTGTAGAGATCCTGAGAGAGAGAGAAAGGAAGAGAGAGAAGTCTGCATTAGTGTTACGACAGATTAAGCACCTTAAACAAGAACATGTCTAAACCCAAGCACTTTAGGTATCTAAATTATATTAAGAGACCTCATTCTACAGGTTACTAAGAAAAGCTTTGCACTGGTTGTAAATGCCGATGTGACAATAAGGCTTATATGATTGCTGGCTACGCAGTTGCTCTGCTGGTATTATTCTCAAGCCATTCCAGGTTATTTTAGCACTCTTCTCTTATTACTATACCCATCATAGCAGTTACGGATTTCTACAAAAACACAGAAGAAGAACACAAGCATCATTGCACAAATTAAGTAACTGCACAGCACTGACCTAAAAAAAAGACTAATAATATTTTAAAAAATTATCGAGATGTAGTGGGTTGACCTTGGCTGGTTGCTAGATCCCCCACCCAGTTGCTCTCTAACTCCCCCTCCTCAACAGTACGGGGAAAGAAAATAAGACAGGCAAGCTTATGGGTTGAGATAAAGGCAGTTTAATGAGAAAAGCAAAGGCCACATGCAGCAGCAGAGCAAAAAGAGATCTATTCTCCACTTCCCATCAGCAGGCAATGATGTCCAACCACTTCCTGGGAAGCAGCGCCTCAGCACGCATGTGGTTGCTTTGGAAGACAAATGCCTTAGCCATGAATGGCCCCCTCTTCCTTTCCTCCACCTCTTACTGCTGAGCACAACGTCATATCCCATGGAATATCCCTTTGGTCAGCTGGGGTCAGCTGTCCCAGCTACATCCTCCCCCAGTCTCTTGCCCACCCCCAACCCACTGGCCTTGAAGGGACCTGGAGAGACAGCCTTGAGGCTGTGCAAGCATGGCTCAGCAACAGCCAAAACACTGGTGTGTTATCAACTCTGCCTAGCCAAAAATGCAAAGCACCACACTACATGGGCTGCTGTGAGGAAAGTTAACTCCATCCCAGACAGTCCCAGTACAACACCTGATCAGGACAGGCCACATCACAAAATACTTCTTGCTGGAGTGACAGAGAATTACTGCAGTCCTGTCCCCTGCACATATACGTGCACACACACACACACGATAGCCACATGGGAGCAGTCCCTGGTCACATCTATAAAAACAAGACAGACATGCAATTTTGGAAGGTCCAATCACCTCACTGCTGGGGGCTCAGAAGAAAAGCTAGCATCCTTCAAAATTCCCCCTTAATTACAAAGTTTGTCACATGCAGACAGGCCATTTGTACCGGTCTTCTCTATCAAAGATAATTAACAATTTATGGCACTCATATCAGCAGTGCAAGAGTCATTTGATTCCAAATCATCTCAAGAAACTGAGCTAACCCATGAGCCTCCCTTACACTTGTAATAAATTCTGCAGCAGGAATACAGAACTATTTAGGTAAAATCACATCCATCCAAAAAAAAAGCAGACTCCAGCTGCAAGCCTCTCCTTGAGAGGAAACAAAATAAATAAATGAAAAAAGGAAAACATCTTGTCAAAATAGCACAATCAAGTATCTTTCTGTTTATCTATCCAGACTGCTTGCACAACAACATTCACAGAGCTGTTCTCTCCAAAGGTAAAAATGAGACATATTGTGTTTCTACAAACTGGGGGACAAGAGGCTGGAGAGCAGCCCCACAGGAAGAGATCTGGGGGTTTAGGTTGATGGCAAGTTAAATATGAGTCAACAGTGTGCCTTGGCAGCCAAGAGGGCCAACCGTGTCCTGGGGTGCCTCAAGCACAGCATCACCAGCCGGTCGAGTCTAGTCCCACTCTACACCGCATTGGTGCGACCCCACCTCGAGTAATGTGTGCAGTTTTGGGTGCCTCAATATAAGAAGGATGTCAAACTATTAGAGTGTGGGCAGAGGAGGGCGACCAAGACAGTGAAAGGCCTTGAGGACAAGACTTATGAGGAGTGGCTGAGGTCACTTGGTCTGTTCAGCTTGGAGAAGAGAAGGCTGAGGGGTGACCTCATCACAGCCTACAACTTCCTCGGGGGGGCAGCAGAGGGGAGGTGCTGATCTCCTCTCTCTGGTGACCAGCAATAAGACACGAGGAAATGGAATGAAGCTGTGCCAGGGGAAGTTCAGATTGGACATTGGGAAAAGGTTCTTCACTGAGAGGGTGGTCGGTCACTGGAACAGGATCCCCAGGGAAGTGGTCATGGCACCAAGCCTGGAAAAGTCCAAGGAGCGTCTCAACCACGGTCTTAGTCATATGGTTTAGTTTTAGGTGGTCCTGCAAGGAGCAGGGAGTTGGACTCAATGACCCTCATGGGTCCCTTCCAACTTGAAATATTCTATGACTCTATACAAAAGAGTGTGTGGTTTTGCAACTTAAAACCAGCTATACAATAGGGGAAAGAAATGGAACAGATTTACACAATATATATATATACAGCCAAAATTAGGAGAGGAGAAAACATACAAACTTTTTATTTAGATACGAATGCCATTTAACATCTAAGAAAGGATGTTTAATTGTTTAATTAAGGCATACATCTGCTTCCCATAATTTCCATCTTCTGTTGTTGCTGTCAAAACAGCCTTTCTATAAACAAGTAACTTGAGCAGAGAGATGACCAGGAAAGATTGTGCTTTTTTATCCATAAAACTTTTTTACCTCTGAATTGTGTTCTTCCAAGTTCTTTCTGGCATGTAAGAGGGCGTTGTTTTGGTTTGTGCTATAACCCGTTAAAGACTGATGCCAGATAGCAGTGTATATTATCAAACTGACCACAACACATGTACAGGGCTTAAGAAACAGTTACAAGAAGCAATAGACAGCCTTCTGCAGTGGACCTTAAAGCAGGGAGATGCCTCAAATGGAAAACCCAGAGCAAGGAGGGAACCATATTGTTCAGGTACTTTATTACATTTTGCTCAAGAAAAATAATAGCAAAAAAAAAAAAAAATCACCTTTGTTGCAAGAGCCATACAGCTAACACGCAAGTCTATCCTGGGCTGGGGAAAACAGGTCAGCTGCTTTGCACAGCATTCATTACTGGAGGTGAGGAGAGGTTGAAGGACACAGACTAAACCTTCTTGAACCACTTCAGAGTGGAACACGTCTGTACTGACTGCTGCTCAGGGAGCCATTCTGCATATGCTGTATATGCAACTGTGCACAGCTACAACACATACAAGTGATGCTAAGACACACTGTATATACAGACAGTCAGCCTGTAAGTCACAGCATACAATTTTTTCCATATTTTCAATTGCACTTTGAAGAAAAGCAGTGTTTCATGACCTTCCAGCAAAAAAACTTTATCTGCAATTATACACTGGCATTCAGATATTGCACAAAGCCTATTTAAATCCTGTATTTTCTTCAAGTGTATAGAAAACTGCAAGGAGTCCTTCATTCATGGGCCTTAAGAGCATTTTGATAAAGTATCTTTCCAATATGCATCAACACAGTTTTATCACAGTGAAGTGGTCCCAACTGTTACACCTCTAATTATACTGTGTGCCAGCTCTCAGATAAGTAAAGGTTATATTTATTCATCAACAGATGTGTACGCAGGCAGGTCACACAGATAATGACTGGGGAAGGTAACTTCAAGGAGCTTGATTCCTTTCCATGTTTAACATGGTGACCAGCTCACTCCAATTCCATAACTTGGAAGTTGCTCACTGCTCCTTAAGTCACGGAATCCTGATGAACTTTTTACGTGTCTGTCAGGAGGCAGTCTATGACCTGCAAGAGCTTACAGTGGAAAAGAAAAGGCAGAGAGAGAGTGGAAGACAAGAAGTGAATGCAAATTATTTTACAGGCTGGGTACAGAGGCGTAAGCAGGCTAAATAAGAATCAAATAGGAAATCTGTGGACAACTAGGCACTCTGGATGCCCATGCCAGTCTTATGTGTCTTTATTAACAGAGAATGAATGCTG
Source organism: Platalea leucorodia (assembly GCF_965183815.1). Lineage (NCBI taxonomy): Eukaryota > Metazoa > Chordata > Aves > Pelecaniformes > Threskiornithidae > Platalea > Platalea leucorodia. The sequence continues at coordinate 36,157,534 of NC_138858.1, read as the reverse complement.
CTTTGTGCCCAGAGGTCTCTCTGAGCTATTAACTCTAAGGTGTCAAAAGACAGAGATGGGACTCATGACTGGAGACGACTTGCACGAAGACACAGTGGTAGGACTGTGTTTTGCATTCAGACAATTTGTTTCAGCTCTGTTATTGTCACCCTCCCTGGCTCTCCCACCACAAAGCATAAGTACTGCCATGCTCTGGCAACTCCTTACCAACTTCACAGCAGTTCTAAGTTAGCCAGTCCTTTAAAGCTGCTCTAGACTTCAGAAAACAGCTGTTTGTCATAGTGAACAGAAGGCCAAGGGAGCCACTGTTAACAAACTTCTTGGGAATCTGAGTCAGGTCTTTCCTGATTAATGCTAGCCAGAGGTATGACTCAAACATTCTTTCCTTGCAGACTTTGCATTATCCTTCAGTTTGCAAGGAGGGATGCCCTATTATGTTTCTCCAGGGAACCCCAACAGTAGTAGTAACCACATAAAAGACCCAGGATCCTTGTTAAAAGTATCCATATCTGTGGAATAAAGTACCTCAATATTGCTCAGTTTTCTTAAACATCCCCCGATATTGGTTTGACTAAGGTGTTTGTTTACAAAAAAAAACGAACCAAACCAAAAAAAGGGACAGAATACTTCAGTTGGAGCGGACATACAACAATCATCCAGTCCAACTGCCTGACAAATTCAGGGCTGACCAAAAGTTTAAGCCTGTTATTAAGGGCATTGTCCAAATGCCTCTTAAACACTGACAGACTTGCGGCATCAACCACCTCTCTAGGAAGCCTGTTGCAGTGTTTGACCACCCTCTAGGTAAAGAAAAGCTTCCTAACGTCCAGTCTAAACCTCCTCTGATGCAGCTTTGAACACCCCACACATCCTATCGCAGGATACCAGGGAGAAGGGATCAGCACCTCCCTCTCCACTTCCCCTCCTCAAGAAGCTGTAGAGAGCCATGAGGTCCCCCCTCAGCCTCCTTTTCTCCAAACTAGACAAGCCCAAAGTCCTCATCCACTCCTCACAGGACATGCCTTCCAGCCCTGCCACCAGCTTTGTTGCCCTCCTCTGGACACATTCAACGACCTTCACATCCTTCTTAAATTGTGGGGCCCAGAACTGCAGGCAATACTCAAGATGGGGCTGCACAAACACTGAATACAGCAGGACAATCACCTCTTTTGACCAGCTGGTTATGCTGTGTTTGATGCACTGCGGGATGCGGGTTGCTCTCTTGGCTGCCAGGGCACACTGCTGGCTCACATTGAGCCTGCTGCCAACCAGCACCCCCAGATCCTTTTCTGCAGGGCTGCTCTCCAGACACTCCTCTCCCAGTTTAGGCTTGTGCCTGGCATTATTACTCCATCCCAGGTGCAGAATCTGGCATTTGGACTTGTTAAATTTCATCCCATTAATCATTGTCCAATGAAGAAAAAGCAAAGGGTAATATCACAAAACCCAAAAGTAGCAGGAATGAAAGAGAAGCTAGGCCTATTTACACCAGTAAAATCCAAAAAGTCTCTCTTACTCTTTCTGTATCAGCTGAAAAGCTACACTTGTTTACTTAACCAATGAGAGCAGCAACTTGATCCTTTCACTCAGCCTGTGTACTCAAACTGCACTTCAAGAGAAGCAACAGCTGGCATCAACAGCTAACTTACTTACACAGCCTCTTTCCTGCAGACTCTCAGAGCACCATTCTGATTTAAATCAGTCTTTAAGATCCTTAAATTAGTCAGAAGTTATTTGCTCTATTTGGAAAAGCTAACATACTTCTGGCAGGTCATGGTGACACTTGCTTCCTAGACTGCAAAGAAGAAAAATTCTACCCCACTGATGGCAGATTACCCGTCTGTTGAAGCAACATGTGAATTTCATTGTGAAGACCACACACTGAGCCTATACTTCAATGCAAGTTGTAAATTCACAATCATGCTTGAGGAAAACAAACAAATGGAATGAATGCACACCACTCACTAACAGCTCCTGCTGGGAGGCTAGGCATGGTGACACGGGAAATTATTGATGTGCGGAAGCCAAATCTCAACCCTGTTGAGGCTATGACAGCCTCACACCACTCCTCTGCATGCCCAGGAGGAGAGTCTCAGAACTCTCTGGTCTCAGAACTAATCAGCTAGTGCTTTACTAGATAGTAGTAGAAAGACTCTTCCATTTACTTTACATAATTGAAAAGACTAGTATCTGAGATGTCTTTCAGTCTCCTTAAACAAGAATGTGCCAACTTTTTACTACTATATATACAAATATATAACATCCTCTGGTTTCTCTCAGATTGTATATCATACATTATTTGATTTATATTATATTGATAATATACTATATTATTAATAAATAATGTTGGCAGAACAACTAGGCCCCAAGGGTGATAATCAGTGGAACGAAGCCTAGTTGGAGGCCAGTAACTAGCAGTGTACCCCAGGGGTCAACACAGGGTCCAGCCCTGTTCAACATCTTCATTAATGATCTTGATCATGAGGCAGAGTGCACCCTCAGCAAGTTTGCAGATGACACAAAACTGGGAGGAGTGGCTGATACACCAGGTGATCGAGCTGCTGTCCAGAGGGACCTTGACAGGCTGGAGGAATAGGCTGACAGGAACCTCATGGAGTTCAATAAGGAGGAGTGCAAGGTCCTGCACCTGGGGAGGAACAACCCTATGCACCAATATATGCTGGGGGCCCCTCAGCTGGAAAGCAGCTTGGCAGAAAAGGATCTGGAGGTCCTGGTGGACACCAGCTTGACCATGAGCCAGCAATGTGCCCTTGCAGCAAAGAAGGCGAATGGGATCTTGTACTGTATTAGACAAAGTATTGCCAGCAGGCTGAGGGAGGTGATCCTTCTCTACTCAGTACTAGTGAGGCCACACCTGAAGTCCCGTGTCCAGTTCTGAGCTCCTCAGTACAAGAGAGACATGGACATACTGGAGAGAGAGTCCCACAAGGGCCATGAAGATGAAGGGACTGGAGCATCTCTCCTATAAGCAAAGGCTGACAGAGCTGGGGCTGTTCAGCCTGGAGAAGAGAAGGATCAGGGCAGATCTTATCAATCTGTACAAATATCTGAAGGGAGGGTGTAAAGAAGACAGAGCCAGGCTGTTTTCAGTGGTGTTCCATGACAGGACAAGAGGCAATGGGCACAAACTGAAACACAGGAGGTTCCCTCTGAACATCAGGAAACACTTTTCATTGTGAGGGTGGCCAAGCACTGGCACAGGTTGCCCAAGGAGGTTGTGGGGTCTCCATCCTTGAAGATACTCAAAAGCCATCTGGACATGGTCCTGGGCAACTGGCTGTAAGTGGTCTTGCTTGAGCAGGGGCGTTAAGACCAGATGATCACCAGAGGTCCCTTCCAACCTCAACCATTCTGTCATATGATACATATTCTATGTGATATATTATCAAATGGATGCAATTTCAGTATTTTCAATTAGAGTACTTTATTGACCCCTGTTGCACATCCTCAGAGAACACCTGGCAATTGTGGGGAGGGGAATAATCTTCATTCCTACTTCTGATCAGCACCCAGTTGCAAACACCAAAGCATGTAAATTCAAAGAGGGATGGTCTACATTCAGCTTTCTATTACCTCTGGTGCTTTAGAATGTAGCTCAAAGTCAAGTCAGTCCACAGGGATACAGCTATGCAAGACCTCACTGCCAGTGTTACTACTTCCCAGCGGTAGCATTAACAATGTTTTTCTTGACATCGCACAAAACATGTCAGCTTGGTAATGCCACCAGGAAGTATTTACTTGCAGTGCAACCCACAGGCAGAACCAATGCAGCCTAATGTAGTGCTGAAGAAAAAAAACAACGCAAAACTCCACCTCCCTCTCTCCTGTATGTTGTCAAAGCTCCTGCGCACGTAGAGGGTTCCAGATAGAAGGTTTTACCTTGCTGATGTGCTCTGGTGCTTGATCTGGCTGACTGCTGAACTCACCACCTATCTGGAAGTCACTGACACAGGAAATTGAGTCTCTCAGCTCGGTGAGCTTCTGGCTGCCCAGTACAAGGACTGTCTGATAGGGTTTGTGATCTTTATGCTACAAAGAAAAAAGCATAAAAGCTTCAAATAAAAATCACTTGTTAGCATCAGTACTGCTCTTCACTTGACAGCTTGAGGTCATTAATGGCAGCATATAGCACATCACCTCTCTGCACGAGATTTTAAACAGCATCTTGCCTCAGCCTCTCCTAAGGCTGCCATTTTTCAGTTTTACTCAGAAACTCAAAAGTCACATTCCCCACCAGAAAGTGCAGAAAAGACAGAAAGTCTGAGCACGCTTATCCCAAATCCAGAAAGAGTACTGTAGTTTTCATGTATTTAGTTTCAGATTTTGAGCCTTCCATGAAATCAATTAACTGCCAAGTAATAATTGTAAAAATTGCCTTCTGTAGACCACTAACAGAATGAAAGCCAGATTCTGAAAGAGCCTGAAGAAGTTACCACAGTTGAAGGGTTTACCACGCTCCCTCAGTGGACTCAGTTATTTTAAGTGCTTGGGAAAGCAAGATATTACCTAAGTAGGGAAGAGACATCAGAATACAATCTAGAGAATTTAGTACCAACCTTCTGAAATATGACAGGATAAAAGATATTCAGAGTTAAAAGTAGTTCTCCCTCCTCAACTAGATCTGTTGGATTGTCTGGCCTCTTTCCAATTGCATGTGACTCCTGGAAAAATAAAGATACATATATATATAATGATATTGGCAACCACTTATGTATCAGAGCCCCTGGACAAAAGTCTGAGAAATGCTGTTCTAACTGTAACTCGTTTTTGACTGTGTAGCCTTCTGAACTGATGAAAGCCTACTTCCTCCAGGATGGAAAGGTGAGAAACTGCTGTCATTATTGATTTCAAGCATTTTCCTTCATTCCTCAGCTCCGGAGAAGCTGAAGTGCTTCCAGCAATTACGAGACAGCTGGGTACCCCTTGGCTACTGGGAGGCCCTGCATAAAGGAATTAAAGCCTGCTGCCACTCTGCCCTCATGGAACCCAGCTGCTACCAACTTCCATCACTTGCAGCTTTGAAATGGTCTTTCAATGCTTTCACATGTAAAGGGGAATTGCAACCCTCAATTTGAGAAAGACCGACCTAGAAACTAGCCATAGGATGAAGGATATGAAAATAAAAATTAGTGCAACTCTTCCTCTTATTAGGGAAGCTTGACATAGCTGGAGGTCTCAATTTCTCCAAAATCCAAAACCAAAATCCAGCACTGCCCTTGCCACACTCCTATGTTTTAGAAAAGAAGTGAATGCATTTCCACATTTCCATCCTACTTTGTGTTTAGGACATAGCCCAGCTGTGAGAATGAGGGACAGCACTTTTCTGTGGCAGCCAGTCTCCTCCTTTTTCAACAAATCAAGAGAGAATACTGACTGCACAAACACTTCCCACCAGCACAAAGTGTTCTTCAGATTTAATAACAGGAGCATGTACTGCTGTGAGACTTCAGTTCAGAGATACTTGTGCTCTGTCCCCTGCATCTCCCTTCTTCATGTGACACATTCCAAACTCAACATTTCTTATTGTTGTCATCGTGTCCTAGGACACCGTGGTCACAACCAGCTCTGACACACAAACCAGTTATCACAGCTTGCTTATAGGATGCAGTAACTGACCCCATGCTTGTTCTTCAGAAACAGAAATAAGACACAACTCACTGAAACCCTTTATGAAGATTTCTATTGCAAATATTTTCTCAGATATGCCCTAGGCTAGGAGCACAACACAGTTCTTGCATTTCAGCTGATGCATGATGTGGCTGGGTCTCTGGACAGTTGAAACAAGATCACTCATGACAGGTCAGGAAACCTCAAAGGGAAAAAATGTTTAATCGTAACAAGTGAGGGTCCCTCCTCACTACACCCCCATCCCTAATTTTTACAGTAGTTCATGGCTTGCTCATTCAACTCACGGACTCCAGCACTGTGAAATTTAAGAACTTAAGTCTTCCTGTTTAGGACTTCAATGGTTGTGAAGAAATCTTAAAAAAAGAGATACTAAGAATAGTTAAACGGATTACAAGATGGCTTTTGAGGGGTTGATCACTACACTCCTGGTTCCTGGTCAGAATGGCTGAGAAACTTGGGTTACAAAGCTGAGAATTAGGAACTTACTGCCACCATTTTCCTACTGTCTTCCTCTTTCAGCCCTACAGAAACCAGCTCACAATCATTCACACATTAAAGCTTAGATTCCAACACGGGACTCCAGGGGCAAAAACATTATGCATTTTGTCTAGCTCTACGATAAGTTCACATGATGCACAGTACACTTGATCCCATACAAAATGCCTTAGTAGCAACCAAATGAAAGCAGTCATACAGTGGTAATGAGCTGTGGAGTTCTTCCTTCCTACACTCGGTACTAACAGACTGTAAGAGCACAGTTCCTGTTCCATCTTTCTATAAAATGTCTTTCATCTTAATCATTACCTGCAAACTCATATCTGCAAACATTTACAGTGTACAGAGATTCACAGTGATGAAAAAAAAAGGAACCAGAAGTTGCATTTTGGCAGTGCACAACTGTTTTGAGATCCTACGAGACGACAGGGAACTCACCATCTCATAAGCAAGAGTTTCTTGTCTGCAAGCCCGATCCACAATAATTGTTTCTTCTCTCCTCTCTAATGCCTTCTTTCTAATCCTGAGGGGCAGGAACACAGGACAAAATTTCATTCAACAACTTCCATGCAGAATCTCTAGGTATATTTTTAAACGACACAAGCTATTACAGCGCAGCTTTGAAAGAGCAGGATTTGTGGCTGTCTTAGTATGACAAACTAACTTAACAATACCCTTGTCTCTTGACTCCCATAAAACCTGGTAGTATACAGGCCAGCTTGTGTATTTCAGCTTGTGTTTTTCTTTCCCCTTATGTGCAAATTACAGGTTGGTTGTGGGCAGTTTTACATGTATGAGAAAAAACAACAAAATGTTGTCTGAAGAGGCTCTCCTAGAAAGAACACTTTGTTACCTTTGAGGAAGCTGTTTCAACTATCCCTCCCACTTTAGAGGAATTCAATTCACGTTCAAGCAAGAAACAAGAAAAAAACCCACAAATATTCTCAGTCTCATGACATAGATACTTTTCTAAAAAAAACTTCAGCATAACTTGTCACGTCCCACCTGTGGAGGAGGAGTGACTAAGGTTCGCAAATCCTCTCAGTGTGCATTAGGGTGGGCGAACACTCAAGGTCCGTACACAAACACCAACTTCAGTACAAAGCTTCTATAGAGACAAATATTGAGTACAAATACTCGATACCTGCTAGCCCTCTCACGATTAGATATACCCCAGTTATGTGGCTTTATGGAAAATCAAGGTAGGCCATGCAGCAGCTGACTACAATTTAACAACTTTGACAACTTAGTTGCCTTAGGAGAAGTGAAAAAGAGAGAGGGGGAGAAAGGGGGAAGACAAGGGGAATCACCAGACCTGGATCCAGTGTTGGACCTGCCAACGAGGGTATTTGGTGGAGAGAGCCCCTGAGAGTCCCGATTTATAGATTTCAGTCTTTGGACTTCTGGAAGTTTCTCTCGCCCCAGTTCCAGGAGTGGCAGAGATACCAGTCAAATCAGGAGGGGTGACCAGTCAGCCCAAGAGCAGCGATACTGGGACCCTCCCCCAAGCAGTAGGTGTGTGGGGGGGCATAAGAGGCTTCACAGCTCACATGTATGGGGCTGAGGCAAGGCCACCCTGTCCACAGGGCTCCCTCCTTCCCTCACCCTCGCTCCAGGTACCGTCTGGTGCTGGGTCCTACCGACTGTCCCTCTGCATTCTGGTTTCAGCACCAAGGCTGTTTGAGACATCTCGTCGTTTTGCACTAGCAGTTCTCTACATCATTTGTAGAAGAAAGAGTATCATACATAGAATAACCACTAAAATAGTATTTAACCACTGCATGAACACCAAATCCTTTTTAACTTCTGGGACAAGTCTATTTACCCTCCAGACCTTCCTCAAGGTTTTCAGTAACAATCGAACTTAACACTGATCACAACCTTAACACATTTTTTTACGTTAATACTATGCAAACTGAAATTCAAATACAGCAAAGGCCTGAACGGGCCACGTATGCATTCAAAGTTCACCAACTGTTAGAAACTTAACACATGAACTCTATAGAGAGTGGGTTCAGATAAAGAGGTATCTGGCTGCAACTTCAGTACTTGCACTTTGGCTGTTACCATGTGACTGTGAGTTACTAGAGCTAAGAGCTACAGATTTACTTCATGAGGCTTTGGAGAAACCTCCTGCATGTGACTATGAGAAGTCCCCTGCACGCTCCAAATTTAGGCGCTAGTTCAGAAGTACCTAGGTCCAGAAATCCTAAGTTCCTCTGAAAGGGTTAAAGCCAAGATAGACAAAGCCAACGCATCAAAACACCTCCTGAAAAGCCTAGGGGCAAGGAGGATATTTAAATATCTTAGTCACTTAACTAAACAAAAGAAAGGCCTTTGTGATTTAGGGAGTAGTTAGAATGGTTGTAAGATAAGGGGGCTCCGGGATAATCCCATCTCAGACAACTGGGCCTTGGGAGAACAAATACATGGAAGATAGGAGGTCACAACAGAATGACAACAGCCTTGAAGGACACGGTTTACGTGATCCTAGGACTGAGTTTGCGCAGAAGCAAAGGTCAATCAGCGAACACAGTGAAACAGACTAGGAGCCTTCATCTGAAGACCCCCCCAAAGACCACCTGAAGACCACCACGGGAGACGACTGCGCATGTGGACAGGACATTTGCATACGTTAATAAGTTCCAGGAAATCTCATGTTTATGTAAATGATTTCTTGGAAATCCGGTGAATATGTAGGATTTTATAGTATATGATCTCTGAAAGTCTACCAGATCGGTGGAGCACTCATGGTGGAGAATCCCCAGTGCTGCCCAGCGCTGCAATAAAGAATACCTGCTTAACAGTAACTTCGTTGCTATTGAGTTTCATTTCAGGGACTCTCTCAATACTCCGTTTCTCCCTTGGGGAGATTCAGACTGTGAGGAGAAGCATCCGTGAATTTTTGTATCACTTCCAATATGAAAGATGGCATGTTTTGTGTATCTTAACAAAAAAATTCCTAAGTAACATTCAAGCAGAAGGCTCACACCAATTATCCTATCCTAAGCCAGTGTTTCTGCCCGTAGAGGTTTTCTGGACACTGCCTCAGAAAGTAAACCATTGCCTGGAAAGGGAACAAGCAGCCAGCCATGCTTTTGTGTTTGTTTTCCACCCCCGCCGCATATCAGGGTACTGTGAGTGTACCACAGTGACATACCGAAGAGTTAGCAGACTGCCATCTTCAGGAATAACATCTGGGTCCTCTTCTTTATCAGAAGACATTAACATATCAATGCTAGGACAATAAAGAAAACAACTATTATACATTTTTTCAGACTTGCTTCATAACGAAAATCAGTTAAGCTGATAAAAGGAACAAAGACAGCGAAATATGAATAAACAAAACATAGCTTGTATAGCCTAAGTTGGGGCAAAAGGGCAGTATGGTTGTTAAGATAAAGAACCAGAAGACAGAGAGTCATGGAGTTTATAGCTGGGTTTCACAGAGATTGGGTAAATTTTATCTTTATTTTGCATTCTGCCTAATGAAGCATAGCTGCCTAGAGAGGTTGAACAAGCCCCATTCAAAATATGTGTCCTGTACTTTTTATAAACTAAAAATATCACTTGTGTTTTTCAATCTCATCCACCTACTGTGATTTTTCTGATGATATATGGCAAAATAGATTCAACAAAAAGGAATCATCAACCTCAACCTGTATGGTAAAGCTAACACTCCCCCCTCAGGTACAAACATGGGCAAGCCACCACATTTACACAAGCTGTCATTGCCGTATTAAGACATTAATTTACACCACATTTCTTCCAGTGGGAATGAGACAACACTTCCACCAGAAGTGATAGGTCCATTCTTCCTCGTATCCTTCTTTCCATCCTCAGACTCTTTTCACTCTCACTCTTCTTCTGTTTGCACAGAATTCAAAGTCTAGCTAACCATAGTTTTTTGCTGCACTGCAAATCACTGCAGGATGTGGGAAGGAAAAGCAGAACTGCTTTTGGTTGCACCAATGATTTAAACTGATCATACAAACGTTAGCTTTTCACAACATAAATGAGGATGGAATTTCTCATAAACACGCCACAAAAAATGAATCCTGTGGGATACCATATCTGCTCCTCTGCCACAGTTTTGTAACATAAGGTTCCCACACACCATTCCACAAACAGACCAAATGATCCATCCGAAGGCTTCAGATTAGACACTATAATAGTATTAATTACCTTTTTAGAAACATACAGAACAATGCTGACTCGAAGACAGTAATGATTTTGTATTAATCACAAAAGAACTCTATCCAACTTAAAAATAGTCTGAGAAAATATTATTTAAAACAGAGAAGTATCACCCAGTTCAAATCAGACTTGATCTGTTTTGTCTCTCTGCTGTTTGCAGACTACACAAAGGCAGGGCTTATACCAATGCCGAAGTCCATGTGCAGTTTGAATCCCAGCAAACTCTTGTGCAAACCCATCTCTTTATGGGACAAACAAGCCATTGGTGAAGTCCAGGAAAAATTTTTTGAGTGTACCATTTATTCTCGATATAACTTATGATTTGATTATATTATTTTTCATTAGAATCTTATAATATTCACCATGTCAACAATACTAAGCTAGGTAATACTATCACTGCAGTAATGAATAAGCCTTCAGAGTGGAGCTGCATAGGAATATACAGTAATTGAGAAATAGAAGTCTGGAATCAATTGGTATCAGCTGACAATAAGCAAAAGTCAGCGACAAAATTTTGGTTGTGGGTAGATGGCCTAGTTCTCATGACCCAATAAAGTCACTCTGGATTGAAGATAATTTGAATTTACTATTGCTTAGTTAGTTTCTTACCATCCAGCAGTACACAAAGAGTTTTAACCTTCCTGTCTTACAGTTTTCATCCCAAACAGAAAACCGTTCTTTTTGAGAAAAGGGGATTCCTTCAGAAGCACCATTTTAAAAGAAACTATGCAGCAATTAGTTACAACCTCTTGGAAACAGAATCAACTTTACCCTTAGATTCCCACTTGAGGAAGTGGAGGCAGAGACAACTGAGTGAGTCCTGTATGAAGTACAGACTGAACTACTGCTGAGGAACAGTACTTTAACAGAAAGGAGGAGAACAGCACTTTGGAGAACACAGAGCCATCATTAGCCTTTTAAATGGGGCTGTTCTCCACTCAGCATGGATTAGTGTTATGAATAGCCCACCCAATGAAGCAATGTGTAGACCCTGACAGGTAAAGCAACTCACAACTTATGCTTCTGTGGAATCGACATCCCACCAGCACGACTAGACTTAGGTCTTCCTGCACGTGGATCAGTGACCCCATTCACCACAAAGCCCTGAGTGGCTTGAAGACCTGTCATTTTGAAGAAATGACTGTGTATTTTGGTCTTTAAACACCACATAGGTTATTTGCAGGATCTGAAAATGTCTATTACCTACCATTAAAGTAGGTGTCACCTGCATTAAAGGTGTCACCTGCATTAAAGGTGACAGTTTCCTATTTCCCTTCTGTGCATACACACGATGCCAGAACTCACCAACAATACTTGTGCTTTCCTTCCCTCCCACGGCTCTAGGCCAGGGATCTCTGCCTGTGGTATCCACACCACACACGCTAATCGCCTGCTGCAGGAAAAGAAAACTAATGTTCCCCAGAAGGCAGCTCCAAGTAGACACAGTGTAAAACAGCTGGCATGTAAGCTGCTTCCTCTTTTTCCTTGTAAAGACAGAAAAAGAAACTGCCACTGAATCCCTGACAAGTTCCGTGGACCCTGGTGAGCCCAGATACTGCCATTTCTCACTCCTGGAAAGTCAGAAACCCTCAGTTTCTAAAGGGATGCTACACACAGAGCACCTTTTTCAGTATTTTGAATCAGTCTCATAATCCATCACGTATGCCATTGTATCGCACGCACTGAAGCCTTGAAAGGCTTTGCGGTATGGCCTTTTACACAGGCCATGCTAGAGCTCCTCCTGGGTAACTCCACTGTAGCCAGTGGAGTGAGAATCCCTCATGGAACAATGAGTAGGTTTGGTCCACGGTACCGAGAAAACGAGGCTTTAAAAATGAAAAGTATATGCTAATCCCTCCAGAAACTAAGGCTAAGTAGTCAGTATCATACACCTAATGGATAAAAGTGCAGGCAATACAAAGTTTGCACCGGGCACACCTCACTCCTGACAACCACAAGCATGGGATTCATCTGTGTCCCCACACAGAATATTCCCTGCACGCAAGACAAATACACTCAGTGCACTCAGTTATGGTGGAGGGGGAACCACTGGCCATACTGTTTAATGGACACTGACGTGAACTATCAGAGAGTGACAAGGAAAAATAGTTGAAGGTCTCACTTGAAAAATGCATGCAAAATGTTACATGAAATTTATGTCCCCAAGAAAGGTATTTAAAGGCGGCTAGAACTAAAAAGGCCAAAGGCAAGTCTGTGGAAATTTGGACATGGAAATAGACTATCTGTGAAGCCCTTATTCACCATGACTTTACTTTTCTCAGAATATACTGGCAGCACAACGAGCTTTCTCAGTTTTAGAAATCAGAAGATTCTTTAGTATTTTGCCTGATATTTTCATAGTAAGCAGATACAGTGTTTATATTACTCTTTGTATTGCATATATTTTAAGGGCAGTACTTTCATCACCTTTGAGACACTAATACTACAAGAGGCTAAATACTAATACGTTAAGACGCTAACACTAGCTTAATGCAGCTTTATAACACGTCCCTAGATATTTACAACTACCCCTTCTAATAAAACAAGAAGGTGAACTAGGGCTGAAGTGGAATAAGGTACCTGTGAGCCTCACCTCCCTTGACGTACCTAAAATCCACACGGATTTGAGTCTTAGCCTGTCCTACATGTACACAACAAATCACTCAAAAGGCAAAACAGAATAACATAACTTAGCCTCTCTAAGATTCAAGCACTCCAATTGCTCAAACACCAGCAATGAATCCCAAGGTAAACCTCTTTGCTCACAGACCGCTAAGGCATTTGAACAAAACTTAAAACTTTACCGTCCTGACACCTCGGTTATTTAAGAGAACTACTGATGGAATCTCCTAGCTAAGGCTACCATTTTACACCTGTTTAACATCTGATGAAAATGCAAGTGATCTCTGTAACAATTGTCTGCATACAACTTGAGCAGTATGCAAAGCATTCTTACTGAGTCAAATTCAAGTGACTGAAGACAGAATTTTTTTTTCCTGCATTCTGTTTGCAGGAATGTATTACAGTAAGAAAATAGAAGATTAAAAAAAAAAACAAAAACCAACCACAACACACTGAGATGCGCAGAGAGTTAAACATCATTTAAACATTATACCATTTCTCCTTACCAGAAGGCTAAATCATCAAGAATACTTAAACGTACACTATGTCACTATATTCTAAAAAAAACATTTAATTACAGATATTGAAAAACTTCATCCTGAGTCTATGAAAGATTCTCTTAACCTATTACTGTTTTTAAAATAGATACAGGATGACTATCCCCATCTTCCCATCTCTCTTCTACCCAAAGAAAACCTCCTTAACTTGCCACAAGTTGCCTTACAAGCAGCTCACAGTCAGAAAAATCTGTCTTTATATCCAGGATGTGTTCACTTCAGCACCTAGAAAACTGTATTTATGCCAGTAATAATTGTGACCCCAAGACACCCTAGAACAGATCTTGGTGTAGTCCAGTGTTTTCACTTCTTCTCCAGGGAGGAATACAAACAGCTCAGAGCAGGCGAGTGAAAGTGATCAAAGGTAGCGATTTGAGGTTGGCCAATGTTAAGGAGAGACTCAAGAGGCTAGGTCTATCTAATTTAAAAGGAAAAGCACGTGGAGATTAGGGATTGGGATTTCCAGCCTGCACAGGCAAAAGGTCACACCAGGATGTGCAGGTTTATCTTCATTCTCCTGCAAGGCCAACAAGCAGCTGCCAGATGATCTGTTCTCGCCCCCTGACAGACTGCCTGTCCTTTTTTTCTTTCCCAAACCTTTTCACTACACAGCACCACTTTCCACAGTACGCTCAGCAGCAGACAGACAGCACTGCTCTGTAACACCAGCAAACGCAGACAGCACATGAAATGTAGCAGTCATAGACTGAAGAAAGCAGAATGAATGATGGGAAAAACAAAGAAAGCATAGGAAATCCGCTTGGAATTCAAGTGAAAACAGCAATAGACAGGCTTGAGCAACAGGGTCACTGCAGAGAATAAGCCACAGCATAGGAGCAGCCAGAGACTACATCTGCACTGGGAAAGCTTACAGAATAATTCCCACAGTTGCTGCCACACTAGAATACATGAACTGTTTTTAATACTAACATCAACCTCTATTTTTGCTAAGCCTAGTAATGGTAAAAAATTATCTGAGTCACCAGAACTATGACAGCTGAAGTAAAGTAGTGTTTTAGTTAAGTTAGCATCAGAAAAAGTGAGAATGCCTGGCAAATTTCTTCTCTGTTGGCAAGGCAAAATATAATTCATTAAGTGTTGATTTCTTCCTGTTAAAAATGCCCCTAAAAGTCTTGATTTCTGAATGGGTTACTAAGCTCTCACCATTACACACAACACTTATGCAAGTATATTTTGGCTCAGATATTGAGCTCCGTGCTCCTGTGCTCCTCCTCCTGTTCTCTGTTTGTTCCTTGCCTTTTACTAAAGCAACAAATGTTCCTACCCATCTTTCTCCTTCCTCTGAGGTACCACCATCATTTAAACAAACAATAATTATCAAATGAACTTTGTCCAGTTAATGACTTTATCTCAAATAATGTTGCTAATGTTGTTTTTTCTGTCATGTTATCCTCATAATTTGGGGTGTAACTCTGAAAACATTTAGAAGGACGTGCTCATGACACAACATCTGCATTTTTTTATATGCACCTTGCATACAGAGGACTGAAGAAAAAGCCATCAAGAAGATCTCAATATATAGTGCAATTCTAGCTACATTTACCAAATTACACCTTCAGCATCACTTCTGAGACTACGTTCATTCTATTCAGTACGTGAAAATGAACAACCTCCATCTTGCATTTGAAATAGCTCCTACATACTTCTGCACCTTTGAGGAAACAATAACTGAAGGACAGAAAACGCTGAAAGCTATTCAGATAGCAGCGGAAGTCTGGCATGTCTTCCTTACTGATGAGCTACAGACAAATCATCAACTGTGATGCTTTCTGCAGGAATTACTGCCTGCAGTAATTTTTATCAGGCCTTTTTTACTCTATCAATTATCAGACCCTTTCTACAGGTGAGAGATGATTCTCAGTATTCACGTGACCTGAAAGCCTTCCAGCTTTAGCATGTTCGATCCTGCTGCTTCAAGCCCTAGATGGTTCTCCTCTTCTTTCAAGGCTAGTCTGCAATTCACTGGCCCACAAACACGAGTGAAGGTACAAGCACAAAACAAGAGCACACTTTTTTCTTTCCCGGCCCTAGTGCCACCTAGGCTGCTTGGGCAAACAGGACTATCCCAAAAACAAAGAAGCACTGGCATAGCTTTGACTCCACCACCAGCCCTGACAGAAACAGTTAGTAGAAGCTAAGGACCCAGCCGAGCTCAACAGTTAATGTATGTTGCCAGTTACCAGAACTCATCTAAATGATGTTAACACAAAGAGATGCCTGGCTCTTTTTCTTCATATAAGGCATGCCTTTCAGTTTGCAACTGGGGCCTCCTAAAACCACGTACACGTTCAGGTACCTTAAGTTTTATAACGAGTAACATGTTGCTAAGTATTTACTTAAGTAACTTGTTAAGGGGTGAACTGTTTGTTCATGAGTTCAAGGCCATAACATAAAGCTTCCACCAGTGGAGCACCACCCTGTAGAAACTCGATGTCCTCCTTCTCTCCCTCACAGGGGAGACGATAGCCCCACACGGCACAGACCCGGGCAAGGCTGTTCTGAAGCGGTTTTGCCCGGGCACCTCCCGCCTCTCTTGAGGAACGGGTGCAGTGTCTGAGCGACAGCACCCACCACCCCGGCCCGCGGCGGCCTCCCCGGCACCAGCGCCGAGCTAGGCCGAGACCGCCCTGCTAGGCCCGGCGCCGCAAACCCCCGCACGGAGGAAGCCGGCGGTTGCAGCCCTGCCCTGGGCTGGGCAGCGTCGCGCCCGGGCCCGCAGCCCGTCGCGCAGCCCCGGCAGGAGCCCCGGCGCTCGGCGGGGCTCCGCGGGCCGCCCCCCTCCCGCCGCCGGCCCCGCGGCCACCTGCACACGGCCCGCAGCTCGGCCGCCGTCTCCTCCGCGCAGCCCAGCTCCGCCGCTACGGCCGCGTCCGCCTCGGCCGCCGCCTCGGCCGCCAGCGAGAGGTCGGGCGGCCCCAGCTGCTGCCGCCAGCAGCGGCCGAGGGCGCCCAGGCGGAAGGCGCGGGTGTACAGCTCCGCCGCCTCGTAGTCGGGCGCAGCCTCCGCCGCCGCCATGGCCGCCGGGCCCGCCGCGGCCCGCTGGGGCCTGTAGTCCGCCGCCACAACGCCTCACGGGGGCCTCAGCCGCCGCGGCCCTGTGGGCGGGCCCGGGGAGCGGCGGGGCCCGCCCGCGGCGGGGCTCTGAGGGCGGGCGGCCGGCCTGGGGGGAGGCTGCTGCCCGGGCAGGGGGTGGCTGCTGGGCGACGCGAGGCGGGCGAGCGGCGGGAGGGCTGCGGCCCCCGGAGGCGCGGCGGCCTGAGGGGGCGCCGGGCCTGCCAGCCCGCGGGGCGCCTTGCCGGCCGGCGGGGCACTCACGGGAGGGGAGGGCGGCTGCCGAGCTCCTCCTGCGATGCTGGAAAGCGCCTGGCACCCTTCGTTAAAAAAACTTTAAAAAAAAAAATCTCAAGTGATTAAAAACGCACCGCCTCCGTGATTTTACAGCGGAACGAGGTCCTTCAGCATGCTTTATTGAAAAATTGCATTTTCTCCTCTCAGAGTGAAAACGTAATGGTTGGCAACCCTTTCTTTTATAGCATTAGGGTGTTTAATAATACAATGAACAAGGTTCCTGAGAAAGGTAACAATTTACAAGCACCACTCGTGCCATCACTTTAAAAAAACATATCCATTTTCCACCTTTCTTCCTAGCCACGTGGGATTAACAATGCACTCCAGTTGCTCCGGGAGCAATTTTTGAGGGAGTATACAAAGAATGCCACAGTGGACAATTGCAGAATATTCCTGTGTTAGAGCACCTGGGAATGTCCCCCTGGAACAGTGTGACAAAGCTGCCATAAGCACAACCTGTTAAGAAAGAGGCAGAAGTAATTCTGGATTGAGCTAACTTGATATACCTGTTGCACGTACCAGTTGAACCACAACCTTCTCACTCGCTTCAAGTCAAAACGTCATATTACTTCTTCAAATATGAAAATGATACTCTAAAAGAAGCTGTGTTAGCAAGTGGTTTGTTGGAGCACAGCGTGGAGATAAGACCAGAAAAAGTTCATGAAAGAAGATACTGGGTCTTTGCAAGCTGCATGGAATGGGCAGGATGCCAAGAGTACAAGAAGGCCACAACATTCACCTGACGCTTTCGCAAAGGAAAGTAGTTAGGGAGCAGGGTAAGAATGTAATAGGCCAGCCCTATGATAGAAGAGTGTATTTTGCTTCATTTAGCAATAACAGCATGGTCTAAAGCCCTTATACCTCCCCTAGGTATATTTAGACTTGCACTGCATTTCAATGCTGAATTCTTTATTCACTGTCACTCACCTCTGCCTCTTAATTGCAGTTCTTATTCCTCATTATGGAAGCTTCGCTGAGATTCAGCCCATTTTTTCCTGTAGTTATTGGCAGTCTCTCTTTCATTCTTCAGCTACACCCTCTGCTTTCTTCATCCGTCACCTTTGCGCACCATGACACTCCCCAGCTCGATTAAGGGCTGTTGCCTTCTCTTCCTGTTGTATCCTCCCTGAAACCTACTAGTTGTTCCATGAGGGATTCTCATGCCAATTTCCAAAACCGTGCTTGCTTTTTTATGTGTTTGTTGTTATCTCCTATGCTCTGTTTATGTTATGAACATACCTTTCCCCTTTGTGTACTTGCAACACGACCTGAAATTTGAAAACACCTCATCGCTTATCTGATGTAGCCACATCTAGGGTGCAAGTGACGGGGTGTATTGTTCTAAGTGCAGTGTTGACATAAACATGTAGGAGCAATTTGGGCCAAGAGTAGCAGGATTAAACTGTACTCTTCCAGAAAACTTAGAGATTTTTAGTGTTCATAGAAAGGAAGTAAGGTACTGGTTTCAAAAACCTTCTTTGGAAAACCAGACATGCCAAACTGTGTGGAAATCAGTAGGCTGGATTTTTTTTGTAAAACCACATGAAAACGACATCACAGAATTTGTGCTGGGGCATGACAGTGGTCACTGCCAACCACAGCACCATCACAGAGGGGAGCGTGGTTTGGAAGGGGCTAGAGAGTGCTGTGCTGTAATTATTCATGCTTCTTGGAGTAATCCCCTTGGGCTGTTCAGTTAGATATATGAATTTCCCTCACTGCCTCTCTTCCTTCTCCCCATGACTGATTTGATTTTGGAGTTCTTCTGTATTAGTTAAAAATACCCAATGTAAAGTATGTAAACCTCAAGCAGGAAGACTGGATAAGTAGAAGCTCAAGGATCAGTTAAGTTGCAAATACCAAAGCTGATAATTTTTAATCATGAGTGGATAATATGTTTTCTGTTTCATTTCCAAACTTCAGTACTAAGAAGTCATATGCTTATAAAGCAACTCTGCTCAATCCAAATCCTCTTTAAGAACAAAGAAAGAGAGCTATTTATTTTTATAGCTTGGAATTAATCTGCCCTAGGCACAAGTCACACAGCCATTTCAAGGCTTCCAAGAGGTACTTACTTTCCTCTGCTGGAGAGACTTTAATAATTCAACATTAAAGCAATGATGTATGAAGAACTCACGCAGTGTAAACCAGGCAGGTATTAAGCTGAATTCTTTAAGATGAGAAGTGCTGAAATCCAAAGAGCATAGAAAGACCCATCAGAGTTAGAGGAGAAGTGAAGATAGTGCAAAAGACGACTGGAAGACAAGCTAATAAAAGCACCGTATGTGCAAGAGGAATAGAGAAAAATTGTAACTAACGTGCTACTGAAATAATCAGGTAGCCTGTATTTTGTACTACTGTGGTATCCCACAAGCTTAAGAGACTGATTTTCAGAGCTCATGTGTGCACAACTGCAGCTACAGTCAGTAAACACTGGAGATACATAACCGTTCTGAAAAGCCAGTCCTAAATGCTCCAGGATGTCTAAAGCAAAGACATTAATTAAACCCCTTAGTTCCAGGCTAGCCTTTCACCACAAGAAACACTCTTCATTCCTTTCTTGATTCCCACCACCTCAGAAATACATAAATATCTGTCAAGCTAATCACATTCCATGGCAGTATTGACTAGTACTTGCTCTAAGAGACATAGTCTTAATATAATGACATGGTAATGCTTATGAAAGAGTAGTTTTGTGGCTTAATCATAAATCAGGTTTCATGCTATTCTCAGCCCTGGCTCACATCACTAAATTTAGAAAAGTCATTTAAAGTACCCTGGGCTTCCACTTCAACCCAGAAAAATCACCATGACCATTACTTATGCTCCAACAGGAGTGTCATGACACTAACAAAATTAATGTTTGTAGGTAGTTTGAAAAAACTTTGGAGAATTGGTGTCAGGCATTATTTTTTTCAATATTTTAGAATCAGCTCCATCCTTGTTCATTGCCTCAGTGTCGTGGTTTAACCCCAGCCAGCAACTAAGCACCACGCAGCCGCTCGCTCACTCCCCACCAGTGGGATGGGGAGAGAATCAGAAGGGTAAAAGGGAGAAAACTCGCGGGTTGAGATAAGAACAGTTTAATAATTGAAGTAAAATAAATTAGAACAGTTAAATCGGCAAAGCAAAAACCGTGCACGCAAACAAAACAGAACAAGGAATTCATTCACTACTTCCCACGGGCAGGCAGGTGCTCAGCCATCCCCAGGAAAGCAGGGCTCCATCACTCGTAACGGTTACTTGGGAAGACAAACGCCATCACACCCAATGTCCCCCTCCTTCCTTCTTCTTCCCCCAGCTTATATACTGAGCATGACGTCATATGGTATGGAATAGCCCTTTGGCCAGTCTGGGCCAGCACTCCCCCCGGCTGTGCCCCCTCCCAGCTTCTTGTGCCCCCGGCAGAGCAGGGGAAGCTGAAAAGTCCTTGACCAGTGTGAGCGCCACTTAGCACCTATTTAGAGACAGCTTAGCACTACTTAGCAAGAACCAAAGCATCAGTGTATCATCGACATTGTTCTCATCCTAAACCCAAAACACAGCCCCATACCGGCTACCAAGACGAAAATTAACTCTATCCCAGCTGAAACCAGGACACTCAGTCTCGTACCTTGGCAGAGAAGGAACATTGTCACTGGTTTTTAAGCACTGACTGCCTTGGCACAGCAATTACAGAGATACAGAAAGGTTCCAGGCCTGTAATTTCAGGAGATGGGGTTTCAACAGCTGTCAGTTTTCCTTAGCCATGCCCTGCCTGCAGGCCTTTGTTCTGGGGATGCAGCTGTCTTCTGGACAGCAGCACCCAAAGCACTGACCAAACCCACTAGAAAGTACTCTCCCAGTCCTTTTGGGGGGAGCGTTTGGCCTAAGCTAAGCCGTAGCGTTTGTAGTATGATCTCACACAGGGTTGCATCAGTACCACCAGCCTGGTGTTCCCAAAGAGTGGGAATGAATGGGAAGGCCTGGCCATGTCTTGCCTGTCACTGCTTCCAAAATTCCCATGCCAATGAACAGTGGTCTGGGGGTGTGACAATCTTTGCATCAAAGACTTTCAAAGGCAGCCACTAGCATCTTTCATTATTACACCTGAACAGGAATGATCCATTCCTAAAACGCAGCTATAGGTGGGACAAAAAGTAGCTTATATTACTTTTGCAATAAAGTAAAATATTAATACACATGAATACATTTATAAAAGCTCTGCACAGACCTTTATGTCTAAACAGATCACATAAAAAACCATGCAGGCAATTTGAAAGCTGTGTAACTAAAACATAATTCTGTCCAAAGACAGACGTTAAACTGATTTACTGATTTTTACATCTCTCCCCAGAAGTGAGAGGACTTCCCAAAGACAGCATGTTGTTTTGCCAGGGTACAGCATGTTGTTTTCCTCAAGGTACACAGAAACAATTTAAAAAAGAGAGAGAGAAAGGAAACATCCTGTGTTTGGTAATTTCTGAACTACTTCATGGGTGAATATTGCTTTTACGTAAGCCAAGTGAGAGTCAGATGCATGCAGGATGCTTTCATCTCATGAATGCTGAGCAGTCAGAATGATTTCCCTGAAGAGTTTCCATCCACCTCTGATGCTTGTTCTTGCTTGCCATTAAAACAGTTGAAAGTGGAAGACGAAGACAAGTTTAAGAGAAAGACGATGACAGGGATGCATACAATCCAGACCAGAACAAACAGAGGTACAGCCTTTAGGCCTTAAATGTGGCTGACCCAAGTCATTCTGACGTTTACAGCTGAATTTGGGTATATTACTGGAACAAGGAACAAACAAAGTCAGACAGAAAGCAGCAGTAGTATCAGAGTGGACACCATCTACAGTTGCGGAGTATGTTACATGTTATTTTCAGTTATGAGCAAGCACAGCCATAAATAAAATTTTGATCAGGAACTCCAGCTGCTGCAGTTGTACCAAACTTTTACTCCAGTGGTAATTTCCCAAAGCTGTTTTATACAGTGAAACGCTTGAACAATACAAAAATGCAAAACCATGGATGCTGTTTTCACTTGCAGCTTCTTTGGAGATTCATCATAAATATCATTCTTGGATTTGGGCATGCACTAGATCATGTTTGCTTTTCATTACCAGTTGGAAAGGAATGCTTCAGGAAATCACATTTGGATTTGAAACTCCATTGGTGAAATTCCCAGCTAGAAAACATGACATGTCTGTGATATTTGTAGGACAAGGAATTCTATTAATTTAAGATGCTTTTGTGTATTACCTACACACCAGAGAACCTTCTGTTTTTATTCCCTAGTGCCTAAGAGTCAAACCCTCTTCAGATACACTATTCTTTTACTTTTTGTGAAAATTGAGGTTTTGTGAAACTAATGGAGTTTTCAGATTTAGTTGTGAAGGAATGTTATCACAGGCAATGGATGAAAAGCGTTTTATACAACAGAAGAGGATGTTACATAAATTGCTTCTTGGCTCAGGGGAATAATACAGCCTATGGGGACAATTACAATTTAAGAATTGCAACATAAAGATGTGGGAAATATTAAGTCCTTGACCCACTTTGATGGGATCTCTTTTCGAGGTTCACACTAGTCTTTGATCATACACATTCTTCTTTCAGGAAATTTTTGCCAAGGTTTTTTCATCATGAAGATCCAAAAGCTATTTATCCCAGAAAGAGCTGTGGACTGGGGACTATTGCAAAATGTTTTATACAGTCATCTGAGCAATGATTCTGTGAAACTATGTAATGAAAATGTGTCAGATTTCAACTTCAGCTGAGACTATTAAGCAGAAGTTTGGTTCTTAACAACGTTATAAACTACATACCAGACCACCTGAAGCTTTTTTCGTAGATATCGGCATAAAAATAATTTCAAAAATACACAAGAAATTTAGGAGTTTAAGTCTTCTTTCCAGAAAATTTGATCTAAGTCTCAATGACAGTCAACAAGACTTCACTTTCTAAGGCTAAACTACGGGTTTCTTATAGCATGGGAACCTTTTGCCAGTCTAACTGTGTCACACATCTAACAAGAGACTAAGAAAATGTTTACTGGTACAGTTTTACATACCAGTTTATGTAAGGAGGTGAAATAGAGTAGAAAGGGCTCAGATTTGCAGAGGTAGGTAGTGCTACAACAGAATTACTTAGCACTTTGCCAGTGTAAATTGCCACTGTGATTGTACTAAGACCTAAGAAACTATAAACTTCTTCCACATACTTTTTCCCTTCTAGTAGAAGTATTTCTAGTTAAAGCATGCAAAGATTTTACGAGACACCAAGCAGGACTATAGCTGAGCTTCTGCAAGATGTCTCATCTGATCCATCAGCTCCGTTTGGCTGAAGACTCTGTAGGGAATCTTTCATTTGTGCCATGTGTAACTGTCCCCACCATTTCAGAACTTTCCTTGACAGACTATGAAGGAAACTTTGTCACACAACACTATAATTCATTGCTCAAATTTTTCATTTCTGTTTTATAGGCTCCGAGGGCTGATCATAGGAGAACTCTCTACTTCTCTGGGAAGAAGAAGTTGTCTTGTTTTTTCTTGAATATCTTTCAAAGAAAAGCCAGATGCATTTGATGTCAGTGTAAATTTCACTGGCTTGGAAATATGCAAGACTGTATCTATCTAAAAAACATTTTTAATAGTTGTAACTTAGTTCTGAAACCTAAAGGAAAGGAGCTGGATTTCAACTAACTTCCCTTGAAATTTGAATTAGTAAATAAAGTCCTTATATCTATGAAACACTTTTACTTCAGAAAGGTATTTCAATGTGCCAACTGGGTAATTGCTATAAACAGTCATTTTATGCTATAATCACCAGCTCTTAATCTGTATACTTTGGCAACATTTAAAAAAAAAAAAAAAAAAAAAAGGAAGAAAAGGAAAGAAGTGGTCCTAAACAGAGACTGACTTGAAAACAGACATAAGTGTTTGTCAGGTGCCTTTTTAAGTGAGAAGAGGATGAACTGAAAGACATATGCTCACCACTCCAGAAGAGCTGTAACATAATAAATTTCTTATTCTTTTATGGTCAAGGTGTCCAGTCAAAGAGATGGGTATAGCCTATAGGCAGGCTATATTGTGGTTATTGGTTTTCTGACTCTCAAATCTACCTATAGAAGTCCTTGTTAGTATTTTTAGGGTGTGTTCTTCATCTGACAGATAACCAACTTTTTCTTTTTTTTCCCCCCCAAGAGCCTTAGTCATGAGCAAGGACCCCATTTTCCATGTACACAGAAAGAGGGAAGAGGACAGGATTAATGTGTCCACAGTTGTTTGGCTGAGTAGACAGCTGTGACGCAGTGTTCTTCCCAGGGTGCCAGCAGTGATGTCCTACTGAGGAGTCCTTCCCTCTTCCAGCGCTATTCCAGCCTGACAAAGATTGTTCTTGACAGCACCTGAGGGTCTTGACCCCATCTTACCCTTTGTACCACCTCCATAGATTACCCCTAGCAACAATATTTGTGCTACTTTAAGGGTTTTCTGTTATACCAAGTGATGATACATCCCCTCTGTTGAAAGCTGGCTGTTGCCATATCTTGACAAAATAAGTATCGTATGTTCACTGCTTATCTCTCCGAATGCTTGCTTAGTTTCCTCCTAATATTTCCTGCCTTTGCTGTCGTTCTTTTTCCACTTATACGCGTTCAATAAAGTGAACAAAGGTGGCAGCATTTGACCTCGTTTGTGTCTTAATCTCACTCTTGGGTTTATTACAAACCTTCCCCGAGCCCAAAATTGGGCCGGGACAACTACTCACTGTCTTTGTACCTTATATCCAGACCAGCAAGTCTGATTTGTCTTGAGTAGCTCAATGAGTAGTTTGTGAGAGTTGAATCTGAAGGGCTACAGCTCATGTGCTGCTTTGGAAGAACCTCCTTCTTCAGTTAAGCTGTGGAATTTCTTGCACAAAATGTTGTGGATGCTGAAGGTTTATACTGATTAAAGAGAAGTCCAGACAAATTGATGGAACAGTAAGGTGGTCAGGATTCTTATATACACGCTGAAGAAATTATTGAGCTGCAAAATAGTGGAACTGGGGAAAGGATTATACATACTTGCCATGTTCTTATGTTCTTTGCAAGCCTGTGTTTTTTGACAGTGGCAGAGCCAGGACACAAGGGTAGATGGATACTGTGGCCATTTTTTGTGTTCTTATTGCACTCAGCTGACTGCTGTTTTATTTTTTAAGAGAAAAAGGTGCAGAAAAGTCCCACCAAACACATTCCGTCATCATTAGTACCCCCCAGGTCAGACTAATGGGATTAATTGGCCTGTGAATCTTTTCAAGAAATGTTTCCTGGAGTGTCTAAAGGATGGAGATAATAGCAGGATATTTTGTCAGAGTTTTTGGAAGTTTATTTTTGACACTGGCTGATTTGTCTGTTGGGCAAATCTTACAATAATTTATTCTGTTGATACAAGTTATACCTTAATAGGTATGATGGAGTCTTCCATCTTATGTAGCATCCAAAACTCTAACATAGAGACAAGTTAACTTGAGCAGTGCTGTCCATAAGTCAACTACCTTCTATCTCACTAGTAAACGGTGCATAAAATCAGAGGGCTTGGAAATAAATAATAATAATAAAAAAATCACTTATCTTCTGGAAAGGCAGGGATAGCACAGATAGCAATGCTAGCAATAGGCAAATAACATTCTGCTGTATACTGCCTTTTCATCTGGCACAAAGAGTAACCCTAATCTTTTGAGGTTTTTGGAAAGACCTTTAGGGTAAGGGTGAGTGCTGCAATGAGTGAAATGATGTTGATGGGGCAGGAAGCACACCAGTCTCCATCATATCATGTTCTGCTGAGAGCATCTGACCTCTGATCCTGACTATAGACAACTGGACTGCTCAGTGGGCCTTTTCAGTATTTTGTAGTATCCAATCACAGACAGAAAAATCTCAGCTGTGAGTGATGTTTCCCAATGGATCCACAGAGCTTCCTGTAAGTTCTAGTGTCATGGCATGGAACCAAGAGCATGTGATTTTCCACGCTGATTATTCTATCTTTTTTTTACACAAATTGGTTAAAAAAACCACTGAGTGGTTTTTGACACTTTGTGGTTGAAAAACCACAAGCATAAAAACAAGTCTTGAAGAACTCTGCAATTTTGTTCAGCTTCCAATGAGTATAGCCTCATCTATGGCTTTCTCTGGAATTCTAGGTTAAATCCAGCATTCCAGTCATCATCTTCATGTCTTGCTATAGTCCAACTTACTAGAGAGATTACCTCACTTCACCTCCTTATGGTATGGCATGAAAGCTACATACCACTTCATTAGTAAAAATATCAGCTGTGTGAGGCAGATAGACTGTTCATGCTGCCAAGCAAATTAATTTGCAACTTGCCTCGCCAGAATAGAATAAAAGCAAACCTTGATGTCTTCAGAACAAAATATATGGTAACCTCCTTCAACATAGGCTTCCGACTCCATCGCCAACAGAATAATTTCCCATCTACTAAATAAAGCCCAGCTGTTAGTGAGAAGACTGACAGTAATCACACACACTTATTAGTGTGTAGGCATAATTCGGGGAGGTACGCTACCATCAGAAACGGGAAGCTGTTACTCTAAACAAGTCTGTCGAATGCCAGTGATGATAATGACTAGTGATTATTCACCAATTGCTAATGCAGTCTAGATTTAGACGTTCCAAAATAGGGACGGCCTGGCAGTTTTTCACATGGGTGCGTGTTCAGGTTAAATTTTTAATTTTTAGCTTCTAACAATAACTCTTGCTAAGGAAAAAGCTAGTATTCAGTAGATGAAATCTGTACTGCCTAAGATTCATACAGTTTTAGACTTACTTTACAGGGATATAATATTTCAATTTGAAAATAAGGAGGAAGTCTTGCCTAAAGCCTGTTAAAATAAAGGATGTCAGATGAAAGATGAAATCATCTTTCTGGTAGAAGAGATTTAGACTAGGTCAAAGGAAGAAGGAAAGTTGTTATAATTCATTTTCAGCCTGGAAGCTAGGCTGCATGAGATTTGTTGGAAGAAATCAGATCTTTTGTGAGACCAGATGGTACAGCTGGAAAAAGATTACAAGCTTTCAAGCACACAGAGCATTCATTAACTGATTACACTGATGTAGCAAACTCACAGCTAACTACAGAACAATACCGCATGTGTGAGTAAATAGATCTCAGACCTTTTTGAAAAGGACTGCTTAATCCTCACCTCTATAGTCCTCTCTTTAGGGGGGTCGGACACTCATCTAAATCTTATAAATTGAGTTTCCAGTACTGAAAGAAACAAGCATTTACTGGGAACCTGAAATGGCAGTTCATGTGAACCATTTGAAAACTGATTTTTTTTCCTGTGGCTTTTGGTGCTGTTGTTGTTGCATTCTTTTCATCTTGCTGTGTGACCAGATCAGCACTAGCATCAAGGAAAGGGAGAGAGGAGGAATGCGTGAGGAGGTGCACTGCAGTTTTAGATCACTATCAGGCCTCAAGAGCACAGCAAAGAATTCAAGGAGAGCATCCTCTGTACCCCTCTTTTCATTGATCATGCAGGTCATCTTTGCAGGTGTGAGAGACGATTTCGAACATTTAAATGCTGGGTTGAAATCTTGTTTCAGTTTCTTACAAATGACATTTTGCAAACTTATGCTTAAATTCATGAGATTTTCTACAACTAATACAATTTAAGTGATATCTATTAATGTTGTGCTAATAAATCTGCATTTTGTTAAATGGGCATTTTCAGCTGATCTGAATTCTTTAAGAATTACTGTATATAACTGGACACTCTGATTAAGCAGAACAGTATGAATAGGAGCATGGTTGCAGATGGTTTGTGCCCTCAGAGAATGACTCTGATTTGGTCCTCAAAATACTGTTCTCCCTGGCTGCATTTGTGTTGTCTTTCCTGTGGCTCCCAGGATGTCTGCTGACCACATTCCCAGTGGCAAGGTGCCCTCTGTACAGCAGCTGGCTGAGCCTGGCTCTGTGTCACATGGGGCTTCTTAGCTGGTGGTGCTCTCCACATCCTCCCCTGAGCCATGGACCAATCCAGCAATACACGGGGAAGGAACAACTAAACCACCACTGTCTGGTCAACTGCTTCCCTCTACTCTCCTTCGTTTCCCATTATGGAACAGAACAGCTTTACACTGCAGAAACCTCAGGCGATGGCTCCTTGTTTTGGGTTGCCAGTGACTCCTACAAAGTAAATGAATTATTGCCATCTCAGCTGCCCTAGGGGTTTACAGTATGGGGACACGGGTTTAAGTACTACTGCTGCTCCCTAGGAGACAAAACTCCTTTTGGTTACTGTTAGTTGCTAACGCTACTGCTGTGGTTTGACTGACCCAGGGAGAGACTGAGGATAGAAGACGACAGTCACTATGGTTCTCCTCACCTCCCACCCCACAGCTCCCAGTGAGAGAAGTACGTAGCTATAAGCCAAGACTAATCTGGAGATAAGCCTATTGACCTTTGTAGGTTGGGCTACCTGTACACAGACCTATTATAGGCAGGTAGTGTATATATACTCTAGGTAGTTATATGATCTTACAGGGTTATACAAATACCTATGAGAGTACCAACCCTAATGACACCCTGCTGATGCAAGCCACTCTTGTTATCCCATATTAGAGGACTGTGGCATGGAAAGGCTAGGTAGCCAGCACAGGGTCATCCAGTCAGTATGTACCAGGGCAGGGAGTAGAACTAGTTACTCAAGCTCCAGACTAGTTTTCTAACTTCTGTTGTGTCCTTCCTATCCATCTATGTCTTTGCATGTGGATGCACCCCAGTGCTCTGTCTTATTTTCCATGATTGGTTACCTTGCACACTGGCTCAAGCAGGCATAAAATCTTGTGATCACATGTGCCATGACATTGAATTTCCTATTCCATATTCATAAGAAAGTTTTGAAACTGAAATCTGCAGCCCTTATTTGCACTCAGTAAAGAAAACATGATCAGACACACCATTCTTAAGCTTCAACTTGATGCATCTACAATTTATTTTAATTCAAAACTGTCTAATTCAAAAGATTTTATTTTAAGGACTACAAATATATGCCTTTCTGCCGAGTAATTGTTGCTTCAGTGGGAAATAGGAAGCCCGCACATATATGCTTGGCTTCTCAGCATGACCTATTGTGGCTCACAGCCATCTGTGTTTACAATAAGAGATCGCCCACATGCATTAGTCTGTAAACAGTATCAAAACCCAAAGCTTTTCTTCTTTTTCACTTTCACTCTCCATCTTTTGCAGTCTCAGGGTGTCTCCGTCTAGGTGTAAGTGTCTGCACAGGGTTGTTTTTTTTTTATTGAGGTCTAGGTAATCGAGCAGTTCTCTGAGCTAGTGCTCCAAAGATGCGTTTGTGTTATTGGTAGTTGAAAAGATTATTAGATTATTGTTGTCAGTAGTAAGGGAGCATTTATTGGCTGCCTCAAACCCTTTCTGGTCCTCTTGCATATTCAGATAACCAGTGCATATTCAATAACCAGTCAAAATGTAAATGAGAAAAAGCCAAACCCATGAATTTCCCCAATGTGTGGGGGGTCTTGGGGGCACCTCAGTTTGTCATTTGGGAACTCTCCATTTCTGCCTGTTAGCTGACTTCAGACTGCCAGAAAACTGTCTTTTTGACCAGCGCTGGAGCCAGGAACAGCCACAAAATTTATTTTGCAACCCAATTATGTTTCTGCCAGACTACATATATGTTTGTGATTACGCAAAAAGACTTAAAACTCAAGGTTTCCCATGTCAGTGTCATTGGCAAAGAATGGAATTCAGATCAAATTAGGACACAATATTTTTTACAAGATGTTATTAAAGACCACACTCACAGTTCAGGTAACAAAGAGGAACACGTTTGTGGAACATGTAAAGCACAGCTGTTCTTACCACTTCATGATCTCCAGGACAACAAAATTCTCATGTGCATATCTCTGTTCATAAAATATATGGTGCCCCCATCTAACAAAGGTAAACTGGCTCAGCATGGAAGGATGTTCCATGGTTGTGCAAAGATAAAGAAATCCCAGCATATCCTTGCATCATGGAATTGAAGGCCGCTTGCAGCTTCTGAAGCAGTCTTGGGATTGTCCTGCACTACTTGTCGCTGCACAACCGCTCCCACTGCCAGAAGGGCGAGACTGTGAATTGCTGCTGCCGTGGAAGAAGCCAATGCGTTTGGTGCTGAGGAGCCTGAATGAAACACAGCTCTGTGGCAAGTGTTTGGACATGCATGCTACGCATGCTAGCATGGGGAGCACCGCACCGATTGCTGTCAGCCCGTCTTTTCCCTTTTTTCATGATGTCTTTCATGACCTCCGGGCATTGACTGATGTGATTCACAGGAACAAGAACATGGCTGGCACTCGGGTTCTGCTGCCTGCTTTGCCACATGCTTCCTGTGCGACTTCCTTAAACTGACACCATGTAACCGCTCTGCTGAAGCCTTAACCATTTCTTGTCCCCGAAGTGCACTGAGGATAAAGCTTTATGAACCTTATGAGAAATGCTTAGAAATTGCGTGAAGTGCTTGGTTAAATAAAACAAGCATGCCAGAAATTTGGGGCAGCTACAAGGTGTCGTGGTTTAACCCCAGCCGGCACCACACAGCCACTTGCTCACTTCCCTGCTGCCCCGGTCGGATGGGGGAGAGAATCGGAAAAGTGAGCGACTTGTGGGCTGAGATAAAGACAGTTTAAATTAACTCTGCCCCAGCCAAAACCAGCCCACAAGGGCACAGGACAGGCAGGCAGGCAGGCAGGCAGGCAGACAGACAGGATATGTAGAAGGACACATCAAACACCCTAATGTAAGCAAATTATGGTAAAGAAATCTATGACAATTTACAACATCTTAGGTAACAATAACTTGTGCGACGGAGAATGAGAAGTTGCTTGTCCTACTGGCCTTCACAGGAAAATTGCCTTGCAGTTTTCAGAAGTGAGAGCAATCGGATGGGTAGTCCTTTACCGTAGCTAACTCCTGTGCATCCGCATCTCATGGTGTCCTGCTCATGCGCCCACATTCTGAGAACGGAGTCGGCGCTTCAGGTGCTGGAGCTGAAAGGGCCCAACCTGGTTCAGTCGTGTGACGCGGAAGTGTTTCGCTGAGTGAGCACGCTGAAGACACGTTGATTTTTAAAAACCCAAAAGTAAAATCAGGACTTTGAAAAGTAGGAAATGAGACCGGAGCAGCTCATGCAAAACTGGAAAACATTCTAAACTTGACCTTCTTAAACTTTTGAGAGCAGAAAGTGAAATAAAAAGTGACATTGTTTGTTCTTATTAATGATCATTATATTCTTCAGTAAAAAATAATTTTACAGCACTTTTAGCTAATCAATATAGAAGCTAGAAACAGGCAAAATATTATGTTGTCTATTCACTAGTTACATTCTGCTGCATCACAGAAAAACAAATGTGATCTGTCCTCTTAGAAAATTTCCTTGTTCAATTAAAACAGCTTTGTGTGTTTGCATGGAAACTGTAAATATTACAAAAATTCTGAGCTGCCTCTTGAACAATATGAGCCTTAATTTTCTTACAAAGGACCTGTTTACTGTATAACTGATAGGAATACCAAATCACCTTGTCCCCTAAAGGATCTCATATCCTGGTATGGCTTGGACAGGGACATAGTCATCAGGTTTTTTTGTCAGAATACCTGTGTGCCCCAGCCCGTTTCTTTCTCAGATGAGAGTTTCTCCTTGTATCTTTCTGAAAATCAAACTCGGAGCATTCAGAAAACATTTTCTTCATAGCTTGTATACAGTCTAGCAATCCCTGACTACATGCCTTTCAACATGTTTGGTATTTTGCTCGTGCACAAACAGAATTTTTCTTTTGGTTATACGTGACCAGTAAAGCAAACAATTACTTGGGAAATACCTACCATTTATTTGATGTTTCGACATCTCCTGCACTTGTGCCACACAGTGCTGAGGATATTAATCAAGCCAGAATTACTGGAGGGAATTTCTCTTCATTGCAAATAGAAGCATCCACCCAAATTCCATCCATCCAGGAGAATTTTTACTGGTTTTATGACTGGATCAAATCAAGGCAAATGCACACCCTTAATACACTGATTTCCCCATCAGCGTCTGCCTGTGGCCTAGAGTCAGCACAAGGCTAAAACAAATATTTTCACAAAGAGCATAGCTGCAGGAGAGCTTTCTTCAGGATGTATTAGCTCATTTCTCTAGTAAGGCCAAAATTAGGTGCTTATTCTGCATAGTCCTCCACAAATCCACTCATCCTCAGATCCCTTTTTGAAGCAGTTATCTTTGTTTCTCAGTTCTTCCAGATGGTCTGCCAAATCATTGGCTAAGTGGGCTGCCACAAAGTACTATGTGAAGATTCTGATACCGAATGCGTACTTCCGACTCTAATGGTGGAACATTTGAAAACTGCTGCACACCAATCTGGCATGGAAGCATATTAGTTTGGGCACAGTATCATACTAACATGCCTGGATGAGATACAAGCAGCGTGAAGTGTGGACAAGGCAAGCTTGGGTTTATCATCTGTTATATCTGTTTAACTGTTCATGCTCTAAATATGTTTATTAAATTTTAACTGATCAAGTAAATAAAAGCATTTTAAAGAAAATGGTTATCTAAGTCTTGCATTTTTAGGACTTCTTAAATAACAGGTGGCTTGAATGAACTAATTAAATCATCAGTACAGTTAAAATTCAAAATAAACTCTAGAAACAGAGAGTATTTGAAACCTACAGTACTTTCACTTAAGTTATTAATGAATATTGTTCACTCTAATAACTATTAGTAGGAGAGTACATCTCACATTATTCTTAACACGTGCCATTCTCTCCATTGCCTAATGTGGAATTTTGGAGCCAGAAGAGCTATATTCAAGCTTCAAGAGCTCTTACTAATATACTGGCCAAATGCTATGATATACTGAACAAGGTTTATGTCCCCATATGAGACACCTTAGCCTTTTCTCAGCTAAATGTATGCATTTAGCTGCAAAGCACAGAGACAGTCCCTACCCAGTCTGCAGCAAAACCTCTTCACTGAACAGAGGGACCCAGACTTGCCATTGCAGTAGGAGCTTCTGAACATGGCAGCCTACATGACAAGAGGAAGACAGCACACACGTCTGTTTTGCAGGTCTTTCTTTTTTAGAAAAAGTACCTTTAATGGAGATATTACATCAATTAAGAGGAGTTAAAGTACAAGTAAATAAGTAAATAAATAAATAATATGTGTTTTCCTACAGTGTGAAGGGAAGGCCTTTGGGCACAATTTAGCAATTACAAATTGCTGTCCTGTCATTAAATCATAGGATCCTCACTCAGAGATACAATTCCTGTTTCCTTGTGGGAACATTGTTATGCATACATGACATTTTGGGTTTGGTTTTGGGGATTTTTTTTTGATGGTGGGGAGGAAGGGGTTGCAGTCAGGCATTTTCATTCCCTGATGACTTGGACACATAACAACCATCTGTTCAGATGGTTCAATCCAGAACATCTTGTTTTTGGCGCAATGAAAGAATAACATAATTAATAGACAAAAGATGTAACATTTTCTGGCAAACATAACTTTGAAAACTTCTGTTAGTAAGGCAAAAAAAATCTCTGTAAGGTGAAGTTAGACCTTTTTCCTTTGCTTTTTCTGGTACAAATAGTACAGTAGGTGAAGAAAAAGCACATGGAAAGCATTCGGCTACATAAATAATATTTCAAAGGTGCTATTGGCTCTAGTTAGAGGATTTGCAGTTAAACTGCTCCATTTCTTGAAGCTAATAGAAGTACCACATGGCAAAACAGAGTTTAGACTGTTAATAGGACCAAAGATTTCAAACGGAAAAAAAAGCCAACTAAAAATTAACCCTGTTAAACGGCAGCAATGCACCAACATCCGTAAGGGTTTATTTAACAAGACATTCTGCAAGAAGAGATGATCAGTCATTCACAATATACCATGCAAACATCAGGCATCATGCTAGTATCAGGGGGAGTGATAACGCATTAATGTATTTTATTTTCTAAACAAATACCATAACTTAGTGCAGCTTTTTATATCTTAAAAAAAAATGGAGGATTGGATAAGAACGGTTGCAGAGGTCATTTCTGACCTTTATTACTCTATAATTCTCTGAAACATGGACTTTGACAAGAGGCTGGGAGAAGGAACATTGAAATAATTCCAATGAAAATAAATAAGATTAAATGTAATGATAAGCAGGAAGAAGCTTAGAGATAAGACTGGGAGAAGTACAGAGAATATCTTGCTGAAAGAGCAGGAAACTGCTTAGCTGTAAAGGAGAGGACAGAAGGGAAGAAAACCGCCAAGATAAATAAATGTACCATCTGCTGTAGGACAGGAAGGGGTTAATCATCTGGCCTGATGGAAGGAGTCATAGGTGGGGCCCCTTAGGCAGCTGGTAGAAAATGCTCTTGGTTGGATGAATGAGCAGAGGAGGAGATAAACATAAAAAAACACAAAGGGAACTTTTCCTTTTTTTTCCCCGAGGGGGAAAAGGGAAGGGCATGGCATGCCATGGCATGGAATAGAATGGAATGGAATGTCAGAGAGTGGAGTGGGATGGGATGGGATGGGATATGCATGTTGAGAAGACAGAATGCTGATCAATAAAGATATCATGAGGAGAAGGAGTTTAGGTGATGGCATGCCTACCTGTGCTTCCAAATGTAATGAAGTATCAGGTCTTTGGCTTTGTTGTCTGGAATCACAGAAAACTGGGTGACTTTTAAACATCTTAAGAGATAATAAATGCTGTGGTGTGTTGTTGGTGGGGTTTTTTTGTCTGTTTTGTTTATTGCTGTTCTTTACTCTGTGTGGCTTACTGATTTCCTGATGTATGATCCTATTGAATCTGACTCAGCCCTCTGATGTTTTGCTTGGAGGTCTGTGTCTATGTGGCGTATTAGGCGTTCTCTGTTAAGGCCCATGTATAATGCAGTGTAAGCAACCTCCTCTGACCTGGAGCCTGGCTGTACTCTCAGCAGTGGGTGGATCAGGTGACCCCCTGAAGTCACTTCAAACCTCAAGTTGTGCACTGGCTCTGGATATATCCAATTTAAATTGTGTCAGCCTACGAATAGCTTGACTCCACCCAGAGCAGGAAAGATGTGGTATGTAACTGTTGGGGTGTATGCCTGTTTCTAGGGCTAAAAAATTTAACTAGTCATTCTTAGTGACATCTTTTAGGGTCCTCCCTTAAGAAGGTGGTAAGGGGATATACAAAATAATCCAAATATAGCCCATAAGTTAGAGGTGGCACCTGTAGAAGTGTTGCTAGAAACCAGTATGCAAATAATGTCTGTGTAGATACATTGGTCAAAGCACTAGAGGCTGACTGAAAGCTTGGTACATTAATTGCATTATGCTTTCACTGAGGATCACTTATACAACCTGTCTTAGGTACAGAGAAACAAGACATATGGTCACTGAGGTAAACCACCTTGTCCAAAGTTCATTATTGCCCTTTCCCTGGCTTTGGGAAAGAGGCAGGTCTTTCCTAAGTAGAGGAAGCTTTATCATGGATATTGTTCAAGATCCTGTTTATGCTGAAATGCCTGGTAACTGCCTGATCACCCCTCTTCTAGTCTCGGGCATGTGAACTAGCAGTTCTGTATGTCTGTTCACCACTACAATATTTGCTACATGCTAGTATGATGACTGAAGGAAAATACGGCTGTCTGACTGAAAGTGGTGCCTCTACTTCAAGATGGCTACCACTTTTAAGTACAGAAACATGACCTGGGAGTTTGAAACCACTGTGGCTCTCTAAAGAGAGAGCCTTCTCTAACAGAAGGAGAAAGTCTAAGCATTTAAATAAAAATACTGCATCGATATATTTGTCAAAGAAATAATGCCTAGGTTCTTCACTTCCAAATAAAGTTCTTGAGAGGTCTAACAATCAGAACTTAGATGAAGCAGCTTATTGAGGGTAGAAAACATTCACTCCTAACTGTAACAGTCTGGTACTTTAAGGTTTATTTGATGTCCGTATCTCTAGTCTCTGCAGTACGTGAATACTCTATGCCATAATACTGCCTCCATGCATGCCAAGAGGTGTCTTGGAGAGGCTGTTTTCTTTTATGTCTTTCAGAAAACGTGTATGTTGGTATGCTTGGTTCAGTTCCTTATGCCCTTTTGTTGGGGCCTGAGAACATATTTCGAGGACACTGACATTCCTTTTTTTAGGGACTTGAACTGTTGCATTTACTTGACTAGGTGGGCTGCTCTGCGGCTTGCTGAAATCCCCGTACAGCTGGGTGTGGGAAAACAGGTGCTGGGACCAAGAGTTAATATTCCTTCTAGAGACTAAGGTAAAACCTGAGACTTGTTGTTACAGGGCTGGATAGTGGCAAAGGACCATGCATGCATGTGTGCAGGAAGGTGACAGGTGCAGGTGACAAGAAAATAATCTTATCATCAATCTTAGCTTTCTCATACAACTACATGTATGCATCAGTGCACTCTCATGTGTTTTAACTCTTCAGGGGCTTACTGCTGTTGCTATAGCAATCTCCAAAATACTGTTTGTAAGCCACAGACTAGCTCAGCTTGTGGGAAGAAACAGTATTTTGATACTGGTCCCTGTCAGGAAGAACCATTACTTCGTCTTAATTGGCAAAATTAGTGCTGGCTAAAAAAAATTAATTGCATAGAGGTTACAGCATGGCTGTTGTAATCCATAAGGAAATACACTCTCATAAATTTTTCTCTCTTGGCTGTTATATCTTGCTTTTGTTATAGTTTTTTTGTGAATTAGTATTTCTGCTAAGTTACTGCAATTTTTTTTTTTTTTGCTTAGCTGGCTTTTAACTCAGCGCAGAAGTAAGAAATTTCAGTCTCTTGGTCTTGAAAGGTATTCTTCAAACATGGCGATTCTTACTCTCTCAGCAAGTCTGTCACAGCACATTTATGTGGGTAGATTCACGTGCAGTTTGTAGTGCTCCGAGTACTCATTGTTCCAAGAGGCAGTTTATGAAACAGTACTTCTGGAACTAGGTGGGACTTGATTACCTTCTTGCTCACTTGCCCTACCTCCACCAGGGAATCTGCTAATTGTTTAATGATTGTTACCTACAGTTCTTCTGTTTGGGTGAGCCTGAGACAGGCTAACCCTACTGGAAAGTAGCTGCAGGAGTGCTAAGGCAACGTCCTGTCTTTTACAGCAGGACTATTCTCAAGGACTATTTTCTAGCCCTCAAGAAAACTAGATCAGTACCAAGTGTTTATACTGAACTCGATTTTATTCTTCTATATTATCTGATCATGAGGAGCAGAATAGGACTTTTCATCCTTGTCAGATCTGTATTTGATTACAGAAGCTCAAAAAAATTTTTTTCTTTTTCCTCATTGTCCCATGAATTCTTGTAATGAGGCAAATTCCCAGTGAATAGCTATACTGCAGAAGGAAACACTAGCAGAGCTATCAAATATCCAGGTAGTGTTAACACAGCAGCATGCAGGTGATGGCTCTGAAGATGACGAAAAATGTAGGGAAGCTTTTTCTGGGAGAGGATTCTATATAGCTATGCCAGCCAGAGGGGAACGGTCTCTCAAGGTCTTGCCTCCTCCGTCAGATCTCAGCCTGCCCGCTGGAATGCTCTCTGAATGCTCTCTGAAAGATTAGTAATCAGCTCATAATCTTCCTAATTCTTGCTGCAAAGATACCTACGTTCAAAAGGACAGAAACTAGAGCTGGCTGGGAACTGCAGCAAGCTTCTCTTCTCAGAGGATTAAGATCTGTTAATTTTTGTCCATATTACTTCAGAAGTTGTGTTTCTTGTTTTGTTTATTTTTTTATAAATGCAAAACTGTAAGAGGAAGAGGAATTTGCAAGGCTTTTCTTTAATGCTTAAATTTCAAGGGAGAAGGGGAAGAATGATTACACTGATTAAAGCCAAGGGGGGGGGTGGCTTAGAGATGCTCGTTTGACTGTTATGACAGTGACTTAAATGGGAGCATGCCCCGTGGCAGCGTGTCAAAGACCAAGCAAAATTCAGTAATGGCTCTGCCATTCACAAGGCCTGTACTCAGATTTCAGTAGCAATTTTCATGCAGTAGCTACCTGGGTCAGGAATGATATGATGTAGTTATCTCTACCATGATTGTTTTAGCATGCATCTTTATTCTGACCAGAGAAAGATCACTTACAGATAAAGCCCTAAAGCTGCCCAAAAGAGTGTAAATGAGCTAAAGGACTTGGTGGGGAGGAAAGAACGCAACACTAAATGAAGCCTATCAAGAGCTAAGCATGACAAACCGGTGTTGAACCAAACCATGGTCTTGAACTTGCTGAGTGTATGAACTGAACCTCTGACTCGGGCAGTTATGTCTCCTGCGCATAGAGTAACTACTCACGACTACAAACTCTGCGCATTGGTGTGATTTCCCCAGCCTAACTGTAAAAGCGCTGCTGCTATAGTCCGTGAACAGTTTCTACAAGAACATTAGGGATCAGGCTAAGTTTTTATTCTCCGTAGCTAGAACTGGTAGTGCATAACAGCCTAGGTGTATGGATCCTACAGCATGGTATAACTGGTTCTCATCTTTAAGGACTGTGTTTCTAGAACCTGGGGGCCTTATGGGTTAGCTATCCTACTCATGTACCCCATAGTATTCTGTTACAGAGTAATACTGGTTAAAAACTGTTTTTGAAATGGAGATAGTCTTCTGCTCTAAGCAAAAGGACATCTCAAAGAGATTGCCTTTGGAGCTGAAAAACAGAAAGGGAGTCGTGTCTTCAACAGAGGATGATAACTTGTAAAATTCTTGTGAACAGTATAAAATTCTGATGCAATGGTAACATAAGTTTCAGGTGGAGCTGTGTGGGCAGACATGACTGTGCTGTGAGTCAAATACAAAGCATGTATGGGCCTCTACTGCCTTTGCACTATTTGTATGTTCCATGTGCTACAGATCAGTCTGGGAGGAGTAAATTAATGTCACTGGAGTATCTTCCAACAAGTTGCCAGCGAAGAAACATACTGACATGCAATAGGAGTATGGGACAACAGTGAGCTTGTGACACCTTAGCTGAGAAGAGTGCAATCTTGCAGGACACATGAACATATTCAAGTTCAGTTCCCCTCCCCCTTGTACTTAGCTCAGCTGGGTAAAAATAGCAGAGTGGATGTGGCAGTACAGTCTATGTAAGACTAATGGGGACACTTAGGTTTCTGCCCTACACTGAAAGCCTGTACTTCTGCCTCTACTTAGACTGAAGGACCTTGCTTATCTCTAGACTGTAATCCTACATCTTGCCAAAAGCTCTTAGACTGTATCTGTCTCCTGGTTAGCTGAATCTGCTCAGTTCTCGTTCTCTCTTCATCCGTCTCTGGTTCTAACCAAAGCTAGTATAATATCAAAACTATTATGTATTTTTTAACAGGGGCTGTAACAGAGAAGTAACCTGTAGGAAGCAGAGACGGGCGTCATGCTACCTACTTTTTAGAACTTGAGCTCAACTGGCAGAATAGGGAAAAGTGGAAACTGGTAGATTTTTAGCGAAAAGCATTATGGCACTGTGAACTTGTAGCAGGATAAAGTGTGTGTGTGGAGGGGTGGTGGTGGAAATCCAATGGTCCTTCTCAGAGAGCTGGCTGCTTTGCAGACTTCCTTCTCCACTGGTCGTCGGCACGGTGAGGAAGCAGCTCTTCCACACAGCCTGGCCACGGGGTGCTGAAGGATTGTGGGTGCGAGTTTCTCCTGGACTTCAGGCAGCGAATACCCGCAGCAGACTGCCAACAACGGGCCCACCGGGTGGTCCGCTTGCAGGCGGCGCCGCCTGAGGTCCCTTCAGACAAGCGCCAAAGCGAACGCGGCGGCGCGGCCGGCGCTGCCTTCCTCCGCCGCAGCCGGCCGGGCGCCGCGGCGAGCCCAGCGGCGGGCGGGTGGCAGGCGGCGCAGCCGCGCCAGCCGGCGGCGCTGGTTCAGGTGCGCTGGCACCGCTGCGGTAACTGGGGAGACGGCAGGGACGCCGAGGGACCGAACCAAGCTTCACCGGGCACTGCCCGCTGCAGCGGGTTACGGCGGCGCGGGGCTGCAGCCGCGGGACGCGGGGCGGCAGGAGCTTGGGACGAGGCGCCGCTCGCCCCAGAGGCCGAGCCGGCCGACCTCATCCTCCGGCCGGTCCGAGGGGCCGGGGCGGCGCCGGGCCCCGGCCGCTGCCGCCCCGGCCGTGAGCCAGCGGCGGGCCGGGGCCGGCGGGGCCGGGCGTCGAGGGCCCAGGGGCGGGCGGGCCGCCGCGCCAACGACGGGGCGCGACCGGGGCGGGCGGGGCCTGCGATGCAAATGAGGGGGCGGCCCCCGGAGTTGTGGGGCGGCCGGGGCGGGAGGAGGGGGCCGGGGCCGGGGCCGGGGCCGGGCCGGGCCGTGCCGTGCCGTGAGGGAGGCGGGGAGCGCGGCCGGGCGGTGGGGAGCGGGACGGGGCGCGGCGGCCGCAGTCTCCCCGGCGCGGCGGGCGGCGGAGCGGGAACATGGCGAGCGTGGGAGACGGCACGGAGGAGAGCGGCGGCGGCGGCGAGGAGGTAACGGGAGGGAGGCGGCGAGAGGGCTGCGGGCGTGCGGGCAGCCGGTCCCTGCCGGGGAGCCGCGGGCGGGGCCCGGTGCCGCCGGCATCCCCGCCGCCCACCTGCCCCGCGCCGCCGCCGCGCCGGGGCCGGGCGGGCAGCCGCCGCCTCCCGGGGCCGGCCCGGCCGCCGGCGGGGCGCGGAGCCGCCGGGAGTTGGGGAAAGTTGTGCCGGCGGCGGGGCCGCGGGCAGCCCCTTCCCGCACCCTCCGCCTTTGTTGGTTTTTCTTCCCCTCTTCTCCCTCCCCCCCCGCCTTCTTCTTTCTTTTTTTTCCCCCCCCAATCCCAGCTCCGCGGCCCGGCTGCGCTCTCCGCTGCTCCCTGCGAGTTTGCTGCGCCGCCGGCCCGGTGCGCCTTTCTGCCGGCGGCGGCGGGCGGGCGGGGGGAGCCGCGACCCCCCCCGGCTCCGGGCCCATCGCCCCCCGTCCCCGCCCGGGGGGCGCCGGTCAGGAGCGGGGCGGGAGCGCTGCCTGCGGCCCGGCTGCCCGGCGGGTGTCGCTGCCTGGCGGGGACGGGTCGCACGGAAAGCCCGGGTGGTCTGGGAGGGCGCGGTTCCTCCTCGGCAGGCCCCGGGGCCGAGGGGTCTTCCACAGGCAGGCTGGGCAGGCTGCGTGGCTGGGGAGCGAAGTCAGGCAGAACTGTAGTTGATGCAAGACTTGCTGTAGACTGGAGTTTATCGTTTCCCCGTTGCTTTGGTTAAAAGTCCCTTAAACAGCCCAAACGCCAATCCCTTAAAATGATCACCTGAACTTCTGGAGTCTCAGCGCAGAAAAATGCAATAGCGGAATCATTGATAACCCCTCTCGGAAGGCTGGTGGTAGCAAGGGGTCTCCTAGACTGGCTTTTGAGAAGGATACTGCAAAACTGAGGCAGTTTTAACTGGGGGGTGCTTTTAAACACAGTAGATCGCAGTCCTGGCAGGCACGTGTGGGAATATTGACTTGATTTCCGACTGTACAGTCGGAAATGAACGACTTCAGCGCTGCATACATTCGGGAGGTTCTTCCAGAAGAGGTGCCAGGCGTGCCTCTGGCCGAAATTTGCTGAATGAATCATGGGATTACATAATAGTTGTGGTTTTGTTTTTGGTTTTTGTTTTTTTCCTTTTTAAACCTTGTTAGGATGAATTTTGAAAACAAATGTGTAACCAGTGTCCCATTTCTGCAGTGAGGCAGCGTTTCATGCAACAGGGTGACTTGACAAATGTATGTGTAGGACTTGGTATGCTGCGTAGTTTAGTTGAAGCCTCATGTTTCGTATTTGGTAGTTGCAGAAGCCTTTTGTGAAAGAGATGATAAAAAACAGCTTGTTCTTTTTCTTGGGAGGTGGGGATATATACTAGTCTGTATTTCAGAGTGTGCTATAAAAGTTGCTACTTCTTAAGGTTATGGTGTGGAGGCATAATGTGAAGAGGATGCGAAATGCTTAAATCTCATTGTATACTGGAGTGAATCACTGCAAAATCAGAGTGATCTCTGCAGAGCTGAGTTTTGTTTCCAATATAAGGAGTAGTACCAGTGAAAACAAGTTATTAATAAACTCTCGCTGCTCTCAGTAAGCAAGTAGTTGGAATTCACGATTGTGAAAACCGGTATTTAGCAACTTAGTTGTAGCCCAGCTGCCTTGTGTGAACAATAGGGAAGAATATTCTTCGCTGAGTGTGCTGTAAAGTCTCAATGCTTTATTAGAGGAAAAGAAGCTGCCATGCAAACAAATGGAAAGGTGGGCACAAAAGCACCCGGAAGAGGCGTTATTTGAGCAACAGTCTGCAAAAAGTGCAAAGCTTTCTCCAGATGAGCTTGAAACACCTCATGCTCTTTGCACAGAGACTTCTGCTTGATTTTTCTGGCCTCTGAAACAGACCAGAATTGGTAATGGAGTGAGTGCTTGGTATTTTCCTGGTGGGATCCTGGAGTTCAGGAAGGGAGGGCAGACTAGTGGCTTGATCTTGGGGAAAGTCGCCACTTCTGTAACAGAAGTTGTCTAGACCACTGTAGGCTGCCTTTGCCTGCAGGTTCACCACAATCTCTTTATTAATAAGCTAGATATGATTTCAGCACTTCATGCACAAGACAGTCGTTTTTAAGTGTCTTAGCTTTTTTTTTTTAAAGTGTTTGTAATGGTTATGATGTTGGGAAACTGAAGTTGGAGGACTATTAGCCTTGTTCTGAAGAGCTGCATGCATCTAAATAATGTTGTTTACATGGGACATGGCAGATGGGAACTCTTCTTCCTGATTTAAGTGTACGTGCTTAGTACTATATGAGCATAGCTTTTAGCACAGAATTTTGCTTTGCAGGGACTTGTGACTACTTCTTCATCCCTGAAGCTTTGAAGAAGGATATGTAAAGCTAAATCTTGAAGTTGTTTCCTACTTAGCAGGACGTTGACCAGCAAGAACCCTGCTGCTAAAGTCCAAGCTTAAGGTAGCAGGTAGCTGCCCCCTGCTGTAGTCCCTGATGAATAGAATTTGTGGTTTTCCTTAAGCTTCTTGCAGCTCAAGGAAGTGCCAGATACCATTTTAATCTATATTTAATTTTTTTGCCGATTTATGCCGCATTGTCCTGTAGCTGTGGCTTTCCAGTGGGCATGGCGAGGAAGTCGTATGAAGTGTAAATAAGTCTTTGTGTTTTTTTTTTTTTCCCCTCAGCTAATACTAATATAGTAGTCCAGAGTTTTGTTTTTTTTTTTTTTAAAAAAACCAGAAAAAACCAAAAACAAAACCCCCAAAAAACCAAACCAAAACAAAAAACCCAACACCAACAGGAATTGCAGACCTAAGCCAAAGAGGCTGTATTAATGAGATGGCATTATGGGTATGCTCATCTGGGAAGACAATTGGTTACTGTACTCAGGATTTTCCTGTGTAGTGTTGTTTCCCAGGTGTTAAGAGTGTGCATGGTCATCCGCTACTAGGAAGCAGTTTCCTGGATACGAAGTGATGGGAGTGGAAGTGCCCACCTGTGGTGCGCCCAGTTGCGAACTCAGAACGTGATACGCCATCGGCACTTAAACTGCTATGCGACACTGAATTTGCCTACTAAAAGTACTCATACTGGTATTCTTTTGGAACAGGTTGCAAATCTAGGACAGATACGCTTAACTTTAAGGGCAAAATAGCAGTCCGAGCCACTGCAGAGTCTTCAAGCAAAACTTTAAGCCTTCCCCCCCCACCCCCCCACTGTCTAAAGATTACTTAAAATAGTGGGCCAGATCTGCTTCCCATTAAGTTCACTCTGTGCTGCCCTGGTTTTTCAAAGTCTTAAAGCCAGCTTAATTGGTTACTTGGGGATTCCCTATCCATTAAAAAAAAAAAACCAAACCAAACCCAACCTTGGCCTTTGTGCATGTGAGGGTTGTGGCCAGACAGAAAGGATCATGAGCAAGAAGTATCTAGATGCTAAAAAAATGCCTTGTTTGGCCACAGTCAGCCAGACTAAGGATTATACACAGATCTGGAAGTGATTTGATGCCCTTGCTGTGGTTAACTCTAAGGCTTGTATTAAGGACAGCTTGGCCAATTCAGCTAATCTGTGCCTCAGCTCTAAACTAACCTATTAAGGAAAATTTAGGTAATGAAGGCCTGATGATGCATGCTCTACTCTCTTGAACTGCCCAAGCTGCCTGGACAGTTTATTTTCAGAACTAATTTCAAAATGAAAGCAGCATCGTCTTTAACTCAAAAGCTGTTTAGTACTGGCTAGTGCTCTGTTC
This sequence comes from Platalea leucorodia, assembly GCF_965183815.1. Classification (NCBI taxonomy): domain Eukaryota; kingdom Metazoa; phylum Chordata; class Aves; order Pelecaniformes; family Threskiornithidae; genus Platalea; species Platalea leucorodia. Next base: position 36,113,374 of record NC_138858.1, on the reverse strand, counting down.
AAGTACTCAAGCTTTTCATCCACTGCTGCAGCAGCTGCTGCACTTATGATCAAAGAACTTGCTAGTGGTGTGCTTCTTTCCACCAGCAGCTTAATATAATAATGTACTTTAGAATAAATTACAGAGCCATGCAGCACTGGCTGCGTGCTTGCTTGCTCTCTCTCCCCACCTCCCCGCCCCCCCATTTACGCTGAGGACTCTTCACCAGTTTTGTTTGGTTAATTCCAGCCTGGAAGAAGAGTCTCAGCGGTGAGGAACAGTGGTAGCTGCACTCCCCCGGAGACTTTGAGAAGCTGGAAACAAGCCACTATGGTGCCTTTTTCACGTTAAAAATGAAGAAAATGTATTGGGAATATGGAGTTGGGAAGGGGTAGTGAGGGTACTTCCTCTCATGAAGGATGATTCTTTTTAAAACATCCTAATCTGATTTGTGTGGTTTTGTCTCTTTGAGGTGTAGACCTTGCTCAGCTGAAGAAAGTAACTCCCTTTTGTCAGCTTATTTCAAAGGTTTGTGCTTTGGCACGTAGCTCATCTGTTTTTCCTGTTCCTGTTTTGGCCTCTCCTACTATCAGAGCACATCTACATCTAAGATGGGGGACAAGCTATTCCAGCAGCACAGATGAGAAAAGGACCACAGGAAAACTAAGCGTGACTAGTAGTTTCTTCTTTATTAAATAAAACTAGATTGCTGTCTCTGCTTCTGAGGTTCTGAGGTTCTTTATTTCAAATAAAACTTTGTTTTACCTGTGGGTGTACCTGTTAAGAGGTAATATTTTTCCTTGTGACCGCCTATTCAAGGTAAGGATGTGCACTCCAATTTTATATTACCTATATTGTTCTGAGATGGCTAATTTTTATTGTTCACATTTTTCCATTTCTTACTTGCCTTCCTAGAGCTTGTTTTATTCATCTGTTTGAGCCCCTTGGTTGACTGTGACCAAATTTGAAAGCTGGGTAGATTAAAAAAAAGTGTGGCTTAAGACTTTATTCATTTCCTGGAGGGGAGAAGGAAGTGTATGTAACGTGTTGCAATTAAACTTTCTTATTTAATGTTCACTTTGGTTAATCAGTGTGCTGTTCCTCCTCAGAGTGAGGGATAAACGATACAGGGGATGTGGGAAAAGGTAGGGTTACTGTGGAACACACCAGGTACCTCTTAAGGAGGTAGAGCTGACAGATAAACTTCTGGGAGAGCTAAGTATCTATGAAGTGAATTTGTTTGTGTGTTATAATTTGCCTTCACTTCTCTTTTCTGTGTTTTTTTTTGGGTGGAGGGTGGGGTGATGATATTTATTTTTGTACATAGATGGAAAAAAAGTAAAACAAAAAGGAGGAGTCAGCTTTTTTCTTAAGGTTTTGATTTTTCTTTGTATGTTGAACTGCTGCTATTCTGTTGTGGAAAGCGGCATCTAATATCTTTTAATGAAACCTTTACTTTGAGCAGTGGGAGTTACTGTCCTTACGGGTACAGCTGTCTTGGTAATCCTAGCTAAAAGCTTGCCATCCACCGTATGCAAAGGCAGTTCTACTTCATAGATAAACTTAAAGGGGGATAGATTGCTTCTTGTAAGTTCCAGTAAATCCGTGTGAGAATTACGGCTTTATGGAAGCACATTTGGTTCTGCAAACGTATGTTCTTCCTTTGTTGACATTTTGGTGGCAGTACACTTGGGAAAACCTCTAGACCTGATGGGCTTGTTGGAACTGATAGAGGTCAATGACTTTCCTTGGGTAAAGGTTCTTACTGGGCCCCTCTCTTTGCAAAGAGGTTGCGTGTTGAAAGAGGAAAGGAACTTAATTGCTTCTTGGCAGACTATGTGTTGCATAGCAGCGTGGACTGGGATGACTCCATGTATGAGCAGGTGATAAGCATGTATGGTCTTATGCCTCCTGTCTTGTTAAGTAAGTCTCCTATAGCTTACCTAACCAAAAGGACTTGCAGTAGCAAGGAAAATTTCAAATAAGTAATAGGGCTTTCTCTTCCTGTGTGGTACCAGCACAGAAGGTGGAGATAAGATCATAGTTGCTGGCAAGAGGCTGTCAGGAATACAGCCTGACAGACCGCATCCATCTGATGGGCAGTGATTTTCACACGTGCTGTTTCTTCTGGATTAATAGAAACAATATTATACTTGAGGGAGCGGAAATGGTGCATCACTGCTCGCATTTCGAAAAGAGAGCAAAATCATGCAACCAAAGACCTGTGAATTGGCTTTCAAAGGTGGATCTGGGCTGCAGTTGATGTGTGTTCTGCTTAGAGCTTGGACATATCAAGGCCCTTGTGCCATAGGTGGTCAGGTGTCTGCTTAGATGGTCAGAAATGTGAGAATTTGTGTGTGAGTGCTAAAAATTTCTTCTCCTGCTTTTCTAAGCCCTCTCAGGTTCAAAAAACATTTCAGCTGAGTCAATAGTAAGTAAATATCACAAACCTCTGGACTTACGCCCAAACACTAGGTGCTAAAAGCAAGATTTTCTTATCAAGCAAGTGAAGACTTGCCTGTCACCTCATTCTGGAGTAAGGAAGCAATACTGTTACCAAATAGTAAGGCAAGATAATCTAATACCTCAGACCTTAGTAGCAGTGATATTTTATGTTATGCTGCGGTGAGTGTATCATGGTTTTATTCCTTTTCTCTTATGCATTCACTGTGCAACAGAGTAGTAAATAAACTTTGCAAGCCAGTGTTTGGGCCTGCAGCACTACTTTGATTTCTTCTTATCCCCAGGAGCTAGCATCATGCTCACTCTTGCTCTCCAGAAATGCTCTTATTGGAGGATGTACAAGGGCAGTCTGTGATCAAAACAGAGGGGAGGTTTGGAGAAAACATGTTTCTGAAAACAGTAATTTCTGTGTCTGGCGGCTATTGACAGTACTGGCTGTTCTAAGAAGCGTCATGTTTAGTAAGTGAGTAGTAATACTTGGCTGTAACTAGTGGTAGGTGTCCAGAAGAAAGAAGAAATATTCCTATTAGCTTTAGTTGAGGGAAGCGTGAGTATAAAGGTAGAATATGTCACACTGGCTTTTATTTTCACCAAGAAATAATGTACTAGGAAGAAGATGTTGTATCTGGGTTCTCTCCCTTAGGACCATTGATTCCCAATACATAGGGCAGCTGGCTAAACTTGCGTTCCATGTAATGTGTTTTTTTTTTTTTTTTTTTCTTTCTGCAAACTTAGTAAGATTCCAGGGCTGGAGCAAATTATTTTTGTCATTTAACATTTTCATTTTTTTAAAAGAAGTATGAATAGTAATTCACTGTTAAATGGCTGCTCTAAGGTCCTGTGGCAAAACCTGATCTTGCTGCTGAAAATACTGTGGAAATGTAGAATTACCAGCTGTGGCTTTGGTAAAGAGGCTTTTTAGATGAGGAGAGCTACGCAGATCTTCAGGGTTCTTGTAGCTCACCTGGCTAGAACGTGCTGAACAAACGTGTCAAAAACTGAAGTATTCCACATTCTTTACAAAACTTCCCCACTTTAATTTGGGTAGGCAATAATTTGTCATGAAAACAGTTACAAATAATGACTTTGAAAAGAGTCATAGTATGTGATGTGAAGCTTAAGTGCTTCTTGACTTCTTTTTTAATAAAGTGTAGCATAACTGAATAATTTATGAAGTACAGCTTGTTAGGGCCTTCCCAGCAAGAAAAATATTTTGAAAAGTAATCCTGTTAACTGTGTTGAGGGAGAACGGGGCAGGGGGTGTTTGAGCCATTTTTATCTGATTATTATATTATTATATCCTTACATCTTAATCATATATTAATCATGTTAATTATTATGTTCTTTGTCAAGGTAAGTGTGAAAAGCATAGGAGCTAAACTTTGGAGACAAAGCAGTTTAGGTAAATTTAAGTGTGTGACTTGGACTGGAGGAAGAACTTTAAGGTAAGACTCAGTGGCCTGAACGTAGTATTAAAGAAGATCTAAATCTGTGCCTTGTCCAGATGGAGAATCTTCGCCTGAAAAACATGTGCAACTCTGGAAAATCCAGTTAAACATATCTGCCTGTGTACTGCTACTTGACACCACTGAAGTAGCTGGCTCTGTTAAGCTGCGTTCTACTGAGCTTAAGCAAAGTCTCTTTAAAGCCTTGGGAAAGAGAGATTCAGCAGCAGCTCAGTGTCCGTGTCTTTTAATGTAATTTGGATTAAAGAACTATATATGGCTATAGCTCCCTCTATCAGTGGAAAATACAGGGTAGCTCATGGCCAGTCACTTCTAGAAGATGAAATGGTTAGTCTGACACTTTGCCAAAGTGCTGCGACTTCTGCTAAATGTGAACTATGTAAATTCAAGTCATGCTGAGTAGAACGGATGGCACAAGTTGTGTAGTGAGGTTTCAGAGTGAACGTATTTCTCAGTAAGTGAATGCCAAAGGAGTGTTAAGGTCTAAGTAAAAAAAAAAAAAAAAATATTATGGTGGGCTGTTTGGAAGTCTATTTCTCTTATTTGAATGGTGGGATTTTTTTTTTTCCATGTGAGTTAAGTGATACGTTCGGAGTGGGAGTGCAAAGCAAATGCAAGTTGTCTCAAGTTTGTACTTTTTTGTGAGCTGGAAACGGATGTACGGAGTCATGCCAGTGTCACAGATCAGGTCCCAGGTAGGAGAATCCTCCTGGAAGTCATGCTCTGTATTTATTCGCTTCTTCTGCAGTTCGGAGTTCCACCATGGAGGGCTCCTTCTAACCGCTTTCTGAATTAGCGCTTGTTGTGAGTTTGTACATTGGAGTAGTCAAAAAGCGAGCTTGCAGCTGTAAGTAGCCATGTGCCTGAGTGAAGAGGAGGATGTTCGTGTCTCTAAGGGAAAGTAGGCAAGTGGTTACTGGAGAGACTGTACAGCTCCGTGTCCGTGGTGCCTTGCTTTTGGGGTTTCATGCTGAATCAACTAAGTTGTCCAGCGTATAGGTGTGGCATCAAAAGTAACTGCACTGGCATAACTGAGGGAGTAGTAAAAAAAGACCATGGGGACAAGGACTAGAGATTGGGTAGTAGGAAGGCGCTTGTGTGCTTTCCGTGAATGGTTTAAGAGTTGCAACCATGGGATGTAGTTTATGGTCCAGCTTAGCTAGTTTCTCTACAAAAAGCAGGCCCCCTTGGCCAATGGGATTTGTACAGTTGCCTTGCATTCCTGTCAGTGTTTGTGTGTGTCCCTCCAGTGGAGCAGAGAAGGGAACTCACCTGACATCCCTGAAAGGGCTGAGTTTTCCAGTGTTGTTAACATTTTGTGTTGGTTTGGGTTGTAGGTTTTTTTTTTTTTTTTTTTTTTTTTTTAAAGCCACATAACTTTCCTGGTGTGTGTTTCTTGGTGTTTGTGGAAGTCTTATGCTGTTACAAGGACAGGTGGAGTGCAAGGTGGGGAAGCCGAAGTTACATCTTTTGCTGGCAACCCAGGATGCAGGGCTTGCTTTCTCAGTTGTCTCTAAAGCACGCTCCTGTTGTCCTCGACTGAAGTGAAACACAAAGTTTTGTGCTTGGTCTTTTGTGTTTGTTTTAGCTTTGGTGTATGCTATAGGGGCAATAGAGCATGCAGTTTTATGCTGGGAAGGTAAACTTCATATGAGTTTTGTGTTTTGTATCTGTGTGGATCATACCTTACAGCAGCAGTTGGTCTCTTTAGATTATGTAGGTGAGTTCTGGCAACTACTGAATTTATGTTTCAGTAGTTGCAGAAATTGGCCTAAATTGTATCTTTCTTACTTTGAAATCCTGCCCTTTGGTAAATGTTTTTTTGCGTGGTCTGAAGACGTAAATAAGAAGTCACATGTGAGATTTCAAAAGATTTTGCAACAGCCTTCACAAATTAATGAAAACTTCCTAGTATATAATGACTGTGGGCTACGGCGAAAATGGATATGGATACCAGCAATGGGCAGAGATCAGTTGTGACGTAAATAGTTCCCTGGCAGTCTGGAATAATCGTCTGGCTGATACTTCTCCTTCCATAGTTAAAAGAAGTACTTCTATGCCTTGTGTAACGGGTTTGGCTTTTCTGCTTTTGTGTCCTTGGGTGCTGACAGGAGGAAGTGGTGTGCAGAAGTTTGGTGCTTTAGATGGGGCCACGCAGTCACGTGGGATTTCCTTTTGCACAGCGTCAGTCGTGATGGCCAGTTCACAGGACACTTGCTGCAGTCTGGGCTTGGTGTAAAGGAACCAGTGCTCCGATTGCCTCTGAGTACGCAATGCAAAGCGCCAAAAGAGGTCTATGACCCTCTCAGGAGGAGGAGCGAACGCGTGTGCATAAGCACTTGCCTAGAGGCATTGACATAGCGTAACTTTGTGTTTGTGGTAAAGTGACCCTTTGAGCAGAAGTAGTGATGGGTCTGGTAACAACTGTATATTTACTCTGTCCTTGTTACTACACTGCAGCTAGAACTTTCAAAGGCTATAAACTCCTCATGACATCAGTAAGCCATATGGGGGTGTGTGTGGGGGGTGTGTGTGTGTGTGGGGACTGCACCTTTCTGACAAGCTTCAACGCGTAAGTAAATGTTATGACTTTTATATGGGGAAATTTATGCTGCTTTCAGTGCACCGGTGTAGTCTGTTTGGTGTCTGCCTTTTGGATCCTGCAGCTGTCCTGCAATGCCTGAGGAAATACCACGCTCTGCCTGGGGATAGACTGGATGAAGAATTAAAGTACGGGGAGTCTTGACTGAGGAAGGAAAGTCATTGACACCTGACACATTAACAAAACTTAAGGGGGACATTAATAGGTTAATTCTTACTTTGTTAATGAAATTTAAAGGTGCATGTTACTTATGATTTTTTTTTTTTTTTGGTAAGGGTTATCCTCATAAATTCAGATGAGAATGTGTTCTGTTTGTGCTTGCCTGTAAGTAGCCTAGGAAGAACTGACACTTTAGCTTACTGCCTGGTTAAGTCAAGATCTGATTCTGCTTAGTGTAATTTAAGGTGACACTGGTCTGAATGTGACATTATATTTCTGTGTTAGGTTTTTGTGTGTCTCTTTCTTTCTGGTGCAAAGACAACAGACTCTCTAGAACACATGTATAAATCAGCTAATAATTAGTTAATTTTATACTGGTAATGAAGTTAAGTTGCTGTGTCCTTAAGAGGGTGCTTTTCTATTAATGAAAAAAATCTGATTGTTTCTAGGAGAGATGGAAGGTTGCCGGTGTCTGTCTTGCACTGGAGGAACAAGCTGTGCTCTGGACAAAAGTCATCGCTTTAATCCCGTATTACAGACACTTCTAACTGTAGATAATGTTGGCTTCTAAAGCTCTGCTGTTTTGTTATTGCAGTTAGTACTGCTGGTGGATCAGAAGATACCCATAGAGACTTTCAAGTTCCATAATGAGAACAACATTACTGTAAATAGGGTTGTTGGAATCACTGTTATTGCAGCTACACCTTCTTTTAAAGAAAATGAATCAGTTAAGAAAAATCACTTAACTTGTTTTTCACTACAAGATAGAACTTTGTGGTGCTAAATATGCAGCAACTGCTGTTGCGTTCTACAAATGAGTAACCAGCTGTGTAGTCAAGAGGATATTTAACCTGAGGGAGAGGGTGGGAGGCTAATACCCAAGATGCTCATATTAACGTCCCTTTCATATTTTTCTTTTTTTTTATTAGTTACAGGCAAAGCTGGCACTGAATCATCTTTAATATGAGGTAAACATGTTTTGTTCCCCAGCTTGGGGTCATCTCCGAAAAGTATTGATATCAGCAGTTCCAAGGTGGTGCCTGTATAATGAGATTTAGGATTGTTGGTTACATCATAATTGGTAAACATTCTGGAACACTGTCAAAATATCCCTCTAGGGGAACTGTAATTCGTAAGAGGTGATGCTTTTGTCTGGATAAGTCTATAGTAAGTGCACAGTGAACCTGTTAAATAATTAAGATTTTTCTTGGTAGATTTAGAAATCTATGGAAGCAGTAAGTGTCAAGCATCATTATTTGAAATTGCCTAGTAAAGTTCAGGACAACGCAATGATGTGCTCTTTGTCTTGGCTACTTATGTATTCACAAAATTACGTGAATTTTTTTTTGGTCTTCAACATGGTACATTGCATGACAGAAAGTCAGGTATGTTGTGGGGTGAGGACAGAGAAACTGGAACTGAGATTTCGCTGCCTTCTGCTGAAAGCTACACATGCTTAACATTGTGGAATTGGAGACCTCATCAAAGCTTGGAAACTGTTGTATGCTAACGAGACCTTTGCTGGAGAAGGGCTTGGAAATTTAGTAAATGCATTTAAATCTCAACTGTAAATACTTTTTTTAGCATAGTTTTTTAAAAAAAAAAACACTACCAAACAGTGACAAACTTCTTATGCGCAGGACTGACAGAACTGGATGCCAACTGTTGTAATGATGAGAACATATTATTAATAATTCTAATACACTTCTAAAATTTTATCTAATGACAAACTGATGGAAAGCACTGATACTGCTGCTTGCACTTTCATAGGTGACTGTTTCGCTTCATGGTACCAGCACACCTCATGTTATACTTCAGAGACCTCACATTCTGTTCAGATGTGCTATTGGTGTGTCATAACATCAAAATAAAACTGCAAGTTTATTATTATTATTATTATTTAAAAAGAAGTTATTTGAGTCCTGTTCTTTAAACTGCTTCCAGTTGTACCAAATACCAAGCAACAATAATAGAACCTGTCTCCAAAGTACGTGAATGCTCTAGCAACAGCACTCCCTCGTGCTGATCACGCAGTCCTTTTTTACAGTGGATTGCAGTATAGCTGTGACTTGAGCAGTTCTTATTTTCCTGGTTGGACTAATCTGTGCGTGTGCTTTTTTTTTTTAAAGAACCCATAAAGCGCATTGTGGTGTGAATGAGATGAGGAAGTCTGTGGTAGTATGATAACTGAAGTTGCATTTATGTGAGATCTTGAGAAAGCCTCCTTATATAATCGATGAAATTCTTCATGGTAGATAAGACACCAGTTGTCCTGAAAAAAATACTAGAAGTGTTTCAAGGCCTACAGCCGTGGCATCAAGCATCACGTCATCAAAGGATAGCTGATACCCTTTTATCTAGTGAAAGTGATAGCATTTGTTTCTCTTTTGAGCACTGGAATTCAGAAAAAATACATGACTGATTCTTTGTTGTGACAGCCAGGTATTTTGGAAAGATTGTCTTCAATTCAGGATAACTCTTAAGTTGATTCATGGCTTTTACAAAACCAGAGAAAAGATTTTTTTTTTTTTTTTTTTTTGACACAGTTTGTAGGGTCTTTTTGACTTGCCACACTTGTTTATTACAAGGTTAAGCCTTGCCTATCAAGAAATACGCACATTTCCACATTGCTTGAAGAGTAGAGCTATTCTTGCTACTCTCTCCTACCAAATTTTGACGGGTGGCTTAAAACCTTTGAAACCTTTGATTTATAATCCGTTTCAGCATTAGATATTTGTGATTACTACCTTCTCAATGCTTTTTGTTTTACCTCCCAGTTCTTTAGCCCCCTGTTCTTGAGTACTAGTTGGTTATAGTTTTTTGCTGTCTTTAATGTTGATCAGCTGGGTCAACAGCTCAGTTCAGTTGCAGCTAACGGCACTCCCACTGAAAAGTATGTATTTGATTGGGGGACGGATAATTGCGTTGTCTTTGGTTCTGAATACACCTGTTCTTGACATCTAAGGATTTCAGATTTTTGAAAAGTTGGTTTAGTAGCAAATACTTACTAATGAAGAAGCTTAGGGTGAATATAAAAGCTGTAGGATTCAAATAATGAAAGAAACAGCAATGGAAAATATTTTTACTTGCCATAAAATAATTGCTTTGTCAGATGGTTCGATCAATGGTCATGATGGCAACATATCTAATGTGGAAGCAGGAAGCAGGTGAAGTTAACCGTATACTGTTTTTTCCCATCCAAGGCTGTTTGTATGGAACAAGTGATTTAAGGGACTTGTTTTCTTTCTCATTCACTTCTTGCTGTTTTTCCAGCTGATGGAGAATAATTTTCAGTCAGCAAACTGAAAATCTTTCAATAGTGGATTAGAAACCTTGCTACATTGGCTGTTGTCACTTCCAGTTCTACTATGTGGTGTTTTTTTTGGTTTTGTTTTTTTTTAATATATATATATTTTTTTTTTTTTGTATTTTGAGTGTCCCACTGTAACATAATGCATAAGGCAGCCTAGATGTCAGGTTTTGCCTCATCATCCACATCAGAAACACTGAAATATGGGAATGAAGGTGAGAAGGTTAGATGAGACTGCTGAACAGATCTACCCTGAAGAGGGGGGGAAAAATCAGGATTCTCCAGCTCCAAGAAGAGCACAGATGTGTTGTCTGGTGTTTGTCGAATGGATCTTCCAACCGTGATTTTCTTTCCTCTTCACGGTAATTTTTATTTTATTTGGTAGGTTGTGTTGACTTGTGAGTGTAAGCAGGCATCTTACCTCCTTATGCACTAGGATCGTATCTCTTGAAGTGATACAGTCTTGTTAGCTGCAAACTGTCTAGTGATCCTTTGTCTAGGCTGAGCTGAAGTTTCTGTGAAGGTTAGCCAGTCATGGAAAGTTAAACTTGAGAGACGGCCAGTTCTGAACTAGAATGGGTGAAATGTCACTAGCTGTGAATTATTAAGTTTGCCAGAATTGGTAAGACCAAACTTTTTGAGTTGTGGGGAGGCTAGTGACTTTCAAGTTGCTCATGCCTTCGCTGCATACAAGCAAGTTAAAGAGAGTGAACACTTCTTTTTCTGATGCTCTACCTAATGCCTTGCTTTCAGTTAGTGTCTGAAAGTACTCTCTGCTTGTGTCTCTGAAGCCTCTTGTTGTGTCTTTACCTCTTCTACTGAATGAAAAAAATTAACTGAATAGCCTATTTGGAAGCTGATAGAAGTTTGCCAAGTGTTTATTGCTAATCCAGATGACTGGAAATAGGAAAGTCTTTACCAGCTTTGTCTTTCAACAGCGGTATCTCATCCATGCTGTGTCCAGTGTCCTAGAAAACAGAGATGTACCTAGTACTTATTGGTTATGGTTCTGTGTCAGAACAGTCAGGTCTAGAAAGATGTAACAAGGGTCTTAGCAACTTTATAGACATAATAAATAGCATACTGAAGTTCCTTTTGATTTTAATGGGGTTTTATGTGATTTCTGTGAAATGATTGAGTGATGACACTGAAGTTTTTGTAAAAACTTTAGTAAGCTTGACACAAAGTTCTTGCAACACTCAGAGGCATGTCTGCTGCAAGAAGAATTCATTTGATTGAATAATCTTTCTTATGGCTAAAGAGGATAAGCTTACAGTGTCTTCCCTTGTGTAGTGTCTGTTTTGAGAAGAATGGTTGTGTGTTGTCTCTACCTTCTCAGTCTCCTTAGTTGCCTTTACATTCTTCTCAAATCGCTCTTCCTATAGTATGAAAAGGAAGATGTGTCCAGCATCTGTTTGTATTTGCCTTTTGGTTTGGAATTGCTTGGCAATCAGTTTTGTCCAATGAAATTGATCAAGAGTAGTGACATACACAATCTCCGTGGTGACTTTCAGTGAGGAGTGTACTTTGGTGCATTTGTACTGGACTGGGAACTCCCAATTGAGTGTGTGGTTTGTTTGTTTTGTTGTGTGGGTTTTTTGTTGTTGTTGTTGTTGTTGTTTTTTTTCTCGTGCCACTCACAAACAAATATAAACGTACATGACAATCCTTTGGACGTGGGGGGTGTCCGGGGGGGGGTGTGTGTGAGACAGATAGGAAAGATCATCAACTAATTTAAAAATGAAGAGAAAAGCTTTATTGCAGCAATGAAGTTCTATGCTGCTACCCTGTTCCTCTGCCTCTTAGAAGTGCTTTTTGTGCAAAAACAATTGCAGGTCAAATAGCGGGAAGGTGCCAGTGTAAACAGTAAGGGAAGCCAGCTTGGTATTCAGCCAACTTTAACTGAAACTGTACTCTTGCTTTTATGTGCAAAATGTTGGATATGAATCTGAGTATGAATAACTGTTGACAGCAGCCATTTGCATGTCAATTAACGTGAAGTATATTGTGATCCTTCACTTGCTGAGTGTGTAACTGAATCTGCTTATTTCCACTTCTGAGTCATGAGGGAGAGGTCGTTTAAAACAGGCAATTTTTGTCTCTGGGAAGGGGAAATAATTTTCCTCTCTTGCAACAGATCCATTGTCTCCTTCCCCTTTGAACCGAGTATTTTTCATGCGTTTCTTTTCCTAGGATATGAATCATTAATACCAGGATCCGGTGTCACAGTGGCAAATAAAGCGTGTGTAGGTGACAGAGGAGGAGGGTTGGAGATGTCTTCTCCTCCTTCTACTCCCCCAGGTTGTTTCTCTGCCAAGACAACATTGAAACACCTTTTCTCTCATATGTTTGGGTTTTTTTGACAATAAGCATTAAGATTTAGTTTAATTCCCAGGTTACTTTTCTGCCAATTTGTAAAGTGGACTGTTCTTTTCTATAAAGAAATGACTACATCAAGTCAAATGAAGTGGTAGCTAAAAAGTTGTGATTTTTAAGCTCTTTATAGGGCAAAGTACTCTCAGTTCTGAATAAGTATTAGGAAGTAAAAAGCATCTATATTTTTTGAAATGAAATCTGAATGTCATTTGGCTCATCAAAGTAGTAATTCTTTACATCAATACTTTATGAATTGGCTCAAGATAACTGACACATTAGTTTCTTGGTCCTGCTGTAATGCTGGGAATTACTTTCTCTCTTAGATGGAAAAATACGCAGTCCTAGGTAATGTTTTCTCATGCCACTGCCCATTTAAGCAACAGTTGAATTCTGTCCTTATGTGACACAATCATCCGATTGTTAGTATGCAGGAAAGGGGTCCATAACAAATTATGTTTCATAGGTCAAGTTCTCAGAATTACTTTTCTTCTTTTAGTTCATGCAGGTTCTACCTGAAGTTTGTAGATGTGCATAGATGTGTTACCCTACTTCTCTTACTGCGGATGAATAAAAAAAAAAACAAACCAACAAACAAAACCGATTCCCTTAGCTCAATGTATTTATTTGTAACTGAGCAGTATTACAAGCTGAACTTTCACAACTTTAGAGCAGTGAGCTTGCACTGTTGTTCATCTCCCTCATTCTTTTTTGTGAAGTAGTGATTTCTGATATTTGATGCTTCAGTGGAGTGGTTTGGGGTGGGTAGGTGTTGGTTAAAGCAACAAGATCAAATCTATGTAATCTGTGAAAAACATATTTTATGTTGTAGGGAGAACGAGCATACTTTTGCTGGGAAAGAGCAGTATTCAGAAACTACTTAAAAAAAGAATTTATACACGCATTATTGTTTTGATTCTGTGAAAGGGATTCTGACAGTATATTTGATAGCATAAAAGCATCTTTGGCTCAAATCATAGCCTATGAGTTGATTTGAACAAATTCTCCATAGAGTCATGTGAGAACTACAGATAATTCCTCCTTTTGTAACAAAAGCCGTCAGTTTCATGAAACTTGGCTGGTGTCACACCTAGTAATTTGTGCTTAGCTGAACAGTAATGTTGTGTGCTTTTCAGACTGTTAATTTGGAGACGTGAAAGACAGTGTCCATGGTTATTCTCACTGGTGTGCTCCAGTAGTTAGCACTCTTCCTGAAAAATGTGATTTTGACGCAGCAGAAAAAAAGGCATGATGAAAACTAATGGTTACAAGAAACCAAAGAGGTTTTGCCTGATACCAGTTTTGTTTGTGAGTTTGTTTATATGAGCCAGAGATAGTAAGTACTTCTGTTCTGCATTTGGTGAATCAAAAAGATTGAACTTTTTAAGTAGCTCTTAAAATGTCATGGGTTCTACCTCTGGAACTATTTTCATGGGATCTTTTCTGTTACCTTACATATTTATCAGCATTCAAGAATGCTGAACTCTAGGAAAGTACAAAATTTTACAGTTTTCATCCTCTTGGTGTCGGACACTAAAACTTTCTGTTTTCTACTGTTTGCAGATTAATTTAAGGATCACAGTAACAACAGGAATTCATATTGAATTTCTTGTCAAAATGACCTTTCAGTCTTTCTTAGGATTGTTGCTTTCCATAATACAACCTTAACCTGTGTGTATGATTTCTTTGATTTTTACATGTGCATCTTCTCATTTGAGACTGAATCAGTCAATGATCCCAGTCACTTAAAGGGCGTGTGGGTTTTTTTGTTCTGATTTGTATTCCATTAATTCTTTATGGCTGAACGTTTCATTAGCATTATGTTAGTTTCGAGAGTATTCATTAAAAATTTTATGGAACAGAAAGAAGCCTTGGAGAAATTCTGCTAGAAACAATTTAGTTACAGTCTTCCACTGACAACTGCTTTTCCTCTTGTTTACTCAGCTAATTCTTAACATAATGTGTGTTTTATTGGATACCTCTTAAAAACTAGATCAGCACAGCATGTAAAAAAAGCGCTTGTCAAGTCTGAAGTGTTTGTCTTTACTGTTCCTTCAACCAAGACAGGTTTTTAATATTCTCAGATCACCATTTTTTTTCAAACTGTGTCAATTCTGCTCTAGTTCTTTATTAATTAAATATAATTTTTGTGTTTTGTTTTGTTTTTTTCCTGAGATTGGTATCATGTTAACCAGTTTACGGTAACCAAGGTGTTTCAGTTACTTGTTGCTTGCTGTGATGGTAGCGCTGGGCTGTTCTAGCAATTCTTTGGCTAAAGTTTCGGACTGTACTTGAAAGACTAAGAAAATCTCAATATTTTTTAAAGCAAATGTGAAATGCTTGAGAACTGACAGTGGACTTGGAGTTGGCCATGCCCCCATGCAGCTGCACATCTGGGAGTTTTGCTAACTTCGTTGCTGTTTACTCAGGAGATTTTTCCAGCCTCTGTTGGCAGTTCTCAGTTCAGTCAAGTCAACTAAGGGGAGAGATTGTATATTGTCCTTTTGTATCCTTGAGTAATATTCTTAGGAGCTTGCATATTGATATAATGTCTGGTAAGTTTTGAATGCCCAGTGATTTTAAGTTGTCACTCCTGTGGGCCTAGAGTTTAAAATTTTTAGCTACCAGTTTCTTTGAATCATTTTTAATGTAGTCTTGGCTAAAGCTAAGGAGAAATAAGTGTTTACAAGGTTGCATAACAGAAAAGGGGGAAAAAGGTGTACGTACTTAGATTTTGTTCAAAACATTTTTTTAATATTCTGTCCCATTGGGTAATAAAACTGTGCGGTGACTGCTGACTTGCAGAAACTGACTGGAACTCGTTCTGCTGTAGAAATGAAGATCATACGGAAGGCCTCTCTTCCATAGTCTCAGTCAATAGTATAAGTGTTGTAGCTCAGTTTCTTCTTACACCTTCCCCATTCTCTTCCCATAGTTATGCTTCTTTACTGTATTCAGTATTAACAAGGAAAAAGAGATTCAGTCCATACCCCCACATGCAACAGATATGCTATTGCCCTTTACAGCTGCATCTGGACAGTTTTAGTCAGAGGGAACAGGGTGCATCTCCCCTGATTTTGGAAAGCTGTTTCTGATCTTGTCAACTAAGTTTTGTTTAAACTCTGTAAAGTCCTATGAGATGAATCCCTATACAGAATGATAATTTTCATATGAATTCAGTGCAAGGTGTGTTATCCTTCCTGTTGGGTTGTGAAATTTTAGACCTCTCAGTGAAGCCTCTTTCTCTTTACGTGGAATCCAGCCACTGACTTCCAAACTGGCGGCTGTGCTTCCCACAGGCATGTGCAAGCAAAAGTATGCAGGGCAGCATGGCTGTTCACAGAGGCTGGGTTTACTGTGCATCGTTTCTACCTAGCGTTGATTTTTTTTTTTCAGGGCAAGGATGGTATGGGGATGAATTGCAGAAAACAAAAGAGGACAAAAATAATTAGACGTACCCATACTTGAATAGAAATTTGGACAAAAGCATCGTGACTAGAAGCATCTCAAAGTGTATGTGCTTGCTAAATACATAACTGTCTTCATAGATTCACATGCTTTGCAATATCTTAATACATGGGCTTTCCGGGGAGGGGAATTACTGTTAAGTATGTGGTTCTTCAGATCTTTCCTTAAAACTGTGGTCTATTTAGTACCTACAAAATAAAGCTGTGACTAGGCAGATAAATGTGGTATAGCAACAGTATTTAGTTCTGTCTAGTGTTATTTCACCATTATCTTACGTGGTCTCATCTGTTGAAACAAATTGCAGCCTTATGTTGATGTGTATGAGATAAGGTGACTTTTTTTTCCCCCTTGCCCAGTCTAGTATGGACTCCAAATCATGGCTAGTGTTCCTAGATACTACTGGACTTAGTTTTCTGAACTTATGTTGTTATCAGCGGGGAGGATGTATTTGGTTAATACTTTACTTGGTAATCATATCTTGTCATAAATCTGGATTTTAAAGGAATAGTTTAGATTGACCAAGTTGGTCTACTTCACTTTGAAAAGAGCATTTCAAATTCAAGCATTAGCTTGACAAAACAATTAGCAAACTTAAGACAATAATTTACGAAGAGTTACAGGATATAGTCTAAAAGTTGCTTAAAGTTAAATGATTTACGATGAATGTGGAAGAACGGAGAGTTCACTTTTGATGCTAGGACTTCTGTAATAATCAAGGCAAGCAGTTGTTTCCACCAGTGTATTTGAACAAAACTACAGTCAGTGGTAAACGTCCTGTAGTAGTTTAAGGGTCTCACTTGCACGTTGTTTTTCATGAGGCTTTATAGGTGAATTGTGGTCTGTGGCAGATGGTTTCTGCTCTCGTTGCTAAAGAGTACAGGAACTCTGGTCAGTTTTTCTGCATTAATACATTGTGTCCATTTATGTCTGACTGACTTTCTTGGCTTTGCAAAACATGAGTATCTCTAAGTTGTGTAAACTTAATTCTTTTCAAACGTGCTCACATCTTGAAAATAATGCATCAAAAATGTGAAATAGTACAATAATCAACCAGAAAAAAATGAAGATTATGTGATTCAAGAAAAAGCATTTTGAGACAGTTTTGTTTTGTCAAATCTTATGCTGATTTTTTTTTTTTTCCAAATTTATGGAAAAGTCTGAATCAGTTTTTGTCATGCCATCTAGTGGCAGTTTTACTTACATTCATGTGTTTTAAATTCTTTGATTGACGCGTTCTCTGGAAAAGCTGCAATAAAAAGCTGTGGATTGCAGCATAAGCCAGCATTATGTACTGAGAGACATGGTTGTTAAACTGTTTCTCTTGGTACCAACTTAAATGTTAATATATTTTTCTGAGTAGAATGTCTGGAAAAAAAGCTGTATTGCCCTTTTTGTGGATTTAACTGCAGTTTGTATTTCCTGAAGATTTCTGCTCAATGTGTGTGGCTGTTTTAACAAGGACATGCTGGAGCAGGAGCCTTGGGACTTGCTGCAGGATGGACCTGGGTCAGGTGAAGGAAATGAAGCAAGGACTGTATTAACCGCAGTCTCTGTCATGTCTTTCCAGCCATGTAACTAAATGAAATTGTATTCCTATGTGAACACTGCTAAAGTGCAGAGGTCACAAATATGGCTGATTTAGTTACACAAGACTTTAGGCTTGAAGGAGCTTGCGTGCAGGCTGTCATTGGTGCCAAATAAAACTATTCAGCTTGAATTAAGTAATCTGCTTTGCTGGAGACTGAAATGAACGAGCACCTCTGGAAATTGGTTATGGCGTTTCGGCTGTATCTGTCACGGAGGTACACTAAAACTAACCCAAAGGAAGGACAAGCTCAAACAACTTTATTTCACAAAACAACCAAAACCACACAACAGAAACCAATGAGAAACAGGGGTAAACCAAAATCAATCAACACTCTGATAACATTTAACACATAACAGGTTTGAGGTCAGTCGGGGTATTGTTACTACACATCCATAGACACAAGAACGACGATCCGAAGTGCGCGCGCGTGCGTGTACACACACACGCACTTGGTTCCAGGGTCTCTCCCGCTTGTGGGTACCCAGAAGATGTAATTGCTCACCCTGCATGGGGGGGTGGGGGGGGGCGCGGGCGCGGCGTGGACCCTGTCACAGTGTCATCTGGAAGTTGCAGTGTTGGGATGAGCAGTTGAAGATGGGAACTTTACTAGGTTTTAAGCAAATGGGCAAGAATGTCCGTGGTTTTGGGCTGCTTTTGTACTCTGAGGAATGGGTAAACTTCATCAATCACTTGATTTTTTTTAAATGACATATGTTATATGCATCCCTATACATGTCTGTATATTACATAGAGCTTGAAGTCTTCAAGATGCTCTGTGTTTTATGTAACACTTCACTCAATATTTTTCTCTTCTTGAACAGGCTGAATTTACAAGTAAATTTTAACAGACTACTGGAGAAAAGTGAATGCATTCTGAGTACTTCTGAAACTTTTTACATCTTGATAGGAACATGATGAATCCCAGCACTTGATCTGGGAGGAGCTGGTCTGGGTACTTCAGTTGCGGTCTTCTCCCTTACACTCTAGGATGGTGTAATTTTTTAGCTGTAGGAGGCATGGAATGGAGTAGGAAATGGCTATGCTTCTCTTTTAGTGCCTTCATCTTTATTCTGTATACAGGGAATCTGTGAGAGTCTGTGGAGCCAAATAGAAACTTGTGTGAGACAGTTAAAATGAGAACAAGATGTCAAACTGAATGCCTTCCAATACCGGCTTTGCATGCAGTGGGAATGGGCAGGCACGGAAAACTTGAGGAAAATGAGGCTTTTTTTTTTTTTTTAGTATAGAAGGAGTCACCTTCAGCAATGTTTTTATCTCCCTTGAGGAATCTCTTGAAGAGGCCATGATTATTCCCTATGCTTTGGTATGTGGGGGAAAAAAAATACCAAGGTTGTACTTCATCTTCTAAATGTTTAGACATGCATTTGACCAGTGTGAGTAGCAGGGAACAAAATTCAGTAGGAGCCAGGCAGAGGAGGCCCTTACCTAGACAGAGTGCAAATTACTCTTCCTTTCTTCTTGTACATAGCTGCTGCTTTCGGGTTTGAAAGAGCAGGCAAGAGGTTCATGTCATAGGTATTTTTACATCTTCGTGTAGATTTCTGATTGTTACTGTTCTTTGTAAGTACCTGACAGTTAAAAGTACCTTGACTTTGCTTGTCAAGCTTATTCTCATGGGAAAAAATGGAGGTGTGCTCAAAAAGCTGTCAATTTTTTTTGTTTTGTTTATTTATTTATTTTGCTGAATTTTTACTCTTGCCTCTAGAAGTGGCTCAAGGAGGCAAACCGTCTTCAGAGAAGCACTTTGTCAGAAGACTGATGATTTCTGTCAGTGTCTGGGGTGAGACATGTAACAGGGTTTCTGTTCAGGATATTTATTCCTGTTGGTTTCTGTTCAGCTTTCCGAAACTAAGTTCAGCTCTCCTCAGATCAGGCTTCATTTCATTGGCTTCTTCTAGGCTGATTACCATATTCTTCACTGCAGGTCTTGTTCTGCCTACTGTGGTATTGTCGGCTGGTAAATTTAGCTTGGAAGGGAGCATTTGGGCAGTCTGTTAATAACATTTCTTTAAATACATTCATGTTACTCCTTGGCAGTGGCAGCTGCAGGCAATAAAGAATATGTAATTGCTGTAGTTCCAAACTGATGTAGTAGCATATTCCATATATGAAGGATGATAAAAGTCCTGTCCTTTGCAGCAGTTGTTTTTTTTTCTTCTGAACGGAAGTTTTTCCTCAGTTAAAAATACAAGTAAAGTAACATTGTCTCTGGAGGGTGGATCACAGTCACATAGTGTATTGCTGAATTTGTCCTGTGACAAACAGTATCTAATGCATCATTACGATGCTTGATTACTTATCAACTACGTTTTCTGGTGAGTGTGCTGAGAAGTGCGAAATTCATGAAGCATGGGTCTGTCTTCTGAAGTATTGCTGAATGTTAGCTTCAATCTCATGTTATCATGCTTAAGGTAAATACCACTAAACCACTAATCCTCCACCTCACTGCCAGTGAGTCTAACAGTGTTCCAAGTGTGTGCATTGTCTTAATTGAGTGGGACAGCTTTGAAGTAAGCTGCAGTTGGTGTTTTAGCAAGGCACTTAAGTTGTTTCTTTTATTAGTGTTGGTTTTGGTTTGAAAACTTTCTTTGGAAGGTTTGATGCAAGCACTGTAGTTCCGCCGTGTTACAGGAGGAGTTCCAAAACACATGCACGTTTGATTGAAACAGTTTTTTTGTTTTTTTTTTTTTTCTTTTGCAGGAAAATTTTGAAGATGCCTTTGAAAACATCCCTGTGTAAGTAGAATTATTTAAAAATGTGTATGTCTTTATTAAAACTATGTATACAGCAATGAAATACTGCATGCACACCATTCCAGGGAAGCATCATTTTATATACACTGACTACAGTCACATTTTCCACAATAGTTAAGGTCCCCAAGAGCTGGGAAATGGAAGTGTAATTAGGTTGATATATGTGATGAAGTATTTGTCAACAAATGTGGAACTTGTAAAGAATTAAAAATAGCAAATTTAGTAACTTGCAGTTACATACTGATGGCTCTAGACATTTCTGCATGGTGAAAAAATGATAGCTTTAGTGGAAGAACTTTGGATCACACATTATGCAAGACCATCCAAGATTTTCAAATGGAAATTGCTATACCTCATAATGTACTGCTGCACGGTTGTTTTTCCCTAATGAAGTGAGATATAGTCACTTCTCTGGCAATAGATTTCATGCTGAAGCAACACCTTAAACTGTGATGGAAACAGATAATGCTGTTCATAAGTGCTCTCTGTTTTTTTGTAGGATTTTATTGCATTTTTGTGCCATGAAGCACAGGAAAAGGAGACTTCTAGTGATATCCTCAGATTGCTAAAACACTTCTAGACCTAGGAGCAGTATCTTTGGACTGAATTTAATTGCCAAAATTTCCATGGCCGTGGCAAATTATGCTTTACAGATTTGCCAGACCTGTTATTTGCATCCTACCTAGAGTAGTAAGGTCTGCTCTCTATGTAAAACTGTAGTTGGAAAATTACACATACCGCTTCCTGAGACTCAGAAGGAAGGAGATAAGAATCTGATATATTTGTGTTGAGAACTTTTCATGTTGATGATTACTTTTTGTTCCTTTGACTCCCTAGCAGTTGCTGTATGATCAGATAACTTTCTCTGGCCCTTGCTTCCCTCGGGAGAGGGAAGAAAGTGACTCTGTAATATTTACTTTATGAGAATATTTGTCCAGCACTCATTCCTTTTGAGAAGGTTGTTTTGTTTTTATTGATATCTGAGTGGGGCATGGATGTTTATTATTGGCATGCAGAGCTTTGATTTGTTCTTCTTGATTCTCTCTTCTGTGCTCATAGCTGTCATATAGGGACACTTTTTATAGCAGTGTAGAAGTTAGACTGGTGTTAGTTTATTCTGGCTAGTGTTGCTGCTATCTGTAATAGCCATGATGGAGAAGAGTAAATGCAGGATGATGGAGAGAATATTACTGGGACAGAAATAGTGTTCTTGCTTAATGTATCTAGTTGAACAGTGGTCACTGGTTGCTGTACTTGTCCACTGGCCAAAAACACTACTGTGCTGTTACGTTGTTGACTGATTCTGGTATATGTATATTCTAAAACTGACTTTCCATTTGTTCAGGTTTCATGGCCTTTAGTTCAGCCTGTTTCAGTAACATAGGACCACCCACAGTTCTTGTTCGGGTGGTCCTGCACAAGCCTAGGAGAAAGCACAGTGTGAGTAACTGCGTTCCCTGAGCTCTTACTCATCCCTGCACTTGTCCTCATGACCTATTTACCTCTCTTTCACCCAGCTGCACCTGTGTCCTCCTTACTCCTGGATGGTCAACAGGTAGCTTGATTTTTCAGCAGGCCAACAAAACAGAAAATTAAGTATTATACCATAACCTTTCCCTCAGTAGGTACCCTTCAGGTATTTCTGCACTATCTAGATATTTATTTTAATTGTCTCTTGAGTCCGCTGCTTCTCTGTCAAATTTGGCTGATTGAAACTGGCCGATAGGTTAAAATATTAAGAGTATGGGGACACATGAGTGGACAGTTGGCATAACTGTGTACGTTATTTCCTTTGAAAATGAGGTTCATAGAGGTTCAGTTTTTGAGTATTTGAGCAATAAGAGGGGGATGATCTCAGCTGGAATACTTGCTGCTGATGACTTGCTCTGTTTAGATAATTAGCTACTCTGCAGTTCTGGAAATTATATGGAAATGTGTGTATTCTTTTGTATCTGGGCAGGATTCCTCACTTGATTAGACTCTCTTTTCTCAAATTCTTCAGAAGGCACAGCTATTTAAAAAAAGTGCCTAAGGAACTGAAAAAAGCCTTGGGACTTTTTGTGGACATCTTCAGTCTTATTATTAAATGATTCTGGTAGTTTGCCTGAGGGGAAGGCTTTTCCAAATCTAGTGCCATATTGATTATTCTTGACCTTTCCCTGTCTAGAAATAATGATAGTTTTTTTTCTATTAATAATACAGTAGTAAAAATTTGGAAGTGTTACTACATTGAAACAATGAATTACCAGAGGTTCAACCTTTTGGGAAGGTGTCTCTATTTCTTTGATTTTGCTATTGATAACATTAATCTTAAAATTTTCCTATGTATCAATGTTCCAATCTCTTTTATTTTGGATAAGAAAGTAGCATTGTTACAGCTCTGTGATAATATGCCTGGCATTGGTTTGAGTGGCTTATTGTAGTTTGGTTATACCCAATTGAATTTAACTAAAATAGAGGGTTTTTTTATAGAGAGCTGGGTCTATGGAGACTGTTGATGTTCACTTATGAGATCAGAGCTGGTTCAAATTCTGTTAGATCAACTTATTGGTTTAGAGAATTTGGAAAGAACGTGCAGGAACCATGTCTTCATAGTATTTCATACACCACTCTAATTCTTCATGTAAAATATGTACAGAGTATCACTGCTCTGTATATTGCTCCAGCAAATGCTAGCAAATGGTTTTGCTAATCTAACTTGGCTTGAACTGGCTTTATTCCCTAAATATTATTGCTTAACTGTAGATAGCAGGTTGTGCAGGTTAGATGTTAAAAGGGCAATGAGTTATCTTAATAGGGTAAAATCCTTCCCTAAATCTCTAGTGCTGGCTGTCGTATCTGAGGACAGGTCCAGGAGGAAATCAGTCTTTGCTCCGATTGTGTAAATGGATTAGATTCTTTATCTAGACTCTTTTGTGATCTTATACTCATGGTGGCTACTGTAGGTATACACAGCAACTCCAAAACAGTTTTTTGTAATGAGCCCAAAATACTCATTTGTAGAAGTGTGGAGGGACCATTAAATGGCGTTCCACCTGTAAATGAGGTTCTTTACACACTGGTGCTAAAGCCAAAGAAAGGCTGCTACAGTAGGTTAGTCTGCCATTTTCCTTAAAGCAAGCAGTAGGACTTTTCTCTGCCAAAGAGAGTTACTAAGTTTTCAAAGTACTGGCTTGGTGGTAACTTTTGACATAGCATCTTCAACCTTACAAAGAGGATAGGTGGGATAAAAATGAAAGTAAATTTGCCATTACTTGGTTTTGTTAACTCAAAACTGGTTTCAGATTGGCACATTCTGTTGTAAAAGGAACTGAGTAACTGGAGACAAATGGTTCTTTCAGTTTTGGAAATTCAAGCCTCTGCCAAGAAATTTTGTGGTGGTAAGCTACTTTTTATCAAATATTTCCCCATGTTTCCATTGGAGTGTCTGCTTACTTTAAGTTTTGGGCAAATCTGTTTCACAAGGTAACCTAATGCTGTTACCTGCCAAGCATCTATGGGTTCAAAAACATACATGGATGGAACAAATTTATGTGTGTTTTGTTCTTTTATTTAGTTCTTGCTAAAAATGCTTTATCAGTACCTGAATCTTATTGTGAAAAAACTATGAACTTTAATTTCAGTCTTACTGAACTCTGAGTTAATTCTCAACTTCTGTGACTTTTTTTCCCCTATATATTTCTGCTACCTTAATTTTCCCCCAAATTATTCAGAAGTTATTTTTGTGGAATGAAAAGATGCATGTTTTCTGTTGCCAGAGTATAATTTTGTGAATTATCTCTTCTTTGGTTTTACGAGAAGATGATTTGAGTTTGAGTTCTCAACAATTTTTAACCATCACCGTATTACACCTAGCATGTACTGACCTTGTCACTGGTATTTTGATTTCTGTATCTATTTTGTCCTCTGAAGTTCTCAATTTGTTAGGAACTTGTATGAATAATTTTAATTATATTTGGACTTCCTCCCATTTCATGTTACTTACTGTTCCTTAAAATGTCATCTGTATGTGACAGGAATAAGTAACCATCAAATTATTATGCTTTTCCATGGTACCGATTGACATGCAGTCTTTTTCTTTGAGGTAAAGGCAAGACGGTGTTTTCGATTACCACCCCTTATGCAAATGAATAACAACATTTTGAGTAAGGGTATTATGGTAGCTGCCTGGGAATGTTTATAGAAGACGCTTTGTAGTTGTCTTTGGGAGGAAACATAGTAGTCTGCCTGACTGCTGCAAACCGTTCATATGCAGAGGAAGTCTTCACGTCGCACTATTGGTATAGAAATTTCTGACACCAGACCCTGAGTTATGGTATCAGTGGAAAGACAGTGAGATCTCATTCAAACACATTTAAAAAATGAAATAATGAAAAGGTAGAAGCTAGAATTCAGTAGAAAAACAGACAGATGATTTTTGATGAATAACGGAATTCTTAGGATTTTCTATCATTATCAATTTCAGCAGAAAGAGGCATATTTCATTCCTATATTGTCATTCGTCTTTTGCATTTCATTTTCCTACCCAAAGCTGGATACTGTTAATCCTTGATCCTACCAAAGCAGATCTGTGTGGTATTACTGGGGTGATAGATTAAGGGCCAGAAGTGTTTAAGGAAGTTAGAGCAGGTTATCCTTGTAATCTCAGAAGTGTAGTTAAGATTTCAGTTATACCTGCACATGTGTGTGTTTTGTCAGTGAATGAAATTGAACAGCTGAGGAAATGGCCCTAAGCTCAAATTTGAATTCAGGGAGCCAAAAGCTTTTAAGAACAGTGCTTGTCTCCATAAGTTTGAATTCAAATCCCAACGTTGTCTTAAGATGATAAGAAATAGCTGTGACAATTTAAATGATCAAATTTTTATTTTCTTATGTTTTGGTCCTCAAGGTCAAGGGAAAAAAAGAAAGTCCAGTAAAGGTGATTTTTGTATCCAGTAAATAATATTTTCATAGCTACATAAATATGACACAGTAGCTACTTTATATTGTCAGTCTCAAGATTTGGAGCAGCAGTAGTGAGACAGCAGCCTAATCTCATTAATCCTTCTCTACCCCAAACAGTTCTTGGATTATAAATTGTTTAAGTTTGAGGGGTTTTGAGTGGACAATAATTATGTTATTCCTAACTCTTCCATATTTATTGCAACTACACCTTTTGTCTCTGGTGTAAGATTGCTTTGTGTCTTTGTATTTGAGTAGAAGTCTTCAGGCCGCATTGTGCAAATTTTGATATTGGTGTCTTCTGTTGACTTTGAAATGTGCAATTCTACCTGTGTCCATAGCTTCTGAGAAAGCAAGGAGGGGAAAAAACAGGAGAGGGGGAAAAACAAACAAAAAAACCCACACCAAACAAAAAAACCCCAAACAACAAACAGACCATTGCAGGGACATGTTACACAGAACCGCCTGAAACTTCGCATCTCTTCCACAGCATGCTACTCTCTTGCAAGCCTTCACTGAAAGGCTGGCACACAGAAGGATAGCACAGCCTGTTTTTCTGTGATCCAGTGTTTGCCAAAAGAAGTTTGTCCTAATTGAGCCTAAATATTTCGGTTGCTGCTTGTGGCTTGTTCTTCCATGAAAAATAAATTAACAACATGGCATAACATTTTTGGGGTAGAGGTTCATGGAGACTTCTGGAGTCTTATTAATTATTGTGCTGGAATCTCGATGGTGTGCTGGAATGCATGATCTACTGATCATGTTGTATTTTCCTCTTTTAAATTTCTTTCAGGAAATTAATGTTCATCCTGTGCTTTAATAAAGACTGCATAATGCTATTTGCAGTCATGCAACTCAAGAATTTCCTTCTCTGAATAACTTGAGAGGCTTTGAGAGGGATGTAGACTCTTAATGTTTTCAGTTGGTGTTACAATCTTTAAGTCATTAGTGCTTTAGATAAGAAAATGAGATGATGAACTCTAACTCATAGATGAAAAAAAATAAAAACTTGTAGGCTATGACTTGCTCCGATATTGAGAAGGAGGACTGTTTTTAGGGAAAAAGGATTGAAAACCAGATTTGCTGCATTCTTTATTTTAAGCTATCAAACAAACAAAAACCTCTCTGGTCTGTAATAATGTCATGTTTTGGTTGTTTTATTGGTTCTCCCCTCCCTGCCCCCAGCCCAGATGATTGAAAGTATCTCAGAGCGTTTTGGGAAACAATCTGAGTAGAAGGTGGCTTGAGTGTGTATTAGTGGTTTTTTTTCTTTAAGATGATCCACAGAAAATCTTTTGAACGTGTGCTGATATTTGCAGACAGAAAGCTTGCTTTTGTGAGTTTTGTGGAAATGTGCTCCTGAATCTCTCAGCTTTTACTGGGAAATACTTTCTGAGGCCTCGGGTGTGGACTGTCTGCAACTTCCGCTGACTTAGACAGAACATTGCATGTGCTGAGTGTGAACTGAGTCCATTTTTATGTGACTGCTCAAAATTGATTGAAAACTGGTTTACCTTTCACGTGCAATCAAGACGATAGAAATCTTGGCACTTCGACTCTTCCTGCCCCAAGTAATGTTAATATAATAAATGACAATACACATAAGCACTGCTTCCAAGTCACATGCTGGAGAACTCTGATATCTCTGAATTCCTTGGTCTTTAACACTATTAGGCGCAATTTCAGGGAGAAGGTAGAAACATCCTGATTTTAAAAGTGCTGTTGTCCATAAGTTACAGCTGTCCATCTCATCTCTGTCCTGCAAAGCCTGTCTTACCTGATCATAGCCCTTGGCTTCCTTAGGTGTTTTAGGAAATACTGTGCAACTCTTTCCTAGTATGTTGCATTCTTGTAGTTTGAAAAGTAAATTGTTTAAATAGATTGGTTTGAAGTATTACCGCTTTTATTAATTAACACCCATTGAAATGAGTCAATGCAAATCTGTAGTTTCCTGCACTGTGTTTTAAAGGCTTTCTTTGAGGCATTTTTGTGAGTAAATCTCAGTTCATGACAGTAAACATAGCTAGGAATAGGTACTATTACCCCAGGTGGTACAGTTTTAAAGAATACTTTTTGAAGGTAATGGTGGAGGACATACTTTCATCCCCTTGGTCTAATCTCTCCAGATGACATGTAGGAAAGCTCAGCACATGGGAGCTAAGCAGCAGAAAATTAAACTACCTCGGTAGCAGCTGTTTTGCTTCTGACTCCTACTTTATCCTATGGCTGCTGATATTAGTTAAGATACCTGTATATTAGCTGCCTCTCCGTGCTATTGATTTATTTTGGTCATGGGACTCTAGCTAAAGATTTGGATTTCTGGGGAAAAAGTGTCAAAGGGTTAAAAAAACAAAAGATGTTGGTTTGTTTGAGTACTGTCAAATAAGGAAAATC
Source organism: Platalea leucorodia (assembly GCF_965183815.1). Classification (NCBI taxonomy): domain Eukaryota; kingdom Metazoa; phylum Chordata; class Aves; order Pelecaniformes; family Threskiornithidae; genus Platalea; species Platalea leucorodia. Next base: position 36,085,857 of record NC_138858.1, on the reverse strand, counting down.
AAATATGAGCCAGTTAGTTTTCTTCAGTGCTGCTTGCTACCAACTCTTGTATGTTTGATCTATTTTTACTGCACTTGCATTAGTATACTTTTCCTTTTGTGTTTGACTTTAATTGCAGCATCTTCTTTTTTAATTCAGGAAATACTGAGGTAACTCCCTTTTTGCCTTTTAAATATAAATCACTTTGCCTTCCTCATGGCTCCATTTTCTCCTTGCAGTTAGGAGTGATGGATTAGAATTAGGCTGCAGCACAGATTGGGAAAATCTCCCAGCATCCTCTTCCTGCAGAGGCATCAGCTTCCAGCATTGACTGTAGCTGCTGCCACTCTCACTGACATTTCTTTTGAATTCGGCTATGGAGAGTGCCTGTGATGCCAGCTGCTGGCTTGTGAACTTTTATCCTTTTATTCTTTCTGCTTGATAACTCATTAATGAAACCTCCTGGATATTGAGAAATAAAACAGAAACAGTTTTCTCCTTATGCTTTTCTTCTGTGGTTTTTTTTTTTTGTGTGTGTGCGCTGGAAAAAGAGCAGAGTGAAAGAAGCAGCACTTATTTTTGCATAAGGACTATATTTACATACCTGAAGTTAACTGAATTAATCCTGTAAGTATATTATCTCTGCCTACTCATCCCTGAAATCGTGAATGTGGTAGTCAGATCTATGGGGTTTTATCTGTGAAAATTTACTTTGGCAGGTATGTTGAACACTTAAACTACAGAATTTTTTTTTTTTAGATGATTTCCTTGAGGAGGAGGGAAAAATGACGCCTTCACAATGGGTTTATGAAATAATTGTTTTTCCTCTGCACTTTGCAGTAGTGAACAATGCTTTTAGAGAGCAGAAGCCTCTCTGCTGATGTCAGTGCTTAATCAGCTCGGATGCTGTAGGTTGTAGAACACTGCAAGGTGTGTATTTTGGGATGCCGTTCTTTAAAATGTGGGAATTTAAGGACAGTATCAGACCTGTAGGTATTTTCTCCATTTATAGAGTATGTCTTCTACTCTTGGTAGCTGTGCTGATTTAACCATTCAAGGTTATATAATTTTTTACTTAAATAATTTATTTCATATTCCATGTTTCTGTGATTTCCAAGTACTAAATGTTAAGTATAATACAGTGTGCTTTTAGAGATATTAGTAATTTAAGGTCTCCAACATTAGCTATAAGTTCACTATGTAATAAATTCCAGTAAATTGGTTTGAAGTTTAGGAGGAGTGTCTTACTAGGATCACACTGTCCTAACTGTCTGTTTGGATCTGAGCCAATATTTGCGTGACGCAGTGTTAGTCCCATAAACATCTGGCCTTATCTGGTGTCCTACTTGCTGCGTGATTTATTTCTTGTTTTTTCCATAGCAAGATAAGTGGAATTTTTATTTGTTTTGTGTAAAACTGTCGGTAAGCTGTCATTATTGTTTATGTATGCTAGCTCTTTCAGGAGGATCTTTTTTAACCTATTTTCTTGTCAGCACGTCTTATTTAGACCTACTTTCTAAGGGAAACATTGAACAGATTAATTTTTTTTTCTGAACCTCTGTTTATTTACATACTGTATATTAAGTTTTGGCAGTATCACTCTCTGGCATATTCAGGTGCTCATTTTGCTACACAATATTGCCTGTATTGACCTCAGCTGGATTATTTGATATAAACTATTAGTCTGATAAGGGGTATTCAAACATAGTATAGTCTCAGTTTACTTGCAAAGATCTCATGTTAAAACATACTTCTGAAAATACTGTTGCAGCACTGAGTTCTATTAATAAATCTGATAACAACCTTTTATAGTGCTGTGTATTTCCATTAGTGTCCAGCAGAACAGTATAAAGCAGATTTTTCTCCTACCTGCAAACAGACACTGACACTGCTTTGTTTTTTCTTTCCCCTCTGTCAGACTGTGGTCACTTCTCAATGCTAGTGATCCATTTGTTTTGCTGATTCTTTTTAGGATTACATATATTTTGCAGTGCTGTGTCAAATTCATGCTGGAGTAGCTTGATATGCTTGAATAGGATTATTTCACAATCATTTTGGTGATCAGATAAAAACTGTACCTGCATATTCAGGTGGGTAAATAGTAACCCAGGTAGTTGCCATGTGTCTTGCTCCCACAATATGGCTGATTCATTATGGAAAATTTGCTTCTTGCTTACTGTGCATGTGCAGTGCAATTCAGCGTTGAACTTAAAGAACTTGGTTTCAGATAAAGCTGCTGATGTTTCTTTTTCCCCTCAGGCTGTAAAAACACCTGCCTTGCAATAAATTGATTATTGGCTTCCTGAATCTGATTAATGGTCAGTTCAATACTGAAATATTTGTGAATGTTCATGTTTCTTTCCTTAAAAAAAAAAAAAAAGTGGCTAGAAATGTAGCCTGTCCCTCTGTGTTTTTCAGATGGGCAGACTGTGATGTTGGCAATGGTGGGTGCTGGTCAGCCAGTACGATGAGTTCAGTCTTGGCACTATTTCCTGTGGCACCTGAGACTCAAGCAGATCAACTTTGCCTTGGTTTTCTTCCTTTGTGCTTATTCTGTTGCTTTGTTACATCTGTAGAGTAGTAATAATATGTGAGGATACAGCAATCTGCGCTTTCTTGTGGTTTTCAGATACTGCGTTGATAATAAATATATAGATAAGCAAATTCCATGTTTTCAATAAGGAAGACCATCGGAATGTTCCTTTAACTCATCACCCCTCCCTGCCCCCTCAGTCATGGACATAAAGTAAATGTTTGGAAGCAAAACCTTTTGATCACTTTCTCATGTTCCATTACCAGATTCTCATGAAGCAGCACTGTAGGCGCTGGGCTGCTTTCTAACCAGAGCAAAAACAGTCCTGTGCATGCCCCCAAAGTTCGAGATCACAAGTAAGACTCACATGCAGAATGTAAAGCAAAGTAGCATTATCAGTCTCCTGACAGGTGGTGGCCTGACATTTGAAGTTTAAGGTCAGATGAGACTTTTAAGAAGGAATTTTTGTTTGTATATAAAATTTTTGGTGTGTTTGAGGTTTTTTTAATGTATTTCATTCATAAGACAGTATTACAAATATTTCTATTGCTGTGAGCAGTAGTAATTCCTAAAATAAAACAGTTGTCTCCTGTAGCTAAATATGTATCTGTGAAGCTTAGAAAAGCTAAAATTAGAACTTGCTTTTCTAAAAAGGAAGAGAGGGCCAACACCCCTCCTAAAATGCCAGCAGCTCCCCCTCGCCCCCAGCTTCTGATCTGTGAGGAACAGAGCTTTATCTGCCTTCCGTCTGCCTCTGCGTTAGATCACGTGTCTGGTAAGGTATAATGATTGATCAATTAAAATGCTCTCTCAGTGAAATTCCAGTAGTCTATGAAAAGCTGTCGGTTACAACTTTTTTTGACAGTGCTGAGGTAGAGATAAAAACTGTGAAGTCATTCTCAGCTCCTTTTCATGCATATCATTTTAATAATTGTTAATTTTAAACCGGGGCGACTGCCTCTTTTTCCTCACTTAGTTACCTCTTCCCTTCTTACTGTCTCTGTTTTTCTGAGAGCTCCAGCTCCTTTTCTATAGCTGTTCCTTTTCAAAAATACAGTTTTCGATGCTTTCTCTTTATTATGTATACTAGTGTATAATATCAGCTAGCTACTGTTTCTTCTTTTCACTCTGCATCAGCATTTCTGCCACAGCTGTAAGACAAGGGAGAAGAAAGTATTTAATTAAAAAAAAAAAAAAAAGCAAACCCAACAATAAACAAAACCCTCCGAAACAACCAAACAAAAAGGCCAATACTGTTAAAGAAAAGGAAGATGTCCTAGTGGTGAGATTGCTTGATCGTGCAAAGGATAGTATGGGCAGATCCCTTGGTATTGCAACAGCAATCCAGGGATTCACTGATACAGATTTACAAATAACTGGATAAATGCCACTATCTTGTAGCCAGGTAGCATTGGGGAGGAAGGTGCAACCTTACTGAGCTGAATTACCTCATAGCGTGGCGTTTCCATCCTCTGCTGTTACCAGTTCTGTGGGTGGATGGGCGTCTCCAAATTCAAGTGAAAGCTGGTAGCCAGGAAGGGCTTGGGTAAGAACAATGCGTTTTGCCTCTGGCTGCTATAGAATATGATTTTAAATACAGTGTGCAAGAAAGTCTCGAGGGACAAAGAAGTGAAAATAAGTGTGTTACCCTAACAGTTTTGCCAAAATACCAGGCTGTGTAAGCTAATATCACTTAAACTAAATGACCATTGTTGGGGGGGGGTGGGTGGGGGTATCCTGTGTTTTCAGGTGGGTTTTTTTTTGATTCATTTTGTTTTTAAAGAACTGCCTGTTGTTGAACAGATCATAATATAGTAAGCTTTTAGAGTAATTTCTGCCAGTTTGCAAATTTGGCTACCACAGCACTGGATAGTTTTGCTGCCAGTTGGGTTTCCTTAAATGAATGTTTAGCATGCAGACTACAACATGCGTTGGTGAAGTTCTGAAACAGCGAATATGCTACACCTTCAAAGGAATAAAGTCTGTCTTGCATCAGGATGACATTTTTTTCAATGCTTCCCATAAGCTGATAACACTTCCATGGAATATGTAAACTACACAATTTAACTTACCTAAAATTCATGCTTCTCATAAAAAGGGATGTGTGTTAGCATCTGCTGCACTGATCAGATAGCTGTAGTTTGTAGACTTCCTGTATTAAGGATAATAGCCTAGATAAGAAGTGATTTATGTAAGTTGGAAATAATTGCAAACTTCTAGCCTTATCGCTTAAGATTTTTCTGTTGTGATTATAAGTGACGTTGAAGTCTGGGTTTGGGAAGAAATGGTAAAAAAGTTTGCAAGAAGTTTTCTGTTTATGACAGAAAAAACTGTTGATCACATGGTGTTATATCTTTCCCTGATTATTTTTAAACTAACATATTGGGTTAAGAATCCTTTTTGTTCTTCAACTGGAAGTGATTGGCAATTTAAAAATACTGTGATCCCTTTAATGTAAAGGATTTAACATGCTTTAATTTGTTAACTGCAAGAAACACCTAAATGTGGGAAAGGTTACTCAATTTGATTCCACCTTTCTGAATTGTTCTCCAGATGGGAGGAATGCATAGCATGCATACAGATGGAAGAAGAAAATCCACCCTCATGGAGGCTTGCCTGGTGCACCTTGGCTTTTTCAGAGCCTGAGTCCTGTACCTAGCCAGCAAGATACTGAAATACATGTGCCAGCACTAGCGTAGTGTCGGGGTGAGAGGGGTGTGCAGTTTCTTACTCAGGGCAGTAGTTCTCAGGGAGAATGGTACATGTTCTGCTTTCATGAGGGTTCCTTAGATTCAAACGATGCAGAAATTGTTCCTGAGCGTGGTGCATCTCTGCTTATACTTATTTTAAAACAAACCAAAACCAAACCACACAGAAGTCTCACACCTGTGAGTTCTAGTAGTCCCTTGTAATAACAAGAAAATCCAGCGTAACTAGAAAGCTATTCTCTTTGCTTTTATGAACTTTTCGTAATATTCACTGTATGTAAGTCTGTGGATTGTACTACCAAGGACCACGTAAGCCTTCAGCCAGTCTTTACTGAACTATCTTGCACATAAAATGTAGACCTAAGAGAATATCTCGGTAGGATTTGGCAATGAGCCTATTTTATGCTAGCCTTCGCTTCATGTCATGGAACTATTGGTGGGTATTTGTAATGAGGAGTGGTGCCACCTCCTGCTCTGCGGTAGGTAGGTAGTACTCCTACAAAGCATCTCACTGTTTTTCTGATGAGATTTATATTTGTGTTGCAACTTGGTGTCTGTGCAAAATGGTAGCAAATAACATTGTCCCTTAGGAAATGATCCAGGCTAGATTTTGGCACACCATTAGCCAGAAGAGTGAAGTAATACTGTTGGCTCATATATGAGTGATGGATGAAAGGGATAAGATGAAAAAGATTTTTCTTTTCAAATGGCTAACTTAATGGTGAGGAGTACTGTGCTTTCAAAACATGAAGAAAATTATTTGAAGAGATATTTCCAGGTAGTAGAACTAATAGCTGAGTTTTCTGTATGCTTGCTCAGATATGATGGATACACATGGATGTGTCTTACTGTTAATGTGAAAGCAATTCCAACTGGAAGTTCCAAATCTTTGCAGTTGCTAGCTGTGCATATAAAAAGAAGGCCAAATGCAATCATACAATAGATTTTTCAAGGACATAAACATTCAAAAATGTTAATAAGGAGATGAGCAATCCTGGAAACATTTCACAGAGATAGGAGACCACCATCTCTTTGGAGGAACATGAAATAGGTACTAAGAATCAAAGTTCAGTGATGTTTCCTTAAACAGGCAAGGTAGGGATGTTTCTTGTCTGTTAACCATGGACAGAGACACTAGTTTGCTTTTTCTGCTTAAAGCTTACTGGAATAATCTGACATCGTACAGAGGCAAGGTGTTGAATTGCAAGACGAATTGGCATAGATTGGTGAAGGATAAAATAATTGAAGCAAATAAGAATTCTGGGGTTTGTGTTGTTATTTTATAAGGCTAGGCAGAAAGAGAGTGTCTCTATCATAGTAAAGGGTGACTGTGTTTTCCCTTCACTGAGACTGAAGAGAGAGGAGGAGGAGTAGACTACTACAGGACTTCCTATGCTTGAACAGAAAATGACTGGCAGGGATCAAGAGCTAAGAACCTGTTCATTACCATTTTCCTCATTCTTAAAGCATGACTGTTGAATATTGCAGAATTAAGAATGGAAGTATCCTTGTTCTAGCGACACACTGCTAATCTGAGGCGTAGTTCAAAATTTAAAACACAGCAAAAAGAAGGATGCCAGGGACAGAAAGTGTTTGTGCTGCAGTAACACAAAGTGTCTGGGTCATTTGAGTCTAACAAGTGATTGGTGATGTGGTGGCAGTTTTTAAATGTTTTGGATCTTTGCTAAATAGTAAGACCAGCCAAGAGGACATCAAGCACATTTTGGCGTACATTTGGCGTAAAGCCGTGCAAGACATGGGCATGAAGTGATGATTTAATGATAGCTCTGTGAGTTGTAAACCGTGGCCTTTGATACTGTAGTTTGAGTACAGCTTTTGATCTTGGCTGGGTGAAAGTCTTCCAGCGAGACAGTGGGTTCCAGCCCCCACAGGACTCTGTTGCAGGCTTGAGTTTATTTTATACTAAGCGTGCATGGCTGTACACATCAGCACAGACCTCAGTGCCACATCTGTGGAAGAAGCACAGTGTGCCTGCACAGTAGTCCCCTCAATAAGGGAGGGAGGGGAAGAGGGATCTCGTCCGCTAAAAAGCATCAGAATCACCACTGTTCTTGGACATTACAAAGGACCAATACACTTGAAGTAGAGCAGCGTTCAAAAATACTGAGCCTCCTAGCCAAGAAAATGGAGCTATTGAGTAGATTCTGGTGAGGATCAGCTGTTCTTTACTGTTAAGAAGTCATATCCTGGCTATTTAAGACACATGACAAGATAGTTACTCTTTTTGACATGGTAGAACATAAACAGTTAAATATTGAGTTTTCTAGTTAAAGATATTCATTACCACAAAGGGAAAGATCTACTTCAGAAAGTATAGAGACGTTCTGAATAGCGACAGCGAGTATCAGATTTTGATGTTGTATTAGGACTATTTGACTTACGATCTTCCTGCAGAGAGCAAGAACCTTCTGAGAACAGGACATTTTAATGCTGTTTTGCCATCATTAACTTGGCAGTAAATGCTCTAGCAGATGCCTGCATCTGTTACTCAAGAAGAGTGGTGCAGATGGTAGTTTCTTTTTGCCCTACCTGTTGATACTGGTTGACACCCAGAATGATTTTCATTTGAGTTTAAGCAAACAAATGCCTCTAAAAGATTCTTCTTCTGATGAAGCTTCTGTAAGTGTTAAGGTTTGCTAAAGTTATTATTTCCTGGGAAGTGTTCTCTTAGATGTAATGCATCTTGGTTTTTTGATCCGTATCATCAAAATAGCATCCTCTCTATATACCCCCCAGTTTTTAGAAGCCCTTATTTTCATTCCTTTTGTTTGTGTCAGATATGCATCTGAATGTGGGTATCTTAAAACTAAATTGTTATTGCTAGTTTCACAATTTTGTGTTTGTTTTTTTTTCCCTTGAGAAGTTTTGCTTTGCTCCCACTAATAACTTCAAATATTTTCAGTAACTGTAGCCCAGTGAGACTTTTGTTAGTGAGAACAGTAGCTGTACAAAACCAAGTCACTAGCAATTAAATGTTGTTTATCAGATGAGGCTGATTATTTTGGCTGTGTTGAAAAAGAGCCAACAAACAGTTTCAGAAATTCAAAAACTAAATTCTGCAATCTCTATTCATACAAAGTACTGCTTGCACATTTAAGTCCAGCTAATGTTAATAAAGTGATGTGGAACTCAGTCCTAAATATATGATTTAAAATGTGGAAAATATAGTTAGATTAAAGCTAAACTTTCCTGCAATTATCCTATTTCTAGCTCCTGAATCCCCTTTCAAGAGAAGAGTTGGTAGATCATTGCACCAGGGGCAATTGTATTAAAAGCTGACTAAGTCTTCTGCTTATACAAAGACAGCAGCATGTGCCAAGTTGATATTTCACCTTGGCTATATAACTGACTTTCAGGAATGCTCTTACACTGAGCCCTGGTGTGGACAGATAGGTGTTATTGCCTAACTCATTACATGTGTAAATAACTTTTTTTCAAATAATAGAGCAATGACTTTTCATTTGTTTCGGGCTAGTAGTTATGCTCCCTTTTTAATTAATCTACAGGGAAAAAAAGGGAAGTGGCTTAATAAGCTGTAAACTGTTTTGATATTTTAAATTACTTACGCTCTTGCTTTGTGTATATCCTGGGGAGTGTCATCCTAATAGTGAATATTCCAGTACATCTCAGGGTTTTCAAGTCAGTATTCTTACTCTTTGTTTCTATCACAGCTCCAAGTAGTTGTTTGGAAGAACCTACTTAAAGCTGCTAATAACTTCCTTATGAACATTGTGTCCCCATTGTATTGGAACAGTTTCACGAGTAGCTCAGCACCAAGCCCAAGATACTTAAGCTATTGCTGGGGTTCAAAATGTTTTTTCTTTTTTCATAAAAGAAGTTTGAAATAGTAGGGAAAAGATAACTTTAAAAAATGCGATGTGTTGGGAAAAGGTATCCTTAAAGTACCTAGGCAGTAACGGAGTGGTGTTTTATTCTCCTTGTAATGTGACATTGTTATCTTTGTGTAACACCTGATATAGCACACTTTTCTCTTCCTTTTTTGATTTAGAAGTGACCTTATGTTCACTGGGTGTAAAATCCATAGTAATTTCACTGAAGTAGTGTTAATTTAGTCTACTCCAGATAAATTAAAGCATATGCTCATCTGAGGTGATAAAATGTGTTAAGTTTCTGTCAATTCTAGGAAATTGTATGTGGAGGTAGGAGAAAAAAAAGTTTGCCAAAATAAGACTCAGTCAGAAGGAGAAGAATATGAATCAAAGAGAGTGTGAGTCAGCGTTGCTCACTGAACTAACTGTTCATCAGTCTGCTAACTTGCTGTAGAAATTGTTTTGTGGTGTTTTGGGAGGAGAGGAGGAAATATGTTTTTTCTGAGCCTCTTCAAAGAAATATTCCTTGTCTGCCAGCAAAGATAGCCAAGTTGCTTCTGAGTCAGTATGCTCCTTTCTTCTGACTGTTCTGGTATCAAGTTATGAATCTGAGTTGGAGTGATTCCTTCTGGTTATGTTCTTCAGCTGCAGGATGTAGGAAAACAATAGATATGTGAAGAGTAATTAAACAGTAGTGAGACTCTTTAGTAGAGGATATGATTCATTTATCAGAAATAAGAGAAAACAGGCTTCCCAAGTTTTATGTCTGAAGTGGCATAATAATTTCATAAGTTTGCTTGATGTAAGGAACAGTAAATGTGTTGACATAAGGACTACTGTGCATTGTCTGCAGGCTTTGGTCATACATAAAGGCAGCAGTGCGGGAACTGGTCTGTAACACAGGGAAAGAACATGACGGCAATGTGCTGGAGAGATAATGGTGCTTACCCGTTTAATAGGAAAAGACAGTTTTGACAGGGTGCTAGGGCTCTGTTTTAAGAAACCTTGTTTATGGAATCATTTTACAAATATTGATACGTACCCTGGTGATGCTACAGTTGGTGGTATGATGGCCTGGTAGGATGGTATTTGGGAGCCTGATGGCTAATGGTCCTCTCTGGTAACAACTAAAAAGCCAGCATGTCCGTGGCTGTGCTATACAAAATAAAGATTAGATTCTCCTTCCAAAGGAAGTTCCAGCAGTTGCTGATTGCAGGGTAGGAAGTGTGCAGATTTACAGCATACAAATACAGAAAATGTTTCTTTTCACTAAAATGAGGACTGCTGAAGCACTGGAAATAGGACATTGCCTTTACATCTTGATCCTTGCATGCAGAAAAATGGTGCAGTGCTGGGGTACTGTAATACTTTAATCTACTTATTTGCTGTTGCTTTTCATGTGAAGTGGTAGGAAGCTTTCTTACTCTTTCTAGGCTGAACTAAAATATTTTACAACTAAGTGAATAAAGTAGTGATTGGTTGTTAAGTTACCTGCTGTAATGAATGATCCACCTTCCCTCAAGTTCTTTTATGAGCTATGTGATTGTACATCTCTCAGTTGTGGTTCTCTTACTTCAGATGACCATTCATAGTTCCTCCATGCTCTGTGTAGCAGGTCATCACCTTGTGTTGGTTTTTTCTGTTCCAGTATTTCAGAGTTCTTGGCCCATCTCAAGGTTAGCAAACGTGCTGTGAGGGGAGGGGACCAGAAGGTCCATCTGTCCTCCGCAATTTTGAAGATATTTCCCCCCACACCACACACACTTAATATGGCTACTGAGATTTGTATTGGAAGACACCTGGAACAGGGCACTGCTTCGGTGCTAGTCACAAAATAGTTGTGGTGTGCAAGTACGAGGGAGTAAAAACTCATTCTTGCCATCTAGTAGATCTGAACTTTGATTACTGGATTTTTTTTTTTTTTTTAAGACAATCACTGCAAATTTGTTATTTGAAAATCTCCCCCCCCCCCCCTTTTTTTTTTTTTACCCTTGAGAAATTATTTGAAAGCAACTAGCCATTTCTCTTAGCAGGAAAGGCAAAAGCAAATGGAATGTTTAATCTAACCAGGCATGGACTGAGTGAAATGTAGTTTCCTAAAAAGCAAATGTGAAATGAGGATATAGAAGCATTGGAACATACAGTCGTGGTGATGGCATGTTATTGAGGGACTAACTCAGGTCCTTGTTTGTGTACCAGAAAAAAAACCCAGCCTCTAAATCTAGCTAAAAATTATTTCTTTGAAAATGATACGTTAGCAGATGGTATTCATGGAATCAGCTAATAAAAATAAGTGTTTTACAAAACTTTCAGTCATTTTGAGTCTTTTTTTATTTCTTAGCACTGTTCTTTCAAGGGCATACTACTTAAGACATTTGAGGAGGACATGTAAGTGAGTACATTTCTCTACTGCTTGTATAAATATTTTAATTTGGACAGATTTGTTTACATATTGAGAGTCTGAATGCACTAAAATACAATTGCTTTCTTCATATTTGTTTTGATAAACATTTTATTTCTGCTTTACTGAGTAGGAAGTATAGGATCTTAAGCATACTTATTTCTAATGTTTGTTGTCAATGGGAAGTCTTTAACCAGTTGAGCAGATTTACTGTGAAGTGCTAAACCTGTTCTTTTGCCAAATAGATGGGATGCTTCATAACCTAGAGCCTGTGGTTCTCTTGATCCAGGCTTTGGAAAGAACTTTACTTTGGGAGTATGAAGAGGTGTTACAGGCTGAGGCTTTGGCAGGTACCCAAACTAAATGCTCAGCCAGGTTATTTTGTTCTCTAGATTTAGAAGCTAGAATGTGCAAAATATAAAATGAGTTTTTGGTTGGCCTTAGTAGGTTTGGTTTTTTTTTCTGAACTACAGAAAGTGTGAATTTGCAATGTGAAGAGAGAGGGAGATTGTGTGTGGCTCCTACATGGCTTTCTTGGTCTGTAGATTCATTTTTCAGGAAGGAATGGTAGAAGGTGTCTCTGTGTTAGAATTATAAGGCAGTTTGCATTTTGGCCTGTAAATCCATGCAGGACATGAAGTAGTGATTTGCATTTACAATTCAATGTCTGATGTTCTAATTTTTCAAAGATTGTTCAAGTCAGATCTGAGAAGTGCAAAGTCCCCTGTTAATTTCAGTGCAAGTAGCATCATAAAGATAAAAAGCTGTGTCCACTGAAACATGAAGAAGAAAGTTCTTAAACCCTATGTGACCTACAGCAAATTGCTGCTTTCTGATAAAAATTCATATGCTTGATACACTGCTTTCCTTTTCACCTCACCAAGGAGGAGCCAAATAGAAAGAATTAGTTGGGGTGTTTGAGAGACGGAGGAGGAAGTAAAAAATGGTACACTAAATTACACTAAATTGTAACATTAAAGTAGTCTCAAAGTTAAGGTTTGTAATAAAACCAGTATGTTTATAGTTAAATACACAATGTAAAGCTTTCTGAATAAAAATAAAAGACCATAATATATTCCTGTAATTAATGGAACTGTCTTATAGAAAATAAATGTCTATATAACAGGTTAAGTAAGATTAGGCAGTGTAGTCTGAATTATAAATTGTACCTTTATGTTCTATATTTTCCAGTGCAGTCTAGGGTATGAAGAGTGGTATATAAGTAACAATATGCTGACTTTTGTTTGTCTGCCTGCAGGAGGAGAAAAGATACTGCCATTGCTTTTCTTGAAGGATTTTTATTTGTTATTGGGGCTTGTGTGTTTATACATAGACCTAAGTAAACTTGCTGTACGTCAGCTTCCCTGAAATACTTTTAAGAAAATTGGGAGGCAATTTAGGTATCTATCTTAAGGGAGTTTAAGTGAGAGAACGTAAACTGATAGCGACAACAGGACAGTATGGCGCTGATGATGTAGGCCAGCAATGAAGAGAACACAAACGTAATAGATTTGCTCTCTAGTAGCCATACAGTACTAATCAGTACAGGCTAATAAAGACTTTGGTACCTGTACCTATACCCTATACAGTAGGGCAAACATGGGACGTGTTGTAGTGCTCGTTCCCCAGGTCCTCACCTAGGACTAGAAGTTGGGATGAAACCTGGGGTGTGATGGGCTGGCAGGAACCCTCCACACGTAGGAAAAGAGGCGGGTGCTTTGCTGGTAAGACCTTTTTGTGGTTGACTGGATTGCCATGGTGCCCCTTCTCTGCTGGTGTGACAGTGGTACTTTTGTTGGACAGCTGGAGCTCAGGGCTGTAAGTTGCTTTGAGAATATGACTTTTCCTGTAGCATGTGTGGAGCCGACGGACGTGGAAGCTTAGCAAGTGGCTAAACAGTTGAAGCAGAGCTGCAAATGCTTCAGCTTTTAAGAACTGTAGTTTTTTGCTACATAAAATTACATAAATATTAAAATTGTATACGTAATAATCAAGTTGAATCCCAGTATGGGAGAAAATAAAGGTATTTAAATCGTATTTAAAATTGTTGTTAACAGTCTGATGGTAAAACTGCTGGATTTTGGCTGTTGGGCAATTCACTACTTCATTACAAAGGGCAGGATTTGTCCCTCAGTATGTTCAATAATAAATATCTAATAGTTGCCAAGTACTGAATTAGAGATTTTGTTTTTCTACAGAAGGTGAATTTTTCAAGTACTGCCACTAAAAAATGACAGAAAATAAAGCTGAAAAAGAGTTTTGGGATGTTGTCTAGCTGTATCCCAATTTTCTGCCCCAGAAGGGATACAAAAAACAGAGCCAATGTTTTTAAAGCTTTTGGGTGGTGGACAGAGGAGGATGGTAGGGGAAGTTGATGATTCTGAGTGAAACAAACAAAAACCAAACACACACACCCCCACCCCCCACAACAAGAACAAAAAAAATCTGTCCAGTCATATTTTCATGTCCCCTTTTGTCTTGGTTTGTTTTTTGTGTGTGTGTGCGTGTTGCTGTCAGGTTTAGAGCAGCCGCACTCCTCTGTCGTTTCTCTTCTTAAATTCCTCCTTCAAGGTTCTTCTCTTCTGGTCAGCACTTAAATATTCATCTCATTGACATGATCTGTTGCTTACCACTGCTTAACCTTACTTGGATAGAGCCCATTATAGAGCCTAAACCTGTTGTTTTAAAGTTGTAGACAGATTATCTTTTCCGGATCCAGTTGTGCACATTGAAGGCTGTGTAGCTTCTAGCTATTTGTCACTACCACGAATGTCCCGTTTGTCACCAGTTCTCCCTATGGAGCAATTTGTGAGTGCTCACGAGTCTTTCAGACAAAGCTGGCCGAGGTACCGCTTTTGTCAGATGGCTTCCTCTTATGCAAGTGAGTATACTTGAAGTGAATTAGGAAGAACAAAACCTTTTGGCACAGCTGCAGGCTTCTGACAGGACTATTTTTGGCATTGCTGTTTGCAGAGTGAGCATCTGTTTACTACTTTTTTGGATGGAAATAGTATTTGGTCATATCTCTTGAGATTTAGGTCTGAATACAGAGTCTGAAACTGCACTGGAACTGATATGGAGAATTGAGAGCTTGGACACAGTGATAAGTTTTGAGTATTTGTGTTCTATAAATAGCAGTAAAAATTACTCCATTGCATATGGACTAGTAAAAAAAGGACGACAAAGCCATAAACATCACTTAAATAAGCAAAGAGGGCACACCCATTTAGCATGGATAAAGTGTTAAGCATATGACTTGTTTTTGTAAAGCTAGATTTTATAAATGAGTGATAAAATGGCTATAAAAGACCTTCTGAGTTATATAAGGGAAAAAAATCTTTTGTGTTTATGTTTACAGTTTGACTAAACTAAATCTTTTTTTAGGGCATCCAAGATGGATCTCAAATGTGCTCTGGAAGAATGTTCAATGGCACTGAACTTATTTCTTAACAATAAGTTCTCTGAAGCCCTGGAACTACTTCGTCCATGGTGAGGTCCTGTTATTTGCTGAAGTTACTGTAAACAGATAGTGTTACATATGCTATCTGGTAGCTGAAGATTAATTTAAGGCCTCTGAAGGTAGTAGTTTTCATTTATTCCCTTTTGTCCTAAGGCATTTCTCAGTATCTTTGGGTTTTAGCAGTGCACTTGTTTCCCCTTAAGACTATCGCAAAACCTGTTAATGAAGCACTGAATTGTTCTGTTAGAGTTTATCATTCAAGCTGTCTTTCCTTGCGCAGAGGAGAAAAGCAGGGGAGCAAGACCTTATCCAGTGTATCTTTGATCAGAGAATTTTTACAATGGAACTGCTTTTGACAAGACAACAAAGCTGGAACAAAACTCCAGAATACTCTTTTTGTGGCTTTTTGTATTACATTTGAGTCACAGTAGTGTTCACCCTTAAAGCCCACCTTTTCATCTGCTGACTAATTCTGCCTGTTCCCCTGTTGCCTTTACTCCACTGAGAAGAAAAGCATGGCAGTACAGTTGCAGGGAACGAAAGAATACTGAAACGTTCGTAGGGTAAACCTGGCTTACCTGTGACTGCGTGGGGAGGCAATCTGGGTGGCTGCTCTTTAGGACTGGGATCTGAATCCCATTCACTGTTCTTCTCCTTTCTGTCTTTCAAAGATGCGTATGATGCTGAGGGATGTGTCAGTGAGAGGGATCTGTGGCTTGTGTTTAGTAGAGTGAGGTAAAGTTCTTGCTCTGCAGTTTGGTGATAGCAAGACAGGATTCAGAATGATGGGTTGGTGGTGTTAGGTCAGTAGTATGGATGGGTGGAAGAACACCATTAAATGAAACCTTGGGAGGATGACATAGCTATCAAGTGTTTGCTTTTAGTGGTTTGGAGAGCTCAAGTATAGAGGAGGTAGGCAGGGATAACACCTTTTCAAATTAGCTATGCTTACACCCAGGCTCTCTTCTTTGAGCATTGCAGTGTTATCTGTAATAGAGCAATGCTTTGAGAAGGCCCACCTGCACTTGTGTATGCTAAAACTATTTTTGGGCAAAATACTAAGTTCTACATGCAAGAATTGCACATGCATGTATTACTAAACACACTCCCCCCCCCCCCGATGTTTTTTGTGTGTTTCATATATATATATTTATTTTGCGTTGTAAAACAAAAAAACCCTTCTTTCATACAATAGTGTTTTTATGTACAATGAAGTATTGTTTTAGTTGATGTTTGCTATAAAGAAAAAAATATAAAACCCGTGGCATTTACAATGCTTTCAGTCCATGGCAGCTAATAGACTTTGAGCTTATTATACAGCATATTCAGCTAATCTGCAAAGGAGGACCTGGCTTAGCAAGGAAACAAAAAGCCACCTTTAAAAATGAAAAAGCCCAATTGTTTTACGGAAAAATAGCTTTTTAATGAAAGTTAAACTTAAGTCCTTGAATAATATAAAAATTTTAGGGAAAGTGTTGATATATTTTAAAAAATAAACACTTAGCCCAAGGGTCTATCTTCCTTTACTCTGCTAAAGTTTCCTGTCTTCAAAACTACATTTGGTGGGTGTCTCCTTGATTTAGGGGGGAAGGAAAAAAGTTGAGGAAACTGGAGAGTATCCAACAGAGGGCTAGCAGCATTGCTGGAAGACTAGAACATATGGCTCATTAAGATTGTGAGAGCTGAGTTTGTTTTAGTTTGGCAAAAAAGGAGACTTGGGCATTAATCTAATAGCGGTCTGGAGCTATTGAGAGGAAGTTGCAAAGACAGACATCCTTCTTCATAGTGGCAGATGGTAAAACAAGAGGCAGTCACCACAAGTTGAGGCTTAGGAGGTTCAAACTGGACATTAGGAAAAAGTGCATTGATAGTACAGTACCAGAGAGGCTGCCAGAGGACTATGCAGTCTTCATTTTCCTGAACCTGTTGAAACTTGATTAGACAAAACCTGAGTTCACCTGACATAACATTGGCAATAGTGCTGCTGCAGCTGGTAGGTTTGAGTATATGACCTCCTGTGGCCACCTTCCAGCAACATTGGTTTTTTTTTGATTGTGTAATTATGTTGTGAAAGCCAGGCTGGTTCATTGCAGCTTTTTATGCAGGACTGAGCATGTGTGTACTGACTTTTCTATGACACAAATGCAGATTTTTTGTGTCTTTGGATGAAGTAGTAATGTTAGAAGGATGTCCTTATATTAAGTGAAAGCAGATGAACGTGTATTTATGTCAAGGCTTAATTAGCTAAATTAAATAGATATACCAGCAGACTATAAATGGGATATAATTAAGTGCAAATGTTTGTATAACCCAGTTTGGATACTTTCTGGAACTTGCTGCGACAGTATGCTGCAGAGGCAGACATAGCACCCAGTGGAAGATGATACTTGCTAGGTTATGCTTTCATGTCCATTACTTTCCTGCTTTATTCTTCTGTCTTTTCACAAATTAATGCAAATATCTCAGCATTTAGTTTTGTATTGTAATTTAAAGTTTTGCTCAAATGCACAAGATTTATATGTTTGCCCTAGGTCTAAAGATAGTATGTACCACGCCCTTGGGTACAGCACTATTTTAGTTATGCAAGCTGCTATGACCTTTGAACAGCAGGATATACAAATGGCAGTTTCTACAATGAAGGAAGCTTTGCAAACCTGCCAAAGGTAAGCCCAAGCAATGAACATCTATGAGGTACTTAATCCCCTAAGTGTTCTTCATAAGATATCCCAGCTGTCTGTACACTTTCAGAGCAGGCTGTTGTCAGTGTGATAGTGACCTAAACTTGGAAGGGTGGAGTAAGTCTTACTATCCAATCATTATTCGTAAGAATAAGTTTCCTAGTAATGTGGAAACAACAGACTTGTTGGGTCTGGCCATGTATAACCTCTAAAGTTAGTGAAATGGTTGATGGGCTATGTAGACCTACACGTAAGCTGACATTACATGACTGAACTGCCTGAGCTATTTGAATTGTGACTTTTTTTTTTCATGGGGATCAACACTTTAAAAGCTCCATATTTTGAATTTTCCTTTTCATCATGAAAATATTCTTCTTTTAAAAGTTGTTTTCAAAGGTAGACCCAATAGTCTACTAGGATTAAGCTTGTACTGAGGTTTCTTCTAAAACCAAAGAATTCTTTTTATTATCGTTTCAAATGTAAGTGTTTAGCTTACCTTAAAATTAAAGGGCTATTATTCCCATCAAGAATTATCTGAATGTTTTGCTTCTGGTCTTGCTTGGAAAAAACAATGAAATAGAATAGAAAACAGAAGTTATTAGTGACCTTTTATTTTTTAATTAAAAAAACTTGGAAAATGGGTTGTCAAAGCAAAAGTGTTTAACAAGCCTCTGATAAAAACAGAAATGAGTGCTTTATTCTACTGTACTGGTGATTCCTCCTATTGGTTAGGCTGTAATTTATCATGAATGGTCTCCAAAGAAATTACCTCCAAATGTTGTCAGTTTAGACATTTAACATCACCTCCTTAACAATAACAAACGAAAGAAAAAGAAACGGGTCAAAATTATCAGATACTACCTGAAGAAAATAAAAAGTCAGCAGTTTATACCTCTTTTTCAGGTGTGCTATCAATGCACAGTTTCATCAGAACTATGTTGTTTAGTATGTGTAAAAATTAGGTGCCCGTTTCTACTGCAGATAATTTCAATAAGGGCCTCCATGGACAGTGGGATTGAGTGCACCCTCAGCAAGTTTGCCGATGACGCCAAGCTGTGTGGCACAGTCTGTCATGGTTTAACCCCAGCTGGCAACTAGGCACCACACAGCCGCGCGCTCACTCGCTCCCTCCTGGTGGGATGGGGAAGAGAATTGAAAGAGTAAAAGTGAGAAAACTCATGAGTTGAGATAAAGACAGTTTAATAGGTAAAGTAAAAGCTGCGTGTGCGAGCAAAGCAAAGCAAGGAATTCATTCACTACTTCCCATGGGCAGGCAGGTGTTCAGCCATTTCCAGGAAAGCAGGGCTCCATCGTGTGTAACGGTTACTTGGGAAGACAAACGCCATCACTCCGAACATCCCCCCCCTTCCTTTTTCTTCCTCCAGCTTTACACACTGAGCATGACATCAGATGGTATGGAATAGCCCTTTGGCCAGTCTGGGTCAGCTGTCCTGGCTGTGCTCCCTTCCAGCTTCTTGTGCACCTGGCAGAGCATGGGAAGCTGAACAGTCCTTGACCAGTGTAAGCACTGCTCAGCAACACCTAAAACATCAGTGTGTTATCAACATTTTTCTCATCCTAAATCCAAAACACAGCACTATACCAGCTACTAGGAAGAAAATTAACTCTATCCCGGCCGAAACGAGGACAGGTTGACACACTAGAAGGTAGGGATGCCATCCAGAAGGACCTTGACAGGCTGGAGAGGTGGGCCCGTGTGAACCTCATCAAGTTCAACAAGGCCAAGTGCAGGCTCCTGCACCTGGGTCAGGGCAATCCCAAGCAAACTACAGGCTGGGCAGAGAATGGATTGAGAGCAGCCCTGAGAAGAAGGACTTGGGGGTGTTGGTTGATGAGAACCTGAGCATGACCTGGCCATGTGCGTTTGCAGCCCAGAAAGCCAACTGTATCCTGGGCTGCATCAAAAGAAGCATGACCAGCAGGTCAAGGGAGGTGGTTCTCCCCCTCTACTCCACTCTCGTGAGACCCCACCTGGTGTACTGCATCCAGCTCTAGGTCCCCCCAGCATAAGAAGGACATGGATCTGTTGGAGTAAGTCCAGAGGAGGGCCACAAAGATGATCAGAGGGGTGGAACACCTCTCCTATGAGGGCAGGCTGAGAGTTGGGATTGTTCAGCTTGGAGAAGAGAAGGCTCTGGGGAGACCTTATAGCAGCCTTCTAGTACCCGAAGGGGGCCTACAAGAAAGCTGGAGATGGACTTTTTACAAGGGAGCAAAGTGATAGGACAAGGGGCAATGGCTTTTAAACTGAAAGAGGGTAGATTTAGATTAGATATCAGGAAGAAGTTCTTTACAATGAGGGTGGTGAGACACTGGAACAGGTTACCCAGCAAAGTTGTGGATGCCCCCTCCCTCAGAATGTTCAAGGCCAGGTTGGATGGGGCTTTGAGCAACCTGATCTAGTGGAAGGTGTCTCTGCCCATGGCAGGGGCGTTGGAACTAGATGATCTTAAGGTTCCTTCCACCCCAAACCATTCTATGATTCTATGATCTCTGCAGGATACAGGCTTTTATGCATAAGTGCTCTGGCCTAGTCTGTCACAAAACTCATAAAAGTCCAAGATAAAGGCAGTCAAACACTCAAAGGTGAAGAATTTTCAGAACTGCATGTGCCTAAATTGACTGTTTGTTTTGTTTTTTTTTAATGCATTGTGTTAACCTGTAGTGTTACAATTGCATTATCAGGATTCTGCGCTTTTCAATGTGCAGAATAGTGTAAACAAACAATAAGTTAATGCTCGGTATTTATAATTAATGAGTTCCTGGCTTACAAAGTACATTCTTTTTCTGAATGTAGAATTGTTTCTTTAGCTTCTTCGTAAAGCTGAGTTGTTTGTAAATAGTAACAAATTCATTTTTGCAATGCTGTACTAAAATAAACTAGCAATTTATAACATGGACAGTTGAGATCTGTTGGAAGTAAAATATGTGACTTTTGGCATCGTATCTGGCATAAAATGCCATAAAATACTGAAATATTTGTTTTCATTTATGTTGAAAACAGAGCTCCTTTTGATTTTTCATTCTAATTCTTAGTTCAAGTTTAAGAAATGGCAAAAAGTAACTTATAAAACTTTGAAGTCCAGTTCAAGTGACTTGGCCAGCATCAGAGAAGCCTCTGCAGCTGGTGGGTAGAAGTGGAGTGGAAGCTATTGTACACTTAAAGTAGATTAAATGCATGGTTGGAACATCAGTCAAGGTTGGATAGGCTGCTGAGCCTAGATGCATACCAGTGGTCATGATTAGACTACCCAAAGAATTGCAGCTATTGGCAAGTCATCACTTTACTAAGAACGTCTATAAATTGTGGTTGGAATGGTTAAGAATTATAAATAATTAAGTTCAAGTTTGTGTTGAAATGTCACTGATGCTGTGTGGGTTGCTTTTCTTCCATGTACAACTGATTTAGATTCAGGAAAAGAAGCACAGTGATGGAATCCTTGTCCCATCTAGTTTCTAAACAGTCAATGGATCAGTTGAGTGAAGGTAAGTGGTTTATAATACAATTAAAATAACGAAGTGAAAAAAGCTCAAAACACCCTACTAATGTGTACAAATATGCTTAACTCTGACTAGTGTCTTCCAGTAAAACAAACAAACAAATGGGTGGTTTGGTGGTGATGGTGGGTTTTTTTATGTTGGTTTTTTTTTTAATTTGAATGCAAAGCTTCTCAAAATGGTGGATTCAGCCTAATTTTTTTTGGCTCTGAGCATGCATGAATTAAGAAAGGAATACCTTTCACAACACATTATAGGACTGAAGAGAGGTTGTTTTTTGGTTTTTTTGTTTTGTTTTGTTTTTTTAAAAAAAACCCTTAAGACAGCTCCCAAAAGTTTAAGAATCATTGATGCTGTGGAATACATCCTTATCATTAGCTACATTGGAATCTGAGTATGTTAACAAGTTTTGTGCTTGTCTGTTTTGCCTTAAGGTGTTTTGGGAAATGGTATCAGTACATTGTTCATGGTTCTGAATGCTGATCTCCTATTTCTGATTCGGGCAGAATCAAGTATGCATTTTTTTCTAACCTGACGCAAAAGAATCCTCTTTAATGTTGGACACATCAAACTCGCCACATGTGCACTGTACATACAGCAGCCTTGTGCATGTGGCTGGTCTTGCAGCATGGGCGCAGAATAACTCGTGTCACGTGTGTTAAGTCAAATGTAGTTTAGTGCTGCATGAGGACAGAAAGTCTGCTCGGGGCTTTCAGTTTATTGAGCATGACTTGGTGAAAACCTGTTCATAATGTCTTACTGGACTTAGGAAAATCCTGAGCCACAGTGAGTGTTACCATTTATCTGTAAAGGTTTTTCTCTGAGACATGGAAGGAGGGTTGGAAGACCTAGTTGCTGTAGGCTGATATTTAAACTTAGGATCAATGGAAAGTACAGGAGATCATCCACCAGAATGACAAGTAGCTTTTGCCGTAGGCTGAAGTCAGCTCTGGCAAGGTCAAAGTTTTTGTCTGAGGAGAAGTGAAATAGAAGAATTTTATTGGGATTTGTGTGTTACAGCTATTACTCAGCAGTTATCAAAACAGCAACAGCAGAATCTTTTTTTTTTAATGTCAGCATTTTATTTGTTCCATTGACCCCAAGAAGAGAATATTGACAATACATTTGCTGACAGTAAATAACTTTTCTTTCTTATATAGAGGAAATGCATGCTGAAATCTGCTATGCTGAATGCTTACTACAGAAAGCAGCTCTCACCTTTGTACAGGTAAAGTAAATTGTTTAGTTTGTATCTCCGTGTAGCAGTTTAATGGAAAGATGCTAGTACTTGTAAAACAACATTCCCACAATAGATCTGGTATTTAAAAACCAAACATTTTCCTAGTGAATGAATGATATTTCATGTCACTGATTGAAAGTACAGTAAATGCTATGCTACCCAGCAAAATCCTCTGCTTATATGAATAACCAAAGATGTTATTGATACCCAGGAACCAAAAACCTAAGGTACTTTGAAGTCTTACACATATGGTATGTTTAAATGACTCGCGTCACATCTGAGTGTCCAGCACTTGTTTAAGAAGATGCTCAAGTATGAGGAAACGTCTTGTTTGAAAATGCAAGTCTTTCTTCGCACAAAAAGGATAGAATGTTTCCCAGCTAACACAACTTCAACTGATGCACACTTGTCTCTAATTCAGTATCACTCTCCATATACTTTTGATGTGGTGTCAGGAACAATATAGTAATGAATGATTATAAAATGAGCATGCTTTAGTGTTGCTGAGGTAATAATTCAGTTCACACAAAGATCTGCTGTTTAATACTGTCTGGTGCTTCTTGTTTAGCTTGTGGTTCAGGGACTTCATGCTACAGTGTTTTCAAATTCGATTTGAAATTTGATTCCTGAAAACAGGAGTTGTTAGTCATACTTTTTTTACGTATGTGAATGTTTTATGAATGTATTTTAGGCGATCCCCTCAAATGTAAATTATGAGGAAGACGTGAGGCACAAAGATACTAAGATCGGATGGACCTAAAAAGTTAATTTGGCAAAGCTTTTATATAAAACACTTAGTACTTTGTCCGGAAGCGTCAGGAAATATTATTAATGGGATGCCAGTCTTTCCTATAAGTGACTTTCTCCTTTGCTAACCAAATGGAAGCAACGCTCTTTTTTGTCTTGTGTGTGGGGTTTTTTTAAGCGTGACGAAGATTTTTAAACAGTTGTTGAAGGAGGTGAATTTAGGACTGTATAAAATGAAAAAAAATCCATAAGCATATACTTTCTCTAATGCAGCACCTCGCTGTCCATCATCCCAGAGATCCATTGCTGTTGCCTGTAATACCCTGCTCTGCTGATTGCTGTCATGCCCTGTATTTTTCATCCTTGACTGACCTTGATTCATCTGAGGGTGATGATGATAACGAAAATGTAACCATTCAGAAAGAGGTAGCAAGAATGCTTGCACTAAAACACTTGCGTTTGGGTGTTCAGTCTTGCAGACAAGCAATTGAGGTCTTGTGAAGCGGTGACCGTTTTATGGAAGCCAGAATTTCCTTTGATGATTCTGAGGCTTTTTTGTGCCTTTTCATTTTCCACATCATATATGCTGTCCCTGAGTATTTAAATGTGCATTTCTGAATGCTTGCACACGTTCCCCTTCTGTCTGAATTCTAAGAGAAAAAATTCTGTCCTATTGAACTATTAACCATCTTGCTTTTCAGGCATTTATTTTTGATGGCTAGTACATTGTGGCGTTGCTTTCGTTTTTCTAGAGGTTAATAAGCACATATGTTGGGTAGTACGTGTGGTTACTGTTGATCAGCAACGGGAATTTATCTGTTCAGGGGATTCTTCGGTTTGCCCTCTGCCAGGTCCTGGGCTCACTTGTGTGTGTCAGAATCGGTATTTCAAAACTCTCTAAAAAGTTCCTACAGCACCATCTGGTGGAGAGCTTTCGTGTTCCATTTATATGCATTGGAAATTCTGTTAAAAGTAACACTTCGACTTTTTT
Organism: Platalea leucorodia; assembly: GCF_965183815.1. Lineage (NCBI taxonomy): Eukaryota > Metazoa > Chordata > Aves > Pelecaniformes > Threskiornithidae > Platalea > Platalea leucorodia. Next base: position 36,061,750 of record NC_138858.1, on the reverse strand, counting down.
TTCACCCCCCTCTTAAGTTTTAAAACGTGTAACACGCACCAGAGAAATGTTTCCCTGCCAGCTTAAAGCAAGTGTTAACTTAAGTCTTAAAGATGAGTTTAATAATGGAAAAACATTTTTGCTATTTCCAATGACTGTTAAGTTATAAAGAAATTTAAATGTAGCTGGAAGATTTTTGTGTATGTGTTATATGTAATAGATGAATACACATTCTTTTTGTACAATTAATTTTTTTTCTTCCAGGATGAAAATATGATCAACTTTATCAAAGGTGGCCTCAAAATTAGGACAAGTTACCAAATATACAAGTAAGCCATTAGAAAACACTTGGATTCATACCAACATTCAGTTGATATAAGCAGGTGCAGTTGAATTAATGCCTTCAAAATAAAAAGAAATATTTTAATAGCAATCATAATGATTATACTTCATATAATTTCTAAGTCATGTTTCCCCTTCCCTCCTTTTTTTTCCTGTCTCAAAAGAGAATGTCATCACGTGCTACAGATGACTCAGGGGAACAAAAGCAAAATTGAGACTTATTACCAGTTTGAAGGAGGAGTAAAACTTGGAATCGGAGCATTCAACTTGGTATGACTTTTTCAGACTACAGAAAGGCCATTGGGATAATTCTGTAGAATTCTTTCTTTGCAGATACAGTACTGTAATCCTGGTTTAAAGATTACACATTTGTAAAACAGAGATACGGGCTTTGAAGGTTTTATGCAATATGAAAACAGCAGTGGTTTTTTGCCTGCATGCCTTCTAGGATCTTTCTACTAATTTATTCTGAATTGTGTTTAATTCTCTTGGACTAATTTATATATGTATTTCTTAAGAGGAAAAGCAGCTACATCACAGAATCATAGAATCATTAAGGTTGGAAAAGACCCTTAAGATCGAGTCCAACCATTAACCTATCACTGCCAAGTCGACCACTAAGCCATGTTCTCAAGCACCACGTCTACACGTCTTTTAAATACCTCCAGGGATGGGGACTCAACCACTTCCCTGGGCAGCCTGTTCCAATGCCTGACTACCCTTTTGATGAAGAAGTTTTTCCTAATATTCAACCTAAACTTCCCCTGGTGCAGCTTGAGGCCGTTTCCTCTTGTCCTGTCGCTTGTAACTAGGGAGAAGAGACCAACCCCCACCTTGCTACAACCTCCTTTCAGGTAGTTGTAGAGAGCAATAAGGTTAAACAACCCCAGCTCCCTCAGCCGCTCCTTCTAAGACTTGTGCTCTAGACCCTTCATCAACTTCGTTGCCCTTCTTTGGACACGCTCCAGCACCTCGATGTCCTTTTTCGAGTGAGGGTCTCAAAACTGAATACAGTACTCGAGGTGCAGCCTCACCAGTGCTGAGTACAGGGGCCCTATCACCTCCCTGGTCCTGCTGGCCACACTATTCCTGCTACAGGCCAGGATGCCATTGGCCCTCTTGGCCACCTGAGCACACTGCTGGCTCATGTTCAGGCGGCTGTCAACCAACATCCCCAGGTCCGTTTCTGCCAAGCAACTCTCCAGCCACTCCTCCCCAAGCCTGTAGCATTGCATGGGGTTGTTGTGACCAAAGTGCAGGGCCTGGCACTTAGCCTTGTTGAATCTCATACAGTTGGCCCCGGCGTAATGATCCAGCCTGTCCAGGTCCCTCTGCAGGGCCTTCCTACCCTCCAGCAGATCGACACTTCCACCCAACTTGGTGTCATCTGCAAACATGAGGGTGCACTCAATCCCCTCATCCAGATCATCAGTGAAGATGTTGAACAGGACCGGCCCCAGTACTGAGCCCTGGGGAACACCACTTGTGACCGGCTGCCAACTGGATTTGACTCCATTCACCACCACTCTCTGGGCTCAGCCGTCCAGCCAGTTTTTTACCCAGCACAGAGCGCACTTATCCAAGCCAAGAGCAGCCAGCTTCTCCAGGAGAATGCTGTGGGAGACTGTGTCAAAGGCTTTACTAAAGTCCAAGTAGACAACATCCACAGCCTTCCCCTCATCCACTCAGCACGTCACCTTGTCACAGAAGGAGACCAGGTTAGTGAAGCAGGACCTCCCTTTCATAAACCCATGCTGGCTGAGCCTGATCCCTCGGTTGTCCCGCACTTGCTGCGTAATGGCACTCAAGATGATCTGCTCCATGGCCTTCCCCGGCATGGAGGTCAGGCTGACAGGCCTGTAGTTCCCCAGATCCTCCTTCTGACCCTTCTTGTAGAGGGGCGTCACGTTTGCTAGCTTCCAGTCATCTGGGACCTCCCCGGTTGACCAGGACTGCTGATAAATGATGGAGAGTGGCTTGGCCAGCTCCTCTGCCAGCGCCCTCAGTATCCTCGGGTGGATCCCATCTGGGCCCATGGACTTGTGTGCATCCAGGTGGAGGAGTAGGTCAGTGACTGTCACCTCTTCAACAACTGGGACTTCACTCTGCCTCCTATCTCCATCTCCCAGCTCAGGGGCCTGAAAAACCCGAGGATGACTAGCTTGACTATTAAAGACTGAGGCAAAGAAGGCATTAAGTACCTCTGCCTTCTCCTCATCCTTCGTGGCAAGGTTACCTTCTGCATCCAACAAAGGAGGGAGATTCTCCCTAGCCCTCCTTTTGTCACTGACATATTTATAAAAACTTTTTTTGTTGTCTCTTTAACGACGGTGGCCAGTTTAAGTTCCAGCTGCGCCTTCACCTTTCTGATCTTCTCCCTGCATAACCTCACAACATCCTTGTAGTCCCCCTGAGTCACCTGCCCCTTCTTCCAAAGGCAGTAGGCTCTCTTTTTCCTGAGTTCTAGCCAAAGCTCTCTGTTCATCCAGGCCAGTCTTCTCCTGTGCCTTTGAGATTTCCTTCTTGAATAACATCCAGCCTTCCTGGACTCCTTTGCCCTTCAGGACTGCCTCCCAAGGGACTCTCCCAGCCAGACTCCTAAAGAGGCCAAAGTCTGCCCTTCTGAAGTTCAGGGTAGTGGTTTTGCTGGCCCCCTTCCTTACTTCTCCAAGAATTGAAAATTCTCTCATTTTATGGTTGCTGAGCCCAAGACAGCCTCCGACCACCACATCGCCCACCAGGCCTTCTCTGTTCGTAAACAGCAGGTCCAGTGGGGCACCTCCCCTGGTTGGCTTGCTTGCCAGCTGTGTCAGGAAGTTATCATCTCCCACACACTCCAGGAACCTCCGAGACTGCTTTCTCTCTGCAGTGTTGTATTTCCAGCAGATATCTGGTAAATTGAAGTCTCCCACAAGAACAAGGGCTAAGGATTGTGAGACTTCAGCCAACTGCTTGTAGAACACTGTCTGTTTCCTCATCCTGGTTGGGTGGTCTGTAACAGACTCCCACCAGGATATCTGCCTTGTTAGGCTTCCCTCTGATCTTTACCCATAAGCACTCAACCTTATTACCTTCGTGGAGCTCTAGACAATCAAAACACTCTCTGACATATAAGGCTACCCCTCCCCCTCTCCTCCCTAGCCTGTCCCTTCTAAAGAGCTTGTAGCCATCCATTGCAGCACTCCAGTTGTGTGAGTCATCCCACCATGTTTCTGTGATGGCGACCACATCATAGTTTTCCTGCCGCGCAATGGCTTCCAGCTCCTCCTGTTTATTGCCCATGCTGCGTGTATTGGTGTAAATGTACTTCAGTTGGGCTATTGATCTTGTCTCCGACACAGGTATGCCATCCCTAGGCTCATCCCTAGCAAGCCTGGTTTTATCCCCTTCCCCCTTTGCATCTAGTTTAAAGCTCTCTCAATGAGGCCTGCTAACTCCTGAGCCAGAATCCTTTTCCCCCTTTGTGACAGGTGAACCCCATCTGTCTCCAGCCGGCCTGGTGCCATGTAAACTGCCCCATGGTCGAAAAACCCAAAAACCAGCCTCTGAGCTACGTGTTTATGAGATGGGTCTTCCTGTTATTTTCTGTATGCCTCCTGCCTACTGAAGGGCTGGAGGAAAACACTACCTGCGCTCCTGATCCTTCAAGTAATTGCCCCAATTCTCTAAAGTCCCTTTTGATCGTCTTTGTGCCTCTATCAGCTACCTCATCACTACCAACCTGAACAACCAATAGCGGGTAATAATCGGATGATTTTACCAGCCTAGGGAGCTACCTGGTAGTGTCTCTTATCCTTGCCCCAGGGAGGCAGCAGACTTCCCTATGGGATGGGTCCGGTTGGCATATCGGGCCCTCTGTTCCCCTCAGAAGGGAGTCGCCTATGACAATTACCCTTCTTTTTTTCATACCAGTGGCCGTTGTAATGCGTGGGGCTGACTGGTTCCCCCAGGTCAACCCCTTGGATGGACCACTGTCTGTATCTTCATCCTCCTGGCCCTTGAGTTCCAGAGCCTCATACTTATTGTGTAAGGGCACCTGGGGGGACAAGGTAGGCCAGGAGAGGATTTGCCTGCTGTGCCAAGCAGGGATCTGCTTCCATCCTCCTCCGTCTCTTGGGTCCCCTCCTTCTGCCTGGTGGCAAGATGGTAGGGGAGCCTCTCCTTCTCTTGATGCTTCCATCTAGTGTGCTTGTCTCAGGGATGGTAGGGAGTGGCTCCACCAGTAGCTGGAATTTTTAAGATGCTTATGCTGTTGGTTACAGGATACCTGGAGTGACTGCTTTTATTGTAACACACCCATGTATACCATTCTATTGCTTCAGTGGCATACTGTAGATTGACATAGATAATTACAAGTTCAGAAGAATGAGCAGTAGTTTACCGAGTTTGTGCAAAAGAAAACCAGGTATATCCATTAGTGTTTTTCTTTACAATTTACTACAGTTGCCTTTTCACATCTGTTGTGGCAGTGGTGAGAGTTGGTTTCTGCTGGTATGTTAATTTCTGTATCATTCTAGACTGGAGCTGACCAGTTCTCAGTATGGTCAGAAGAACTCAGGTCTACCTGTACCTGTCAGTCTTCAAAACCCAAGCAACTGGTAGATGTCTGTGTTAATGAGTGCTCTGACCTTTCCTATTCTTCATGAAGTCTCCTCAGTACGAAGCTTAACAGAAAAAGTCTCTGCTGGACAGAATGTAGTAGGGTGAATGGAGCTTTCAAAAACTGACCTTCAAATAGACCTTCTTGTAATGCTTATTGAAAAGGTGGTTGTGATCTTTACAAGTTTTCTGTTGTGTAGGATATGGAGAGTGCAGTTACAAGGGGAACAAAAAGTGCATGTAATAGAGGGCTAAAGGATGATAATAATAGCTAGTATTTCTAAAACATGTATGGTTGCTGGTGCTAATTCAGTGCTTCCACAGTAGGAACAAGTAGAACTTTTGTGATATCATTGTGTCACTTGATTGGGAGTAAAGGAAGATGACAATTGTAAAGTTTAAGTACTACTAAAACAGATAATACTTGCATTCCAAATGGCCCACAGTTTTCAAACAATTCTGATCAGCTGAAGACAGAAAAATATCCGTCATTATCTGAGGAAGCACAGCTGGACTCTGTCTTGCTGTTTCCATGCTGGATGATCATCAAAAGTCTGAGTTTCCCTGAAGCTGCAGACTGATTGTATGTTGTTGATCATGCATGTCTATTTTTGAGTTCTCCTGTGGTTTACTTTTTCACTAATGTGTAATGGCATTTAACTTAATAGCTGGCATTTTTTGCTCAAGTTTGTAGTGGTTTTACGTTTTTAAAAATTTATATAAGTTTTTATTTATCTTATTTTTGTTTGAAATGTATTTCAGATGCTGTCACTTTTACCAGGAAGGATCCTCCGACTTTTAGAGTTTATTGGATTTTCTGGCAATAGGGTATTGGATCTGATATTTGTTTTTTCAAATTAGTCTTTTCTCAGATAAAGACTGGATGGATTTAATGTCATATATTTCACACTAAAAGTATAATGATCTATATTGTTTATCAGTGTTTTAGTGTTGTTAAAAAGATGAGAAGTGGGCTAGATGATGCAAGCATAAAAGCACATATGGTGGTATCCTGATCTTGAACGTTCAGCCATGGAAAATGACCAGTCTGCTTCAGAGAGGGTTTTCAAATTGCAATTTCCTTTCCTTTTGCTGATCCTTAAGGAGAGGGTATCAGCTTTCTTTTCCAGCCTATACAGTCAGAAATTAATGTTCCTCATGCAGTAGCTGAGGGGAAAGTCACAGTTCTACATTGTTCCACACACGATCCCAGCCCATTTCTTTGGGAGAAGGAATTTCTGAATATCATGTGTCACTGTGGAATCTCAGTACATCTTTTTCTCATGTATGAGGAAAGTATTTGTAATCGTACCCTTGTTTGTGTAAACCTAGCCTTGTTTTGTAAGTATCTTACAGCCTTTCAAAACTTCTTTTGGTGCCCATAAGAAATAAAAACCCAAAACAAAAACAAACCAAGCAGCACGCAGAAGTATGCATAACTAAACTTCAAGTTATTAATGGGACAAAGAGTCACCATATGGTCTTATTGCTGTTAGTTTGTCCACAAATATGGTTCCGCTTACGTAAAATTAGACTTCAGTAGAGACCTTGTCATTCTGTTTCTTCCTGTGAAAGACCTGGTTCATGCTGAAGCTCCTCCATGATACACATTTTTGCCCTGACTGAAAAGGCAATAAAAGCTGAAAGGGAAAGAACAAACAATTTTGGAATATCAGCACGTTTTTTTGTATGGTGCTTGAATTCTCCTATAACTCATCAAGTTGCTATGCAATAAAACTCCTGTTAAGTTAGTATTTGTTTTGAGGCAAAACTGTTAAAATCTGGTATGTTTCTGAAGAGCCACTGCTCTTGAGCAGGGATGTTCTGAGCTCCTTGCAACATTTCCTCAAGCAATGAAGCTGTCATTTAATGGGCATAAACTGGAAAGGATGGGAAAAAGTTTCATACGTTAAGAGCAGAATAAGTTGCCATGAATCTGGATTCCTTTTCTCAGCACACACAAATTCACATACTAGCTTCTGGAAACAGTATCTAGAAGTTGGTGTGTTAGCAGAGCTAATATTTTGATCAGAACCTCAAAATAGTGGCTGACTTGATGGAAGAGAATTGAGGATAACTAGGGACTTCTGTGAAGGAAGACTCTTGCTGACACGTAGCACTGGAACAGTTGAGAGCGCTTCTCACCCAACATAGATTTAAAGATGTTATTCTGAAAGGATCATAGCCAGAAAATAGTGGGGAAGGGATGTAGACCTGTGTGCCTGCATGGTCTGTGTGGTGTTCCCATTTCACCATAGCACTGAAATGTACGGGTAATTTTATTCAGTGTTAGCTTAATCTTCTCCTTGCTGAGTGCTATCAGCTGTGGCAGAACTGTTTTGGTAGAAGGTTGTGTTGGATCTGAGATAAAGTGCTGAATTACAAAATACTTACATCTGAAAGGAAAACTAGATTTGGGGGAGCCAGAAACTATTAATAGTAACTCTGTATACTGATAGTTAATTCTGCATGTGTTTGTGATGTTTCATAGGAGTTGGGCCTCTGTCAACTACGGGAAGGCGCAGCTGGCAGCAGTTTGAGGGCCATTCTGTGTACTTTCACCCTGTTGGTTTATCATACTTACGTCTCCTTAATCCTTGGTGAGACCCACTGTGTAGCTGTTCAGTCATGCTACACATTCCGGTAGATATTGTGATTTTTTTTTTAACTGAATTTCAAAACTGTGGCCAATTAGCTTTGTAACAGGAGATTGCTGTATACTTAATTATGATCTGAAACGAGTATCTCTGACAAAGCTATGTCTGCAGAAACAGTGAGGATATGTACCATTATACCAACATCTTGTTCCATTTGCAGGGCTGTCTCAATATGCAACAGCAAAATATCACAAAATACTTTTAAGTTCAGACAAGTCCTTATCCATAAATTAATGTCAGATATTGTGACTATTTCCAGAAAGAAGTCTGTATTTCCAAACAATTTATTTGGAAGTCCAAACATGTAGAGAATTAATTGCTTTTGCCACGTGGGGCTAAAAGTCATCATTAATTCTGTACACATCTTTGACATATATTTTTATGTTCTTTAGTTTGGAGGTATTTTAGTCCTTGTTTCTCAGGCTCATCAGGAAATTAAGGAGAACTTCATTTCTTTCAGTATCACCTGTACTTCATTACTGAGGTCAAAATTAGGAAAAGAGGCAGATGAGGAATGTTTTCCTAACTTACTAAAGCAATTAAAGGGATTTAAAAAATCTAACTAGTATCTATAATGGAACAGTTTAAAGAGTATTCATGTATTCTATTCTGTTTCTACTTACAGACGTTTACTATCTTGAAAGCGTTTAGTACCTTCAGGACAAGAGTTCATTTGTATAGAAACACAATATGATTCAATAATTCTGCTTTTGTATAAAAGCAGTCATCCGTTAATCTATTCAAGCTATAATATGGTTCGGAAACCAAAATCTTAATCTATGAAATTTGTTTTTTTAAGTACATTGAGGCTGGTTTGTTATATTTTCTAGGTACAGGGGAAGCCAACCTTCAGGAAGCAGACAGTCTTCTCGAACCCTACCTCCAGAAATTTCCAAATGTGTGTATTCTCAACAAATTTTATAACAGTAATGTAGTTCCCTAAGCTTAAAATAGTAACTGGGTATTTTTCTCATCTCCTTTCAAGGGTTCCATTATTCTATTTTATTCTGCCAGAATAGATACACTGAAAGGAAATTTTGAAAAGGTAAACCAATTTTTTCTCTTTAAGGTTTTTATTTGTTCAGTGTTGAACTTGGGGAAAAAATATCTGATTCATTTAAGTAACTTATTTTAGTTGGACTGATAATTGTGCTCTTATCCCTGTTCATGTTCAGTGTCAATATTGATTCCATCTTTCTCTCTCTTTAAGTGAGACTGAAAGGGAAGTTTGTCTCATTTTGCTAGTCAGGTGTTCTCCACTTGGGTGCTAGGAAGGAATTTGCTCTCTAATTAGACATGGCTCTCATGTGGAGCTGTAATTGAGCCAATTTTCATCATTCTTACTTAACTACATCGTAGGCGCAGTTGAGGTTCCAAGAATGCATAGCAGCCCAGCAAGAGTGGAAACAGATTCATCATCTGTGTTACTGGGAGCTGATGTGGTGCTGTACCTTCCAGCAGAACTGGCTTCAAGCATATCAGTATGCAGACCTGCTCAGCAAAGAGAGCAGGTGGTCTAAGGTAAATGGGCAGGTGGACATTTTTATGATATACCAGTAACCTCTCCAGTTAAATTTGCATTTCAGTTCACACAATAAGTGTAATTTTTGCTTTCTCCTGAAACCCATAAGCAAAGGCACAATGGCACCAAAACAGTAGGTTTAACTGGGTGGTTAAGGAGGAATTTTTATTTCACATTCTGAAGCACCAGAGCCATAACTAACAATGCTTCAGCCCCTCTAAAAACAGAGGTACTTAGCAGAGTTGTGAGAAGAGGGAGAGGAAAACTGTTAACTTGCATTTCAAGTCAAGTTCTAACACTCATTAATAAAATTTGGCTGAAGAAACTGTGTTTGTTAGTTAATTATAAACAGACGAGAGCACGCCTACTCAGCAGATGCTTTGCGATGTGAAATGAGAAGGCTGCTGGAGACAGGGTCTCATGAGAAAAGTTGGGGTATCTACCTTTTCTTGCAAAAATATTCCTCAAAGTATGAACCAAGCACAATGTGCAAATAATTTTTGATACATCATTTTTGTCTGTTCCTTTCTAGGTTATTGTTTTATTATGTGTAGTGGAAAAGGGGATACATCCAATTCTTGACGAGAGGAAGAGAATACTAAATTCAACGTGAAGTGCAAATATCTTGAATAGAATTATGGATGTTTCTTTTTTTCCTCTGCAAAGTCCAGTTATGGAACTTTCCTTGAATCAGTACTCAGATATTTTCTTCTTTTTTTTCAGGCATGTCTGTACACATAACAGATCATATAACAACAGTAATGGACTTTAGAATAGTTATGTCATTTAACCTCATCTCTTTAACAGTGATTTGCATAATAAATTGTCCTGTTTTTTGCGGGAGACACCTTTAGCATTCTAACTTATTTAGAATGTTAATAAATATGTTGAAAATAAAATTATAGCATAAATTATGTGACAAAGGAAATGCTAAAATTCTATAGTTCCACCTGTGTGGGAATTACTGGAAACACTTTGCTGCAGCAACTGGGGTGGGAGATTTGAGTCCTTAGTGTATTGACTGAGCACAGCAAATCAGATGTGGTAATATGTTGCTATTTCTTTTTGACATAGGCAATATACGTATTCCAGAAGGCAGCAATTCTATGTATGCTTCCAGAGGATGATTTGAAAAGGACTGGTGAGGACATTGTGTCTTTATTCAGGTAAACATTTATAAAGCAACTAGATGTGCAGTCTTTTTCCCCCATATAAAAGTTTTTTGAATTGAATATCTTTCTTGTGTGACTTACTTCCTACTTATAACCGTCAACTTTTCAGTTTTAATCTTTGCTTTTAGCATCAGAATATTTAAAGTGCTGCATTTATCAACAAACATATGTCCAACAACTGTGGTCTAAGTGGTGTGAAACCATTTAAGATGTTGTACCTAAGAGGCAAACACCAAATCTTACTAAATGAAATAAGATGAAATAAAAATTACATAAAGAACTATTGTTTTCCATTTTCCCTCCTTGTAGACAAGTGGAAGGTCTAAAACAGAGAATTGCAGGAAAATCTATCCCAACTGAGAAGTTTGCAGTAAGGAAAGCTCGACGCTATGCAAGTCCTCAACCAGTGAAGCTGATATTACCCGCCTTGGTATTTATGCTTGCTTCTTGTCCTTTTCAAACAGGGGGGAAAAAAAAAGTGTAATTCATTATACACAGAAAGAATAATATTATCTGGTAGTATATGTCTGCATTTTTATAAAAATTATTGCATTCGTGCAGTGGGATTTTTGTGAAATGTGCTAGAGGCTGGATCATGCTACCAACTACTAGCAGTCCACAATCAGAGCCAGATTTTTCACATGAAAGTTCAAGCATACAGAGAATGATCGCTGTTGCTACAGGAGGCTGAAAGTCACCTGTCAGCTAGAAACGTGCATGGGTTTCTAGCATATGTGTTCATGTTCTTTAGTTTGGCAGGATTTCAGTCCTTGTCTTCCAGACTCATTAGGAAGTTAAGGAGTACTTCTGCACTTTCAGTTCTTCTGGTGAAAATGAACAGTGGTGTGGTTTATTTTGTTTTTTTCTTATATTGAGTCTGAGTAAAATGTGCAGAAGTTAATGATACATTACTAATGCTATTCTAATTTCCTATACTTTTAACTTCAGAGGCATTAGTAGTGCACAGTCTGTTTATGTGTGCACAGCAATGATACTTTGCTTATGTGTATGCTAAAATTTTTGTACATGGATTATTTAGCAACAGCTGAAGATGAAAAGCATAATTTGAGAAGGAATTTCTTATGTTAAAGCTCATTGTTATAGAAAGAGGAGTCCAAAGAAAATTAATCCATCAGGTTTAAAATTCATTGTGTACTCAATTACATGTAAAGACCAAAGTAATAAAGTTGTCTTGGGCTTGTACAGCACAATGCTGTTCAGTTGTGAGTATATAAACATAGTGTATGGTGTCACTGCAGTAAGCATAAATTAGACAGGACTACAGAATTGAAACAAATCTAGGAAAATGTAGCTGATAGTGCCAATAACACTATTTCAGACTTTGATAGAACCAGATTTTTTTCTCCATCTGAATATCCACAGTTACAGCACAAATATAACTGGAAATATTTCAACAATGTATTGTATCAGCTTCAGAATGATATCAGGCTTCATATTTCAGAGCTGTAATTACAATTCAAATACAGTAGAACAAATGATACTCTAGTGTTTGCGATCATTGAGTAAAGATCTCAGTAAAGTTTCATATTGGTTAGCATTAACTCTGTATGTGTATTCTCTCATTCTCTTTATGCGTTACAAGTGCTCCTATGTAATGCATTGAAACAAGCATATTGCTTACTATTGTACTGAAGCATCTGGGAAGCTTTGTGCCAGGATTTGCTTTGATTTTTTTTAAAAATAAGGTTTTGTAGGAATTATATTGGAAGCATGTGTTGAATGTGTGTACTGGAACCACATTTTTATCCCGAAAGTTTTATCTACTTCCAGTGTTGCTCCATATGGAAGGTAACAGCCTATAGATTATGTTTGGGTGCATACATGTATATGTATACTGTATATACATGCACACACACCCACAAATACACACACAAATTTATCTATAATGCTGTAGAAAGTAACTATTTTCAGCTGCTTCTTTAGTTCATATGGCAGAGGCCACAAGCTCAACATAAAATACCCAGTTTTGCTGATGTGTTACATGGGTGATGGTAAATGATCATGTGATAAAAATGAAACTGAACAGATTTTAAAGATCTCTAAAAATACATGATGGAATCCATTAAAAAGGTGTACAAACATTCAAAACTTATTCATGGGCTTCTCAACAGTGAGGGTTTTGGCTTTGAAACCTTATTCTTTAAAACAAGGTTTTGTAGGCAGTATTTTTATGTACTCAAAATGTTCCATAACAGCCTTCCAAGAGATACTCTTTAATTAAATATTTATGCAATTCCATGAGTTTGTCTTGTTTTATTTTTTTGTCAGGAAATGATGTATGTCTGGAATGGCTTTGCAGTTGTGGGCAAAAGAGCAGACGTCACTGAAAACTTACTGGTAACAATTGAAAAAGAAGAAACGGCTCTACAGAATGAAACTAGTAAGTGATCAATTAAGATGGAATTAATAAGCTGGTAAGAAATGGAGACATTTGTCTTTGCTTCTGTCTACTAATGTTCTGTGAGGTAAGTGTTGACTGGGGCAATGTGATGTGCTCAGCAATGTGCTGAGCGTGGAAATTTTGGAGCTGCATGAAGGTTAGCAGTGGTTTTTCAGTATGTTTTATCCAGCTTGACTGATGCTGCAGAAGAATGCAGAAAACTCGAGAATGTGAGGTTATTAGTTACAGAACTTAACTGATTCTTACTAAGACGTTCCAGTCTCTGAGAGCATTCTTGGTGTGTAATCTACTGATTTCTTAAATGTCTGAAAAAATACTTTTTCTAAACCAGTTTACACCACACTTCAATTTTACTACAGAGGACACATACTGAGCAGAATATGACTAAGTTTAAAGGAAATAATGAAGTACTGTGCATGAGTGTTTTTTTACTTTGGCAAAATAAAACATGTTTGCTAGTTGGCAAATAAAACATTTTTAACAAATAAACTTTGACCATGGTTTTAGATCTTGATGTATTTGAAGCGTAGATGTTCAGGGTAATGTTTAGAGAATCAGTCCATAACTTAATCCTAAAAGAACTTAGGTTCCATCATTGTAACTGGTTTACTCCAGAAGTACCTGGCTTTATCAGACTTTATCAGGTGGATGCTGTCATCTATCACGTGAACTTCTCAGTAGACTTCTCATTTGAGTTCTTCTAGAATAAATAAATGTTATCTTTGTAATTCAGTAAAAATAATTTCTATTGAACTCAGATTTTAACCACACTTATCAACAATTCAGCAAAAAATAGTTTTGCCACATGATTAAAGCTTTAATTATGGAATGTAAAAGTGTATCTAATTATGATATCCATATAAACTGAGATGATGCATCAGAAGTTATACAAGGACATACAAAAAATGCATAGTGGTGAAATCTGAATGGTCTAATAAACTAAATGAGAGTAACTTGCAAGGCCAAGACTGAATTGGGTCCCTTAATTTTTTTTATGCTATTCTTCACACTTCTGCAGAATCAGTAGTGTACCCCTTAAATCTCAAGTGTTCTTCCTTTTTTAGTTGTCATATTAAAACGAAAATGTAGCACTATGTAAGACATCTGCCAATAAAGTAATGTTCTCATGAGTTCTGCTCAGAGGGTTCTGGCAGAAGCTATTGGGAATCCAGTGCTGTATCATAGAAAGGCTTGTACTGTAAGTGCTAATCAGTTGTAACAGTGAAGTAAATTTCCTGTCAAATTCCTAGGCAGAGATGCACAAGGTACCAAAATAAAAGGAACAGAACAATATGTTTTTCTTATGGAAATATGCAGTTTACAAATAGGATGTAATCTAGAAGCATATTTGTGGTTTTTATGCTTTCTGTATCTTTTTTAGTAATAACTGCAATCAAATGTAGATTTCTTTAGAATCATGGAATCATAGAATTGTTAAGGTTGGAGAAGACCCTTAAGATCATCAAGTCCAACCATTAACCTATCACTGCCAAGTCCACCATTAAACCATGTCCCTAAGCACCACACCTACCCATCCTTTAAATACCTCCAGGGATGGAGACCCAACCACTTCCCTGGGCAGCCTGTTCCAAAGCCTGACTAGCCTTTCAGTGAAGTTTTTCCTCATCTCTGACTTAAACTTCCCCTGGTGCAGCTTGAGGCTGTTTCCTCTTGTCCTTCTGGACTTTGCATCTGTGAGCCTGATTTGCTTTTAAAGATAGGGACTCAGACAAGATAAAGACTCTGATTACCAGAATTGCTGCTCAATTGAGACCCAAAGAAAGTGATTAAGGCTATTAGCAGAGTGTAGCAAGGATACAATATTATTTTAAGAGACAGTTGTCAGCACTAGATAGCTTTAAAGGACTGCTAAGGTGCTGTAAAAAGTGTGTTAATTATACACAAAGGTCATTTAGGGATTGAGGCTTCTTAGAGGCAGCTGTTGATACTCCATTCGCTTGGAGTGAACAGGCACAGCAAGGAATCTGTCAAGGACTGAAAGTGATTTTATGTTGTATAGAGCTGAAAATAGAGATGGTAGAAGGAACAACTGAAAGACATTAGAATTTTGGTTTTTTCCCCAGGATTTCTGGAAATCTTATTTTTCCACAGTTGTGTCATGTCCAAGATATAAAAAAGGAATTTGTAACTTCAAGAAAAATTCATTTATTGTGTATTTTATAATCCTGATAATGATATTTTCCCTGGTATAGAGGACTGCAGGAAGATGGTTGTCCCACATTTATTGCAAGGTTGTCTGTATTTAATTGGTCTATGCATTTACTGTCATTTACTGTCAGTGTTTTGGCATAATAGCTTTTCTTCCTGGTGGAAGTACCAGGGAGATACTAGTTTAAGTTGTTAAAGACTGGCAAACTTTTACTGACATCAGTGCTTGCCCCCAGTAATTTCAATGAATGAGTCCTTTAGGAGACAGTCACATGAATCCAGTACCTTAGTCTAGCAAAACAGATAGAGGGAATGCAAAATACTCACCCACTGTGCTTCTGCCTGTCACCAAAAGCGCAGTCTGTCAGTTACTATCTATCGAGACTTTCTGGGTTTAAACACAGACAGAAATAAGCCTGAATGGAGTGGCAAAGCACTTCACTGAATTCTAAGATGCTTTGGTCTTGCATGTTTCAGATGTTTACGTAGGATTTTTTTGGCAGACTATTAAGAAAAAAATTAACGTGACCTTAGAGAGCTGGTAATTACTTGTAAACAACATGATCTGAAGGGAGAGTGTTTTGCTTCCTGAATCGTTAATGTATGTGCCACCATCTGTCTATCCATATGTGTTTTCTTTCCTTTCTTTTCCTTCCCTGCACCCAGCAAATGCTATAAACCAAGGCAACAAAAAAGGACCACACTCATTAAGGTTGTATTTCTGAATCACTTCACAAAAGCTCTTTCATCTGATATTTTTAGTCCTATTAAACATTAAACTTCCTTGAATTTTCCAAATGTTATACACTACTAGTGAAGCTTCTTAATCGTTGGAGATGATGGGAATACTAATAAACATGGTTTCCTGAATTTGTACTGCCAAATAATGCTTCCAAAAGGTTCTGCAGGACAGAGTTCTGGTGTGTTCTTGCGCTTTTCATGTTACTGGTGCTACTGGAGGTCTGCCAGTGCTCTGCAACAGGGGAAGCTATTAAGGTAATGTAGTGCAAAGGACAGGAGGTTTCAGTCTCACTGTAGGTTTTGCTTCCTGTTTTAGATGTTACAAGTACAGAGATCTTTAACTGATGCCAGTTTGTGCCTGCTTTGAACTGACTTCAGATACAGAAGACTGGGGACTATCTGGAGGTTTCAGTTTCTTCTTATTTCTTCTTAGCCCATATCTTTAAAGAGAAAGATACAGATGTTATGCAAACATCTTCTTTAGTGGACAGTATTTAAAATTGTGCCTGAAGGTTATGTATGTTTTGAGGTGTAAAATCTGAGAAGCAAGGTCCTGAGTCTGAATACGTTTTCCCCTACTGAAAAATCTAATTTTCCTTTTCATGATGTCTTCAGATTGTTTCACGTATCTCGCTTTTACTTTTAGATCACAGTGAATACTATATGGATGATGTGTGCCTGTTGCAGTTACTGAAGGGCCTCTGCCTGAAACACTTGGGAAGACTCATGCAAGCTGAACTGTGTTTCAGTAACGTAATACAAAGGTAAAACTAACATAAACAGACTTTTAACCTTTATATTTTGTAGCTTTGGGGAAATTTCTCAATACTCCTATAGAAGCTGTCACGTTAGAAGTTTGATTAACTAAACTTCAATGTCCTGTTAAGGAGTTGGAATTAAAATACCTCTGGAAGCAGCTGGAGAACCACAAAACTTTGCTAGTATTTTCCTATAGCAATTTAACATTATATATCTTTTATATAAATTTGGTGTGTTAGATGAAATAAATCGAACTGATGGGTAACACACATATCTGAATACATTTGGAATTAGTATTTTTGTGTTTGCGGAACTATCAATATAAGTAAAGATAATTTACATGGATTTCCTGGTTGTTTTTTTTCAGGGTTTAGTACTTCAGTAGTTACTGCTTCTCTCTGTAGATGAGAAATTGTTGTTGGTTTTAGTTGTTTCAGTTGAAAACTTGAGTTTCCTGTGTTACGGATTTATCAAATATTTTAGGTGTCACATCCGTATCTATTGTAATAACTTTTCTTTATGTAACATTGAGTCATGTACTGATTGTGGTTGTAAACTTTTTAGAATTTGTAGAGTAATTAGACTGAAAAAACAGGGTTTACACATGCAATTTTTCTAATAAATAATTTAGAAAAATTAATATTTAAGGAGAAATTGTTACATATCATTCTATTGCTTGTTATAATTTTCTTGCCATCTCCCCTTCTCTTACCATTTCTTAACAGATCCCAAGTGAGTTTAGTCAAACACTTTGTAAGTTACAGGGCGTGGGTTTTGATTGGTTACAAGTTAAAGGAATGCGGTTTCTGAAAATCTTGCTCCAAAGGTAGTTGACACAGTGGAGGCTTTTAGAGCTGAGACATCACAAAAATCTTCAGACAAGACTTCTTCATAAAGCAGATGTTCTGCATGGGGAGGAGGAGAAGTTTTCTGCTAAATTAAATATCTACATTCTGGTCGGCTTTACTCTACATTTCTTGGGCTGCTACGGTACATTAAGACTGTTTATCACATAAGCAGTCTCCATGCTTTAAGACACACTTTCTGTTCATCAAGGCTTGTCATGGTGGATGAGGTGCCTCTTTAGAAATATTGGTCTCAAAGCGTTGAGAGCTTTTCCAGCGCTTGTTGCAAATTTTGTTCTGCAATATTGGTTGATGTTATTCTATGCAGGTAAGAATCAAAGATTTGATTGTAAAAGACACAGGAAAGGCCAAGATATGCGATGCCTTCGTTACCTCATTCTGTAGTGACAAGATCAGCTTTCAGGAGTTTCAGATCCATGAAACCTGTGGGAAAGTCTGGAACAAGCAAGAATTATCGTTGATAGAGGAGGGTCAGGTCAGGAAAAGTGTGAACAGACTAGACATACATTTGACCATGGCAACTGGACCTGCCTAAGTACACAGGACATTGGCACATATCCATGAGTGCTGAGGGAGCTGGCCAATGTCATTGTGACACTCCATTATCTTTGAAAGGTCATGGCAATTAGGGGAAGTTCCTGAGGACCAGAGGAAAGAAA
This sequence comes from Platalea leucorodia, assembly GCF_965183815.1. Taxonomy (NCBI): domain Eukaryota; kingdom Metazoa; phylum Chordata; class Aves; order Pelecaniformes; family Threskiornithidae; genus Platalea; species Platalea leucorodia. The sequence continues at coordinate 36,043,863 of NC_138858.1, read as the reverse complement.
ATGTTACCCCTGTCTTTAAGAAAGGCAAGAGGGAGAATCTGGGAAACTGCAGGCCAGTCAGCTTCTCATCAGTCCCTGGAAAGGTGGAGTAAACAATTCTGGAAACCATTTCCAAAAGCATGAAGGTGATCAGGAGTAGTCAGTGTGGATTTATGAAGGGGAAATCATGCTTAACCATCCTTATAGTCTTCTACAATGAGATGACTGGCTCAGTAGATGAGGGGACAGCAGTGGATGTTCTTTATCTTGAGTTTAGAAAGGTTTTTGACACCATCTCCCATGATCTCATCACAGACAAACCGATGAAGTCTCAACTAGGTAAGTGGGTAGTGAGGTGTTTTGAAAACTGGCCAAACTGCTGTGTTCAGAAGGCTGTGATCAGCAGCATGAAGTCAGCTGGAGGCCAGTCACCAGTAGAATAATGCACAGTTCAGTGCTGGGGCCAGTAGTTGTTAAAATCTTCATGAAGGACCTGGATGATGGGACAGAATGCAACCTCAGCAAATATGCAGCTGATACAAAGTGGGAGGAGTGGTTGATAAGCCAGATGGGTGTGCTGCCATTCAGAGCAACCCGGATGGGCTGGAGAAATGGTCTGGCAGCAACCACATGAAGTTCAACAAAGGGAAGTGGCAATCCCTGCCCCTGGTGAGGAATATCCCCGTGTACCAGCACAGGCTGGGGGCTGTGACTGGCTGGAGAGCATCTTGTCTGAAAATGCCCTGGGGATCCTGGGCATCCTGGTCAGCCCTAAGTTGACAATGAGTCAGCAATGTGCCTTTGCAACAAAGGTGGCCAACAGTGAGTTGCATTAGGAAGAGTGTCATCAGCAAGTTGAGGGAGGTGATCCTTCCTCCGCTCTCAGCACTGGTGAGGCCACATCTGGAGTACTGTGTCTAGTCCTGGACTCACTGGTGTAAGGGAGACGTGGACATACTAGAACAAGTCTAACAAAGGGCCACAAAGATGATTAAAGGATTGAAGCATCGGTCATATCAGGACCAGCTGAGAGAGCGGGGAGTGTTCGACCTGGAGAAGAGAAGACCAGGGCGGGGCAGGGGTGGTGGTGGTGGAGGGGGGCGCAGGGAGAGACAAACTCTGCTCAGTGGTGCCCAGTGACAGAATGAAAGGTAATAGGCACAAACTGAAATACAGGAAACAGTATTTAAACATGAAGAGAATTTTTTTTTTATTGTCAAGTTGGTCAAATACTGGCACAGGTCAGAGAGACTGTATAGTCTCCATCCTTGGAGATACTTGAAACCTAGGTGGACACAGTCCTGGACAGGTTGTTGCTGTTGACCTTGCTTTGAGCAAGGGATTGGACTAGATGATCACCAGAGGTGCCTTCCAGCCACAGTGATTCTGTGAATTTCTTGTATTGAGGAAAAGTTGAATTTCCTTACTTCTCTGCTGATTTGTTCAGGCAAACTAGGGTAAGGGGATCTCAATTCTGTGTATGGGGAAGAAGTATTTGTATTATACCTAACCTAATAAACATTGTTTTTTATGTCAAGTTATCTTTTTGGATGGCTGGGTTTTTTTGAACTGTAAGTCACACAATAGGGTTCCAGTCTTGGAATTGTGTTCATAGTAGCTTGGGTAACATACCACAATACAAATAGGAAGTAGGAAGGAATAAATTTTTGCTCCTAGAAGGTCATGTTGGCAGTATTTTACATCCACTGTTTACAGGTATAATTAATGTGCACAGAGTTAACCAGTAAAAAAGCTTCCAGAGTGTTTTCTCTGGCCACGTGTTTTTGCAGGCAGTGATTGCCTTTAAAAGTTAACTGGTCACTCGAGGAAAGGTTGTAATTAACCACTTCTGTATTTTTCTGGTTTTGTAGTGAGAAGCAAATAAAATACGATAATTATTTGGTGCCGTTCACCCTGTATGAGTTGGGCCTTCTGTACAAACAACAGGATGAGAGAGAAAAAGCAATAAGATACATAGAAACTGCAAAGTAAGTGGATTTTTTTTTTTCTTTGTATCGGGCTGTAGATTAAGAATAACTGAGTAACTTTAGCAATGAAGGCATGTGTTTTTTCTTCCTGCCAGCCCCTTTGCAAAATACAAGTAAATATAAATCTGTGTTCTTGACTTGGAAAAGTTGTCGAATATAGTCGAATTTTACAGTCTTAAGAAACTCTGTCCTTCAGACACAGTGGAGAAAATAATATCAAACAAGACACAGTATGAAGGGAAAATGTTTCCTTTTCATTTAGGCTTCAGAGATGCTGAGGCTCCACTGCATGCGTGGGATGGAGCTGGGGAGTCCAGAGAAAGGACGTATACCACCTCTGTCCCAGAGAGCAGCTGGGGCGACTTGCATCTGCTGCAGTAAAGGTGTTAGTGGGAGTAGGTTAATAGCCAGTACACTTCTGACCAACTCCCTTTTTCCTTTCACATCCTGTCACAGAAGAGCAGTAGAGAGCTAAATCTACTGTAAAGCAGCGTGTTTGCTTCCTCTGTAGATTGTAGTATGGGGGAGAATTTGCCTCTTGTGTATACAGAGAAGTATACCAATCATGCAGTAGTGTTGTAAATGTGAGTCAGAAAAAACATCCTAAAACCTTTTTTGGAAACATAGATTTTTGCCTTGTTTGTTTGTTTGGATTACATCATGTGATTTCGCTGTGTTTTATTACTCTGGCTGACTTGTGTTTTGAAGCTGAACATACACTTTCAGCTAACTGTTTTTTTTCTGTAGTCTTCTAGCTTGTCTTTTCACAGCAACCTTCAGTAATTTGGAGGGCTGTTGAAAGGATCAAAATAAGTGAAAGAGATGCTAAGACATGGATTCAGTTTATCAGGACATTTAATTGTTAGTACTGGTAAAAGTCTCTGCTCAGTTTGTGGATGTAGCTTTAAATGTCTCGTAACTCATCTGTGTATCAACCTCTGTTTTCTGTTGAAGGAATGAAAACTGGTAACTTTGGTACTTCAGTGCATGTATGAAGTAGAAACAATCTAGGCCAAAAATGTTTTTCTTAAAATAACTTTATTGTTTGCAGAAACAACTACAAAGAATACTCTATGGAGTCCAGGTTGCACTTCAGAATTCATGCAGCACTTGACAGCTTGAAGGTGTCACCTGCTTCAACACCTTGAATGAGGAGGGATGCTTTTCATGCATACAATACATACAATAGCCTACACAATCTTTCTGCAATCTTTTTTTAATCATGGAAAAGAAACAACCTAATGATTGTTTTCTGTCATCTCTGATTTTACGTATGTCATTCGTTTAGACTAGTGGTCTTCTGTATAGTCCATATACTATATCTACTTGATATTTAAAGAAGACCTTATATTTTGTTTGATAGAAATAATTTAATATTTGACTTGAATCGGGGATATTTTAAAAAATAAGTTAATGGTGCAATAAAGTTTAATGCAAACACTTTATTTTTTTATATGAATACAGATGCTGGTTATGCATTGGAACTGATGATAATTTCTGCATTTTTTTAAAGTTTGATTTTCTGCAGTACATTTGAGACCTTTTTGCCTCTGGAACAAAAATGCAATGTGTGCAGATAACCTTACCCACATTTGGCATACCATATTCTGAAATTTATGTTCCAGAGGAAAAAAATCATCATCTTTGACTTAATTTCATTTTGGGAACAAAATTAACCTGTCTGAAGTGCAATATTTTTACACTGTCAGGTAAAGTTAAGCAGGGCTACAGGTATAATATCTTTGCGGGTCTGTTTCACTCAAAATAAGTGATTACAGGGGATATTTTTCAGTCATAGAAAAGCAGGGCTACTAGGGACATTAAGAGATCGTGTATTCTGTATTCTTGCCGTAAAGCAGAATGAAGTGTTATGTCCTTTCTGACAGACTTGTTTAACCTGTTTTTTTAAAAAAAGAAAAAACGTGCACTGAGAGAGATTTTGTAACTTACACAGGATGTCTTTCCCAGTGGGAAAAGACTGGGAAATTTTTCCTGATGTTTACCGCAAATAATTCTTGGCACAACTGAAACTGATTGCTTCTCATCTTCCCTGTCATGGATCTGGAGAAAAGATTGTTCTTCTTCCTGTTTTGAAGCAGTCTTTTAATATTTGAAGACTAACCCCCTTGTTGGTGTTCTCTGTTCTTGGTTTTGAACCAAAATAAACAAAAATTTGCAGAATTTATTTATTTTCCTAATAACTCATTAATGCAAGTTGATTGTGCATCAAAAAGTGAATCCATTTTTAAACTTGGAGTTAAGAAAATGTGCATATTCTAATAATGACTCTCTACTTTCTACCAAAAATAAGTACTAAAATTGAGATACATTTATAAGTGAATGTATTTTTCTTTTCGTGTTAGTATGTGAACAGCAGTATCAAACTGAGTTTCCCGAGTATATATTCAGATTCTGCTAGCTTGCCTGTTCTTGAAAACAAGAATATACTTGATTTATAAGAATATACTTGATTTTTATTTAAGTATACAGCCAATAACTGTTCTTTCATTAATTATTGCAAAACTTGCTCATTTCCATATTATTAATGCCAGTATATTTACTTCAGCGTAGTAAATTCATAGTAACTATGCTCCTGTATGTGATTCTCTACCCTTAACTCCCACCCAAGAAAAAAACAGAACATAAAAAAGGTGAAAAATCCGTCTTCAGTAAATGAGTAACTGAAAGTTTCTAATTAAATAGTCAATATAATGTAACTGCTATATTTATTCTTCTCAGGTGATTGAGAGCACAGCTTCCTGCTATGACTTTATAAATAACTGAGTCATTTAGTTGCATATAAATGTGTAATACAGTGGCATACTTACAGGTGAAGTAAGAGTTTAAAAATATTAGCTAAATAAACATAATAGGTCTTTCAAAGTGGAACCCTGATCCAAAGTCTGTTGTCTTCACTGTTTTGGATTTGTGCCTATTGTAAACACGTAACTAAATTATTGTGTAAAATGATACACATATAGGTTTGAAGCTTAGATACCTGAGACATTGAATCAGTGATAAAATGCGGCATGCTTATTTTGAAATGTATTCGATTGACTGTAGCTAAAGTACAAAAGATATTTGTCTCTTTGTCAACAGAGATTAGCATGTGCTACCAACTGACTTCTCTAATTACCTGCCTATTTATACATATCTGATTATAAGCTGTAGGCAGGAAAAATAAAATTCTGTACATTACATTTTCAGATAATACTTTTAATACCTCTTTGGGTATTTACATGTTCAATTTAGGGTTATTTTGGTTTAATCTGATTATTGGATTGTAGCAATCAAATGGGACCACTTCATTTTTCTCATGAAAGGTAGTGAAAACAATTGCTGGTAAAACTTTTATAATTTATGTTTTAAATAGTAATTCACGCTGCAGAAGAGTTAGAACTGGGACTACAGACTCTGAAGATGGAGCATGAAGTAGTCTCTGATATTTTGTTTTTGTCGCGAGTGTCTTACAGTTAGTATTTTATGGGTGATTTGGGATAGAAATCAAAACTAACAAAAAGTAAACAATGAGCTTCCTTAGAAGCTGACTTTTTGAAAGTTTAGCACGAAGTGTCATGTAGCATTTACTTTTTTCATCAATAATGATACTGGCTGCACAGAAAGTAACAGAAAACTTTGTTTTCTTCAGTTCAGCCTTCCAAAGTCAGTATCAACACCCTGTGTATGTTACATTTTGTCTCTTTTGGGATCATCCTTTTTGCACTCATGCAGAAAACAGGCATATCAACACAAATTTGCAGTATGCTCTGTAGGGGTTTGATGCCCTGAGGTCCCCAGCATAAGTACTGTTTACAGCTTGTCTCCTTCTCTGTGCTGCTGTTCCAAACTTGTTTGTTAGAAAGCCCAGTTGATCAAAATTCTTAGCTTTATTCTGGATTTTTTTCCCCAGCTTATTAACAGTGGAAATACAAATGTGTGAGAGTGATTTGTAACCCTGCACTTAAGGTACGTCTCGGCAGAGCTGTAGAGATGCTTTGTCTTCCAAATGCTGCAGAAGAAGCACATGTCTCCCTGACACAATGCGTCATCGATGCAGTATTACATAGTATGTTATGTCTGAGTTAAGTGATTTGTGGCTAAAAGTTTGGATGAAAAGTCTATGGCTTTTTTTTTTTATCTGCTGTATACTGTACTGGGCCTTAAATACAAGTCTGATTTAGTCTTGCTGCTCTTTATAATCTTCATCTCACTTGCTCATGTCCCATGGGAATTTTGAGAAGTGTGCTGAAACTTTGAAATTGAGCAAAGCTGAGCATTTACCTATGATGCTATAACCTCTGTTGATAATAGTAGGGATTATAATATATAGAAGAGCAAAGCTAAGTCCTTAGTTTAAGCAAGCAAGGCTAAACTTACATAGTTATGTTATGACAAAAGGTCATTCTGATCTTTTTGATAATAGACGTATATTTTTTTAAGGTGAGGAACAATAAAGTAGCCTGGTTATAAGACAAAGCTTCTCTTTGATTAAGAATTGTCTACTTAGCAAATATTACAAAAAACTTCTTGTCTGTGCATGTCATTCAAATGTTTAGTGTGTTGGTGAAAGATCATTGTATTACGGTTTTAAGCCCTAGCTCACCACTTTTTAACAGAAATTGAAAGAAAATACATGTTAAACGAAAGGTGATTAAAGATTGTTTTATATCTGTTCTAATACACATGGGTAGCAACTTTATTTAGCACCTTATAGCCAGCAAAATGTACAATAATCAGATCCTGTTATGTTTCTAAAACACCTTGCCAACTGATGTATAAAAGAAGTAATTTCTTGTAACAAATCTAACTTAAACTTTGCAATTATTTTATTACTAATCTTAATGTTTCATGCCATTTTGTTTCTGTGTATTCTTATACTGCATAGTTCAACAAAGAATGTTTATATTTGCACTGGTGGTGCGGTTTATTTGCTCTAAACTATTGAGGTTTGCACAGGTTCATATGTGGTACCGGAGTGAAACCAAGGTCAGAATAATGGAGGATGAGGGATGAAGAAGTACGTTCTGGTTTTAAGAGCACGCAGAAACATGCATTGTGATGCATTGCAACAGATTCTCACTTCAGAGGAATAAATCACACTTTATGCTTGTGCTACCAAGTGCTGAATTTGGCACTGTATTCTAGTTGTGCATAAAGAACCTTCAGCTGAGATTCTTCAAATGCATTAGCAGTAGGAGGTGTCTGTGGTTAGTGCCACGCTCTTGTACCATAAAAATTGTAGTTAGGTCATCCAAGCTGAGTGGGACATTATCAATACCTACCTCATCTGAAGCCCTAGGATGAAGAATACTGTGTTGATGACATGCCACTGTGTGGGAAAACTGTTAAGGTTTTACTGAAATTCCACTTGGGAGGTTAATATCCTTATACACTTCAGCATGTAAATGTGGATTTCAAAGCTTTTCTTACTGTAAAATGGGTGTAAGACTATACTAAGATAACTTTTTTGAGATGCTTAAATGACCTGCTCTTACTTCAGTATCTAAAATCAGGGCGGAGGGATATGTAAAATTAGGTTAATGCTACTTACATAGCTTATGTTAGGCTTAACTTGTTTCAGAGCATTAGGAGATCTTCAGAATTAAACTTGATGTAGAAAAGAGAGCAGTATGAATTTAAGTATGGTTTTATTTTTAATACAGTTTTACTCAAGGGGATAGAGCTTATGTCCAGGCAAAACACAATGTCTAAATATGCTGAGGTACAGGTATAAAACTTCCATCCAAAACACCCAGCCCACCTTGATTAATTATTTATATCTCTTTTAAGAGAAGTTCTGTATTGCATGCATTGATGAAGCTACTTAAACAATATTCTACAGAGGAATCCAGGTGTAGTTTAAATTTTTATATGGTTTAGAATGTGCATGCTCAAGCTTTACTTTGACAAGATGCTTGCCTTAAATCTCTTTCTGAACTCTACAGTCGCATTAATATAATTGCTTCAAATCAATTTGTGTTACTTTTTACATAGGAACACTCAAAACTTCCCATCGTTACTGACAACGAGAAAATGTTAGATGTTTTTTCACCTACTATTCATTGTTTTATACACTTGGATAGAAGACAAATTGAAAGAATAGTTTACACTTGCTTTGTGTGTAATACAAATAAAGTTCAAGATTGACTTCTTTTCACAACCCAAATGGAAAGTGCTCCTCCTGTATTTTACATGAATTTTACTACTGTCCATATTCTGTGGAAGCAATTTATTTAATTTATTCCAGCCAATAATACAAATAATACGATAATCATTGTTTCTGTTGCATAATTTCTTGTGAGCTGAAAGAAAAGGAAGGGGGCTGAATGTGGAATGTGTTGTGGGGAGTTCAGGGTCTCTGTAGGAGATTAACAGTTAAACAGGATGCTACTTAAAATGCTGTATACTTTGGAGGCCAATGGCAATCCATATGGTTTAGCATTAGTGAATATGAAACAACTTACAGAATATACTGTGGCTGTTTTTCTTCAAACTAAGACTTTAATAGTTTAAGCAGAAGAAAATAAACAAACCTTGCCTGAAAATTAGAATCTGCAACTGGAATACTGTGTACTGTTGAGTAATAACGGTTTTGCTTATTGAACAAGTCGCCCTCTTTTAAGGAAATATGAAGAAGAGCTAAATAAGCTAGCTTCACATTCTGGCTACATGTTTTAAGTGAAAAGTTAAAGCATTGGTATCTCTGGGATTTCTGGAGTCATGCAATCTAATTAAAATCAAATTATATCTTTTTTTTTGTCTGAACAGTTCCAGTGGATAGTCTTCAGTGCCACTTGGTAAATTGGTGGACCTTATATTATGAATGTTCTATTTTCTATCTTTTTTTATTAACTTACATTAAAACTGCTGCGTTTTTTATTTGATATGCTACTCAAATAGTATGTTGCAATAGAGATACCGATTGGGTTTGGGTCCACTGCAAAACTGAATTTAAATTTTGCTGACTGACACTGGCAGGACAAAAATGGGAGGTTAACTCCTGCTTTCTGATACATGCAAGTTCCCTTAACTTCAGAAATCTTACCTATGCACCTAAATGAGATTAGGTCTACCAGTCTGAATGCCTTCCAGTGTGTTGTCTGGAAATTTTGTCTGGGTGGACTTTGAAAACAGTTATATGCCCTGTGTTTCTGGTGTGTGAAACCCAGCTGGAACAGTGAGAAGTTTGTTGGTAGCTGTTTTCCTTCTGGACACTTCTGAAGCTGAAGAAGAAAAAGAGAGACATCATTTTGCTTTTATTTTTCTTCCTTGAATTTTTTATTACTTGCCTAGGACAGCTGTCTGAAACCGGTAGCAGAGCCTTCAAAGAAAAATCTTTTGTCTGTCATTTGTATCTGTGCTCTGTCCTTCCCTGGAATAATGCAGAACTGAGATACCTGCTTGTCTGTGCTAGCTGTAGCAGTTGCCCCCATTCAGATGGAAAAAAAAATAGCCATTAGGAAAGGGTCAAGAGCAAAAATGCAGAAGAAATTTGGGTGTGAAGGATAAGAGAGGGGTAGAAGTAGAGGTATATTGGATAGGGATTTCCATAGCACCCGAACCATCACTATCACATGAGACTGGGGGACCAAACAGAATAATGTGAAAGGATAAAGCAAATATGATTGTGATAAAAAGGTGTTAAGTAAGAAAAATTATAGTGCAGACTAACCACTTGCTGGCTAAAAGGAGGCAATATGATCCAGAGGTAATGCAAAACGAAACAGGTTTTTCTGCTTAAGAAAAGAGCTGATGAGGATAGACCTCCCATCAGGCTAAATTAGGGAGAAGGAGCTGTGTTCCTGTGGGGGCTATGGAGAGTGAATTCTGCTCTTAGAGGGACTATATTCAAAGAAACAATGGACAAATTGTAAACCAATGTTGACAAAAAGTTATTTTGAAGTCCTTAAATCCTTCCAACTCCTGAAACCTAGACAGTTGCTGATTTCATGTAGTTGGAGTTCCTTGTTGACAATTGCAGAGAAAGGGTGTTTTGAGTTCCTGTATGAAGGGTCATCAGTACAGCCTGAACAGGATTCTGTGCCTGTGTGAAAACCTTGCAGACCTATGACTAATGACCATGTCTCAGGATGACAGATGTCTAAAAAAACATACTAAGTTGTGGAAAAAAACACGGAAGTTTTGTAATGCCAGATCTTCAACATTTAACAGTTTTAGTTTTTTCCCAAGTTAAATTGAGCAAGTTTGCTTTTATCTTTGTGAATTGGCAAGACTTTATTTAAAATTCATTGTGTTCATTCTGGGTTAGAACTAGACAGTTATCTACATACAGGTGTGAAGGGGGATTCATATGTCCACCTGTACTTTGGGCATCTGTTGTAGTTTCCTCAGAGGACCTCCAGAGAGAAAAGTTTAGGGCAAGTGTCTCAAATGAGAATCAATAGTGATCAGACTTAATAGCTAAATTAGTTCAATTTAAATTGACTTGTATGAAAATAGTTGGTCTTAAATTGTTACTTGTGTTGTCTTGAGTGTAAAATTAGAGGTTGAAGGGGACACCTGTCCCCTCCCTTTTAAGATGCTTCAGCTTCACTGACATTAACTGTAGTAAGGATCCTAGTATAAATTAGTTGCTCGCAGCTATGGATGTTCTTAACAGTCTGAAACCCTGCTCAGCCAAGTCTGTAGCCAGGGCCAGTGCACAGTTTTCCTAGAATAAGCAGCTTTCCCAAGAGCACTGTTCTTAAAACAGCGTTTATGTAGACTTCATAGCAACTGTCTGTTCTCCAGTATAGCACAGTTTAATACCTGCACTCATTTTGAGGGGATAAAAAAAATAAGTAAATCGCTCAGTGAATTTAATAGCGGCAACAATATGAGTAGAGGATATAGAGGATAGAGCCTATCATATCATCCCAGTAGAAAAAACTAGAAATGAGCTGATACTAAAGTACAGTTTTTTTCAGAATGCTGATAAAATAGTCTTTTCCAAATTTTTGAACAGCTGTTTTAGATAATGTTCTGTCAATGCTCTTACTTTAGATTTTTCTGTGAAATCTGTAGTGTTCGTGGACCTTTATACTTAATTTTCAAGCTGTTCTGCTGTGGATGGTGGGAGTTTTTTGACACAGAAGCTAATACGACTACAGCAATTGTATTTTTCACTACATAATAAATTGTTTCTGTCTCAAAGTGTGTGCTATCTATTTGGAGGTGATTGTCTGGCACTTTGAGGGGGATGGTTTACCAATCCAGTCCAACCAAAGAGACTGTCCATTTTACAGGGTAAGAAGGAGTTTTAATCCCTTGTATTTTCCTGACTTGGGTAGGTAGTCAAAGTTTTGGGAGACCAGGATGCTTTCCATAAGCCACTGAGAAAGAGCTTGGACTCTTTCTATAAAGATGTTTATATTTTACCAGTTGACTTCATGAGAGCTGCTTATGCTAACATGCTTACTGTGACCTGGATGATTTCCAAACTAGGTTCTTTGATTTTAAACCATCAGTGAAACATTGTGGGGAGGAGGAAGATCTCTAAGCATTTCTGACAATAAAATCATACAAATATAAATGGCATAATGATTATATTATATGTCCAACTACTACATAAATCTAACTGAATTCTTCAGCATTCAGATTCCCTAAATACCTTACACTGCTGTGCCAAGACAGCACCTGGCAGGGATGAATACGTCCACGGGGGGACCTGCTTAATTTCTCTAGATGGGGCATAAGGGGATGGAGAGGAAGGCAGACCGCAACTTTTTCTTTCTATCTTGCCTGGTAAATCTATGTTTGACCAGCATGATATGCTGGGGAAGTGGGGAGTTGAGGGTCTTCCTTTCCAGTTCTGTCTGTTCATTAGGTCATTTGTTCTTTGCAGAGGGTAATACAGTTATGATGGGTGGAAAGGTATCATCTGTTACCTATTTTAGGTGTACATTTAAAAAAAAAAAAAAACCACACAAAAAAACCCCCACAAACCACCAAATAAAAACCCAGTGGTAACTTTGCACGAGGGACCCTGGAATGAGCAGAGATATTACCCAATTTCAGAAATAACTGGGGAAAACTGCATTCTTCATTGCTATTCATCTAAGCAAAGCTTATATATCTTTAGTCAATTTGTGGTATGGAATAATTTAACTGAATTTCAAGTTCTGAAATACATTTTCCAATCCAGTAAATAATTAGCTACATAGTAAAGTACATACTTCTTTCAAGGAAGGAGCCTCTTGGATCAATTCAATGGGTCAATGTATGTAACAACAGTCACTATAAAAATGAGATGTAGTAGTGCAATGGCCATGTGAAAGTCTTATGTTGCAAGATGTCTTCAAACAAAACCATAAAAAAAACAACTGATAAGGAGCAGAGTAAAAACTGCTAGCAGAAGTAATTGCCACTTGATAGGCAACATGAAAAACATATTCTTACTAAAATTTTTTTCTATGCAATTCTTTGAGTTGTTTGGAGCATAATCCCTGCCCCTTCGAGAGAAGTATTTTAAAATGCAATGCATTTGTAAAAAAGTATCCCTAAAGAGAGCCATAGTATTGGCTAGTAATCCTGGCAAGAGGAGATCTGGATGTGTTGCCCTAACACTGCATTGTGAATTTGAAGGTTTCCGTGAAGAACATGTTGTATGCAAATTCATCTCATCCTGTTCTAAGTTTTAATTGTAGCTTGTATTTTTGTAAGAAGTCTAGCTCTTTCAATCTGAAAGTTATTAAATTACAAGGTTGTTTTTGTAGCATGAATCTGACAGCTCTGCCAATAGGTGAAAATTTTTTAGCAATGATTAAATCCATTAGACTTTCATGAGCTATCTGTTTACATGTGCAGTTTTTAACTCCCAGACTTGTCAACTTTCAGTCACAAGATCTGAATAAGTACATTACATTAACAGAGGATTGTTTCCAGGGAGAGAGAGTAGGACCTTCAAGCAAAATCTTAAGTCTGAAGCTGGATTTCATTTGGAATAGAAAAAATTTGTTTTGACCAATTTAAAGCATGCAGTTAAATCATAACACTGAAATAACGGATTGGGGGCAAATTTTTAGCTGTCATATGTTGCTGTGTCACCATCGAAGGATCTGATGATTTCTGTTAAAAGAGTGAGTGGAGTTGGACTGTTCTATTTCTAGTCCAGTACTCTTTCTGCCAGAGAGAGTCTGGCGTGTTGTATCTGTGCTGAACCAGAGCAATGCTGAGAGATGGGTGGAAGACCTGATCTACCACCTGGAGAGTGAAGTATGTTCATCCATAAACTGATCGCATTTCCAACATCCTGTTCTGTCATCTTGTTCCCGCAGCACACGCACATTCTGCATTTGATAACTTGCATACTGGCCTAAGGTTGTCGTAAACATGCAGTTAAGGCATCTGGGATGAATGGAGTACTTAAATGGTGTTTTAGCTAGGGACAGGTCAAGTAACACATCTTTCTATGTTTATATGTAGAAGTAGTTTCCCAAGTTTTCACAAATAGAAAAAAGATTATATTCCAATACACTTTTGAGTGAGAAGTTAATAGGATTAGGATTAGTATTAGCCTTTGTGAATCCTGTTTACTGCTGCAATACACCTAGGCAAAGTAAAAGTTGTAATGGGCAGGCTGCAAAGTGCAAGGACTCAGCTGGTATGTCTAGGTAGTTTACAGTAGGCATATGCAGGAGTTTCCTGGACATGAATCCATTGTATTGTTAATTATTATAATTAAAAATGTTGTTTCTCAGAAAATAAATTGCTTAGATAAACGTAGCTGTAGGCTCTGTCTGCCAGCTATTTCTGGGTGAACACTCAAGTAACATTTAAACTGTCCTATTCTACCTAAATATTTTCAGCTGCTACCCAAATTGCATGGCAGCAGCCTAGGGCAGTAGCCCCACTGGATCTCACAAGAAACACTTTGCGTTGTAACTCCTACTTTAAATGCTAAGTAATCCACCATTATCCACCCAGCGCATCCATATAGATTCCGGCATGCTTGGTGTGACCGGACTATCTGATCGTCCTAATTGGTCTCCTATGGCCAGCTACTGCTGTAGCACTGTAAAACACTTCTGTGGTTTCCATTACTGAAGAGGCTTTAGAAGTACCTTGCAACATCTTGTGAAGAAACCAGGAGTTCCCAGTGCTGCAGTGGCACCACCTGGAGTTTCACACCATGCTGCTGTGCCATTTAGCAGGGTTTCTTGGGGTAGTTTTTTCTTCCCCCCACTAGCACTGTGCTGACATTTTTGAGGGACCTCGTGTTGGCTACCAACATGTACCTCAGGCACTAGAAAAGAACATACCATCAGCAAAAGCTTGTTTAAATCAGTTTCGCTCTAACAGTATTGTTTTTAAAAACAAAAACAAAAAAAACCTCAACATCTCTCAAATCTTTCTGGAGAACTGGGCTTCCAGGGGAGCTGGCAACCAGTGACATCAGAGGCAGTTTAGCAGTTTCATCCAGAAAAGGCTGAAATTTTTAAGGCATAAAAAGCTAGCAGTGGTTCAAGAATTTGAAATATTTTCAAATGATTTCAAGTATTTTCTCATCAAAGTCTCCATGTCATGTTTCTGTGAGCCATGAAGGGGCTGTGAACATTTCTGCTGCAGAGCCTGGATGAAGGTGTCTTCTCAGAAGAAGTTCAGGAGGCCTTGTCGGACAATTCCAGTTAAGAAAAATGAAGCCACAGCCACCCTGAAATACCAGTCTCTGGATGCTGGAGAATAATCAGGAAGTATTTTGTGGTACAAAACGAGCTGACAATCGAACAGAAACTGATTATCTGAGCTCAAGTGTGTTTATACTTCAGGCTTTTTGAAGGGTCTGTGCAATCTCTCTGTAAGTGGCTGATTTGTCAAAGGATAATCTTTTAAGCAATGCCAGATGGAAGGGCATTGAACTCCTTATTTTGTTTGAAAGAAAATGGATTGTTTTGTTGCAGCATGAGATTTTTTTATTGCTGATGTTCTAAAAATTCAGCCCATTTAAGCTATGTTACTTCCTTTCAGTTCATGTTGTTAGTAGCTTGCACAAGCTAAATTTTCTTAAATTGCAACATGGTTAGAGTGTGTTAGATGAAGAGAACTTGATTACAAAACCTAGTGGCTGGACACCTGAGAACAGGCTGTGCCCTGTTCTCATGACAAAAGCTGACATGCACTTACGCGAGGCTCCTTGCTGCTTTGTCCCATCACAGCAGTTCAAAGCAGTAGAATGAACTGCTAGGAGTACAAGCAGCATACCAGTGAAGCTGCAAAATTAAAAGAAAGGTAACACAAAATGCAGATTTAACTAAGAAATGTTTTTTTGACTTAGGAAAAAAATTCCTATTCCTTCTCCTGATGCATTTTCCTTCCTTCCTTCCTCCCTTCCTCCCTTCCTTCCTCCCTTCTTCCCTTCTTCCCTCCCTCCCTTCCGAAATTCGTAAGATTTTGATTTAGGAAGATTTATTGAAATGCATTTTTGAGTGGACTTCAACTTCAATCTGTAACAGACTTGCTTGGGGAATTGTTTGTCCTTTAAGCACCTAAGATATTCTGCATTGCTATAAAAAACATTTCCTGTCAACAGTCTCACTGGTCCAGTCTTCTACTGATTGAGCCTTACAGCGCAGCTTTTCATGTCACCTCAGGTTTGGCTTTTAGTTTTTTAACCCAGATTTCCAACTCTAGCAGCCTGTGTTTAATTTCTGTTTTGTTTAAGATGTCTTCTGTTTGTCAGCCAGGGTCTTAGGTTTCCAGAGAGTTTCACTTTTCCTTGCTTTTCCCTACACCTCCTTTGTTCTTTAATATTTGTATTTTCTCTGTTTCACATCATATGATACGTTTCCGAGCAGATATGAAAACAGCTGTTTGCTAACAATCACGATACTGTGTCTGAGCCTTTTAAGGGCCAAATTCCAGTCTTGGATATATGCATTTTGGTTCCTTCAAAACCACTGAAATTGGCTCTTGTAGACTCAGGAAAGGGCTTAGTTCTAAACAAAGTAGGATAAAACACCCAGCAGTGGGGAAGAGTGTTCACTGCTTCTTATTTAGTTACAAAGTAGATACCTTAGTGACAGCTGACCCCAAACACCTGCCACTTAAAATAATTTCTTTTGAGGCTTGGAGGTAGGGGTTTGAGCACTGTGCAGTTCCATCCGAGCGGAAGGCACAGGGCACAGAAGTATCTGGCAGGAAAATAATAGTTACAGAAAAAAGTTTTGTTTCCTCAGATTCTGTAGGCACCTTGTCCAATCTCTGTAGCAGACAAGAGGCCATTCATCACTAGTAGACTTCGCCCTCCTTTTTGGACTGATGCCTTCTGTGGGTCTGGACGATCCCAGGGTTCCTATCTGGAAGGGAGAAGCTGGGAGGGGTGGTGGTGGTGGAGGTGGTCTTGCTCAGTGGTGATTTCTTGCCCGTGTTCTCTACATCCTTTGCCCACCCTCAGCAAGACCCTGTTATCTTCTCTCTCTTCTCCTGACTCCATGAAGACTCAAGCCTAAATCAGCTGGTTTCTACACAGCCCTCCTCCTCTGCTAGGTAAATGGAGGGAGCAGATGGTGTACGTACAGTCCAGCAACTTGCAATGCAGTGGAAGAGCACTCTGTGTTTAAGACAAGCACCAGGGGTACTGTGTACAGCAGGGGGAGCAGCCCACATCCTGGGCACGCGGCTTTGCCTGCGGTGGGTTTGCATTCACTCCAGGGTGGCTGTGTGTTGCAGTGGCCCTGGTAATGGCCAGGATACGCTGTGAGCATGAGCAGGGGCAGGTGAGAAAACAAAGAAGATGCCAAACACTGCAAGATGTCCTTGTTAAAGAAAAAAACCCAAGAGCCCTATGTTCTCTATCACGGACCTGCTTTTGGCAGCAACATATTTGCAGGAGACCTCAGGCTCACCAGACCTCGGGCTTAGTCTATTGCGTAGGTTGCTGCACACAGGTAGTATGGAGTGAGCCTTCTCTCACCTGGGCAATCATGATGACGTCTGCTGGCCTGGGAGCTCACACTGGGAACTGACAAAGTGGAGGAACTACCCAAGTGGTTTCTCTGGTGAGGCTTTCCTCTAAGCAGAGCACCTGGGCTTGCAGACTTTCCAGTCTTGAACTGCAGCACTGGCACCTGGCTGGATATGTGGTGTTCTGCCAGCAGGCATCACATTAGCCATCTCTCTTGCACTCGGAGCATTTAAGCTGAGAGAGCAGTAGCAAAAATGACATTGTGAGCCTGCTCAGCTGCAAAGCAAGAGATAAAGGATGGCCAGAACCAGCCAGGGGGCCAGTGGAGAAAACCAGCTTTTCTGTTGAATGTGAGGCAAGCCACCACCAGTGAGAATAACCTAGTCACAGTCCCCCACCTCTGTGTCCAGGGCAGGGAAACCCAGCAGCAGAGCCTCTGAGTGTCCCAGGCCCAAAAAGTGGCCAGAGCCAGCAAGGACACAATGTTCCTTCCCACTTTTCCCTGCTTTGCAGGTGGAGCTGGTCATGATCAGGATGTTTACAGCCATTCATGTGAAATCAATAAGCATACTCACCGTGTGTGCAAAAACAGTGCCTTGAGCCTCTTCCATAGATTTCCAGACCTCTTAACATGCTGCAGGCATTCTTCATACGGGTGCTATGGGTGCCACCCTACACTTTATTGAACAGGGAAATTAAACAGAGTAGATAATGTAAAGAAAATTACAGCTTTAAACTTTCCTACTTAAAAAACCTGCACAAGTACTATTTTTAACATGTGAGAGGGCATTCCTGGTAGGGCTTGTGGGTTATGTGGCACTTTTCCAGTGACAGATGCAGGTGTTGAAATTGGTCTGGTTAGTAATTAGGCTTGACCTTAGTCTTGAAACGGCTCTGTCTTCCAACCAGTCACCGGAAAGAAATCAGGGGTGAGGGACGCTGGTTTGTCTCCTACCATGGGGGTGTGGATGGTTGCATCTTTACCAAAGGTTAGGCCTTGCATGGGAAGGCAAATTCAAAAAGCAGTTAAATCATTTATTTTAAGTTTTATAAAAGCAGTGTGTCATTATTGATCACAGAGAAGAAGACACATGAACAATATATTTCTAAAAGGAAGGAAGCATTTTGATCCAGAGGGGCTTTAGGACAGTTTTATGACCAGTCAGACAAAATCCGAATAAGCTCCTGGAAGAGCTGCCAGTGATGCTCCTGCTGCAGGATGCTGGGGGAGAGGTGGTGCCAGGCAGTACCTACCAGCTGGTCCCCTGCCAGGGCTGGGAGGCTGCTCGCCGGGCTCCCTCACCAAGGCCAGGGAAAACACCCCAGTCTCCCTGACCATGGCAGAGGGAAGATCAACATGAGTACAGCAGAAACTGCAGGCTTATTGCGCAGCCCCGAACTGCAGTGGCCGGGCAGCGGCTCCTGGGCAGGCACCCTGGAACACCACCAGTCATGTGATTTGCAACCTCTCACATTTGCTTTTTCTTTCCCTCATCTAACTTCATCCCCTCTACTATCTTTATCTCATCCCAAGTAAATAACCAGATCAGCATTTCCCAGAAGGGAAAGACTCTGCTCCCCAAGGAGAACGATGGCTGCCAGGAGCTATCCTCACTCTTATCAACACAAACAACAAAGAAGGACTCTGAAATTGCAGAGGAAAAAGGGGTTGCTCTTTACAGGAACTAATTGAAATTGGGAATACAAGATGCTGTGGGAGGTATTTCTCAGGATATGAAAGAAACTGCTGTATCCCTAACAAGATTAGCAGAAGTTGAGAAATGTGTACAGTGTTATTGAGGACAATGTTCTGGAGTAGCAGTTGGAAGACTCAATACAGACAGCTGCAGGTTACAGAGAAATGCTATTCACAGAGGAAACAGCAGTCTCAAAAGCAGAAAGCGAGATCTGGAGACTAAAGGCATAATAAAAATCCTATGAGTATTGCCAAGATAAAACATATTTAAAAACTGGTATCATAGGTTTGTGGTTCCACAGCTGTAAACTGGTCATTGCCTTGTTGGCTGTGTTGGCTGCAGATGCATGAGGACATGATGGGGGGGACAGTCAAAATACCAGCGGAGAGGACACTTTGTCATGGAGGTCTTTAGCCCTGTAGACACGGTATCTGGCACATCCAAAGCACAGAGCTGCCATATGGGACTGGACAAACTTCTTTGAACATTTAGGTTGTGAAATCACATCAGAGGGGGTGGTTGAGACAGATGGAGATTAATTGTTTTCAGACTTCTCAGGTTGTCTTGTACATTGTTCAGTTTGATCTCATGCAATTCAAATGGGGTCTGTGCCCATTTTGGAGCAGAGCTGAAGTGGCCACGTAGATGCTGAGCCTGATGCCAGGACTGGGCTTAGGGTCCTGATGCATTGACGTTCTGCTCCACCCACAGGAGAGAAAGCAAGTGTTGCAAAACTTTGAAAACCTATCATTTTCCTGCCAAAGGATTCCAGGGAGGTGCCCAAAATGAGAAATGAATGTAAAACAGGGGCTACCGAGAAAATAGCTGTGCATGCTGTGACCACAGAGAGCAGCATAGCAGAACCCAGAGAGGCTACATCTCCTGACTGCCAGCGCCTTGCTGTGCTTGCTACCTTGCACAAGAGCCAAGAGAGTTAACAGAACTGCGTGATGTGGAAGAAATAAAGACCTGCAAGAAATACTAGATAATAAAGCACCAGGACCAGATGGGTATGCAGCTGATTTTATGGGACATTCTGAGACAAATTACTTCTAATTGTAAATGAAGTTTATTAATGCACTTAAGAAACAAAATGTTTTCCCCTAATTTAATTTAGCCTACCAGGAAGAAAGCCAAAGAAGTGTAGAGTGTACAAATCTATTTCATTTTCTTGCATTGACTATGACAATTCTAAAAGTCATTGCTATTAGATTAAGGGCCAACATTATAAGATTTTCTCAGGACAAGTTTGCTAGAAGCCACTGCTCTCTTAATCACAGCTCAAAGTGAGTGTATCAGCTTTGCTGTAGCATTACAATTTCATTGACCAGGAGTATCTCAGCAGGGGATTCAGTTTACCTCCTGAAAAAGGAAGCCACTCACTCAGCCAGTAACTCTCTCCACCTATATATTGGAAGAGCAGCAATTGCCCTTTTCCACTGCTGCACGGAGAAGCGGAGCACACTCACCTTGCATGTGTCAGAGCTCCTGACACCTTGCACTGCTGGCCCCGTGGGCTCTGCACAGCCCCGATGAGCGCTGCTGTGGGGCTCTGAAAGTGCTGACACAGCAGTTCACAGCAGCGGACACCAGCTGTGAACTGTAGTGAATTATGTAGTGAACTATGCCTTTGTACAGAGCCAGAAGTACACTGTGCGTGCAGCAATTCAGGTAGACTAGTGTATGCCACTCTTGGTGCCTTGCAATAATAATCATGACTTATTGCCAAGAAGTATTTCTTGTTTTTAGGTTATGCCAGTCAAACCCAGATTTTCTGTCTGTGTAAGATGCAATATATCTACATATATATCCATGTGGGGGACAGTCTGCAGAACCATTTCTGTCAGAGGTGATGTTTTTGAATAACATTACCCAGTTACCAGAATTTGGGTCATTGTTCAGCATCTTTGCTGTACATGTATTTCATGTACATTGCTGTATTAACATGTATTTATATGGTATCAGTTGCTGTGGTGTATATACATACGTTCATGCAGATACATACATATTATATGAATATGTATATATGCTATTTAAACACCTATTTAAAATAAATGAATAATTATTCCACTTAGGTATAATTTCATATAACAATGTCAACCTTAAAATTATGAATTCCTGGCTGCTTGGATACCAGTTCTTCTCCCCCATTAGTGCTTCTTCTGTAGTTGCAGCACAGGCACTAACACAGAGAGGTTTGCAGGAGAGGAGTACAGCTGACTCTGGAGTCTGAGTGTCCCTCCCCTCAGATGGCCACAGGATCACGGCCATATGCTCGGGCAGAGGTACTAATCTGCTACAGATGTAGTGTGATTGCTTTTGGTGCAAGATGTCCCTGGTAGCTCTGACAACCCTTAGGCTTTCCAAATTCAAATGGGAGCCCACCTGGGAGCAGCCAGGGCTGATGATTTCTGGTCCAAAGGGAGAGGTATGAGCTCCACTGTGGAACTGTTGCTTTCTGCTATGCCAGGCAGCAATCTCATCTGCAGATGGGGAATATTATTTTGATGAGGCTTTATTTATACCCTGATTACCAGATGTGAAGGAACACCAGGCTGGGCTCTAAGTCTTCTGAAGCGTTTACATTCTGATTTTTCTTTCGTGCCTCCATTAAAGGTTTTAATAACATTTTCAGTTTCATACATATTTTACCTGTGTGAATTTGAAACGAGAGCAAGCCTTTCACGGTCAGTGATGTCTCCATGATCTGCGTAAGGACTTTACACCTTGCTCTGAGACTGTGTATATGCTGTGTGTTTCACACAAAAGCACACTGAGAGGTTTTCTACACTGTGACAGATATTTCTAAACTTTAACAGCTAGTATTTCCTCCTGTTGTAAAGAAAGACTCTTAGTTTCTTAACAGTACTTCTTATAGGCCTAGGAGGTGAATAAAAATTATCAATATAATTTTAGAAATGGGTATGGTGTGACTTTTTATTACCTAGCAGTTTGTGACTTAGGACAGATCCTTGCAGAAGCTGGGAGTCTTTTTTTTCAGTCATTTCTAGGTTTGTAAGACAAAATCTAGGACTGATTCAGGATAAAACACTATCTCTAAGGCTTTGTGTGTAAAGGAGGTGGAGGAGAAGTATTTCTGTTGTTTAATCGACCCATTGTCAGCTGTCTAGAGGTGTCCAGAAGCCTTTATGGCCATAGTCTCCAAGAGTGAATATGGCTATATCATACAACAGCTTCAGCACAATTTTTTTATTCCCCCCCCTTTTTTTCTGGCGTTGCTGTGCTATGCTTTCCTCAGTAGGTGGCAAACTTCACAAGCTGTAGCTGGCTGGATTTTTTTTGCAGGCCTTTATACCTCAAAATAGCGTGTGCTGGGAAAGCTTTAGTTGGACGTCATCCAAATAATATTTGCTTTCTTTCACTTGCAAAAAAGGAGCCATTATTGCTCCTAATTCAATCATTTTCTTTTCTGGGCTGATCTATGAAAAGCCTATAACTGCTGCAATGGAGTATTTACTTCCTGTGTGTAGTGCTCTTTGAGATTGTTGAGTAAACAACAGGGAAAATGCCCTTTTTTTTCTGTTTTAAAAAGAAACACCTCACATCAACTCCATCCATGAAACACAGGCCTGGTTTGTTGATACCATAGAACAATCATTAGTTAAAATAAGAAAAAACACTGCCATTTCTTTCTGTATAATAAATATCCTCTGGTGCTACTGTTTGTTTAGTATCATTATTAAGTGTGGGGAGAACACTTGGCATTCTTCTTACCATAGAAACAAGGGATACCTTCAAGAAACTTAAGAGGTCCCTCCAACATACAACTAGAATGACTCCCATGTTTCAGCAACTGTATAATGTAATTTCAAGTAGTGATACAGAGTAAGTAGCTGAGTGGTACAGAGAACAGGATCTGCCTTGGGATCCCAGCAGATTTTCTTTTCGCTCATGGACTGGTGGCATTTCTACTAAGCACAGGTGGGCTTTGCAGAGGAACTGATGTCTCAGGGAGGCATTTGGAAGGAAACAAAATGGATGTCTGATGCACAAGGGCATCAAGAAAACAGTTTAAAGCATAAGGGCCTGTGGCAGGTTGGCCTCATTCCTATCAGAATCTCTAGAAGTATTTGTTATCGTATTTACAGTATAAGGCATTGTGCAATTAATTTGCATATTATTTTGTATAGATGCTTGTTCTATCGTGTTTCTCACGGTAGGAAGAGAGAGTGAAGAAAACTGGAGAAACAAACATAAGGAGGAACAGAGAGATTTTAATATAAGATTTGAAAATAACTAGAGAGCTTCAGTTGTTGGGAGGACAGTTCAGTTGAAACTGTTGTTGCAGCTGTTAGGCTTACTGTTAACGATATTGAATTTAGACAAGGAACAAAGCCCCTCTATTCCACAGCAAGTAAGTCCTCTGTGGGAATGTTTCTGGGTCTGTGAAGGAGAGATTGCTTGCTCATTAGCAAGAATGAAGTGTGTTGGAGGGGGAGGTTGAAACCAGTTGGACTGGTAAGGTAGTCTGGTCTGAACTGGAATTTGCTCTTCTGACTGGTCATGACGACAAGCTGTGCATCCAGGGGCAGGTTGTTTCATTACTGTATGCCTCTGTTTATTTGCACTGCCAGCCATGAGGTCCTGAAACAATAACAAGGGTTGTTTTAAAATCTGACATCTGCTTTTTGAGCTGGAGGCTCCAGTCCTGAGGGTTCATATAAACTGAGGAAACATATTGGCCTTCTGTGGGAGAACTCTGTTAATCCTCTCCTCACCCTTGGATCAAGTCTTTACTCTCCTTTGCAACGCCCGCCCCACCTTGTATTTCTTCATCCTCCCAGCTGCATCCTCAGTAAATCTGTTAACATAATCACCTGGTATGATCACTTTCACAATACAATACCCTGTTTCCTATCTCCTCATTTCTGCTATCCTGCTATTCTTGCTCTGCATGTTCCCCATATAACCTGTTGAGCCTGTCTGAACATGTGTTCCTCGTAATCTTGTTATCCCCCAAGGTTTAAGGTGAGATATCCTCTTCATACTCTGGCCCTGTTGTTTCCTCCTCTTTATTTCCATGTGCTCTCTGTATGCATCTGCCTCCTCATTTTTTCATCTATGTCCCCAGTTTATGATGTGGCAGCCATCTTCCCTGGGGGAAAACTGGCTCCTAACAAAGCAAAACAGTAGGAGCTCACAGCCTTCCTGAGTAGGCATAGGCATCTTCACCATAGCCCCACTGGGGCTAAAATGGGAGACTAAGACTCATTTCAGTAAGGAAAAACATTACTGTATGTGGCAAGGCAAGTCCAGTATAGCACTGGGAGGAAAAAGTGCCTCTCCTAATCAATAAGAGGGGCTCAAAGAACAACAATGGCGAAAGGTTTTGAAATGGTTGTCCTCAAGGTCTACCTCTGATTGTCCTTATAAGAAGAATGAAAAAGCTTGAACTTTATAACTCACCAGCTGGAGGAAAAGTGGAGAGCAAAGGTAGTGCCTGGATATCATGGTTTGTCATGTCTGCATGCATCTGGAACACCAAGCTAGAAAGGAGATTGTGTTCTTTCAGGGTGATCCCTTGCAGCCAGCTGTCAAAGAAGAAAGAAGAAGGGAAGCCATCTTGCTCTGACCTGGCTAATACAGTCAGGTTGTCAGGCAAGATGAAGGAGATAGATAGATACTGAAAGGCATGAGGAAAATGGACATCAAAGCCAGAGAGTTGCAAAAACGTTAGGGATGAAATTCAGGGAATGGTGGAAGCAGACTGAGGTGCATGTGCCAAACTGAGTACAGAGAAAGAAGCTGGTAAGGAGGCATGTCTGTTGTGGAGCTCATGCTGAGGAGAACCATGTCCCTTGGGAAGCCAAGCGGTGAGTGTCTTGGGAAATACAGTTATGATTTATAGGGTGGAAGGAGATGGTGGGGACAGTGGGCTCAAGAGAGACTGAACATAGCTTAAAATATTTTCCTGAGGGTTTAGCTGAAATAGACTTATCTGGCCATTGATGTCCAAGCAAACGTGCTTGGTTTCTTTCCCTGTCCACTCCTTGCTGGCACAACACAAGGCCTGGACCAGGGTTGCTCTGAGACAGCTGAGCCGGGGACCATGCTGACTGGCAGCACAGAGGGCTGCCTGAGCTCGGCCACCATCACCACGTGTGCCTGCACCGGGCGGTGCACATACTTATTGCTGGGCAGTGGGCGGGAGCGAGGGGAGGTGCGCGGTGCAGTGTCTGCAGCCTTGGCTCTTCGCAGGAGGCATCAGCCCACCCAGGCTGCTGCACCAGTGCTGGAGTCCCATATATCCTGCTGTAAGGGAGTATTGGGCTCCAAGGGTTTAGGTCTGCCTCCTCTCACATTAAAGCTGCTCGAGGAACCTTAAAAGTCTAAAAAAGGGGAGAGAAAGTAAAAATTCTCTTGGAAGACAATTTTTGTTAAAAGTGTTGTAGTTTCTTCTTGTCTTTGCTATAGAGAGAATGAATTTTTCTCCATCTGCTACCCCAAAATAGGCAAACAGCTGGTCTGAGTCCAACTCAGACGTCTTTGTGTGGTTACACAGCCAGGACACCTGTCATCTCCAGCAGCACACATACCCTGTGGTTTTAGGAAGTAGCTGATTAATGACTACCTCTTCAGGAAAAGGGCTTTTAAACATTCCTAAAGGGGCAACATGATGTCAAAAACATTTCAGGAGGAAAATAATTACTTTCTCTCGTGTTTCATTTTAACTACACAACAAAAAGTTAAAAAAACAAACAAACAAACAAACAAACATGGGTAAATATTTAAGAAAAGTACAAGGTCCCACTGAGGGACCTTTCACGGACACATACGGTATGAAATGGAAAAGAAGAAAGACCGTGATCTGCTCTGCTGGCCAAGACAACCAGTAGCTCAGAAGGGGCTGACTCAGCTGGGCCTCCCAACCCCTGTTGCACAGGCTTTGGGTTGACTTTTACAGCTAACATCAAGAGCGTGGTTCCTCCACCTCCCCAGCCTGTGCCTGTTGGTGGAACAAATTAAAGCAATCTGCACTGCCCTCGTAGGTCAGGACCTCCTTCCTTTGCATCCCGTCCTGGCTAAGCCGGCTTGTTTACCAAATGCAAGAAAGTTTGAGAGAAACAGATGGGTGTTTACCAATGTCCTGTGCAATCTGACAGGCTCCCTGCTGGAGAAAGGAAAAGCTTAGCCTGGGCTCTATGGGGGCTGAAGTAAAAAATTGCAAGTAGCAGTGCATTGGAGACTTTCTCTGCCTCTTTGTGGCCATGCGGTTTGCAGTACATAATGTCACACACAATTGAAAAACACTCTAATCCACAGTGAGGTTGTGTGATCTTTCTGGATTTTGGCACACACATGTTTTTTCAGAACAGGTGGTCAGGTTGAAAGTACATGCTGTGTTTGACACATGTGGCTCAGCCTGTGTGTGGAAAATGCACAGGCAATCAAAAACGACTCTGCTTTGTGCCTTTCCTGAAGCTGCATACCAAATTGTCATTTGTGATTTTCATTACCTGTAACTCTTTACAGTCCTACTGTGACCACCTTTTCTGGTCTGTATGCTTGGAAATGTTAGAAACAAAACCTGTTAAAGGCAATGACCGTCCTTTTCAGTGGAATTATGACAAATCAAATTATTTACAAATTCTTGTTTTGGCACAATAAGGGAAAGCGTTTGTAAAACTTGTAACAACTCTTCCCTTGTTTCACTGTCCACATGGCCTCATGCTTGCAGTGGCTACACTGTTTTATCAGTATAGCTTTGCATAAGAAAAAGGATCTTAAGCAGATACAATACGAAACCAGGCTTTGTCTTTTCTTTTAACTGTCATTTTCTCTAATTGTTTGTTTACTTATCCAATCACTTGGGCTTCAAATTGTTCAAAAATGTCTAGGATTTGCAGTTCCTCCTGAGGATCAGTGATCTGTGTGAATTAAAAGAACTTCTGGTGCAAGACTTGACTTTGCTGCCAGAATGGCCATAGGAATTCCCTGTTGACTGGGATCTTTGCAGGATACAACAGTTAAGCAAGGTTGACAAGAATCTCTTCTGATAGTATGTGCAAAACCTCCCTGGCCTCTAGCACCCACTTTCAGCTATTGCCTTTTCTTGGGATGGCTCACATGTAGTGGTTGCTCTGCTGCAGAGGGTACCTGTGAGCTGAAGTTGAGTACTGGTGGGAGGAAATGTAGCGGTTACTGCACCAGGATTATTCATTGTTAATTGTGGCAAAGTAAAAAACAAACATTAATGTCTAATACCAACTTTAATTTTGGAACAATTAAGGCGTCACAACACCAGCGAGCTAGATAAAATAAGTAAGAACAGAGTCAAGCTAGGAATAGAAATAATGAAGGTAGCTTAGCCAAGGAGAGCGCACTTCACATTTCTAGTTTTCTGTTGGGAAAACCTGATTGTTGGCTTTTTAAAAGCATTGTTTTGGAGGCAGCAGATAGCTTAGTAGACCAGCTATCCCCTCACCTTCTTCTTGATGTGCAGCATGAGGGGAATGAAATGGAAAAGATGAAAATAGAAGGCAAAACATTAGTTCCTCCTGTAGTCTTACAAAGAAATGAGTGAGAAAACTCAGCTTGCTAACATCATTCTTGCCAAGGCTTCTTTTCACAAAAACAATCGGCCCTGCTGGATAGATGGATCAGGTCCCTGCAGTTCTTTTGCACAGCACAGCTGAGACTGAATCTTAGCTGAAGCATCTTGTTGCTTTTCTGTGCAGAATCATGAATTTTCCAGGAGCTGCATTCGAGGAATGCATTTCAAGATTGTGGACAAATTCTGAGTTTGCAGTGCCCGTGAGAAGGTACCTCTCACACCACTGTACACAGTGCAATGGAAATTGCATAAAGTTTTGTTCTGAAAGACTCTGAAATCCCAATGTCAGGCAGGGAATTTTACTGCTAGTGAATGTCTATCTGTGAGAGGAAGGCAAACTGTTGATAACTTCTTGTGATGTTTAGCTCATTAGTTCCACCAGTCAGTACATGCAGGCATGGCAGGAACAGTAAATCCCACATGAAAACAACTGAAAAGACAGAAAAAGGGCTTTGTTCTGATTTATCTGAAATGCAGAGAAGATTAAAATGAGAAGGTACACAGCCCAGTTTGGCTTATTCCATCACTAAGGCATTCCCATGAGGACTGTTTTCATAATTGCACCTTCTTTGCCCCCTAATGGAGTTATGCTTTGGGTGGATTCAGCCCATCATGACTATTTTTGGATTATTTCCCTTGGTTGTTCTGGTGCATCAGCAGCTGTGGTAGCTCTTTCCCTGGGTAATCTGTGTAGTTTTATGTCAGTCCTCAGGAGGTGAGGCAGAGGACACTGGAACATAGAATCTCATTCCTACAATGAAAGGCAGCTTCTGGCAAGAGCTGCAGAAGCTTTTTTCCAGGGATCAAAACTGGTGCACTGATATTTTTAGATACTGTCCATCCAATCCATAGATCTTGCCTACTGATTTTTTCCATCTTGCTGTTTTACAGGCACAAAGGTTAGGGTTCAGTAAAGTGCAGAGATTCTAGGGACTGGAATAAAAACCCTAGACATAAAAGAACCTGGAAGTTAGAAAACACATGATTGGAGACAGAAGTCTTCCACCTCTCTATACGCACTGTTTGAACCTGGGCAATTCAGTCCTCACCTTTCTAATCCTGTGTGTCTCTAAATGAGGATGAATGTAATCCATCTGTGGTGTTACTTATTGAAATATTTTACACAAAATAAAGAAATATTTTCTTGGTTTAGGTCAACCATACCCAGATCCAGAGATCTACTCCTGTCCTAAACTCTCATCACTAAAATCAGTGAACTACTATATTATTCAAAGCCACTGATTCTGCTCAAAGAAACGTAACCTGCTCCTCTTTTCATGGTGTAAAAACATAAACATTGCCTGATATAGAATGCAGAAAAGCCCTTGTGCTGTGAAGTAATTGTCTTAGGATGGACCAGTTTCCAATTTGCTCTATGGTAATAGAGTAATAAGAATGATCTCTTTAAGAAGATCCTTCTAGGAACTTGGGCTCCCATCCTTTAACTCATCACCTTTTCCCCTGTCGTAGCTCCAGAATTAATCTTTTTTTTTCTAATAATTTCTTTCTCGCTTCAATGCACTAGAAAGGGAATCTGTAGAAAATTACCTGGATTGTTTATGTACTTAGATGCCTCCTCAGGTTTATGTACTTAGATGCCTCCCTGAAATTATTCTTGATCTTATCAGTCTTTCCTCCACATAAATCTTCCATCCCTGTGGTAACAGGGAGTGGGTGTTTTACCCCTTCTGATCACATCTCTGACTTTTGGCGTCGGTGAGGTGGAAAGCGCACACTCGCTCTGCTTTGCTGAGAACTCCCCTCTAAACTGCTGAACTTCAGAAAAACTGCCCACTCTTCCCATCTAATTGCTCCCTTTGACAACTTATCTTGCAGCCATTTTCTGCTCTGTTTGATCTTCTGGTATCTATTTCTGACCCTAAAATTGAACTAGTATGTACAAATCATAGCTCTGTCTTGCTCTCCCTGAAGCTCATAGCTATGTAAAAGAGCTGGTGGCTCAAAGGCAGGAAGAGCAGCCACTGGTTCTGTCCTTTCCAATGCCGTGTTCCTCGGCATGCCTGTGGCTTTTTGGTCAGTGAAGTGAGACATGTAAATATGCCATTGTATTGTGGGCTCTACTTGCTCTGTCAGATCAGTTTTACTCCCAGAAATGTAACATCTACCATCTTTTGTCTTGCTAGACTAAGGAGGGCTTCTGTCTTCATCTTCTTTTATCCTTTGCATTCTTTTTTGCTCCACAGCATATCAAAGTACTGACTGGCCCTCAGACATGATTCATGACTCCTTTACCACCATCATGATCACTCTAGCTTTGTCTTTGGCCATGCTGGCATCTGCAATTGTTGCCACCTTATCCCCTCTCACCCTAACCACATTGCTGTACTTCTTCTCTCTCGTCTTCACCAGTTTTCCTTTTCACTGCATCGAATTTAATCATGTCCTTCGATTTTAAGTCTCTCCAGCAGTGCTATTGGCTTTCTCTCAATGCCATCAGTTCCTGAGCAGAGCCTACAAGCTTGCCTGAGTACCTCTTTTGTACTTTTTTTCACACAATTTTGTCTGCATGCTTAATAATGCTAGTCTTATGCACAGAACACCTCCCTGCTTTAATTTTTAGTTATTCTTTCATTCTCCGAAATCTCACTAATGAATACCATCACGTATCATTGCCTTCCTTAGTTAACAAACAAATTGAAATGTGGTAAAAAACATTAAATGAACTCCCATTGTCTTTCTCTGCTTTGACTACTGAATTGCCATGTGCTTTTTCAGCTTTTGCTTGGCCTTCTTTTAATCCTTGCCCCCTGATCATTCTGTTTCAGCTTTTGGGGACTGTAAAATATCTGATAACAAAAGTGGTGTGTCTCCTCTGTAAGAAGATCCTAATCTCAGGAGCAGAAAAAAGCTCAATTATCCTCTTTGCAGAGCTCATAAAAAACTGTCTGATGCCTTTTTGTGGAGCATTGTGTCTGGAATGTCTGAGTAACACTCCCTGGCTCCAGACATTTTTAAATCCTTTGCTGTATTCTTTTTTTTCATCATTATGATTATAACTTTGTATAATTCCTTGGGCTTCTAGTCCCACAAAGTACGGATTATTCTGACTCCTCTTCAAAATGTATTTTCTTGCTGCTTGAGTATAGCTTTTTCTTTTCACTACTAATGAGCTACATCACTACTTTCCTCTTTAAATGCTTCTCCTTTGGTATGTACATGAAATTAATAGCATTTTATTAATAAAAAGAAATTATGTTCCTTCATTTTTGTAATATGTGAATTTATATGCAATATCTTATTTCCCGAATTTTAATGTGTCTTAAATTCTTGATGTATGTGCAATAGAAAAAAGACCTCTGTATTTGCGTGCATCAAACCCTTGCAGTCTTTCAGTGGAATTAACCGTGTCGACTAAATATTCTAATGTACCCAGAATGTGTTTAAGGGCTTGGCCCTGCAAAAACCTTTCACTTTATCCTCACTTCAGGGATAGTCATGGCCATGAAGCAGCTTTCAGGTTGGCACCCCAGTCCATTTCATAGGCTTTTAACCCCCAGTTTCACATTCCTGTGATGCTGACATCTGTTTCTGTATGGTTATCCTAGATGTGCACCACCCACTCTCAGACCTGGATATTTCCCTGTCATCTAGGAAATCTCTCTAACACCTTCTCATCTCCAAACCATTCAAGGAAGTATGTAAGGGTCTGCAAAAATGAACCCAAATGTTTCTGTATTGAAACACATTTTTGTTCACTTCTTTCACGGGACTGATTCTGCTGCCATTCCTGAGTGCTAAAAACCTGGAAGCTTTGTCTTTGGTGTCCTGAGTTGTGACAATACAGCTGTTCAAAGCTTGGTGTGGGAGTCCAAGGAGGCTAAAAATACTTTAGACTAAAAGGGAAGACAATCAGGACAAGAATGTGCCATAAGAAAGGATATGTGCAATGAGCTACAATCTTATTTTCTGAAAAGTGACTTCCTAAACAGCCTTGATTTTATTTACCATGTCTCACTAACTTGCAGAAACTATTTGTAAGGCACTTGGCCAGCCATTTGTAAGCTGAAAGTGTGTCAAAGAACCGCTTTATCTTTGTAAGCAAATGTACAAATGTACTTGCTTACAAAGTAACAATGAACTGCTGGCTTATCTGGTGTCCTTTCTTCCATGTCCTCAGTTTCAGTGAATATTTTCCGGTTAGTTTTGAATGAAAATACACAACTAGTGACAAAGATAACCACTGAGCTTCACAAGAACCTGTGCTGATACCAAGGTCCTATTTTTCACACCTTGCTCTTTCTTCTGTAGATGGTGAAGCACTGCAGTGAAAAATATTAGTCTTCCCATTTCACAGGTGGAGAAACTGAGGTAAAAGAAGGAATGAGGTGAGCTGGTTAAGACTGACCAGCTAGATTCACATGACTCATGCCTGTACCACACAGCAGAGTACAGGGCAGTCACAGTGAAAAAAAAAAGAGGGTTCAGGACGCCAGACTGAACATAACCAGTTTAGCAAAGCTCAGCTGCCCTTGGGTTTTTAGCTGCTTCACGCAATGTAGGATTTACATGTTCTGTAAACTTCCAGATTCATGCCTAAGAAACAACACAGCCTTCCAGCTTCAGTCAGAGCTCAACCACTGCTGTAATTTCTCACAGCTGCAGTGAGGAGAATGGAGTACCTACCATAAACTAGAGAGCCAGCCTATATTCTTAGCTAAAATCCTTAGCAAAGCTTCTCCACTGCCTGCAAGTTGTTTTGTTTCAGCATAATGTAAGTGCAAATTCATCAAAAATTATGAAAAAATCTGGCCTTTATCACTTCAAATCTTACAGAAATGGTTGCAAAGTCTTATTCTGGGTGTTCCCCCGTATGTTCCACAGCTTTCATGAACCAAAAATTGCTTTACAATGGTGTGTTCTTTAACAGTTAATTCTGGCCATGCTTTTTTAATCAAGCATCTTGCAGAAGACCACACAGGCAGCTGAGTAATGCAATTTAAAGGGCAAGCCCTCAGTGATCAGGGCCCCCTAAAGCCAGCAAGACCTCAGAAATGAAAGCTAGCTGGAAAAAGTTCTTGATAGCTCTTAATAGACTGCAGCTTGGGCCTAATTCCCCATCTGCTTGCAGATGTAAAATATGAAATTAGGTGAACTTATCTTGCTGCTATGTTGTGATATTTGCACCAGCAACCCAAGTGTGGCACTAAGTGTGTCTTGGCACCAAGTGTGTCTCAACATCAAGAACAGGCCTGGGGCAGCAGCAAGATTAGAAACCCACAATCAGGGTGGAGGGGGTCCATAGTATTCACAATGACCTGCTCTGGTGTGGCCTCATCTGTTACCTGAATGTTGATTGTGATGCAAATACTGAGTATTTTCATGTATGTTTTAGGTATATCCCAGGTATTTGAGTCTCCTCTTCTGTAATATATGTTACTGTCTAACAGAATTAATTGAGGTTAATGCTCTTATAAGACTTCACCTGTGACGGCCTTTCTCCAGCTGTGCTGACGGTTTGAATATATGTCAAAGTAATACTCTTATTTTAGATGTCTTTCAGAACCTCTGATATGTTTTGTTTGGCCTATTGTGTTTTTTTGGTTTTTTTTTTTCAAATGGATAATCCTCATCCTTCAGTTTATCTATTAGCTGTGCAATCTCTGCAAATTTAGAGTAGCAATCAACTGATTGCCAATTTTCCTTGTGAAAATTTAGTATGCCTCCTGTCCTTAGCTGTGGTATTCCTAGGATTTCACGATCCTGTTTTCTCTCTCACTGGGATATCTGATCTGCCTACGTTGTTGGAATTTAAAGCACGAAAGCACAATTGCAAGCAATTTATTGCTAGTCTGGTTGTAATTTCTCTTGTGCTTTGTAGTTGTTATGCAATTGGCTGCTCATCATCCATATAGTCATAAAGATGCATCTTTCAGGTAATGAAACTATTTGCAAGGCATCTGGCCAGTCATTTATAGGCTGGAAGGCTGGCAAACAACATTTTTAGGGGTCTGAGGGATTTGATTATTGAATTCTCTCCTCCAAAGACCAGAAAACGCCACTTTCCGGAAAATCTGTAGGGGAATCAGGAATCCTATATAGGTTTAGAAGGAATGTCACTAAATAGGTTTATATTCCCATGAATGCCAGTAATTTCTCCAATGGGAAGAGGTGTTCTAACAACCATTTTTAATTTCTCTGGAATGGCTTTGTTCAACACACATTCTGTAAAAAAACTCAGTTTTCCAGTGCTGAGGTGCATTCTTTGGTGTTCACCTTTGTGGAACTTCTCTCCATCAGTTCTTGTTTCCTTTCTTAGGATTATTTAGACTATTTGAAATAATTATTTTGTAATTAGTAGTTCTTTGAAATATATACAGTTATTCATGGAAACACATGATGAACAGAGTTAGTGTTACATTTATAACAAGAGGTATATTAGGGGTCACTACTTGAAAGGCAGACTTGTACAGATTTTTTATTGGGAGAAAGCGCAAAACTTGTGTTGGTGCATTATGGTATTCATTTGATTGACCTTGCTTCATTTTCAATTCTGGGAAGTTATTGCAAGAAACAACTTCACAACTGCAGTTTCACAAGGTAACACTTGATATATGAGGTTTTTGTTAGAGGTGTTCACCTGCACACCTTGGTGAGATAAAATGTTTCTCTATTATCATCTTCCTGATTTTGGCCAGTGTATTTTACTCTAAATTTGCTGTGGAGAAAAAATATGCACCCAGTTACCACAGTTAAAATGCAGGATTATGACTTTGTGAGGTTTGACTGCTTATAGTTTTCTGACGTCCTGCCATTGTGTTGCCTTAATACTTCCTGGGATCTGGTATGAGAGACAAAATTTACAGCCTACAAGCCCTGTATTTAGCCAGAGTTTGTCCTGTTCACCCATCAGTCTTTGGTTTCTTCTTGTCAGAATTGCATTTTCTATTAAGCAGTCACAGATCAGTCATCCAGGAGGACTGGCAATATCATCTTGCAGCTTTCACTCCCTCAGGTCCCACTGGCTGGAGGTCTTGCTGGTTAGCTAATAAAATACCTTTTGGTCTGCAGAGTGGAGGAGGAGGTCTCATCAGTATTGTTCTTTCATTAGGACACTTAGATGTTATTCTCTCACACGTTTTCCCAATTCCAGTGTTAGCTGGGAGTTGCTGCCCTCTCTGTGGGAGTTCTTGCTTTGTTCGTTCCATGCCTCTAGCAATCGCTGTGACCGCACTGTAATCTTGTTTGGATTTGTTCCTCAGCTGATGAAGTCCATGCTGTATAGTGCAGCTTAGCCTTCCAACAGAGATACTTTTGCAGAAATTGTTATTGGGCCTATCAAAATTCATAGTATCTATAAGCCAAGTAAAACACATCCATTTCAAGGTCTGTCACAAATGGGTGCCCTTTCTATGGCAGATATTTTCACTGTGCACTAATGACTTAAGAAAACAATGTGACAACTGGAGTCTTCAAGCAGAAATTTTCAGGAGAACAAGATTTCCAGTGGTAATTTCTTGATTGTCTCTGAGCAAGCCTGAGATTGGACTTTTGGAGGTATTTCCACACTACATGTTATTCACAGCCAGGCCTGTGATACCCATCTGGAAAAGTTCAGAAATATTTAAGCAATAACATTGCTTCTTATTACAAAAATCAGGGCTGTTTGAATCTATTTTAGGAAAAATATCACCCTTAACTAGTACTGAGCTCTATTTACAGCCACGTCCGGACCTGCCCACAAAACACAGAACAGGAGTGGGATGGAGTTGACATTCCAGGAATCTTTGCTTGCGGTTGCTTCCTGCATCCTTTGTGTTTTGGAGAAGCGTTGGTCCAATGTCCACAGCTCTGGCAGATGTGCATGTCCTCAGAGAGGTCACATGATGAGGAGAGAAAAGACACGGTACTCTGGTTGGTATGCAAAAGCGTAACTTTCTGTAGTTATTTTTTAGCTGTGATTTTTGTCTATCAGTTTGTTTTAGCTTATGATTATCTTTAATGGATATCTTTTGAAACTAAATAGGACCTGGAGAATGAAGGCAAGCAGATTAACAAGAAATGGAGAAAGAAACTGTTGTTTGTTTCTAAAAGCAACTTGAAAAGGGGGGTGATCAGATGAACCCTGCCAAGAGCAGCTATATTTTCTGTTTTAAGTAATCCAGCTGCAATTTATTTGGGTAGGGGGTGGGGTGTGTGTTGAGTTTTTGTTTGTTTGTTTGTTTGTTTTTGTGTTTTTTAAATCTTTTCATTTCAGAGAGTAAAGAAGGTTCCTAAGTGCTGTGATGGAAATTTACTGCAACTGGACAATGATATGTTTATGTGACTTTGCTTTTTTTTTTTTTTAATACTATCTCCAGTTGTAAAATGTCCACATAAAAATAGAAAGATTTATTCAGAAAAGGCACTGGCTAAAGCTCCTCTTTCTACAATAAAGTAAACACTGCCACTAATAAAAAAAGGAACTAAACTCCTATTATTAATGACTTTATGGGGAGCTACTTTTTCTTCTCATTTTCATCTTAAAACCATATTTTTCAAAAGACCGCAAAGATATAATGGACCTGCATTGGATCTCTGCGGGGTCTCCATCCCAGGCTCTGCCTCCCACAGTGCCAAAAGTGGATGCTGAGCAAAGAGGGTAAAAACAGAGAGATGGCTACATGATTTGTCAGCCTTTTTGTCCCCTTCCTGCCCTCCATGCTGTCCAAACCTTTGGTCTTTCCCATTCACATCTTGCTGAGTCAGAAGTGATTTCTGTGTACTTTGTAGATCAGTGGATTTCTTCTCCATCAACCTGAATGGACTGCCCTTCAATGTATATAAAATGCTATGGTCCATACCGCCTTGTGGCAAAGAGTTCCACAGTGTAACTACCCGGGCTTGCTGCAAACCCCCCACCTGCCAGCTTTGCTTGCTGAACCCTGGTTCTTTCTGAAGGTGATAGGGGCTGACCTTTCTTCTCAGATGTATGTGTAGAACAAACTGGTTTTATTGGGATCTGCGTTGGTATCTGAATCAGTATTTCACTGTGTAAAACATTATTGATCAAACTGAATTTTGTGTTTCTGTGAAGGGGTATGTGTATATGACAGGCATATCTGCTAGCAATACTTACTGAAGGGAAAGCCCAAAAGAGGACATTGTTATCTTTTGCTGAAAACTTTGACAGATTCTAGCTGCTGAGTTTGAAATTTTTGATAAATGTTACCTAAGTTGGACTAAAGTTTTGTTAGGGTGGTGAGCTCCATCCACTGTGTCTTAGCCATTTCTGGTTATGAGTTTAGGTCAAGTGCATTGTTTTAGCAATGGTTCTTGCTTTGAGAAGCTCTAGTTGACCTGTTTCTTTGAAGAAAAAATATAAAAGAGGGCAATTGTCAGTATGCTCAAAAACTGGTTAGGATTTTATATTGCAGTGGTGTACTTTCTAAGGGCTGATGCTTGCATTTGAACTAAAACTCCCTTATTGTCTATGCTGCTTCTCTTTTTAACATGAGATAGGATGTTCCTACCTGAGTCTGTTTGCAGGTTATACATGGACAATTGACAACTGTGAATTCAAGCTTATATGTAGCAGATCCCAAAGGCAATGTGGCCATGTACTGCTTCTAAACAGACAACCATTGTGTGTCCTGGAGTCCTTTTTTCCCGGACTCAACAGGTTGGGGAGGAGTGGAAATCCACCACAGGGTATTTGGCGGGGGGAGGGGAGTGTTGTGTTTTTTTTTTTCTTTTTGTCAACTGTATGACTCTGGAAGAATTTCTCCATGGATGGGAGCATGTGGCATGCTACAATGTTTTTTTCCCTTAGCTGTAATTTTCAGTTTCCAGATCTAGTAAGAACTTTGGGGGTTGTTTTAGCTCTTGCCAGGTAAGATATTGCTGTTCCCTCCCTTTGCCTTTCACCAGATGAAGCTGCCTGAGGTTTAATATTCCCTTCTCTGACATGCTTTTTCGAGAACTTTTTTAACTGTGAAAGCCATATGTTCCACGGAAGACCATTAGCCAAACCAAGCTGACTGCCAAATGCCTTGGAGCCTGTGAGGTGCTGTGTCTCTGGAGATGTTTTCCTTTTCCATCTTTTCAGTATCTCCCTGCGTTTTGCAGAGATCTAGCTGTAACTTACAGCTGGTTTAATGAAGAGGATATAACACAGCTGGAATTCAATCTTCAGCTGCTCTAGGAATAAATCACATCCTAGGCCCCCTTATCAGCACAATGCCATGAATGCTGTTACTGACACAGAACAAATTGCTTTACCACTGCACCAGACAAGCTGTGGGCAGCGATGTGAACCTGATATGCCCTTGCACAGTCCATACTTGAAATCTCTTGAGTATGTATATAGATTCATCTGAATGGGGAAGAAAAGACAGCCCTTTAAGACAATTTACTGCTACTAGGTTGGGTTCACTCTGTGGTGTTCTTACTGTTTTGTTTATTCTAAGCTTGGGAAAATGGAATGAAATGCATCAGTTCACAGGACTTACTTAATGACCTTCAGAATCATTAAATGTAGAATGTAGTAGAGTGTTTACTCAGGATTTTTTGTTATTAATGAGAAGCTGTGTCAAATTCTTTAATGATAATGAATTTTGCTATTAGAATGGCTAGTATATGTTATTGCCCATTTTAGAAGGCAGCAATTCTGGGTCAGAATGAATTGGATTACTAAAACTCTCTGGCAACATCCCAACTATTTTGTTTCAAGAAGAATTGCATTTCTGTACAAGCAGAAATTTTCTCTAACCATTTAACAAAAACTAGATGTAGTACTACATAAAACCCTTGGACAGGAGGCCCACTGAAGACAATGAGACCCCACATGAGCAAAGCAGCTTAGCAGCTTTTGATGGCAGAACATGGCCTTTGTGCTTTCTCCTGAATGACAGTTTCTTCAGGGAAGGAACATACCAGCTACTTAAAAACACACCTCTGGTATTGATATTCTCTGATTTTACAAATTGGTGTCTTCAATACATTTCCCAGTGGCGAGTGAGAAGCTTCTGTTGCATTTCTTTTCTCCCCCTTTTAAACTTTAGTGGACTAAAAATATCATGCATGGAGGTAAAAAGCAAATCTTTGCATGTGAATGGATTTTTCCATTAGTATGGAAAGCAGCTGTCACCTCTGGAATTGATATGAAGCTCCCAAGGAGAGAAGAGCAGACAATTCATTCCCCGTTCTACCACCTTTCTGAAGCTGTGCCCTGTAAGTCAGAGAGTGCTGGGGGAGAGCACCCCAGGAACATTGCTTTTCTCCAGGAGCTTTTCATTTCTCCAACCCCAGACTGAGATCCAAACTCCATGACCTGGGCTTGTCACTGCTAGGAACCTCTGCTATTTCCATGGAAGCAAAGTCCTAAGACTAAAACAAAAATCTTTATGTCTGCACGATAAAAATGCTAACATTTCAGAAGTGAGGCAGCAGTAGATTTAGTAGAAAACCCACTAGCCATTATACCAGATTCCTGTTTAACTGCGAGAGAGGTTTGAGAAGAGACACAACCATCCACGTAGGCTGATGGAGTCTAGGAATCCTCTTGCTGAGAGTGTCTAAGCACTGATATCATCACACCATGTATCGAATAGCACGGGTATGGGCACTCAGTACGTACTGAATAGCAGCTTCTGGCAACTCTAAGATTGAGGCTTTGTCTGTCCATTACCTGTGGCTTACTTTTAATAAACAACAGTTTACACAGCTATGTGTTCTATATTAACAGACATGTGTCCCTAATTGTATTCTGTAAGTCTGCCAAATATTTACTAGTAGTTATTTTAATCATTGTTGGCTTGTCCTTCCTTTCAGTATTTCATTAACGTAGGATTAAAGATCAAGCTAATGCTGCCTGCTTAATGTCTGGTTGAAAGCACAGAATGTGGCTTAGTTTAGTACCTGTTGGGCCTTATTTCATCTTTATTCTGTGCACAAAGCTCAGAATAAATATTGTTAAGCCTTACAGAACATGGAATTTTTTGAAGCACTTAAATGCCTGTCCAGGGCAAAACTTTAATTAATAAAGTGCAATGCACTGGAAAAGATTAATGGAACCTTTACTTGGTATGTTTTCTGGCTATCTTGGGGGCCTAAGCCTTTGTCAGAAGAAACATAGGATTTCTTTTTTTTCTCTTTTTACTCTCCTAAGCCTCTGTACGCTGAGAGTTACACCAGAGGTCCTAACACTGTTTCTTTGTCACTCTTACCAAATGCATGGCTTTGTATCTGCCTCTGGTGAAAATGGTGAATGAGCAGTGTGGTAAAAATGACTGAGGGAAGTCATACGCTGGATGCTTTGGAAACCTGCACGTTCGATTACCCTGAGAAAACTACTAGTTTTCACTAAAACAGTTAAAGTATATTAAGATATGATCTAAGGGAGACATGCCTGATATTTCATGGTTATCTGCGATTTCAGAATAGTCTGGGACACACTATAATTATACTCTACCAGCTGTCTGTGGTGAGAGGAGGCCTTACTGCAGTTTGTGTAAATCTAGCTGTCTCTGGCTATGCTAATCATGGAGTAGTTTTATTAGCTCAGGCTAGATAATGTGACTTTTCATGGTTTGATCTTCTGGCAAGGTAAGTCATGTAACACGTTTAGACTTCATTTCTAAGAAGACATCTCACAAGAGGTGGATACTCCAACCAGTACAATGTACGGAGACCACAGTCCTGGAGAGGACTAGTTATGACCATCACACCAACTGGGTGTGATTTGAAAAAACGGGAAGATTTTTTTGGTACAACAGGAATCTAATGTTACAGTCACAGGAAACTGATTCAGAAAAATGCAAGGATTAATAGCATTTGTCCCCCTGCTTATTTTGCTCTAACTTCCAGCGCTACCGTAGAAATAATGAACTGAATCTGGTGACTCTTTCAACTCTGGAAAAAAAATCTGCTAGTGATTTTGAAAAGAGACAAAACCATGAAGGTACTTTTTTGAATGTTTTTTAAAGGCAGAATATGTTTGGGGTGATTAGTCCATGTGAAACTTAAACTGGATGTCCTATTAACAAGTGCTTTTTCTTCAAGAGGATACTATGCATCTGTGTTGAATTAACAGAACTGTCTTTCCTATTCTGTGGGAGAAGAGATCCATCCACGGCTCAGGAATACAAAGGAGGACTATAAACATGTTTACTTTATCATGCCACATCATTAACCTACATTCTTCTTGCTCCAAAACAAATGTCTTCCAGTCAAGTGAGTTTTTGTGTGTTCATGATCAGCCATGCACTGAAAGAAGCTTATGCAGTGAAATCTGAGTAGTAAACATTTAATTGCTTTGCATAGGAAACAAAACCTTTGATACTATCATTATTACATTATTTTGTGGTGGACTGAAATATAACCCATGAAAGAGCTTTCAAATCAGCTTTTTAATCTATTTTTCAGCTTTCCTGGCTTTTAAAAAGAGCTAACCTCTTCTTCTCAACCCACCTCTCTGTTTTTAAGAAGAGTGTCTTCAGTTGTGTTCTTTCCTAAGAAGCACCAGGAGTAGTTGCTCTATTCTGTGCTTATTTTGGTGAAGGATTTCCTGGCCCGGGGAGAAGGCTCACATGTGTGTTGTCAGCATGTATTCTTTGATTGACAAGAAGACATTTCAAAGTGTTAGTCAAACCATTATTACAAATCAGGATAAAAAGCTGTTAACAAAAGCCTAAAAAAAAGCTGAAATGTTCCCAAAAGGCTGTTTTTAACATCCCATTTCCCTGAGGTTTCAGTTTCTTGACTCCAGTGAGAAAATAATTTTGCCAGTTCTCTATATACCTTAAAGCAATTTCTAGCAGCCAAGACCTGATGTTCTGACCGAAGAGGAAAAGACTTTCTGCTTCAGTAGACCCCTTTCATCCCTAGTTTCTGTCTCTCTTGTACACTTGCATCTTTGCAGAATTCTTCAAAGGAAATTCAAAAATTTGAACTCCTTATTCTTTTTCTTTTTTTCACATCCCCCTAAAGGAGATGGGAGTGGAAGGACAAGAATGAAGAGGCAGGGAAAATAAGACTGCAAGTTAACAAACAAAATACTACTTTGGCATTCATACAAAAAATATTCTGGGCTGGCCCCTGATCCCCAAGCTCCCTCTGCTCATGGCGGAAATTATGGCAAACACTTTTCTCATGGGGAAGGGGTAAATTTCTTCCAAAGTAAGCAAATGCTTCAGCAGTGTAACCAGCAGAGATATGAAGCAGTGTTAGTGAAAGAAATGTGGTTCTTTGCAGTAAGTAGTGTTAAGTTTAATTTCCTAAACAATTAATTCTTTTGCTGTTCAACTGTAAATGGTGAAATGGGTGTCAACTCTGTTGACATTTGAAGTTATTAGCAGTTCGTTTTTTTAGGGAACTTTCCTGTCCTGCTCCTCCCACCCTCCATCTTTCAGAAAAACACTTTTCAGTATACTAGTATCTTGTTTTAGCAAGGCTGAGAATGGCATGCTAATTAGTCATATGGATGGTAACACAGGCCTCCCAATCTTATGAATATATTTGCTACAGGGAGTGAAGAGAGATTGTTCTCATTATAGAATCAAAATATATGGTGCAAAGCCAGCATGAATAGTTTACTCTGGCAGTTACTTTGTTTATGGAGGGTGATATACATGCTCCATATCCTGTCATCTCCAGTATTTGGCAGTGCTCTTAGCAAGAAGTGGATTGGTTAATCCAGCAGGATGCAAACTTGGGGCCCCTAGAACTGTGGATATTCAAGAAGTCACGCTCTCAGTTTCAGAGAGGAATGTTGAAATAGAGGTGGTCCCTTTAAATACATTTAAAGCCATTTCTTATATGCAATTTACTTCTGTTTACATGAGATGTTATCTAGAGGATGCTAAGAATGTAAACATCACTGTTCATTTGTGCTTACCGGTAAAAGCTGATGGTAACCATCTGTCGAAAAACAGACTCAGAAAGCGATGACCTTTCTGGTTTCTGTTTCTTGCCTGCCCAAGTTCAGCCTAGCAAAACGAGAGAGCAGTGGAAACACTACGGTGTTGCCGGGTCCTGGCTGAATGCTAGATAGCATAGGGGGGATCCCTCAACATGCAGTGCAAAATGAAAGCAGGCATTTCTCTTTGACAGTACTGTGCGGCTGCACCTAATTTTTTAATGCAATTAACAATCCATTTGGCAGGGTTTGTGGCCCTGGCAGGATTTCTGCTTTGCTTGCTGAACAAGATACTGCTAATAATATTTCTATTGAATTCTCGATAAATGACGAGGCTTGGATCCCCTGATAAACTCTGAATGGGCTCACTTTATTTCAGTGAGGCTCCATGCAAGTGAAAAGATCCACCTAGACAATGTTAATTCATTGCAGGACTACAGGTTAGACACTTGGCCCATAGGATAGGCAGCTGTTTGATTAGTGTTTAAAATGAAGGTAACTAAAGTTTTCTAAACAGAAATATTTTAGTTTTAATGCACATTGCCAGTAAATGGTTTGAAACGTACAGACTCTTAAAATACTGACTCCGATCTTGTTGTCAGGTCTCTGTTGGTCTGACATTGTCACCTGAAACCCTTAACACCTGGCACCATCAGTTTGGAGATGCCAGATGCTCAGCACCTCTGCAAATCAGAGTATCTCATGATGACATCCAAACGCAGGACTGCAAGTTGCCATACATGGGAGTTTCATGGCCCTGTCTGGTACTGACAAGACTGAGGGGGATTCACTGTGTAAGACTCCTGCAAAGAGGAGGGTGCTAAAAATTGTCAGGAGATGGGTTCAGAATCTATAGAAATGAGACTCCACAGGATTACATCTATGACTTGTATGACAATTGGAAATAAGAAAACGCGGTCTGAACACAATAATACAGAAGTGACAGGACATCCGTTTGAGAATTTTCTAAATTATAACTTCAGTGAGGCCTTCCCTGTCTCCTTTTTGCTTGAAACAGTAACTTTCTGTTATTAGTACAACCTGTTTGGGCTACTCAAAATAAAAACTCTGGAAA
This sequence comes from Platalea leucorodia, assembly GCF_965183815.1. NCBI lineage: Eukaryota > Metazoa > Chordata > Aves > Pelecaniformes > Threskiornithidae > Platalea > Platalea leucorodia. The sequence goes on along the minus strand of NC_138858.1, from coordinate 36,000,793 downwards.
TAGAAGTCTAAAATGTGTTTTGCCTGAGGCTGTTGGTATATAGATAGATTTAAAAAAAAACAGCGGTTAAGCTAAAGGGTCTTTCATCTATTTGATATGATTATCTCCTCTGTATTCAATCAAAATCTATGAATCCTAAGGGGTTGTCGTGGTTTAACCCCAGCCGGCAACTAAGCACCACGCAGCCACTCGCTCACTCACTCGCCCCCATGGGATGGGGGAGAGAATCAGAAGAGTAAAAGTGAGAAAACTTGTGGGCTGAGATAAAGACAGTTTAATAGGTAAAGCAAAAGCTGTGCATGCAAGCAAAGCAAAGCAAGGAATTCATTCACTACTCCCCATTGTCAGGCAGGTGTTCAGCCATCCCCAGGAAAGCAGGGCTCCATCACGCGTCATGGTTACTTGGGAAGACAAATGCCATCACTCCGAACATCCCCCCTTCCTTCTTCTTCCCCCGGCTTATATACTGGGCATGATGTCATATGGTATGGAATAGCCCTTTGGCCAGTCTGGGTCAGTCGCCCTGGCTGTGCTCCCTCCCAGCTTCTTGTGCACCTGGCAGAGCATGGGAAGTTGAAAAGTCCTTGACCGGTGTAAACTCTGCTCAGCAAGAACCAAAACATCAGTGTGTTGTCAACATTATTCTCATCCTAAATCCAAAGTTGCTATACCAGCTACTAGGAAGAAAATTAACTCTATCCCAGCTGAAACCAGGACAGGGTAAAGTGTGGTCCTAAAGGGTAAAACCACTAATGTCATTGTCACAGCTCTCGCTGGCTTTAGTGGAGATGGTCTTCAACCCCAAACCTGACCAGAACTCTGCAGTTTTGTGGCTTGCCTGCATACCCGTTTATAACATTTCTGTTAAGTGTCTCAGCTGTCCTGCATGTAACCCAGGTCAGCTTTGGAAATAAAGGCACAGTATTAGAGAAAAAAAAATAGCATTTTTACTCAATTCACAGTTTCTTTTTTCTGGTGTCTTGTTCGTCAGTATCACGCATAGTGCTGGAGAAAAAAGGGAAAGGCAGGTCGGGGAAGTGAAGGGGATTTTCTGGCCAACTCTAGCTTATATTGAATACTAAAGTCAACATTTAGTTTACATTGAACACTAAGGTCTGGTTAAGAACTTGCCCTTAAAGTTTAGATGAGGCTTATATACATAATTGGCTGTACTTCCCTGAAGGCTAGAAGAGTTTGATTAAGCAGTTCTCTGCTTTTGCAAGTCCTCTTTTGGGGAGGAAGTCAGCCATGTTGGGGACATACAGTAGAGAGAGATCAGGGGTGTAAAGGATGCATTTTTGTTAAAAACACTGAAATAATCCAAAATTTCCTAACGTATAGTAATTACCAGGTTATTATTTTTTTCCTTGTGTGCTAACAACCCTCCTCTCCCTCCAATTGTTTTTTTTTGTTGTTCTAAATGCCACACAGTTTTACGTTATTTCTTTCAGACCAGATGCATAAGTAAGCTAACAGCATATGTAAGTCATTGCCTTCTTCAGCCACAAGCAAAATGCTATATGCTTGCTTGTACGTCTGAGCTAAGTGTTTGCAGGATGAGATTTAGCTGACACCTTAATTCTCTGTAAAAGTGCTATGGCAGGATTGTGAATGAAGGGAGCAGGCTTGGTAAAAGGAAAGAAACATGCACTGTCAGCTGTTTCCTTATCTTCCACCCCCACCCCAGTCAGTCATATCAGTTCACAGGAGACCCGTTTTCTGTCATACTGGGAAGCCAGACCAGCCCTGGTTGTGCCTGAGGAAGGAGTGCTGTTTGCAGGCTTTCACAGGGGCCAGGTCTGCTAAGGCTGGGATTCCTGCTGGCAGCCTCCTCCTCAGCCTCGAGCTCCCCAAGGTCCCACCCAGCTCCCACCTTGTTTGTATTTACCACTGGCCTTCAGCTTCTTACGCACCCAAGCTGGTGCACCCAAGTTGAGGTCCAGAGTATCAGTGGTTTTGTACGGCTGCATGGTCTGGGGCCAACACAGTACATGCAGGAAGAGTAGGTCTGTCCATTGCTCGTTTGCATGAGCTGAGTGCTGTCCTAGCAGCCATAATCTGACCTTTCCCAGGATATAGGCAGTGCGCAAATTGTCTTCCAACAGTGACACCCAACAGTGCTACTTCCTTCTGAAGTCAATGTTGGGGGGACCGACACTACAGATGCATGGATTTGGTCTAAACAGTCAGTAAGAGAAGGATGCTTGAGCAACGTTTGGAAAACTTGGTTCCCATTTAAATGGCTCCAACTGGAGCATCTCCTCACTTATGTACGTATCTACCCCCTCCCCAACACAGAAGCCACTCTTAAATCTCTCATGCTGCATGCATGGAAATACAGAGAAGAGGGTTTTTTTTTTAAAAAAAAAAAAAAAGGAAAAAAAGGAACTTCTCTTGGGTTATGCTTTCAACCTCATTTACTTCAATGACATTTTTAGAAACTATTCTTTCTACCTTTTCTTAGGATGAAAGAGCAATTAGCAGAACAGAAGAGCCTCGAAGCAGTGAAATTCAGTATGTTATAAAGACCATGAGCCAAGATCATATCCGTCACCACAGGTAAGAGGTCTTTGATACTGCCTGTGTAATTCCAATCCGTGTAATTACATACGTGACCTGAGTCTGTGATTTAAAAGGATCAAACTACAGCTTTTGACTAGACTTTTAATAGAGTTTTTGTTGTTGTCTGCATTGATTGGTTTTAATAAAGCTACTGGCTGCAAGACTGAATAGTTCAGTAAATTCCACTAGTGAGTCTTTTGGCTTGTCTTGGTTCAGACTTTGAACATTAGTGAAGCAGAGTTTGGTAGACTTTATTATGCTGAGCCTATGATGCACATATAAATTTCTGCTCTGCCTAAAAAATTTCAAGTGCAACCTGCACCTTTAAGATATTACAACTTTTTTTTTTTTTTTAATCAAAAGGGTATTTAACAAAATGTCTCTTTCAGTTTTTGAAGTCTCCTTAAATATCCAGTGATGTTGCTACAGGTGATGACAGGCTAAACTGTTAGGACGTAAGATTTGTCAATTCTGATGTCTGCAGAGGAAAGGATTCTCTGTCCTCAAAACCTATAAAAAGTTCAGTTTTGCAGGACTTCCATCTCACTGGGCACTGTCTTTGGTCTGGATAGCTAAAGAGCAAATCTTTCTGGAAATGAGCCGACAATCAACCACTGGAAAACTCTGTATATTCTCACATTACAACTTTTTTTTTTAACGATTTTAATCATGTCAGCTCAAAGCCCTGTTTTTGTGGATTAAAGTAGAGCTGCCTGCTTTGAATAAAAGCTCAATTCATGCTGGTTTTCAGTTCTAAAGCCTCAGCTGTTTTGGTTGCATCCTGAAAATAGCTTGGTGGCTATCTCGGTTCTTGTGCTGAAGTTGCTGAGGAGCACTGAGGCCACCTTCTCTGCTGACCCTGCTTCAGGGCCAGTGACTTCTGGACAGGGATGATCACAAGCTACCAGGAGGTGGGGACAAATGGATGCCACTGCAGCTCTCAGTAAGTGTTACTGTAATGCCTCAGCTCATTATTTCTACTTAAAGCAGGGTATATCCTCCCGGGCAAAGCTCCATGCTGACATGGCCGCACATCAGCAGGTGACAGTGAACTCATTTAGCACCAGCTAGGGAGTGTTTGCTCAGCACTAGCTGCAGGTGAAGCTTCCTTTGGGCTTGTGGACACAGATGCCTTCAAATAACTGAACAGCTTTGACCTTTAGGTAGGTTATTTTTCTGAGGTCATTCAGTTTGACTCTGAACTCAGTCTGGAAAGTGCCATGTGCAAAAGCTGTGAGGGACTGAGACAGGCAATTCAAATTTAGGTACATACACCCTTTACTTTTGTATTTGTGTTCCTGTGCACCACTGCTGTTAAGGCTGAGTAGGTCTTTAATAACCCTGCCCAGCCTCTGGGGAGATGCTACCTCTTCTGTCTGTCTGGATGGATGGATGAATAAAGTAATTGGATGTTTCAGTCTGACACCAACACTTGAGATGTGCCCCCAACCCATCCTGTGAAATCCATATCAAGACGAAGTTGGATGAGACTTTGAGCAACCTGACCTAGTAAAAGATGGCCCTGCCCATGGCAGGGGGGGTGGGCTAGATGATCTTTAAAGGTCCCTTCCAAACCAAACCATTCTATGGTTCTATGATTCCATGAGGTTTGTTGGTGGCCTGGAAATTTCACAGCTGGCTCAATTTCTGTGACCTAGTGCTCTCGCTATTTGAATCTAACCTTGACCTTTGGGAGGGGAAGGTCGGGAAATGGGAGAATTTTCTTTGTCACGCTTTGTCAATTTTCTGTTCTTCCACAACACCCATCTCTGGAAACACCACTGTTTCTGGCCAACACACTGCAGTCCTCAAGAGACTTCCTTTGTGCTTTTTTACTCAAACCTAGTCTGGCTAATTTCAAATTCTGCTTGGACAAACTTCCAAGTGAAAAGACACCTCACATTACCATTTGCTGGCACTCTGTAAAGAACCTCAGCTGAAATAGGCATTAAATGAAGTTGATTTATTTCTTTTATTTTTTTTTTTACTGGGCTCACCCTCTGGCCAGTGCAGGGAGGAAACTGAGTGACTTTTGACTCCTTATCTATTAGGAGTTTTAAAAAAGAGGAACTAAAAAAGAAACCAGAAGTATCAGTAGATATTGACCTGATTCAAGGAGAAAGCATCTGAGCATCCAAATTTCAGCACAGAGTTTAGGAAACCAAGGTATTAGGTAACCAGTATACAAAATAAAAATCCAGGAATAGCTCAAGTAAGAAACAGATACTGAGAATAAAAACTATGCACTTCCAGGAGAAACTTAAATGGAGCTACATCTGGTCATTTAAAGACTTGGAAAAACAAAGACTTGAAAAAAGCTATGAAAGAGGAAGAGAAGGAAGAATTGGTTTTATTAAAAAAAAAAAAAAATGCCACCAGCTACAGATGTGACTACATGCTAAATTTTTGGAAAAATGTCTGCTTTTGGTAACTTGTCTAGGTGTTTTGTGATGTGTTTTACAATTTCCTTTTCTAGAAATGGAAGATCATGAAGTTAACACAACTCAAAACACTTATTCAAGACTCTTTCTCAGGCATTCAGAAGTTCTTGCTTAAGAACTTCCTCCTTCTCCTTGTACTATCTACTGTCACCATAAGAGCTACTCTAAAAATAAAGAAGAAAAAATCATTCCTTGCTTCCACTGACCTGACTTAATTGCATTACTTGCATAATTTCTTATCAAATTCTTGCTGGGCTTTATCTGTCTGCACATCTGTGTCAGGCTGGGAAAGTGTTTCTTTGGCCTCAGCAAATCATAGCTTAACACTAACATGTTATTCAGTAAGAATATCAAAACAAAGGTGTGCCTTGGGCTGTATGAGATGGAGCTGTGGGCCATCCTTGGTGCCTGCGTTTCAGGCTCTCCTTTTCTAATGTAGCCTTTGTTCTGCCCTCCTCTGCTTTTCTTTTTGGCTTTATCTTTCAAACCTCCCAGGTTGCCCTTTCTCTCCTGTCTTCCTGCATACTTCCCATCCTCGAGTCCATATCTGCCCAGACAACAGCGGATGCTGCTTGGGCAATGGCTGGACTTTGGTGTTAAAGTAGAAAGATCACAGGAATACCTGCATGTGAAGTGGGGATTTTCAGGAGAAGTCTGAACTTCACTTTTCCAGTTGATAATTTCATTCATTGCGAGCAAGGATCAGAGCTGGCACTGTTATTATTAAAATAACACACCTTCCTATATTTCCCCAAGCCCTCTGTAGGTGCATATAAGTGGGGTTTCTTTTCTTCCTGTATCTCAGAAGGCTCCTTCAATTTTCTCTAATTAAACTGCCATCTTAATAATACCTTGGTTGAATGCCAAGATATGAAAATTCTTCAGAAAATAATCTTTTTAGAGGATTATAGCAGATTAAAGCACCGTCCTGTGCATAAAGACTTCAGCATACCTTCTGAATAGTTAGGGATTGCAATGGTTTCAGAATATGTTATCACACTTATTAAAGTGTTGCTGTAAGTCAAAATGTAGATTTTGTAGGGAAGGAAAATTCTTTATGAAGATTAGCATTCTTGGTTTTCAGTTTGGATGCTGTGTGTAGCACATGTAAGGATAAGCACAGGATGATTTTAATATACTAAAATGTATGGGTTTCCTGGAGCTACTGGTTGAGGTCAGGAGTGGTATCAGTTACGTGTTAATCCTACCTGATTATGCTTCCAAGAAGCACTCTGCCTTTGCAGAACTCGCAACTTTCTACAGAAAATGAAATAAAATAGATGATATTGTTGGGAAAATTTTTTTTGCAGATCTTCCATAGTCAGTGGCAGTGTGAACTAAACAAGGAAAGTCGGTGAAACTTCAGAAGCATTAACTGAAATGAAAATCCAGTTGTGCCAGCTGTGATCTAAATCCATGTAAGTCAAAATAAAGGCCCTGCCCCCGAAAAGGCTCAGTTTTCAAAGACTCTGGGTAAAAAATATTCAGAGACTCATTAAGTTCACTTTGATTGATCTCAGTTAAAACCACTAAGGAACCTTTTCTGAGTGCACTGATATTATTTTAATTGCAATAAATTAATATTCCTAAAAGCCTTTCAGTTTGTAGTAAATTGGATAGTTGTTTAACTATGAGAACAATTCCCCATCTGCATTAACAGGGCCATGTGGTCTGGGGGTTTTGGTGGAATGATTGCAGCAGGAACAACAGACTTTAAAGAAAGGGAGGGAAAACATGGGCATTTTGAACAGGCATTTTGAGATCTAGTTGTAAGCATTGTTACAAGGAGCGGACAGACTGCCAACATGCAACAGTCCTTCACGTAGGTTTTTTTTTAGCCTGTGGTGTCTGAATACATTTTAAACACGTAGTCTTTACCCTTTCTCTCCAGCACTTCTTCATGTGAAAAAAATTGTTTTTTCTATCCCTTGTTAGGTACATTAAAGAATAAGCCAGCTCTTCACAAGCTAGAATCTAATTATTTCCTCCTTTATGGGGATGTTATTGCTCCTCCAGTGCCTTCATTAAGTTCCTGTCTCCAACTGTGCCAAATTCATTACTTTTGTGGTGCTCAAGACTTGCCTTTCCCCTCTGTGAGCATACTGGTTGTCTCAGGAAGGGATGGAAAAGAGTTCATCCTGGGCCTCATGTGTGACACCTGTGTGACAGACCAGACTGTGCCTACCTTGTTGCAGATCATCTTGAGTGCCATTACGCAGCAAGTGCGGGACAACCGAGGGATCAGGCCCAGCCAGCATGGGTTTATGAAAGGGAGGTCCTGCTTCACTAACCTGGTCTCCTTCTGTGACAAGGTGACGTGCTGAGTGGATGACAGGAAGGCTGTGGATGTTGTCTACTTGGACTTTAGTAAGGCCTTTGACACAGTCTCCCACAGCATTCTCCTGGAGAAGCTGGCTGCTCACGGCTTGGATAAGTGCGCTCTGTGCTGGGTAAAAAACTGGCTGGACGGCCGAGCCCAGAGAGTGGTGGTGAATGGAGTCAAATCCAGTTGGCAGCCGGTCACGAGTGGTGTTCCCCAGGGCTCAGTACTGGGGCCGGTCCTGTTCAACATCTTCACTGATGATCTGGATGAGGGGACTGAGTGCAGCCTCAGTAAGTTTGCAGATGACACCAAGTTGGGTGGAAGTGTCGATCTGCTGGAGGGTAGGAAGGCCCTGCAGAGGGACCTGGACAGGCTGGATTGTTGGGCTGGGGCCAACTGTATGAGGCTCAACAAGGCTGAGTCCTGCACTTCGGTCACAACAACCCCATGCAATGCTACAGGCTTGGGGAGGAGTGGCTGGAGAGCTGCCTGGCGGAAAAGGACCTGGGGGTGTTGGTTGACAGCCGCCTGAACATGAGCCAGCAGTGTGCTCAGGTGGCCAAGAGGGCCAATGGCATCCTGGCTTGTATCAGGAATAGTGTGGCCAGCAGGACCAGGGAGGTGATAGTGCCCCTGTAGCTGGCACTGGTGAGGCTGCACCTCGAGTACTGTGTTCAGTTTTGAGACCCTCTCTACAAGAAGGACATCGAGGTGCTGGAGCGTGTCCAGAGAAGGGCAATGAAGCTGGTGAAGGGTCTAGAGCACAAGTCTTAGAAGGAGCGGCTGAGGGAGCTGGGGTTGTTTAGTCTGGAGAAGAGGAGGCTGAGGGGAGACCTTATTGCTCTCTACAACTACCTGAAAGGAGGTTGTAGTGAGGTGGGGATTGGTCTCTTCTCCCTAGTAACGAGTGATAGGACGAGAGGAAACGGCCTCAAGCTGCACCAGGGGAGGTTTAGGTTAGACATTAGGAAAAACTTCTTCACCGAAAGGGTGGTCAAGCATTGGAACAGGCTGCCCAGGGAAGTGGGTGAGTCTCCATCCCTGGAGGTATTTAAAGAACGGATAGATGTGGTGCTCGAGGACATGGTATAGATGGACTTGGCAGTGTTAGGTTAACGGTTGGACTCGATGATCTTAAGGGTCTTTTCCAACCTTGACGATTCTATGATTCTATGATACTTTCAAAAGTTAGAAATGCTGATGGTCATCTTAGCTGCTGCCAACCATTTCATAGTATGCTACCTGAAGATTTGAAAAACCCAACCTCTATCTTTTTACCTTAGATAAGCAGTGTACAGCAGCATCCCAGAGGGGAAATGGGAAGAATCAATACCTTTATAGATGCTGGAAGCACAAGTACAAATATTCATAACTACAATTTCTAGAATTGAAATTCTTTGATGAAGTTTAAACACTCAAGCATGCCTTTTATCGCTGCCAAAGATGCTCTGCAAGAACAGTGGTAGCCTGAGTTTCTCTTCCTCCTGCATTGTTATGTATCTCTACTATCCTGATCTAACGGGGGACAGGCTGCCTCTCATGGTCACGTAGTCCCACAACCCCGGTGGCCATGCACCCCGCAGTGAGGCTGCCTATAGGGCATGGAGAGAGGGCTCTGCTGCTGTGCAGCCAGCTGTGCCTAGTCCTTCTCATGTCTCCAAAAAGAAAGCCATGGCTATGAAGAGGGTTTTTTATGATTTTGAACATGTATGCTGATCCTTATGGCTGTATAGTTTGAAGAAACCTTAGAAGTGGTGATGTGCTCTAGGTGTATTCAGGCCAAGGACTGCAGGGACTGCCAAGATGCTGAAGTCCTTAAAGATGTCCATTCACTGTTCCTCTGCAACAACTGAGGGTCTAGCCCAAGATATGAAGAATTTTGAGAAAAATCAAACTGTTTAAAAATAGAGAGGATAGCATCAAGTATGGATTTTTCAACGAAGCTACTCATTTTACTGAAAATACTACTCAGCTTTGTCTCAAACTTCCATTTCAGACAATGTTCTCATTTTTGGATCTGCTTGACACAAAGCAAATGTTTTTGTGCTGCCTTGTTGTAGGGCTTTTTATTTGTTTGATTTTCCAGAATGCCATTCTTACCTTTATATTTAGTGCCTCTTCTGCAGTCAAAAACTTGAATAGTTTGTCTTTGTGATCAAGGGCTTTGCTGTTACACATACTCTGCATGTATTTTCCAATGAAGCAGCTGGCAGTGACACAGTGCATTTGATCTCCTGACAGCTGTGCTTCATGTAAGACATTAATGAATTACAGTAATTTCTTCAAAAGTTGTGTGAGATTAAGAAAGACTATATTGCTAACACTTGTCGCATTGCAATACATGGCTTTACTCCCTGGAGCTGTATCCAAACCTGAAGTGGATTATTTTTAGACTCATCACTTGACATTACACGGGGCTCAAGTAATAGCTATTTCCTTTATTTATCATCTATGACACAATGCTTTGTTTGTTTTTAATTTAAATATCAGACAACTTTTTTTCCAAACACATAGTGCATATATTGAGTCGCAATTACTAAAAATAGAGAAGATTTCAAAAAATTATGTCAACTACTGACTATGGATTCAGCATGCACTTGATTTTTATTCCTCATGCCTTTTCCTATTGTAATCGAATACCTAATGAGTGATCACAACTCCCAGCCCTCTGGCCTGCAGGGCACCATTATAGATCTGTGCTCCATTTTTCTTCTGGAGAAGCAAAGGGAACCACACAAAGTTTTCAAATTTGCATTGCTGAAAATTTGAAAACAGGGAGATGGCCTGTAGTAGACTCTATTACAGTGACTGTCTGTGAGACTTAACATTCTTGATGAGCATTTACATTATTGCAGTGAATATTGGATTGGACTAGATGACCTTTGAAATTCCCTTCCAACCTAAACCATTCTCTGAATCTGTGATTTGAATCAAATATGGAAGGAGCTCCTAATCAGCCTATCTGCACCAAATGAGGAAAAATATTAGTTGTGCCAGGATATATGGCGTATGATTTTAGAAGAAATTCCGCAAAAGTGATGTGTCCTCATTTGATCATGCTGGGCTTACTGTAAAGATGAGTTAAGTGCTGTACCAGGCTTCCCGTAATAATCTCAGATGTTAAGGACACAACTTTGTTGGGGAGAGGAAGGCTTTGCAGGTATAAGTCAGATTTTTGGAGAAATGCTGGCTTTACCCAAAGAATGATTCCTCTAGATTTCCAGCTTTATAAAAAAACCCCACCTTTTATTTTCTGTATCATAGGCAAAAATAGCACCTTGTCTCTCTTTCTCTCCTTTGCTCTTTGCCAAAAGACTACACTGTTTTAATCAAAAGACTACACTATTTTAGAGCAATCTTAGTAAACATAAACAAACCATTTTCCATGATATGTGAAATAAATAGCATTGTTATTCTCTATAATACGTTCCAGTTCAGAATCTCTGTGTTTTGTAAGCATACACCTTCACTCCTTAAGAGCAATCATGCCTTCAAATAGCTTTGATACAACTTGGGCATCAATGGATCAGTTCATTTAACATGACTAAGATGAATGGTGTTTTAATTTGATAGGAGAACTGCGGCACAAAATGCTTTCCAGGAAGCTGGACTAAAGATTTTGAGCTGAAAACAATATCCAGAATTTCTAACTTTAGATGTTATGCTCAATCTGATGAGGATTTTGACATGCTGGCATGCCTCTGCCATGTTCATTACCTGTTAGAAGTAAGTTGAAGGGCAGCAGTGCTTGCAGAGAGATTCTGCCTGCTACTTAACCCAGACTAAACCTCTGAATGCAATCTGAAGTAAATAACACTAATTTTTCTGCTGGTTTGAGGCTTTGCAGTAGGGTAAATACAGGCTTCCTTGTATTCAGTAGGTGGCCGTTGTTAGTGGATTCGATCTGGGTAACATCTCTCATTCCCTGAAGATTAACAGCTTGGCTTTCTATCACTTTAGTGGAAGTGTATGCAGGTTAAAACTCCCTTTAGGTCACAGCTTCTTTTTTCAGACAACACAGAAATGTCATGGTTCATAAATTAAGAGGTCAATTGTTTGTCACTGGAGCTGAAAATATCTCCCTAAAGGTTAGGCCTCTGGGAGATTCTTTAAAATGATTGCACGTTTCTATGACAATGGTCCTTTGAAAGGAATGTTTTCTGATACTGATCAGGGAAGAAATGTCAACAGTGTGATGCCTTATCATTTTGGACTCATTAGCCTAGAAAGCTTTGCCACACTGTTTGGAGTGTCACTTGACATTCCTATTGTTGATTACAGGAAGAGTTAAAGCTATGTCCCATAACACTCAGTAGCAGTGACAAAATGTAATTTCCAGTCTTCTTCTTTCCCAAGGACAAGAATGGTTTTGTGGAATACAGCCAAAACCAATGCTGTTCACTTATGCAGCTGTACTACCAAATCTCAAGGGCTGCTAAGTCCCATGATCATGCTTGCAAGGGGGTAGGTGTCATCTGAATCCAGACCTCCTGACTGCAAGGCCACAAACCATTGGGTTCTTTATGAAAGTCACCAAAACTGCCCAGGACTATGTTCCAACATATGAGGATAAGTAGGACACATGTTACAAGGAGTCTGCAGCCTGTAATGTCTCTGTGTAGGCATTTCTCTTTATTCAGTTTGCTACTGCAGCAACCTTTCCAGACCATCACTGCTGCTCGATGACTATGGGTGAGTGAGGGTTTAACCAAGCAGAGAAACTTTTTCTGCTGCCTCAGAAGGGGAAGAGGAAATGGATGTACTCCCTGCAGCAAGGACCATCTCCTCTGTTGTGTTATATAAGTTAATTGCTTTGTACTGTGAAAATTAAGCATGTTTCTTGCTTGGCCGTACCTGATAACCAACAGATTCTCAGTCTCCTATGAGGGAACTCAAAGGAATATCTTGTATAGTACTTCCTTGGTGCTCCAAAAAATACTTTTGGATAAAGAGGGGAAATAACTAGCAGACCATTTCACTGCGAATTTCATTATTAATGTCTTTCTTGTAAACTCTGGGTTATTGTGGATGAAGACAACAGGCTGGAGCAGCAGCATTAGCCTCCTAGTTGTGGTGGCAGTGCACAGAGCTGCGAAGAAGCCCCAGACAGTGACTCCAGCCACAAGCACGCAGGAGTCTCAGATTATCCTTGTTTCTTCTATAGGAAGTGTGCTGTTTTTTTGATGGCATGGACACGATTACTATGTTCTTATGAACTTGATCTTGGGAACCACTAGGCGAGTCTCCATGCAAGTCTAGAGGATTTGAAAGGGTTAAAGCCAAGATAGACAAAGCCAATGCATCAAAATGCCTCCTGAAAAGCCTAGGGGCAAGGAGGATATTTTAAATATCTTAGTCACTTAACTAAACAAAAGAAAGGCCTTTGTGATATAGAGAGTAGTTAGAATGGTTGTAAAAGGGCACTCCGTGATAATCCCATCTCAGACAACTGGGCCTTGGGAGAACAAATGCACGGAAGATAGGAGGTCACAACAGAATGACAACAGCCTTGAAGGACACGGTTTACGTGATCCTAGGACTGAGTTTGCGCAGAAGCAAAGGTCAATCAGCGAACACAGTGAAACAGACTAGGAGCCTTCATCTGAAGACCCCCCCAAAGACCACCTGAAGACCACCACGGGAGACGACTGCGCATGTGGACAGGACATTTGCATACGTTAATAAGTTCCAGGAAATCTCATGTTTATGTAAATGATTTCTTGGAAATCCGGTGAATATGTAGGATTTTATAGTATATGATCTCTGAAAGTCTACCAGATCGGTGGAGCACTCATGGTGGAGAATCCCCAGTGCTGCCCAGCGCTGCAATAAAGAATACCTGCTTAACAGTAACTTCGTTGCTATTGAGTTTCATTTCAGGGACTCTCTCAATACTCCGTTTCTCCCTTGGGGAGCTTCAGACTGTGAGAAGCATCCATGAATTTTTGTATGAGATTGACAGCACCTTGCAGGAGCAGCTATCTCTCAACATATGTACCCTTATTTTCCTGTTCACTGTCTGAACTTACATTGCTGATTTTGCATTTTTATGTTTAGGAAGAACATAACTTGGTGCACTCAGGGACCATCCCACTTTTGCGGCAGCCAGGAGCACGGTGAATCTTTATGGACAGAGTATATATAGGCTGGGGAAGGAGAAGAAGTTAGACTTAATACTTCCCCTTTTAAAAATGATCTTTCACCCTGTTCTCCTCAGCCTGTATTAGAGACTGAAGAGTGGACTGCTGCAGCCAGGTACTGTTGCGCACAGAGTAAAATTTCTGCCATGTAGTAAATGCATGGGAAATAATTGTATCTTTTCCCCCCAGACTTCAGCAGATCTTCCTGTGTACAGCCTTCAGGTTTGGGATGAGCATCAGTCTTTTGTTACTTTGAGGACCTCATTCTCCTTACAGGAGCGTTGACTGAATGTGCAGGTGACAGTTAATGTGAGGTTGAGGCCACTGCTTATCAATGCAAGTCAGAAAGAAAGAGAAGCGATGGAGGGTGTGTGTGGGGGTGTGTGTGTTCTTGCTTGTTTTGTGCCTCAGGTAGACTTTTTTTTTCCCCCACATAAAACACTGGAAAGAAGGGGACTGGTTATGTTAAGAAAGCTTGTTAAAGAAAGCTTAGAGAAAATAGTTGACTGATTACCTTCATATCAACAGTCTGGGCTGCACGATTTTAGCTCATAATTAAGAAGGAATATATCCCATGCTTAAGTTTCATTTGCAGGAAACTGAACTATTCTCTTTCCTGCGTGGACTAACGTTGAAATAAAAAGAGTGAGTACGTGTACGCAAGTCATGTGTTCTCTTCAGTGCTCTGGCATTTCTCAAGGAAAGCTTTGGTAATTTTAGTCTATCCTTCAGATAATGTGACCTTGATAGATTGCAAAAATTCATTGTAGTTAAGGAGTACAATAAGAAATGAGATGCCAAGTTCATTGTTGGAGTAATCAAACTGGTTTGAAAAGAGCTTCTGCAATTATGTTATGGATAATGGGTCAGAGACATTATACTTTAAAATAAGCCACCACTTTTTTAATCAGCCTGTAAGTACAGTTATGTTGATGATCCTAACCAGACCACTGTGCAATACAAACAGGCCATTCATCACAGTGAATACAAGCTACATTCCAGCAAGCACAAACACAAACAGACAAGCTAACCCATAGCCATCTACACGACTCAGAGGAGATAAATACTCATTCCAAGTTCTTCTGAAACTTGAAAAAATCTGAGGATTACTACAGGTCTGAAACCCAGGACAGTGTACCACTGTGATACTAGTATTGTACCTCAAGGACATTTTTTTTTTTTTTTTTTGCCTAGTGTTTTTTCATAAGCAAATATAGCCCAGATTGTATCATATTACACATGGTGTAGCTTTGAGTTCATTTTAATTTTTAACAGTCATCTGTTTTCTTCATCTGCCTTTAGTCATGCCACAGGAACATCTGCTGGTTCTTTTCTTTCATACTATTGACTTCAGCTTTGCATTTTTATAGTGTGGGTTTTTTCCATATGAGGGTCAAAGTCAGCTGCTTATTCAGAAAGGGGCAAGGGGAGGCACCATGCTACAGAGTGACAGTCGTGCTGGATTTCGCCCCTGCTTACACAAGGCACCTGAGAGTCAGTAGCTCTTCCCCATGCTGTCCCTCTTCTACTTGTAACAATGTCCTGTGACTGGGCTGAAAATCTGTTTGTCCCCTACACTTAAAAGTGCTTTTAGTCCCTGTGCTGGGACAGGCGTAGGGTGGTCTGTCCCTGGTAATTCTGTCCCTGTATTGCGGCTTTGCAATACAGCCTCCGCGCTCTGAAAATGTGGGCTGTCAAGTTTACTCAACATGATGCACCAACAAGACACTGTGTGGTAGCAAATTTTACTTAGACTCCCACTAGCCAGTCAAATCTGCAAATCTGATATGAATCTTGTGACCGAAAGCTGGAGAGATATCTTGAATTCTATGAAGTATTAAATAATTGGTGGGATTTGGCTTATGCCTTCTTCTTCCTGTTGTTCTGAAAAAAAAAAAAAAAATAAAAAAAAAATTGAATACTCCTGGATTTTCCTTTGTTGCAAAGGCAATTAATCAGTAAAATGGATATATGTTAATTTGAATACTTAACACTTTAACATGCAACAGGATTTTGAACAGCAGTCAACTGAACATTTCAGCTTGTAAAAAGAAGTATCACATTTATAAGTAGGCAATATGCTTTGCTATTAAATTGGTAATTCACTTGATTTTAATTTCATCAGCCACCTTGAAGTAAGATTAAACCTGCTTCTCTGTTATCTTGTGGTGGAAATTAATCATGTCTGTATTTCAATAAAGACTCTTTCCCTTCTTGTGGGGGAAAACTGATTGATCTGTAAAGATTTTAGGTCACCTCTTTCTCTATGAATCCCAGTGAGTGTGTGTGTGTGTTGAAGGAAATAAACTAGCAGAAGTGGGGAGAAAAAATGAGCAAACCCTATTAACAGGAGCTCAGTTTTTACTCCCAACAGACTTAACTAGCAGAAGGGGAAAGGAAGATCTGCGGCTGGCTGCCAGAGAAGCATTGCTGAGTGTAAACACCCCAAGGCATCTCAGAATGCCCTTATCATAGGGAGCCCGAAAGTGTTTGTACTCTGGGACTCTGCAGTCAGGAGCAGTCTTGCAAGCAAAGAGTGTTTATTGTGGATTTTTAGTACGGAGAAAACTACAGCCAAGCTGACCAGAAAGACTGGAATTTCATCTATCTCCCCCCATCCCTCCCGCCCCCCCGCCTCTGTCTTTCTGTCACCCACTCATTGGATTTCTTTCTCTGCCAGCCTTTTAAACCAGAGATTACTGGGTCAGTGACATTCATTATTCCTTTTATTCTAGTATGATCTGGTGTTCAGCCTCCTGGAGAAACACTGCTACCTGTAAGTATCCGTTGCAAGTTTGCTGTATACACTGAATGCTGTTGTTTTTGTGGTTGTAACACTGTTCAACAGCTTGCAACACTCAGTTTGCTGCTGAACGTTGCAGCAAAGCAGTCGGACAGTAATTTTTGTACTCGGGATGGATGAAAGCTCAGTTCTAACTTTGGAAGAAAACAGGCACTGGTTCTTGCCAGTAGTTTAGTAGAAGTTAAGGATTCCAAGCAACTTAGTTTATCCTAATATTCCAGTTGCTACAGATTTCTCAACTATGTTGGCTTTCTTCCATCGGCTCTAATAAAACTTTGTGGTTTTATCTTTTATGAAAGCTTGGAAGCATTAAGCAAGATTTCTTTTCTTAAAATTACCTTTTTAGTAAGACACACTAGGAGAGAGAAATGTGACAAAAAGCACTGAAAAACATCATGAAAACTTAAAAAAATAGTAAGTCTTTCTAAAGGATATGTTTCATTTAGCTGGAAGAACTTGTTTTTTAAATGCATGTTTTAAAATTGTAGACTTTTATTTTGCAGTAGGGATCTGTGAGAGTTTTTACATTTTCATGTACATCGAGACAGCTGACTTCATTCATCTGAATTAGACAGATGTTCCTTAGTCACATATATGTGTAAATGTTTATGTGTGTTTCTGAACACACACACACACATGCTTGCACAGCTTTTACGTTTCCTGATGATTTCTATGCATTTATCTAGAGCCAAACTCTAAAACATCACCTTTTAGAGATTAGTTGCTATCACTCTGTGTTGTGCTGAGACACTTCAACAAATACTGTAGATAATTATACGCCGTTTCTTGAAATGGTTATTAAAAGGGGATTTTGCAAGTTATGTTTTTTCTAGAGAATTCTACTAGTTCATCAGCTCAGCTAACTCAGGACAGCACATTGCCTTAGGCAAAATGCATCTCTGCTGTTGACATGTGTCCAGGGTGTCTGTGGGAGGCATTGGCACTGTAATCACCAGTGCTTTCACAGTAAAAGAGCACACGCATCTGTAGTTGTCCCATCTCTTTTCTCTTACTCGGGTGTTATTGCTGTGGGCCTGCCAGCATTTTCTTCTTGATTCTTCCCTAGGGTTTATTTTACATGCAACATGACTGCATGCAATTGGTTTGACGTAGAGAATAAGGTAATTTGGATCTGGGCATCTTTAGATTTTGAACATTTTTTCCAGCATAGATCCCTGCTCTGAGAAGAATTAGGCAAGTGTAAGGACAAATGACTAATGAAGTCCCTGGAAAATGACTTGATTTTTTTAAATGAAAGTGCCTCATGCCTGTTCATTCATTACATTCATTTTCTGCAGTTCTTGAAGTAGTCTTGATAATATTAGTCTATGATAACATTAGTTACAGTATAAGTGGTCTTGATAATACATGTCTATGATAATATTATTTACAGTATAACAGGAATTAATTTATTCATGGGGAAAAGAAATGATCACTGACTTCATCAATCTAACAGTGAATTTAAATGGCAACAACAGTATGTGTAGTAAAAACATCACGGTAAAATAACTCATGCTAGCCAAATAATAATACATTAGAAGTGCAATCCGCTTGACTGTACCTGTTGAGCACAGAGGGGGACTGAGCAGATCATTCGTCATCGACACTTCTTTAACTTTGCTTCTCTCATTTTTTGAGATTCTGTGGCAGTCAGTTGAGGACACAGATTAATTTATGTCATGCTGATGGCTGCGTGGGCTACAATTACTGTAGCTAGGGTGTCCATGCACAAGTTCATGCTTTCACAACTCGCAACACGAGATCCTCAGGTTGATTCAGCTGCCTTTTGTGCAGTTGGGTAAAAATACTTGAATAGACTACATTTGGGAAGTTGCTGAACACTCCCTAATGAAATGTGTTATTTCTGTCTCTAGTTGCTATCATTATGAAGCCTGCAACAGTATTTCAAAGAACTCTTAATATCTGGCTGTGAAGATAAACTGTAGCTGGATTGTGTTTGATTTTCTGACAAATGTTGTCTAAAAGCATTATGTGACTACATGAGCTGACAGGTTGTAGCTGCACTGTGCAGGCATCCTGAATGTGTAAGGATATATACCTTTACCAATAAAAATTATTAACAAAAGAGGAACTATGGTTTGGGTTTGTTTTTTTTTTTTTTTTTTTAGTGGATCTAGATTAATTTTTATGAGATGTGTAACTATTTAAACTAGTGCATACTCGTTGTTTATCAAACATAATTTGAAGGCAATCATACCACATCTAGGTAATTTACAGATTTCACAGAAGAACCTTAGATCACTTTTGATTTGTATGTGGGGAACATCAAACACCCAGTGGAGCCCCCCCACATACCTTTGGAAACCTAAATTTGTGTCTGGGCTAAATCTATCCTCTTTCCCTTAGACAGCTGTATAGACAGGAAGGAATTGCTCTTTGGAGGCATAACTTTTGCTCCTGGAATACAGCAGTAATCCTGGCAAAAAGCTCAAATGAGCACCTAAGTTTCACATATTTAAGGCGTAAAGAAATGAACCAAGCCAGTGTGCTTTTGGGAAAGTGTAAACCATACCATCTACCAGCTGTTAAAATTTAAGCATTCAAAAAAATCCTCTGTAGCATGTGCAGCAGATTGCAAGTCTTCTTTTGTTTAGCACCGTGTGATGCAGCACACACTTCAGTGAGCTTGTTTTTCTGAAGAACAGTCTGCAAAGTCTTTTTTCTCAAAAATTCAAAACCTTTGTCATTATCCTCAAAGCTCATGAGCTCAAAGCTCAGCCTTCTCCCCCACACTCAGTTAACCAGCTAACAATAACAGCTAACAGTTAACCAGCTAACAATAACAATGCATAAAGAAATTATTCTAAAAACACCAAAACCATATGCTGTGCCTCAGGTAGGTTTCTACTTGTAAGGGGGAGTCTGCCAGAGATGGAAGTCCTCTGCCATTTCATTGCTCTGTACTTCCATGCAGAGCAGGGTTGGGTGTTATCACATACAACTTACTGAGTACATGACCAGATGCGTAACACTACAGAGAGGTACAGTATGTCAGTGGTACTGCACTTCACCACCACTGCCCTATGATGGTTTTGCAGAAGTATCAGACCTTGCAATTTATGTCAAACATCATTGTTTGACACCTGATCACAGGTTCCTTGTCCCTGCCTCTTCACCTTGTTATTCCTTGTGCAGGAGACTTTGCTTGCTCCTTTTCTATGGGTTTTGACACCCTCAGACTTGTGGGTCAGAGATGCATTCACTCGCTGGTGGAGCTGCTCTGCCATAAGTCAAGCTCATCTGGCACCTCATGCATGAGATCTGACCATAGCTTGCAAAGGTCATGGAAAAGCATGGGGCTCCAGAGCTGGGAGCCTTGTGTTGTCATGCACTGAATGCAATGCTGTCATTTGTGTCTTCACTCGCCAAAGTTATGGATCAAGGTGAAGCTAATGATTTTGTCCTTGTAACACAACCACAATGGTCACTGACTAATCCTAGGCTGCTTGCTGAGTTTCACTAGTTTCTTCTCTATCTGTTACTAGTTACTTGCTAAAATGAAATGTCTTTTCACAGTCAGTGGTCTGGGAAGATTTCCTCTATCCACTACACTGCCTTTACCCATGCACAATTTCCCTTATTAGGGGTAGTTTTCATTTTTATTTTTGAGTCATTCTCTGGATTGATTAGGGGAAGCCATTCTGCTACCCACATGTTGTTATAGACTGCTCTTAAGAAGAGCAGGTCTTATTCCCTCTCTGCAGTGCGTATGATTATACATGAAATAAAAAGGATGGCTAATCTAGTCTTTTTACTTTACTGTTTTCACTAGTTTTTTTTTTTAGTTTATATCCCCCCCCACCCCGAGAGTCCCCAGGATCCCTCTCTCCCTTCTCGTATAGGAAAAGCAGAAAAGAAGAGAGATTAAATATGCTCCTGATCTTTACAATTGTGTCATACTCTTATAAGAGTACCAGTATGACATTAAACTACAAACCAATGACAGCAAAAAAAATACAGTGGTTTGTGTTAACATTTACACTGAGAAGTAGCCTACTCCCTTTTTGACTGCCAAAACCCCAACCTTTTGCTGCACTCGAATGGTCGGAAAAAAATTTAAGTGGAAATATTCAAACCTTCTGAAAAGTTAATTATTCCTGGAAATGGAAAGAGGTTGGTTCAGTCTGTGTTTCTCCTAGGCTGGCTTGACTTTCTCTGCAAACGGCTATCCCCTATAGCTTTATACTCCCAAAGGGATGATGGGAAATCAGTGAGTACAGAGACCTAGGAGGATGAGGGTCATGTGCAGGATAGTAACCTATGGATAGCATCAGTGGAAGAACCTCACTGGAAGCTGGAGTGTTTTATGGACTTCCTCAGACAGCTGTCAAAGAGATAAAATTATTTCTTTTTCAGAGTAATTTCTGCATTGCACTGTGTTCCAATTCATTGTTCATGTCTGGCGGATAATGGGTAGTCAGAGGGTGGCAGTTCCTATTTGTGTAATCATCTTAAAAACACATACAGGGCAACTAAGAGGAAAAAAAAAATCACTTCATCTTTATCTTCTCAACTTCTGTTATGTGAGACAGTTTTCTTGGCTTAAAAGAGTAGAGGGTAAAGACATTTTCATTGGTCTTTTGAGGAGAAAATATTTACCTGTTCAGAAAATGCAGTTTAGCTGTTAGTCTCTTATCTATATTAAACAAAGGCTGACTTGATTTTATTTGCTTTTGCAGTTGTCTTCAGTATAATAGGCATCTGCTAACACTGCCGTCTGGATCTCAATCTCAAAGTTTAAAGTACTTCTAACAATATAAGCAGATCTATTTAACCCTTAAAAGGGAACAATGCATTGTTTTCAAGATAGTCTTTAAGGGGCAACCACAATCAATAGCTCCTTTTTATATTATCTCAGTCTGGGACTCTGACCTGCTCTGCCTTTTTAAAAGTATGTTGTGTAATGGTGGAAGACCAAGCTGTTAAGTATCCCTGCTATTGATTGATTGAAAGTCTTCCTCTCAGTGTTTCTCTTTCCCTTTATTTTCTTCTCCATCACTGTCTGAACCCCTCCACCTGCCCCCCCCCCCCCCCGCGATGGCTTAGCTCTGTTTAATGGGAAAGGGTGGAGCACTGCTCCTTAGACAGAAATGCCTCTGGCCTTACAACTTCTAGTTGAGGCGGAAGGTGGGTCTCATAAGGAGTGGAAATTAAAAGGGTTCAGCAAGGGCTACAGAGGAACCCCGTGGAAAAGAATAATTCAGTTTTCAGCCTTGCATTAAGGTGCAATACTTGGCATTACAATGCAATAATGTTTATGGTGTTATATTCAGATTTTTCTTCTCTACTTCTTGTCTGCCTTTGTGTAATATCAAATATGCTTTCAGTCTTATATTGTCCCATCAGCATAGGGGGATACTTCTACACTCAGTTTCCACTACCTAATATCCTAAGCTTGGGTGAACCATAGTTTAGTGTGCGACAGTGACAATATCATGCTGAGAATGAACACTGAAGTCAGAAATAATCTCTGTAAATTGAAACTGTATTAGGTCTTAATCTGATAATCACTGTCAAAATATCTGTAATGTGAAAGAGGATAGAATGAGGAAAAACAGTTTTTTCCTACCTTATAGTATTTGGCTTTAATACAACAAAGAAACAAAGGAAAAAAGAAATGTTAATAACCTGGATATATCTGATGTGCTTCACATCTTTCAGCTGTTTTCCCTTATGAAGAAAGATATATTAATTGACCATGCCATAAAACACTTCTTGTTTCCTTACTTTGCTAAAAAGTGTACAGGATTTGTCAAAAAGTGCACGGGACTTCCATTCACAGATCAAAAATGAGAAAGGAAAAAAAACGAAGGAAGGGAACTGTTATCTCCTATTCCTTAGCTCAGCAAATACCTTGCTGAATACTTGAGTTTCTATGTGACCTATAATCCTTGTTTGCAGTGCATGGAACAAAAACATTTAATAGCAAACAGTCCAAGGGGGCATGTGTTAATTGCACATTCTGAAATGACAACACTCTAATAGCGCAGGATCCTTTCATTGCCCTGGGCTAAGTTTTAATTGCTGTAATAATGTTCCTCTTGTTCCCTGGAAATCGTGGAAGGCTGCTATTTGTTGTCTTTAATCCCATCCTCTAAAAAAAAAAAATCCTATGTTCTTTCTGTTTCTTGTAAACTTTTTCTGGTGTCCATTAAAACAAATCATTCCAACTCCCAGCCCACAACAATCATCCTCCATAATCCCCTTCAAGCTTTGCAAAAGAAGAGGACAATTTTGGATTCAATTGTTCAGTGAAATCTCCCAGGCAACCAGAGATTTTGTCACACACAGAGAAACTCTTAAGAAGTCTCATCCAAATCCCACTGAAGACTTTGAGTGTCATGGAGACTTGGCTCAAGGTCACTAGTGATTACAGATTTTTTAGTCAGGTTTTAGGCATTACAGCTGAGAGTTATTGGTGCTGTCTCTGATCTGATTTTCAGTTGTTTTGCACTGGTAGACAGCTATCTAAATCATTGGGATTAGTCTTTATTTACATCACATTAGCCCTCCTCAGAATCAGGCTCAGGAATCTGTACTTTATAACTTCTAAATAAAGAAAAAGTGTTGGAAACCTTCCTACCAATGTATTAATGTTTGCATTCTTTGAAGTAAATTTAATTTGTAGAGTTTCTACATGTACCTCTGGATGAGTCCTGCACAGATGTCTGTTTTCTCCAGAATCTGCTGCTGGAAGGACATCTAGCTTTCAATAACTCATGGATGCTCTTAGGGACTTAACATAGTTCTCCAGATTCTTGAAGCCAATGAACACTTGACAAATTGGGAAGTTTTGTCAGATATTTTGTGATGACGATAACTCTACATCAGTCTTTGAGTTCCTTTTTTGCAGTGTTTCTTTCCTCTATTTTTTTTTTTTTTTGAGAATCTTGAAAACCAGTTGTATTTGGTGAGAATGCTGAAGTTTATAATTAGCCATTGTATCATTTCTCACATGTGCACCAGCAGCCCAGAGGGGAAACTAGTTCTTCTGGCATTTGGAGGAAATTTTTAACAAATCACAGCTGAAGCTCTCAGTAACCCTCTCCTGCTTTGTCCCCAGTCTGGTCTGTCTCTCTGTTAACTCTACAGAGTCACATCCACCGCCTCTTCAGAGGCCTCTTCTCCCTCTGCCTTCTCCCCTGTGCTCATCTGCAAAGCGGGGCAGGGGTCTGCAAGCAGATGAGGAACTCCTCAGAGTTCCCATTGATGAGCGTCCCTTGCACAATGCCTTGGACACGTCTTCAGAACTCCTTTTCCAGGCTCCCAAATCTCAGGGTCAGCTTGGCCAATCTAACTCTAATTATGGGAAAGGAGGTCTCTTTCTTTGTCACCACGTTTTTTATACTAATATGATTTTATATTGGATCTCATGGGAATTACTGGACAGTTTGCGGGGTACAACACAGTGTTTTGCAAAAATACACCAGGAAATTAACTTGGGTCCTGGGAGCCAGGCAGCTCTGTCATTTCAGCTTAGAGTCATCACACTTTTTAGGGTGTAAAAGACCTCTGCAGGTAACGGCTCCCATCCCTTGCTCTCACCACAACCAGCTTTTACAGCAAGTCCAGCTTCAAAGTTACATCGGGCTACGCAGGCCCTGATTAGTTGTTTTTTAAATATCTCTGAGGATGGAGACTCCACAGCCCTTCTGGGAAACCTGTTCCACTGACCATGCTCACTGTGCTTTTTTTTTTTTCTAATATCTAATGTGATTTCCCTTGTTGCGAATTTTGTGGGTTGCATTTTGTCCCTTCACTGTACACCTCCAGGCTCTCTGTGCTCTTCTGTTAGATGTCTAAAACTAGCAATAAGCCCTCTCTTCTTCAGGCTGAACAAACCCAGCTGTCCTGGCACCTTCTCAGAAATCATGCACTCCAATCCCACGGAGGGATAACAAGTAATGTATGATATATCACTAAACTGACATGGCTATTTTACTTCTGGGACTGAAGCTGGTAGTTTTCTGTGAGCTTGTAGGCACACAGTGCACCTGGGACTGGTTCAGGTGTTGCCATGTAGACAGACCCTTAGAAAGTCAATGAGGAAACAGCTTAGTTTAAAAATACTGATTCTCCTAATGTGTTGTTCATGAACACCATTATTTCGTTAAGCCTCTAAGTATATCTGAAATATTGCGGTGCATTTGAAATTAAATAGTGCCTCAGTCATTTGTTCATTCTGAACGCACAGGTGACACACCAAAGAATAACAGGGATGAATTGGGCTCAGCTGTGACATTAAGGGCAGACGAGTAAGGACACTGCAAGGAAGTCCAAAGCAGCCACAAAATATGGCAGCGGCATCACCAGTGGTTGCAGAGCAAAACACTGTCACTGTGGATCAGCATAAGTACTGTGTAGCACACATGGGACTTTGTTGAAGCAATGGCCTTCTTCACACAGAGGGGAGAATGCTATCTGACATCATTCACTACAAAACCTTCTCATTTTATTGCCATTATGTGCTGAAAGGATCTCTTGTAATTTAATTTTGCTATCATTGAGTAAGTGATTGAGAAAGTGAGGCTATACTTCTCAAGATCTTCACTTGGCCACATAAGGAGACAGCCTTGCCGCTGACAAGTAGGGACCAATTGATGGAACGTATGGTGCAAACATGTGTATAGTGATACAGGAGTAGTGCCTGCAAGCAAAAGCAGTCAAAGCAAGACTGTAATATACAGTGACAATATAGGATCAATTTTGTAGCAGAGAATGGCTCAGAAAACCACCACAAAATTGGCCAAAATGCTCCTGGCTCCTCTTGGAGCCTTTCCACTCTTAGTGTTTGATGCAGGGTAAGAAAAGGCAGCAAAGAAACCACCGCCTGTGCCTTATACCTGCACCCAGTGCTGGGGTTTATGGTGCAGGCACCAGAAACAGATTGACCTTGGCTTCGTTAGAGTCAGGGTGCAGATGTCCCTGCATGAATGACTCTGGCAGGGCCTGTTGGAGAGAGACAGCTGGCTTTCGCTTCTTGTAAGCACATATGTAAGGTGTAAAGAGAACAATACACTTCCTGACCAGTGCCATTTCTGAACTGGTGATTAGGCTGTCTCTGAACTATAATGTGCTTTTGTGATAGCTATCCAGGAGGGAGCGGAGAAAGTCAAAACTGTCCAGGCTTTAATTTTATCATTTCTCATAAGGTACCTAGCACCCTGTGAATAAAGGCATTTTGCACAGTGGATCGATGCCCCAGACTGGTATTATGGAGCACAAAGTTACTGGCACTGTCATGAGCTGTAAACCACCGTGTCTATGCTTCAGAGTCACTGACTGCCTCTTAGCACTTTGCCAGGTCCTAGTCAGAGTCTAAAATTCCTAATTATTTTCTTCTTACCTGAGCCCCTCTATGGCTTAAGAAACGGGGTCTTCTCTGAAACTAGCTGAGATTTACTCATGCATTGCTTCTTCATTAGGGGCTTGAGTCAAAAGATTTAAAATCCATTTCAGTCACTGTGCCAGGAGCTTCCTGCTGGCCAAGGATCCTGATATGCCTGAAGTCAGAGGAGACATTAGGCAGAGCATCGTCTTGAGACATACGCCAAATAAGTTATTTCACTTCCCTCAGCCCTATCTTCACTTTGTTTGATGCAGGAGGTAGGAAGAAGGGACAGCAATAGAGGTTTTCACTCAGAATGTCTATGTTTTGCAGCCGGTATTTTAAGGAAATACAGATTACATTTGATAAATGCTAGCAATCCGTGCACTATGTGATAAATGCCAGTCACATATTCAGGTTAAAAGGGTGCACTTGCTGCAAAGTATACTTTCTCACTTGGAGGCTGAAGTGTAATCTGTTTCCTCCCCCTCTTTCCAAGTTGTCCTTTATAGGATTGCAGACTGTGTTTCAAAACTGTGAATTTTAGGAAGTGGAGTGCTGTCTCAGATGTGTTTATTTCAATGAACTGCTATGCACACCCATCTCACTAGAAAGAAAAAGAAATGAGCAAGTACTTTGGGCACATTTACATATCTGGATTTTAGTAGAAGCTGTCTGTGTAAGTAAACTTTTTTTAAAAAGAATTGAGATTTTGATTTGTTTCTAGAACATGTTAAAAAACTTTCAACCATGTATTTAATTCCCTGTCCTCTGGCTAGAATTCTACATTTTCTCTCAGATTTTTTTCAGACCGATCTTGCTGCATAATTTTAGACCAAAATGGAAAGATTTTCACATAAAAAGCTAGAAAATCAGAGTTGAGATTTGTGGCCCAGACTACATAGTCAACATACATCTAACTTTGAACATATGTTAGTCCCAATGTATTTAATCTTGAATCTGAGTTGAAGTGAGTGGATCTGTCTTGTATTACTTTAGGAAGTGAAAAATTTTAAAGAAATTCTTAACGGCTGATAGTTTTTCATTGAAATGTAAAACTGGGTGGATATCTGCATACAGTTGTAGGCTGATCAGAAGGTCATCCTGCCAGAAACAGTAGCGTGAACACTTATCAGATAACAATAATGAAGAAAATAAAGAGATATATGGATTTGTTTTTTTATTCACTTTCAGGAAAGCTCACTGTTACTGGTAGGGTTGTGGCTAAATTAGACTGTGCAAATATTAGATTGTGCAAAATTGGGTGAGCAGTCGGCTGACGGGTTGGGCTCAAAGGGTTATAGTAAATGGGGCTACATCGGGCTGGTGACCAGTCACTAGTGGGGTCCCATAGGGATCCATCTTGGGGCCAGTGCTCTTTAATGTCTTCATAAATGACTTGGATGCAGGACTTGAAGGATTACTAAGTTTGCCAATGACACAAAATTGGGAGGAGCTGTTGATACTCTTGAGGGCAGAGAGGCCCTGCAGGGAGATCTAGACAAATTAGAGAGCTGGGCAATTACCAACCGTATGAAGTTTAACCAGATTTTGCACCTGAGGCATGGCAACCCTGGATGTGCATACAAACTGGGGAACAAGAGGCTGGACAGCAGCCTCGCGGAGAGGGATCCGGGGGTTCTGGTCAATGGCAAGTTGAACATGAGCCAACAGTGTGCTCTGGCAGCCAGGAGGGCCAACCACGTCCTCGAGTGCATCAAGCACTGTATTGCCAGCTGGTTGAGGGAGGTGATTGTCCTGCTCTACTCTGCACTGGTGTGGCCTCATCCTGAGTACTGAGTGCAGTTTTGGGTGCCACAGTACAAAAAGGATGCAAAGCTACTAGAGAGTGTTCAGAGGAGAGCCACCAAGGTGGTGAAGGGTTTAGAGGGGAAGCTGTATGAGGAGCAGCTGAAGTCACTTGGTCTATTCAGCCTGGAGAAGAGGAGACTGAGGGGAGACCTCATCGTGGTCTACAGGTTCCTTACAAGGGGAAGAGGAGGGGCAGGCGCTGGTCACTTCTCCCTGGCGACCAATGATAGAACCCAAGGGAACGGCAGGAAGATATGCCCAGGGAGGTTTAGGCTGGACATTAGGAAAGGGTTCTTCACCCAGAGGGTGGTGGAGCACTGGAGCAGGCTCCCCAGGGAGGCAGTCACGGCACCAAGCCTGACAATATTCAAGAAGCATTTGGACAACACCCTCAGACGTACGTTGTGAATTTTGGGGTTCTCCTATGCAGGGACTGGAGTTGGACTCAATAATCCTTTTGGGTCCCTTTCAACTCAGGACATTCTATCATCCTATGATTCTATGAAATAAGTAATCAGGGCACTAAAAATTTACAAGAAACTGAAGGAATGTTAATATTTTACTAGCTTGGATTTCTTATGATCGTATCAAATTTAATTAAATCAATACCACTGCCTATTCTTTGGGCTATAGATTCAGTTACTTTGGAGGGTTGTAGAAACTAGGGTCTTATAAGAATTTCAATAGTGCTTGTTCAATGTCAGAAGAACTATGATTTTCTTACGAGTATAAACATGGAAGATGAAGATCCACTGTAACTGGGGGCATGAGGATCTTCTGTAATTTTTTTTTTTCCATATTATCTTTTGTTCCTTATTTCTGCTGAATTTGCCTCAGAATGATTACTTCTTTTTTTGTGAAAAAGAAAAAATTCAGCTTTGTCATGCCATATCATATGTTTCTATGTTGACGTCCTCGCATAGTTACTTGCTCTAACAGGAAAAGTAGAGAGGCACTGGCAAGATGTTTTAAATTAAGGATGAATTTTTTCCCCCACATTCAATGGCAAAGCAAAAATAGATTTAACAAAAGGTCACTCTCCCTTTATCTCACTTTCAGGTATATTTAATCTGGATTAATGCCTACTCCTGCACTTTCAAATTACTTGGATGTTCATACCCTTTTATTAATATCCTCTTGGTCCAGCAGTAAAAAAGGCCAGTAACAAAGGGTCCTACACAGCTAGTGTTTGCATGTGCATATGGAACAAAGGTGCCTGGAACTCATATTGAGAGCTGATCCATTCAGGGAGAAGTCTCATTGGTAAGTAGCTAATTTTGTGAGCATGTGTGCACTTAATAGTATTCAAAGGTGAAGTTAAGCTGCTTGAAATGAACTGCAATTGTAAGAAATGGTGGAAGTTTTTTGTGTGTGTTTCCCCCCCCCCCCCCCAATAGTTGCTCAATGCCTTATATCAATTTTCTTTCTTTTTTTTTTTTTTTTTTCAGGATTAACAAACCTTAAAAGTACTTGGAGAACACATTCATCATTTTGTCAGGCTTCACCAATGAATTTTATAAAACCCCAAGGATATTTTGAAACACCCCTGTCCAAATTTCAGTCAAGGGGTGCATCTTAATTGAAAACGTGGTACATATTGTTACCTGCGACTAACATTTAGGTCCTTCATTACATGGTGAAAATCTGCTGGCAGAGAAAGAGAAGGCTTCTTTTGTTAAGACCATTTTCACCGGTGGAAAAAAGCTGGCATCCCCTCACAATATGAAGCCCTTTGAGAAAAGCTGGTTGTTTTTACTGCTGCCTGCTGTACTGAGAGTTGTATGCTCCTCCTTTATTAGTGTCAACCTTGGAGTGAAAGTGATGAAGGGACAGTCTGTCTTCCTGTCAGAAGATGCCCTCAAATTTTCGATCCCCAGAGAGAAGGATGTCTGCAAAGTAGAAGTTGTGATTAATGAGCCAATAACACAGAGGGTTGGGAAACTAACTCCGCAGGTATTTGGGCTCCGTTCTGCTGCTCTGAGTGTCCACATGTGCGCAGGTGTGGGAGAAACTAGGAAGAGCTGCTTTATTGATTTTTTTTTTTTTTGGGGGGGTAGTGACTAAAAGGCATGAAACTGAATGGCCACTGAGATTCAGCCTTTTGTTAAAAGTAGCCAGCTGACATAGAACTGCAACCCTGAAATCCAAAAGTTGAGCTCAGTAACACGAGTGCGTAAAAAGGACTTTGGTCAGAGTCTCCTTTCAGAAGCGGAGAATGGGTATTTAAAAACTTTCGGTTAGGAGATATCCTCCAATCTCTCAGCTGCTTGTTTTACTACCATGGGGGTAATCAGTGCCCCTCGGGTAATGCATAGCCTGCTAGAGCATTTTGCATTTTAGTCACGCAGCCACTACTTAGGGAGCAATTAAGAAAAAAATCATCACATACAATAAGTACATTGTGTACACTGTTGTTTGCTCTTCTCTGCAACAGCTAAATTGCTAGCAGATGGCAAATACATACAAAAATGTTTTCTGTTAAAATTTCAAGCATGTAGGAATAATGAAACGTATTTCACATATCACCATTCTGCTACTCATTTGCCCCACAGATCTCCCCACCTGAGTCATAGCAGGAAGGAGTTGGAAGTAATTGACATGAAGATGTAACGGTAGAGATAGAAGACGAATGGTTTTAAAATGAACCATAACCAAAAAGTTTTTGTCTATTTTCAAAAAGTTTTGTTAATTGTACCATGCAGCATACACTTCTACATGTTTGTATATGTATATTGTTTTAAACACCCTCTCTGAGGTTTCTGGTGGTCTCTGTGAGGGTGGATGCAGGAGCACCAGTCTCTAGATTTTTCAAAGCTTCTGGCTTGGTCATCATCATTATTTTTGCAGACCACTGACAAATACTTCAGCTGAACCAGCACTCGGAAGGAGCAGAGGCACACCAGGGAAAACAGGAGGTGATGAGCAGGGTGATGTGTGATCTCTAGACACTGGCCCCAAGACGTGCAGTTCCTCTGCTGAGACTTCCCCAGGGTTTGCTCTCTGTCAGCACAGGGGCTCTGACCATAGTCCTCCCTCTCCACTTTCCCCAGTCTAGTTTGGCCCACGAGGAGGAGAAGAAGAGAGACTTACATGTCTCCTTACTGTCAAACCTCTTCCGTAGGCAAGCTGGCTGGCTGGCTGAGTGACTTTGCTTTTGATTTCTGCCTCAGCCTCTATGTACAGTAGGACCCAGCTATTTTGAAAAAGCCACTTTGTCCTTTGTAACCTGACATGCTTCTAGCACGGGGTCAGAGGAAGTTTTCCAGAGATCCGAGGAGATGTGTACTCACCACACCTTATTTTCCAAAATACGTAGGCTCCTTGCCTTTCCCCACTCCCAGCCCCATCTCCATTAAGTGCCTCTTCTGTCATGGTCCTGATGTGGCTCTTGGAGGCTGCAGGCACACCTCATCTGGAGGGGTGAGCTCTGCTGGGCAGGTGGCCCTGGGGTACCAGGTTGGAATGGGGCTGTGGTGGCTGGTGGAGCCTGGAATGCCTCCCGTGGATGGCTCCTGGCCTGAGTGCCATCCCGTTAGGAAAGATGCTTTCTCCTCCTCTCTGCAGCCATGGGGAGGTGGGAATGCCAGAGACACACCACCACACCGAGTCCCCCAGGGAGATGACCAGTGAGACAGGCAGTCTGGTTATCTCAAGTCATATTTCCTTGTTGGGAAAGAACAAGATGGCATTTGTAAGTTGAGGGCTTGTGTTTTAAATGAAAAAGACCCTGAGCCAGACACTGAAAAGTGCTGCCTGAGCTTTCACCATTCCTGAAAAAAGGTGCCAGAGTCTGGCCCTCCCGGTGCCACTCATGCTCTTTCTACCAGGAAATTCTGCAGCCACAAAATGCCTCTGGTCTGATTTGTTTTACTGCCATTAAAGTGAGTAATGTTCTAGGAATGTATGACAATTTAATTATAAATTATAATTGAAAAGCAGTTGAAGTAGAAAAAAACAAATCTCGACAGTAATTAGGAAAAGATTTAGCTCTCCTTTGTCTTACCCAGCAAATTTATAGATAATTAGAGTTGCCTGTTCATAAAAAAGGAAAACATATTAGGAAACATAAAACAGATGTTTCTTTTTGCAAAGCAGATTGTATCTTATATAAAATGACTGTCAGACATTGGTAACAGACCTTTGTGGAAAGGCCCTTCATTTTCATCCCCTTGTTATCAATTAAGAGATGGAATCAATGATGTCTTAGAAAGAAATTAATTCTTTGATATGATAAACCATCTCCTCTGCTGTAGGCAGTCCCGTCTGATATGAACAGGGATGCATCATCTGAGCAGTATCTCATTGTCAGGTGCACACCAGACCTACATGTCACCAAAAACTCTACTGACTTTGAGGCCTCTACACTGATTTACATCAGTGAAGAACTTCATCTTCAGCGTACAACATTAAACTACTGGAAGCTGTAATATGAATGGCTTTTACATGTAACGTACTTTTTTTTTTTCCTTATGGTAACACACCACCTAACTAACTACTTCTCTTATTTCTTTTTTATAGGATATCACTTAGGACTATCTAATTAATTAATTAATCACCTTCCTTTATGTTAGCTTGTACTAAGAAGGAAAAGACATTAAGTAAGAAAAAGACATATTCGTTTTTTGTTAAATACTGAAAAATAACAAAATGCATATTTCTGTGAGATTTGAAAACAATACACAACAGAACAGCTGCAACATAGCCAAAACCTTCATATGACAGCAATTTTGTTTTTCACAAACTGTTCTTGTCCTACCTTTCTAAGTAGTCCCAACAAATAAAATCAATCATACTTTCCATAACACCATATATTACGGATTATTCCAAGATTATTTTAGCCAATAGGAAGTGTGGTAAATCCATGTAGATGTATCTGATAATCAACTAACTCATTACTTAAAAAAAATAAGACTTTGTACAATGTGCTTCTTGATGAAAGTTAAAAGCAGGCAATAGATTTTAAAATCACTAGGAATATAGAACAATTACCACATAGCTTGAGCATCTGAGAACAACTTCAGTGGAAGTGGACACCAACAGTAATAATGAAAGCTGATAAACTCTTATTATTTTTCCATCATAGAAAGATGTAAGATCTAATTCTGTGTAATGGCTAGAAAGAAACAAAAGTCAGTAGTTCATATATCCTTTAGTGCAAATCCATGAAGTGGTCATGATGTGATTCGGTTAACTATGCATTAACAACTAATTTAGGAATTAAAGTATTACTTTATTTTTACACTGAAAGTCAGAAAGAAAGACTTTCCCTATGCACTGCACTTCCAGTCAACATTTCAGAATCTCACTAAAATCCCCCTTCCATTTCACCATCCTCTAAAGTGGTTGGGGAGATGTAGGTAATTCAGGCAAGCCACTTAATTTTCATGATTCTTTTGGTGTGTTTTAAGAAATGACTGGTAGTAAAAAATCACCTCTTCTTTCTGCAAAAAGATGCCAGTCAGCTGCATATGTATATTAATCCGTATTAGTTATGGCCTCATCAGGTCTATTAGTGAATGCTGAACAGATTTTACTTTAGTCCCTAGAAGAACTAATCATGTGTGAATACTGCCCATAAAAACTGAATCAAAACCACATTTAGTTTCAGTGTGAGGTACTCAGGAAATGCCATGATTAGCTTTTGCCTTCTTGCTGACAAGAATGTGCCTTGTCTCCCTGTAGATGTGAAAGCTGAGTATCTTCCATCTACACATGGGCTGTGTAGGGGCTCCCTGTTAATCCTAAGGGTAATATAGACATGGCCTTATCAATGCTAGGAGCTTTCAGCTGTTAAACTCTATAAAGAAACATAGCTACATGGGAATTGTAATTTACCAGACTTACAAATTGGCAGGTATGAGGACGTGGAAATCCTTTACCCCATAATCCAAATCCCTGGTCCAAAGAATGAGTGTCTCAGAACTCGCCAAAGCAATCTTTTTTCCATTTGGGTCAGGCATTTTTCCTCATTGACTTAGTTTTGCAAGTCAACAAATCATTAAATAAAACAATCAGCCTGAAACAAGTGTCTGTCTGAGATGGCTAAACTGTGGCCAGCCATCTTTGCAAATTTGACCTGTATCAGGTGTGTCATAAGAATTAGTCACTTTTGAATTAGCTGGTGGACACAACATAGAAATTCTGCTTGCCCTTATGCTGTGGGATTGCACTGACATTGAGGCTGGGTGTTGGTATGGCACAGAGATGACATCTGAGGTGGTAAAAGGCTACTGGTACAAAGTTAGTGCTTCAAAAACGTAACAAATCTGAGCCAGCAAAGTTTCCAACAGAGAAATTTCACAGGACCATACTTTTGTAGTCCAGTGCTAGTGGCCATAAAGCAGGATTTACTGTATAATCAAGCTATCACCATGAGCAACTTTAAAAGCTAATAAATCTAACATTATACTGCAGGAACTGCTGGCTTTTCAGATCCACTGCAGTTCTCCTACTGAATACAACTGCATCCATAAGTCCACAGGCTGCGGTGGTAGAGAATTGTGTGCTCAAACTATTTGTTGCACTAGAGGAGGGACTTGGTAGCCTGAAACAGTCAAATTTATATGCCCATTCCCTTGTAGAGTGCCAGCAGCCCCACATTAAAGCGGTTGCTCTGGCTCTCACTGGGAGACCACAGAACAGGTGAATACCTATGCATAGAAATAAACTACAGATTAAAAATTTCCTTAGTCTGGTGCATTCTGGGCAGTCAGAGAGAAGTGGAACAGAAGCTGTGAAGTTAACATCCTTGACAGTGTTGTACTTGTCTATTCTTTCTCCTTGGTAGGTTTTTGACTGTCACTTCCTTCCTAATGAAGTCAAATATACCCATAATGGCTGTCCAATTTTAGACGAAGACACAGTCATGCTTAGGCTGTACAGGTAAGCAGCAGTGGGAGATCACACATCATTGTTATCAGGAGAACAGCTGCCCTCAGGAAGAGCAAGCAGTCCATTTTTCATGGTAAAAGCATGTTCTGCTGTACATATCATAACTACTTAGATCCAGTAGCAGCATCGTTAGTGAACAAGTGACCATCCGTTTACAGAAACATTTGTAAATTGTAAAAAATGTATTTCAGATACGCTCAAATAATGTATTTGTTAGTATTAATAAATACTAGGTATTACTTGTTTATTACAGAGAACCACTGATTTTTCTTTTTATTGTTGAAAATGACAACAGAATTTTCAGAGCACTGTATGTTCTGTGCTGTCCAGCGGACAGGGACACAAACCATTGCATATACACAGCAAGCAACCTCTTCCTTTGCACAAACAGCCTTTTTACAAGTATGAGGAGGTGGGCAGCAGTGTCTGGTACCTCACGGTCTCTGGAGATCTGCGGTTTGAGGGCACATCAGAGAAAGGGGTTCAAGTAGTTCAATTTAGAAGGCGAGGCCAATGCCAAACTCACAGAGCAACAGAAGACGGGATGATGCATAATTAATTTCTTTCTGTCACCTGCAGGTTTACAGAAACTGAAACGTTTGTAGAAACATTCACCCTCCATGTGCAGTTACTTGAGCCAGACTGTAATATCATCAAAATGCGCTCCCGTGCCCTGGAGATCCCTGAGTACTATGGTCTGTCCAGAGTGATCGACAAGAATGTCCTCGCTTTTGACTACGACAGGAAGATAAATCTGGACTGCACCATTTCCATAGCCTCTTCAGAAACCCACCTGCCTGCTCACGGCCAGCTCATCACCGGGGAAGTGCAGCAAGAGCAGCTTCGTGGAGATCAGCCACAGAGCTTCTTCCCTGGCCCTAGTATGATGTGCTTTAGTTGTTTGTATTAGCAGGTTCAAAGAGACCCAGCAGATTGTGGCTGCAGCAGTGGGTTGCTTCAGACGTGCTGAGTAAGAGTGGGTCATGTGAAATTTAATGAACAGCTTGAGCTATCGTGGAAACTGAAAGGGACATGAATTTGTGTGGGGCACAACACAGATCACAGATCTGGGTCAGTAATCACCCAACTGGAGTCTTTTTTTGGCTCCTAGACATGTGGACCAATGTGATGGCTTTGGGAGTGCCAAGACTCAGTAGAAACAGCACAGGGAGTTGTTGGAGGCAGCACCCACCCAAGAGACCAAGGGAGGCTGGAGTTCGAAGATGTCAGTTGAAAATAAAATCCTGTAGAAAAAGTTAAGTCAGGAAAGGAGTCCTAATTCTCATCACACTGGCTTTTTATCAGGGTTAGTTTAGCTATACAAACTGGCCTCCCAAGTCGGTTTCTGCTCCCGTAACTGTTTCACTACTGCTTTTGTTGGGTTACAGAGCACAGTCTGGGCCAGCAGTGCAGAAACGGGAGCTGCATGCCGGGACTGGGAGTTGTTCAGAACACAACAATGAGCTGCGAAGAATTTCTGAGGATGGGGATTCGATATCAGCACCTTGACCCTCCCTCGCCTGACACCGATTATATTCCTGTGAGGCTGGATCTCACAGACAGCAGAAGCAAAACTCTGCACAAGGTAGACTTTTACGCAACCTTACAATGTCTGATTGTCTTCCTGGTTTTCAAGCAATTTAAATTCATTGCTCCTTTTCACATTTGAAGAGACACAGCGATCCTGAAAGTTTGTTCAGTTCTTACAATGTCGCCAGCTGGGCAAATGAAAGGCATTATCTCCATGCCTCTATGCTTAGACCATTATGGCTCCAGAGAAACACCTCTGGGTGTTTACTGGCAGGCATAAGTAGTGTAGCCTGAAGTCAAAATTAATTCTGGCATAATTCCAGCTTTTTTATAGAGCATGAGCTGCACTGACTTCAACATATATAGTAATTAATAAGTTAAGAGCTGTATGAACATATTCAGTTAATAATAATTAATGGCTCGTGCATGTTTCTGTCAGGTAAAGTTATTCATTTAGCTCACATCAAATTAAGCATGTTGTTTCAGCCCAAAATTAAGGACACAAATAAGGCTAGTGAACCTGGAAGACCTTTTCATGATGTCTAAATATTTACTTTAGGCATTTTCTCATTAAAATGTTTCAGTTTCTCTTGTCAAAATAATTATTGCTTTAACATGTACCCCAAATAGTTATGTGAAGGTAGTGGAAATTGAATTTCTTTTGTTTGCTTCACTTTGCCCTTTCAGTTGTCTCATTTTTTCCTGTTGTAGACTGAGTATGCATGGCTCCCTGTTCAGATTAAAGGTGCTATTCCCAATCAAATACCCAAAGCTGCCCCGATGGCAAAGTTCATCCTGGAAGTAGATCAATTTATTTTAACCCCCATTACAACCACAACCATTGATGCTGAAGACAATGAAACTCCAAAGTCCCTGCTTGTATTCAACATCACCAAGCCACCTCCACAGGGCTTTATCACTCATCTATCCGACCATACAAAAGCTGTTGGCTCCTTCACCTGGAAAGATCTCAGTGACATGCTCATTGCTTATCAGCCTCCAAATAACAGCCACACAGAGAGGAGGAATTATGAGGTAACAGTGTAATGTATGAGCATTTGCTGTTTTTCATCTGCTTAAGATTCAGTAAGCTGTAAATCAATGCATTCACTTGTAATGGCTATTTAAAAAAAAAAAAAAGATGTTTCTCTAATCGTATGCAATGCAGGAGCAGAGGTAAAATCTTTTACCCCTTTCTCCTGTGACTCATCAGCTTAACTGTCTAACACAAATCAGGTATTTGTTGCTCACTACTTAAGAACTTCTTTGCACTGAAACATTTTTATCCCCTCTGACTGAGAATATCTAAACAGGGTTTTTTGGCTCTTCTTTTTTTATTGGGTTTTTTATTTTTTATTATGAAGGGAATAGGGGAATAACACTACATGTAGATCTAACCAAGAGACTTTGGAAGGATCAATGGTGCCTTTTTCACATGGCTTTTATCTCTATGTGACAGTACTGATTCCTGTGACCTGCGGACAGGTGACATATTAAAAGCCATGAAAGAGAGACCAGCTAAATGTCAGGATTGCCATTTGATCTTGCACCCTACCTACTGCGGCAATGGTGGTATGGGGATAACAAAAAGGGACTCCCAACAGTTCCTGCTGGGAGGGTTAAAAGCATGCCACCAACACAGAGAGGATGATGCAAATGATGAGAGCAGGCTGGTATCTGCAGGGTCTGGAGTGCGTGAGTAAATAAACAGTGCCAATCTATGAGACCAAGACTGCAGGAATATGTTTATGTTTTATGGGAGAGAACAGAGCACCACTTCTACTTTTTCTGTGTGGGCTGCTAGTGGTGTTTCTGCCTCCAGATCTGCCACAGAGTGCTGATGGTGAATGTCTCTTACTTTGGGTACAGTATACTTTATTTTTTCAGTAACCAGTACTGCTAGATATTTTGTGTGATTCAGTAGTGTGCCAGCACTCTGAGAAATAAACAGTAGTCTTAAAAAGGAGATATAAGAGGAAGAGAAATGAGGTAAAGGAGTATATAAATATACTGATAGTTATAAAATAACTATCTGATAAGGTAGTTAAGCAATAACCCAAACAAAGCAAAATGGTTGGTACTAAAATAATGAAACTAAAGAGACAGAAAATCAGAGCAAGGTAAGATGGGGAAAGGGTGTACTGGAAAGCACAGGAACATTAACAATAGCTTTGGCACCTGGTGCTGACAAGGCTTGTCTTTTTTTAACCTTGGCTGTCAGAGCAACCTCCTTTCTTTCTATTTCATTAGTATGAGGATCAGTCATCCTACCAAACTGCCTGTTCCTTAAGTGCCTTGTCTCTGTTCTGCTTTCGACATTGTTTGATCACATGTTCAAGAATTTGACAATTCAAGAGTTTCACAATTCAAGAGTTTGACTTTTTTTTTTTTTTTTAAATTTTTTCTGTGCTGGTCCCTATCTTTTCTTACATAATTTTTTTGGTCCTATATATGCTAAAAGAGCGGGAAATGCTCCTTCCCCCTCTACTATTACTATTAAAAAAGCCCTATGTTAATTGCTGAGTTAATTGTACCCCAAATGACAGTGAAAATGCTTATCTTTCCCATTAATTTCCACACGTTGCAAACTAACTTTCCCAGCATTCACTGTGAAGAGCACAGAGGCAGATACTTAATTTAGTGCAGAACCTCGAAGGCTCTTTTTAGAAGCTAAATCAAGTTTCATTTGTCAACATATTATCAGAAGACTTTAACATCTCTCAGGTAAGAACACACTATATGTGTTTTGAGGTACAGCTGGTTTTCAGGCTCTTTTGTTTCAATAAATAGTTTGTCTGTTTTCACAACAGGTGGAGTTTGAGGTTCATGATTTCTACTTTGAAAGGAGTTTACCGATCACCGTGCATCTTTCTATCAGAACAACAGATACAAATGCTCCTCGGGTTTCATGGAACACAGGTGAGATCTCTTTTCCTCAGTTTATTTTGGTACAGAATTTATAATACATTGACACAGACATTTGACAAAGCTCTAAAATTCAGATTTACACCTGGAGTTTAAGGATCATTAAGCTGAGGGAGTGTAAAACTATTTTTTACCTTTATCCATTTGGGGGGAAACATGTTACAACAACTTGAAAAAATCTTAAGTATTAACTGGAATGAAAAATAAAGAAAAAAGGGAGTTACAGGAAAATCAGGATTTCTGTATGTAGCATTTTCTTCAAGAACGAACTGGACATAAAAGAGTATAAAGAGTAAAGACAGATATGTGAAGGAACAGGAGTAGTAGGATAGTGTGTGGGAAAGACCACACACTGTTGGTATTCTTTAAAGTGGAAATCTGCAAAAATGAACAATTAGAAAAAGAGGGCATGATACACCACCAGCCATTTGAAGCCTGGAAACCTTACAGGGTTAAGGCTAATTCAACAGATTTATAATGCCTGCACTGGAGAAGGAACACGGTCTCCCATCTAGAGTGAAATGTACATTGACATTTAATCATCAAAAGGCAAAGGTATAAGATCAAACAAGTCTTGAAGTTAATGCCAGAGAAAGAGCAGTCTCCTCACAGTAGAAAAGGGAAGGAGCTGAGAAGGAGAGGCCTTATGTCTCCCAGAGAAGCCCCACCTGAAATGACTGCCTGAGTAAAAAGAAGAGATGCTGTACTCCATCACAAAGATCAATATATATTTTTAAATGCAGACTCACTAAGGAAGCCGAGTGCCCAGCTTCAGACATTGTGAGATTGCAAGTGCAATGCTCCAGTTTGTGCAAATGTCCAGAAATGTGCCTAGCTAGTCTATCAGATCATTGGGAACCAGAATATGTTTATTTCTCTCAAAAAAATCCTTAAAGACAGTTGACTAAGGCAAGTATGTCAGAATAAAAGTTGATATCAAGCTTTTAAGCTGGCCTTGAAATGTCTGTCACAGGTAGGTATGCAGATGGAATTAAACATGCTTCTATTCCTTGCTGCAAACACCTTTAGAAAGGTTAGATGCTGACAGCCTTGAGTGTTGCAGATGCTTTAGTGAAATAACACTCTGCTCTTTGCAGGCCTCAACCTCCTGGAAGGGCAATCCCGACCGATCACATGGCAACACTTCCAAATTGTAGACAACGATGACATCCAAAATGTTCGCTTGGTCACAGTCGACGGCTTACAGCATGGGCAGCTCACAGTGAGAGGTAAACCATTTCAACTTGAGGGCCTGGAAACGTGTTCTCTAGTGACAACTGGCTACGACAATGTGACAGTCAATAAGATGTTGATAGAGTCTGTCATATGTCACTCCCTGCTGAGGGCTGCCAGCATAGAAGACAGATTTACAAGGGAATGAAGGTGTGGAAGGAAATACCTGGATGCACAGTAAGAACTTAAAAAATTCACAAGCTCATAAAGAAAGTCAGTTGCATACCTTAGACACTTTTGCGAATAGTGTATTTATGCCGCCTACATCCTTAAATGGGAGATACTTGTTCGTCGGGCATTTTGCCTACATATCACTTTTATTTGAAAATTAAATTGCTTCTTAGTTTCTTCACTGGAGGTGAATTCAGCCCAAGTGAGCTAGCGCAGCCAGTAACGGCGTGCAGCAGGCCTGGTGCTGCCCTGCCTCACCAAGGCTAAAGGAGGATGGGTAACTGCCCGAGAGACAGTGCTGCAAACAGAAGGGAAACGCCGGCACAGCCGTATATTGCTCTGTGTCGCTCAAAGCAAAGAGGAAAACCCGGGGCATGAGAATGCATCTTCTGCCGGTTTCCCCTCCGCAGAGAAGAGCAAGACCGGCCGCAGGGAGGCGAGCTCTGCTCCCTCTGCTGACCGCCTTCCCACGCTACAACCACGCCAGGCACGGGGATTACAACAAGCGTATTGAAAAATTCAGTATTTAAACTTTTACATTCTTAACGTATGTTTACATCCCAAAGCTGAAATTTTAAAGAAATCAGCTATGCTTTCATCGAGCAGGCATGACCTAGGTGAAATGCAGTCACTATGTTTTCCCTTCTTGCATTTTTGCTTGAAGATGCTAAGGAATGCCGAGTGATTTTGATTTGTTGGCAAATACAGACAACATTTGGATAGGGTTGTTATTTACTGGCAGCTTTAAGGTTTATTTCAAAAAGTGGCAATTAAATTAGACTTCTAATTCGTTAACCTTCTGCATTGTCAATATTACTAATTTTGCTTTGCAATCTCACAAGTCAGCACAGTGCCGCTCTCTTTGGGAAAATGGTTAGGTAAAAAAAGTCACTCTGCTGTTGGCAGGGTGGAAAGATGCTGCCACTATCAATGTTGGATTTTTTGATAGTTAAATGTGTCCATGTAAAATGCATAGCCTAGAGACATAAAGCAAGCATTTAAAGAAAAGGGGAAGGTGATATTTGGAATTTAGTGGAAACAGAAACTATTCTGAAGTATGTTTCACCTCAGGAAACTACTGCCAAGGAGTTCAGTGTCTGCATGATCATCCTTCTGTAATGCTACCAACAGAAACTCTGTGGTGTCAGCAGTGTTAAATAGGCTCAGCCCCAGAGATGGTGTTATGGGGGGGCTGTGCAGCCAGCCAGGGAGTGGGCTGCAGGCTGTAGAGCAGCAGACCAGCTGAGTCCGCAG
Organism: Platalea leucorodia; assembly: GCF_965183815.1. Lineage (NCBI taxonomy): Eukaryota > Metazoa > Chordata > Aves > Pelecaniformes > Threskiornithidae > Platalea > Platalea leucorodia. The sequence goes on along the minus strand of NC_138858.1, from coordinate 35,959,359 downwards.
GAGCATGCAGAGCCCTGGGCCCATCTCATGGTGGCAGTCCCGTCCTTGCATGCAGCCTCCCAGGGCTTCTCAGCATCCCATGGGCCAGCCAGGGGTGGATATTTCTTCTTCAGTGACAGCACCTTATGCTCTTTTATGTATCTGCATAGGCATATGCAAAGGAAAACATCACCACAATTTTTGGCAATTGCCTGTTTTGTCTAGCAAGCACCAACTGGTGTTCAAACTTTAAAGGAAAGCTCAGGTTTAGCCCTCCAGCTGCACCGTAACTCTAATGCTGCTGGCAAATGGTCTGAGCCACTGCCCACTGAATCTGTGGAGGGATTCCCATGAACTGCAGGGAACAGTGAATCAACCCAATGTTTTGAATGCTCTTTTGTTGGGTTTGGTAATGCCAGTCCTAGAGCTAAAGGAAAGAGCTGAAAGAAAGAGGCTTATATGGTATTGTTCCCAGCTTCCTATCACCTTTAACAGCTTTTTGTTTGGTGTTGAGGCAGCTATTTCTCCACCCTAAAGTTTGCCCATAATTCTCTCCAAGTGAGGAGCAAAGGGAGTGGGGTGGGTGACTCTGCTGTTGTTACACAGCATGGAGGGCAAAAAAATATTTTCCTTGGAGGCCCTTGGAAGATAATCTCTTCCAGCACCAGCCTTTAACCTGCCTGAATATTTGTGTGTATGCATAACATGTCTAGTAAAGCAGAGGTGTAAAATTGTCTTATTATAGACAGTAACCTCAATATGCAGAAAAAACAAGACCCACAAATGTTATTTTTTACTTGCAATGAAATGCTGATCTGTAATTATAAAGCATATTCTCTTTGATGGTTAAAATACATGTAAAATGTTCTGATAAGAAAGTAGAGGTTGAAATTAAAGTGGAAACAGTTGCAGTTAAAAATCTTTGATATCCCCAGTTATCTTCAGTGCAATGGACATTTGCAGGATTTTCTCTCTTACCACAGTTGCAAATTCTGCATTCTTATTAACTATTCCAACTTCTACAAACTTGTTTCCAGTAGGTGAAGTTACGTTTGATTTTTCTGGTTAGAAATGCATTCTCCTCTTTCCCTTAATAACATCCGTATTGGTGGACGGATTCTCCTCTGGGCTGAACTGCACGTTTTTGATGCATTTTCTTTCACTGTTTTGACAGGAGGGAAAGGATTCATGTTCACAGTCTCTGACATTCAGGCTGGAGTTGTTCACTACCATCATGATGACAGTGATTCTACGAAGGACTTTGTGGTGTTTAGGATTTTTGATGGCCCCCACAGTATTCGCCATAAGTTTCCAATCAATATCCTCCCTAAAGATGACAGCCCTCCATTTCTTATCAGCAATGTGGTCATTGAAGTTCATGAGGGACAGACGATCCTGATTCAGGGCTCCATGCTTCATGCTTCTGACATGGATTCCAGTGATGATTACATACTATTCAATATTACCAAGCCCCCACAGGCTGGAGAAATCATGAAGAAACCAGGACCAAACTTGATAGGTAATGAAGCACATCCACAATAGCATGGTTTATTTTGTCCCCTCCTTTTTAAAATATATTAAATGTTACAATTAGACAACTTATTTTGGCTCAGGACAAATCATGGCAAATTTGGACTTGTTTCATTACAGTGTAAATCCCCATCATTAATTAACGTTGGTCTCTGCACCAGGATAACTATTCCTGGGAACAAAATTTATCCCATAATTCTTCCATTCTATTTCTGTACTGTACTGTAGCCCAGAAAAGCTGGGCTAGTCAGGAGTTATTTTAACTGCAAGGATCCCTGACAAGTTCAAAGCTATTAGATGATGTTAGTGATGCTAAAAGAGGAATAAAGCTCTCCTTGCATTTAACTGAACTCAGAAATTCCTGTGCTAGACTGCAGAGGCTTCTAGTCCTGCAAATTCTCTTTTGTCCTCTGAACAGGGTTTTAGGCCCATTTGCTGTGCTGCTTCATTTTTTGAATGATCGTTAAGTGACATAGAAAAGAAGTTGATCATCTTCAGGAAACAGGGAAGACAATGAGACAACATTTCAAAGGGCTTGCCCTAGTTAGGGTGAGAAGGAGGACATTATGCTTCACCAGTTACTTGCACAGCTAATGGATAATTTTTGTGAATTATTAAAATCATGCACTGTTCAATAGAAGATATATTCTTCAATTCAACAGGGTATTCTGTCAGCAGTTTTCTTCAGAGGGATCTATTTAATGGAATAATTTATTATCATCATTTGGGAGGAGAAGTATTTGAAGATTCTCTTGAGTTTGTGCTATGTGATAGCCATGACCCTCCCAATCTCTCAGAGCCACAGGTATGAAACTGAAGCATCTTTGGCAGAGTCTTGCATTTTTCCATCAAATGGCTGATGATTTTACACCTTCTGACAAACTTTCAAATCAAACCGGTAGAGAACTTTTCTGTTTGCCATCACCACAGTCATCACCTACAAATAACGTTCTTCAGAGCTAGCTCTTGTTCTTCCTTTCCATGGGGTAATTCTCTCTGCCTGGCCGCAGAGAGACAAGTCCATTGCAAAGACTTTTTCCTAGACTATAAAATGAAATGTTGAAAACAAATTAGATTTGGAGACAGTACAAACAAACTAAACAGCCCTCCTGAAGTCAACTGAGAAGAGACTATTTATTTCACCCAGGAGTCCAACATACTGAATTTAACCTTACTTTTAATTTAAAGGGAAACCGCTAAGATTCATAGGCCTGGCATTTAGCTGTTGTATATCTCCATGACTCGTGTGTCCATGATATGGCATGACAGCCACATCCTATATCTCATATTCCAGTGATCCACTTCTGTGTGTGGGTGTTTGTAAACAGCTGCTTGGACACTCTCTTATTGAGAGGAGTGGCTGCTGATTTTACTGTCTTCCTGATTTCAGGTGATGATGGTGCACATTATCCCTGTGGACGATCAGCTACCCAGAGAAGCCCCAGGAGTGACCCGTCACCTGATTGTTAAGGAGACTGAGATTGCTCACTTAACTAAGAAACATCTCCACTTCATAGATGTGGAAGAACAAGACAGGGAACTCACATACACCATAACCACTTCCCCATTTTTCTCTTGCACGGACGGGTAGGTGTGACCTGCCATATCTTTCAGTGGGACGGGGCAATGACTCATGTAAGAGGAGCAGCATCAGTAGCAGTAGTATGCTTGTGTCCCAGGTTCTTCACCTGTTTGCTTAAAGTGCAAGTGATAGTAGCTGCATGCAGCTCTCCTGTTGATGATTAAGGGTGAGCTAGAGCTGAAAGTAACAGAATAATACACAGAGTAATAAAAAAAAAAAAAAAAGCACAGTTTAACAAGAAATAAGAAGGAGGAAAGCACCTGAAATCTTTTCTTTCCTTTTGTTGGACTTGCATTTTACACTGGCCTGTGGGATCCTGTACAGCCTTGAGCACAAGTCATTGCACATCGCCTAACTGATAGAGTGGGGCTGACCTGGGCCTGCCCCAGACTGAGAAGATGTGGTGCTACAGCTTTTTCTAGGATATGTAATATTACCTTGGCACTGTGAAGGACTCCTGGCCCTGGACCAGGAACCTGTGGAGGAGAATGGAGGCAGAACAGGTTATGGGGGCAATAGGGGTATGGGATGAATGGGTGTAGTAGTGGTTTACAGGTCACTGATGCTGTTTCACCATTTGGTAAATTCATGACAGCATTGACAACAATTTGCTGAATAGAAAAGTTTAAAATCCAGACATTGCATGGTTTTAGAAGATCAACACTTTCAATTTTGACCTCAAGCAACAGAGGATCTGTACACACCTGGGGGAGAGGGATGTTTACACTGTTCCCCTATTCAGCCAAATAGCCACATGGTTACTCAGTTTACTGAGTACTGCTGCTGGAAAGCCGGCTTGCTGGAAACTGCTTCATTTCAGAAGTTTATAAGATGCATGAAAACCAGAAATAACTAATTTTTCTACATAACGATAAATGCAGGTGTGTAAGTAATAAGAATGTGGTGGATTAGACTTGCAGGTGGTGTAAATGGTATCTGAGGAGTGCAGAGACACACTTGTAGCAAACCCAGGGATTGCTTATAAGGTATGCAATGATTTTTCATGACCATCCTGAAAAATATTTCTTGTGGTCAGTTTTCTGTGATAATGTTTAAATGCATAATAAGGATAGAAGAAAGAAAAATGTTTCCTTCCAGTGTGGTTGGCAGTGGGAAGTTAATTTGAAATATAAAATTGAGCTATGTGACTGTCGTTTTTCCTGTTCTTCAGTATTGCTAACCAGGACATGATACATGTATTTTTGTACAGCCATGCAGATGCTGGGAAGCTGTTTATGGTGGACACCATCCCCAAGCTGGTCAAGGATCCTGCTGCTCTTGCACTGCGGTCATTTACGCAGGTTTGTTATGTTACCTGGTACCATGACATGTTCTAAACAATTTTAAAAATTTATAAGTGTACAGCTTCTTTTTGACAGGAAAAAAAAAAGAGGTGAAAAATGAGGAGCAGTACTATCACAAGCTCTGTTTAAGAAGCTCAAAACTTTGCTAATTCAGTTCCAGCTTTTAAAACAAATTTCCATCATGCTTCAGTTCTGCAATATGTAAACACAACTCTCCTTCCGAAACCAGCAGGGGCTGCAGTTGCTTAGGGCAGGGTGAATTTGTCTCCAGCATGATATTAAGAGGAAGGAAAAAATACACAAAATGTGGAAATGAGGCCTTGACAGTTTCCTGCTTCGTCTCAGTGTCTCCACCGATAGATGTGGTACAGGCTGGAACAGACCTTTTTCAGGATTTTGTTGTTCAGTTTTCATGCTTCTGTAGTTTGACAGAGGTCTTACAAATATTAGTAAAGTGCCCTGTTTTATGTCCTGCCATATGGTTAAGGTTGCATAATGGTGATCATTGCAGTACCATAATGAGAGCTCTGAGCCTACAAATCCTTAATCACATGCCTAATATGGGTGTCTAGATGCAAGAATTTCGTGATTATTTTAGCCTATTTCACCAGCCTGCCCTCACCTGGGGAGGCAGCATGTGCAGTTTATTCATACTGGTGAGGGCAAATTCAGCTGGTATTGGAGATGTTACATTAAAAGCTATGCTTTGATGAATCGTTTATTTTAAAATCACAGTTAGAAAAGGCCCTGGGACCAGCATTCTTAAAGGGTTCCATCAAGAAGGTAAGGCCATTGCCTCTGTTATCACTTATAAACCTTATCTGTATTTTTTGCTACAGGTTTGAGTATTTGAACCTGTACTCACCTGATTTGTAGCTAAAGATGCATTTAATCAAGGTATTGCCAATAGCTAAAGAGTACGTGCAAAGTTTCTGGAATTAATTTTGACAGTTCGGATAACATCTAATCAGGGGATGAGAAAGGTCCCTAATGTCTGAATTATGGTTACTCCCATTATCTCTTCTTACATGCACCCTTCTTTTTGCAGCACGCTGTGAACTATATGAAAGTTGCTTACATGCCACCACTGCAGGACATCGGGCCTGAACCGCAGCAAGTCCAGTTTGTTTTTTCCGTCAGCAATCAGCATGGTGGCACTTTGTATGGGATCTGCTTCAATATTACAATTCTTCCTGTGGACAATCAAGCGCCAGAGGTAGGGTGGTGGTGAGGCCAAGAGGGAGGGACTTGGAAATGGCTTTGTGTAGAAACAAAAATGCAGAGAGATGTCCTGATCTGACTGAAATAAAAAATAAATCTTTCATGGGATCAGGGTTTCAGTGTCTTGCACATAGCCTGCATTGGGGCTGAAGTGGAAGGCGAAGTCTGGTGAGTGTGCAAGGCAATTTTTCGTGCTATATAATCTTCAGTGTCTGAGTGGCTGTACAAAAATACATATGTCACATCCTGGTTAGCAAAACTGCATCCCTCCTTTTTGCGTTGCCTATTGCCAACGAAGGCAGGGGCCTCGGTGAATCAGGACTGGGCTGCATGTATTACAGCCTGCTATTAGTAAATTCCTTAGGTTTTCCTAACACAGCAGAAGAGTCCAGCCTTTGGCATTTTGGTTTTTAGAGTGTCACACACCCTCATACTAGAGCAAATTGAAATTGCCCTGTTTGGTGTAGGTTTGGAGGTGCATTAGAAAAGACAGTTCAGCATTTCTCCTCCATGCAGGTTTTTACAAGCCATTTGAGAGTGGAAGAGGGTGGCCTGAGCCCTGTCACAGAGGGACACGTTCTCATCTCTGATGTGGACACGAAACGGGAGCATGTCCTCCTCCTCCTGCAGAGACAGCCTCAGCACGGGGCGGTGGAGCTGGATGGCATTCCCATGAATGAAGGCGACAGGCTTTCCTGTGAAGACCTGCATACCCTGGCAGTCAGGTTAGAAGGGTGGCTGTCTTTTCCTCTTGTGGTGGCTGAGTCTCTCAGTTGGATGAGTGAAAGCCCTGCAGTGAAGTGGCGTGAGGTGCAGAGGCTACAGCCAGCCATGCTCACCATAGTACGCGCGGCTCTGGCAGAGCTGCTCCCGGCCAAGATTCCTGGCTGAGCCTCAGGACCGCAACAGTCACTGTGGAAACTGAGCTGTTGTGTGGTCAGGAAGCAGGAGCTAGCGACCATGTCTGATGTACATAGGTTTCTCTATAAAGCACTGCCCCATGCAGATAAGGAGGCAAATTCTGTATTCAGCCATGCAGTTCCTGTGAAGAAGGCAACGGTTGCCAGCTTTTTTCTTTTAAGGGAGTTGTGTGTTTATTAAACTTGCTTAGTTTACAAGAAAACTTGTATTAACACTGATTAACTTAGAGAGGAAAATTTTGCTGCTATATTTGCAGCAAGAATAAGACTCGACTTTCTACATGCACACACAATTAGAGCTCCTTGACTCTGTTCCCATCTGTTAGTCAAAGAGGGCGTCTACTGCCATGAGGACACACATGTTTTGTAGGCACCTCGCAAGCAGCCAGAACATAGATGACAAAGCCTCAGTGAAACCTTTTTCCCAGCTGATGTCTGGTTTATCTTGGGGGCTTTCTTCTTGTAGGAGACCCCACAAGCGCTCTGAAGACACTCTGTTCCAGAATCAGCAGTCTTAGATGGACACCCTTGCACAGGGATTGGCTTTTTATATTGGGAGGGATCCACATTGTCTGGCATGACCAGAAAGCACAGCTTCTTTGTCTATGTGAAATCTATGTAGCTCTTGTTTTTTTCACAGGTATCGGCATGATGGCTCTGAGACTCTCACTGACGATGTCCTCTTCGCAGCCACAGATGGCATCCACTTTGTAGAGTTCATCCTGCAGGTCAAGGTCAGTGTGTTGCATATTTCTAAGAGCAATTGCCTGGGTAGAAGAGTGCAAAGCTTGACTTCTGAAAGTCTTCACATTCCCTTGGAAACTGGAAGATGGTGGACTTGTTAGACTTCCATTTCAACACTAGCTTTCAGGTTTTTGTGGCAAATTTGAGAGGAGATTTGGCTTGTACTAGCTGCAAGGCATTTGTGCTTACTCTAGCTTGAGTTCTTCTGTCTGGGATTATTCTCTCTGTACTTAAATATGGGCAGTGAGTTTTCTTTCTCAAGCTATGATTATCTAGTTTGGTTTACTTTTGTCTTTGATTTTAAGAGTGTCCCTAATGCAGCTGGTTTTATTTTGTTCATAGAGAGAGCTCAATGTACTCTGACACTGACATCATACTGTTGGTTTGGGCTGGAAAGCAATGTATTAAAACAAACAGGTTTCCACTGAAATGAAAAATAAAAGATCTTAAATTATTTTTCTGATTAGGTGTTGCCTGTGAATGACGAGCCACCTGTTATGCAAACAGGCCTTGTTCCTGTGCTCCACTGCCTGGAAGGTGAAGAAGTGGTCCTCTCCTCGGAGTACATTTATGCCACAGACGCAGACAGTGATGACATGAAACTGATGTTTATGCTGGTTCACCAGCCTTACCACGGGGTAGTGAGGAAAGCTGGCATTGCTGTGGATCGTTTCTCCCAAGCTGATGTCATCTCTGGTTTAGTCACATATAAGCACACTGGTAAGTGAGTTAAGGACAGAATTAGACTGGAAGGTGGTCAGAGAGTTTTGGCAGAAAATTTTAACCTGAATCCATACAATTTTTGCAGAAGCTCAGCTGAGAAAACAAACTGGGCTTGCTGAGGTTCAGGCCCAAGGTCCTGCAGCAGTGGCATGTAGGCAACTTTCATATAGTACACCGCATGCCACAAAAAGAGAAGAGGGGTGCATGTAAGAAGAGATAATGGGAGTAGCCATAATTCAGGACATTAGGGACCTTTCTCATCCCCTGATTAGATGTGTTGTGACTAGGGAGAAAAGTAAGCTGGCTTCAAAAGAGGGCTGATGATATACAACTACCAAATGTTTTGATGTGTTCTCCAAATCCCTGTTTGAACTGAAAATTATATTAAAACAAGTACCTGAAAGCTTCACAATCCTGAAGGCTTTCATTATTGCTGATAAAATATCTTGGGCTTTTTTTTTTTTGCAAAATTATTATTAAATCAGGTACAAAATAGAGTCTTTTTATTTGTTTCATGACATTAAAAAAAATCTTTGACTTTTTTCCATAGTCACGTTTAGATAAAGTAATGTAAATTAAGATGCCGAGTTTTAATAGAAAACTGCTAACAACCTGAGGTACTTCTTGCTTGCCTCTCCGATCTAGATGGATATCCACTTTTGGACAGTTTATAGTCTTTCTGTACCACAAGATAAATGATGTTCAGGTTTTCTTCAAGAGAACCACAGTGCTAAAAAGATGTTGTTTTCTGGTTTTATCTTTAAAATCCAAAAATACTTTATTTTAGATTACTTAGAGAAATCAAGGGCCAGTTCATCTGTTTTCCTACTTAATTTCATCCTTTCATTAGCATTAAAGGGGTTCTCTTTTCTACATCTCTGATGATAGCTTTAGTCTTTTTTTTCAAAGGCTCTGTTTTTTGTGTAATTAGTCTATAATTTTGTGCTATCATGGAGAATATATGTGATATTTTCAGGCTTGGCACTGTCTAAAATGAACAGCTGGTATTTGAGAATAGAAGGAAGTACTTGATTTTGGCCACCCATAACAAACTTTTCTTCAGCATCCTAAAGATATCAGGAACATTATATCAATGGCAGTGTTTCGCAGAGGCAATGAAGGGCAGAAGCTGACCTTCAAGGGTGCAGTGCCTGTGTTTTTCATTCCCAAATTTCTACATGTTAAATGTGCTGCCAGTAAATATCACAAGAGAGGGTGGGAGTCATTGCCTTTCCTTTTCAGGCAGCTTATTAATAATATCTTGCATCAATGCAAGACACAGGCTGCCAGAAGTGCTGAGAACTGTAACACACTTGGCCACAGATGCTTCTTGCAAGGTGTGGCAGCTCCCAGTCCTGTGCTGTATCAGCCCACATTTTGAACGTGATTACGTACATAGGCATAATATACAGTATAGTAACAAAGCACAGCCCTTGTTGTAGTCCATTCTGTGGAGATAAGAGGCATATAGAAATACATTCATTTCTCGGTATGCAAGAATGTTTTCTTCTGGAAGAGCATGGATATTACCACTTGTCATAGAGAAAGTATATATATAAAAGAAAGATCTTTTCCTACGTTCTTCAAGAAGGAATGCAGAAAACAACTCTCTGCATAAATGTACATTTTGCACATGCCTTAGTGCACAAAGAACAGAATCATGAGGACTATTAGCAATTTTACTACAATTGCAATATAATATTATAACATTGCAATAATAATATTACAACTATTAGTAATACTAACTTAGATATATACTTTTCTACACCCTCTTATTCTAGAACAGATGTAAGCTGGTTAAAACTAATTACAATCAACAAACCAAATCCCTAACCAAACAGCACCCCCACCAGCCAGAATTCAGAATTCTAGTAATTTTGCTGTTTTCTTCTTCTGACTTCAAATACTGCAGACTGTCCTTGCAGGACACAAAATTCTTCTTCATGAAGCTCTGGTAAAATATTTCTTCTGAACTGCAACATTTTTTCCAGGTGGGGAGATTGGCCTGACTCCTTCCATTGAGATCTTAACCTTTGTTGTCTCTGACGGTGAGGCTGGCCTAGATGTGAAAGACTGCTGTTACGATGGACCTCTTCCTCCTCCAGTTCCAGTTCACGATCCATTTCCAGTATATGACCTTAACATCACTGTACTTCCAGTAGACAACCAGCCTCCATCAGTTGCAACTGGTGAAAGCTTCCTCTCACTATAGCATTATAGTATGGGTTACGCAGTACTGTAATGGCTAGAGACTCGGGTGTTTTTTGGGTTTTTTGGGGTGTTTTTTGGGTTTTTTGGGGTACTTTTTGTTTGTTTGTTTGTTTTGTTTTTGTTTGTTTTTAGCATCAGAAAGAGTCAGATGAGATCAGCATAGAAAAGTTTTGGATCAGAATTTCCATCAATATTTTTTTTCTTTTGCTAGTACAGTGCAACCACAAAATTCAGCTGCAGGTGCAAGTATGAGTTACTGCTTGTGGCTCTTCAGCTGCATGTTTAAATCATGTGGTTAGAGATGAGAGTGCTCAGATCTGCTCCTCTCCATCTATACATGTCCATTGCTGCATATGTAAGCTATGTGTGAGTAAAAGTGATAATCTTGAGCCTGAACTGAATTTAGGTCAAGACAATTGTCAGGTTTACACAATGCAAAACCATAAACATAAATGTAAATATCTATCTACATTTGCATGTAAAGTACACGACATAAATTTAGAATCTAGCCATTACATGAAGGGAGAGAATCTTTTATTATTTACATTTAATTATAGTAGTGAATAAAGACAAATCTACGCTATATATGTAATGGATCAAATTAACAGATGTGAAGCCACAATTTCACTAGTACTCTTCAGGATCAAAAATACTCAGTTAAAATGGAAATAGTGTTGGTAATGTACACTTAGTCCAACAACAGCCCATTGTGTGAAATTTCCATTGACTTCCTGGGCTTTGGATGAGGTCTGTAGTATACATATTAAAGGTATGGTTTCTGTATGCTTGCCTTTTTCAATGTCATTTGTTTGTAAGCCTCATGTATATGCTATGTATCTCAGATAATATTTAAGTATATGTGTAAGTAGTTTTGTAATTTGCAGGCTCTCACCCAAGTAATGTTCTGGAAATGAAGCACTGTCCCAGCAGGGAAATTAAGCAGTGATGCATGAAAAATTGTTCATTGTGAGCAATTCATAACAGCTCTCATGTAATTAATGCTCTGACAAACAGAGGTAACAACTGGTTTTGAGCAGCACATAAACCATACCTAATAACTTAGCAGTAAAATAATTTCATGATCCCCTTCCTCTCTACTTACGTGATGTCAAAAGTAGAGTTGATGGTGTAAGCAGAGAAAAAAAACTAAACTAAAACCCCTCACTAACTCAGTATTTGTTGTCTTTTCCCCTTAGTTATTATTTCCATTCTTGTTAACAAAAACAACGGTAAAATGAGCTAAATAAGCAATAACGGTTATCATATTGTTTGTGTGCAGGTGCAAAGTTTGTGGTGGAGGAGGGCTCCTCAGCAGCCCTTACCACCAACCATTTGTTTGCCACTGACCCTGACACCACTGCAGATGACTTAGAGTTTGTCTTGGTTTCTCCTCCCCAGTTTGGTTACATTGAAAATGTACTGCCTTCCCCTGGGTTTGAGAAGAGCAACATTGGTATAAGTATAGGTAAGTTTTAACAACGTATAGTAATCAAGCAGATGAAATATAGAGGGCTTGTGGAGGGCTGTGAGGTGGGCTCTGGTGAAGTAGCTGCAGGTGTGTGCATTAATATGGGCTTCTTGAGGAAGGCAGGTGCTGGGAAATGAAGAGCAGTGGGACTGCGTGGGAGGAGTTCAAACGGAGACTGCAGCACTGCAAAGGTGAAGAATTGGCACTTGAAGTAAACAAGACAATCCTCATTTTAGGCATTCCAGCTGCAATCTATTGGAAGTGGTGATATGAGACATTAATCTGCTCTCCCTGCCTCCCCCTTCACTCTCCCATGCAAGGCTCTCACACTTCCCTTCACATATACTTCTGTCAATTAAATGCTGTAGCTGAGAATTTGAAAAGTCTGGGCCCCATGTTAGTTTCCAAGGCAAAGTTACAAAAGTTATAGAGATGGTGGTTGACTTGGGTCTCTTCCCTTGTCCACCTTCAAACATTGTAAGGCAGTTTCATCCTCAGCAGAACAGATTGTGGCATATTCTGTAATGCTACCAGCTTTTACCAGTGTCTCCAGCTGGACATCCAGAATTGCTGAGCCTTTTGGTCCCCATTTTCCTGGTCTGTCTGTCAAATAACAATCAATGTAATTACTTAGGCCTCAGATCTTTTCCTACCTGTTATTTGGGTCTTTTTATTTGGGCTCAGTTCTGCAGACTGAACCGAGAAGTGTGAAGTTGCACAGTTCCACAAGAAGCAGAAGGATGCATTTTTTTTTTTTTTTTCAGGGGAAGGGCGTGTGTCCTGCAGTAACATGTGCAGTGTAACTCTTTCAGCCAAAAAATGACTGAGAACTTATAAAATCCAAGTTATTTATTCTTTGAAGAAAGACATAGTTTTGGATTTTTTTGATACGTAAGACCAGAAGGCAGGAAAAGACTGTGCTAACTCATGATCTCTTTAAAATCTCCAGCTTCGTTTCAGCTGAAGCACCTGAAAGCCCTGAACATAAACTATGTACAAGCCAGGCACATGCGTATGGAGCCAACAGCAGACCACTTTGTACTTTATGTCACTGATGGCCTGCATCGCTCAGCAGAGACTCCATTTTTTGTGCTGATCAACCCAACCAATGATGAAGTCCCAGAATTCATAGCAAGGAATATTACCGTAAGGAAAGAATCAAAATGCCTGTCATACAATTATTTTATGCCAGAAAACACTCTTTAATATAAACAAGAACATTGTTCTGATACTTGTTCCTCTGCATCTTTCTCTTCCTTTGTGTAGTTCAGCCTAGTTCAGGAAACAGCCCAGTCAAATCCCATGTAAACCTGTAAGACAGAGCTTCAGTGGAACTGGAGCAGCGCACAGCTCTGTTTGGTAACTTGCAGTTAAGCAAAAAAAAGGCTCAAATCTTTAAACAAATAAGTCATCTAGAAAGCAGAAGGATCTTTATGCTCCTTCTGGTTTCTCAAGAGCTTTTATAATTTTTTTGTAGAGTTTTTTTAAGCTCTTGGCATAGCTTCTCCCCTCTCTGAAGACTGCTTTTAATATAAATAATAATTCTGTGACCACCATGCTAGGGCAGTGTAAGCTTATCTTACTGTAAAGTAAAAAGTGCATGTATGTGTATAAATTTATATGCATCCATACTTTTATATATATTTATGTATTTAAAGGCTTTCTCCTCTGTGCACTCCCTAGCACCTAATATGAAGTTTACTTACCTAACAGCTTTTCTGTTAATAGGGGCAGATATGAACTCTTTATCTCAACTTCTGTTTTCATGACTGTAATGATTTACTACTCTATGTCTCTTAAACTGGTTGAAATCAGTAGCTGGTTCAAAAGCTACTAGGAAAGGGGTGGAGAAAACAAAGATAGATACACTCATACACAAAAATACCCTACCCTACTTAGGAAACCATTCTAGAATTCTATAATTTCTTTTTATGTAAAATAATCAGACACTTTATTCTTTCATGCTCAGGTTCAAGAGGGGGAGATGAAAGAGCTGGATTTCTCTGTTATCAATGCGGTTGATCTGGACGTGCCTCAAGACCATTTGGTATTTGGGGTTGTGCAGAAGCCCTGGTATGGGTTCCTTATTAATGGAGTTCATGGCAATGATATTCTACACTATAAACAGCTAATTAACCATGACCACCACAGCCATGGGTTGCTTGTTCATGACTTTTCCATGGAGCTACTGAAGAATGGTAGGTGCAGCATTCTTCTGACATTGGTCTTTCATTGCTTTAATGAGGCAAGGTGGCACAGTAAAAACCTTCATCACTTATTTATTCACTTGCCTTATGTGTATTTCCAAGAAAATGTTTAGGAATAGAAGCTAACCCATTTAATGCTAATGTAGTCTATTGATTTTAGGAATTGTCAATAAAATCACCCTGAGAGGTTGACATGTCAGAAAGGGTAGTAATATGACTAGGGAGGCCATCTGCCCTGAAAAAATAAAGGGAATATTGTAACATATCAGCAAACGGATTTCAAAATGTTTGACAGCACCTAGAGCAGAGACAGAGACACTGATTTAAAACCACATTAATTGATCATGGGGTTAAATATTGCTCTAAATGATCACAGAATCATAGAACAATTTGGGTTGGAAGGGACCTTTAAGGATCACCTAGTCCAACCTCCCTGCCATGGGCAGGGACATCTTTCACTACATCAGGTTGCTCATAAGCCTTGTCCAACCTGATCTTGAACACTTCCAGGGATGGGGCATCCACAACTTCTCTGAGCAATCTCTTCCAGTGTCTCACCACTCTTATTGTAAAACATTTTTTCCTTATGTCCAATCTAAACCTACCCTCTTTCAGTTTAAAACCCTTGCCCCTTGTCCTGTTACTACAGGCATGGGTAAAGAGTCTCTCTCCATCTTTTCTATAAGCCTCCTTTATACATTGAAAGGTTGCAATATATACCTTCATCATACCTTCATACACTTAACAATAAAGGTATGAACTGGGGCTCTATAGCTTAGCATGATCAGTTAACCTGCTTTGAAGCAGCAAAGCTCTTTCAAGTACATGTAATCAAAAAGTGTATTTAACACTGCCAAGAATATGGTGGATTCTTCCAGACTGTGGCCATTTAGTGAAATATGGGATCTATCAATATAAAGAAGGATATGAATTCAATCCTGCCACTCAGGTTGCAGTTCAGCCCTCGAAACCTGAGGAAAGATTTTTCTTCTCTCTGTCTGTCTAATATGAACCTTCAGAAGCACCATGTCCCACCCCAAATTCCTCAGCCGTCCCAAGTCCTGTTTTTGACTCTCTTCCAATTGCTTGGTTTTTCTCTTTTCCTGTCCACAACGGTGACCAAGCCACCTCCAGCCCAGACCTTCTGATTGTCCATGGTCATAGCCACAAGGCCACCTCTCCTTCGCAAGGCTTGTTTAAAGCTCCCTGAGGATTATTTAAGGCACAGAAAAGTGTTGCCTGATAGTCTCACCCTTTCTGTGGTCCCTGTTAAAATTAATTGAAATGAGGAGAGGAGAAGAAATGTGCCTTTTTCAGACCAACAGAGACCTTTTTGTGGAGGGAGTCACTCCTTACTCAGGTCAGGCTGGTGTTTTGAGTCAATAGTATGTTGTTAAATTAATGAACAGCAGTGGCTCACCAAGCTCATCTTCTGGTAGCTGAAACAAGCTTGCTGTGATCAGGGCATATGGGGAGGGGAGATGGAAGAAGGGTAATGGAAGCAGAGTGAAATGATGTAGGAGATTTTGCAGGAGACATATTTATTTGTTCTTTCAATCTCTTTCTCTCCCCCCGCGCCCCGCCCTGCCCCCCACCTTTGCTTTTTCTTTCCTCTACCCCCTGCATAGGAATGAAGCTGATGTACCTGCACGACAATTCAGAAAACCTCACTGACAGCTTTAAAATCCAACTATCAGATGGGAAACATAAAGTCCTCAGAACCATTTCAGTAAAGGTCATTCCAGTTAATGATGAGAAACCAGTGCTGAGCAAGTAAGCCACATGTTCCTGTCTCTGACAGAGGGATGAGTTCAGACAAAATGATCCAAAAGTGATCAAAACAGCAAATCGCTGACTGATGGGGAGGGTGCCATAACTAGTGACAGACTAATGTCAATACAGATGTTTCCATGTGGGTCTCTATCAGCCTGTTTAACAAAAATATTTTTAGTGAAAGGAGGGCATGCTTTAACGGTGCTCAATATTAAAAGAATACAGAAAAAAAAAAGGGGGAACATGCTTGTTTTGTCTTTCACAACTTACTTCAAGATGGTTGCCAGAGAGCCCTGATCTTTGCACACCTCTGCTGGCCACTGACCACCATGGTATTGACTGCAGTTACTTTTCTTTCCCCTTCCCTGGGGCAACTGCCTGTCTAAAACACCTCTATGAAAGCAGCTCTGGATTTTGGCATGAGAGAATCCACAAAGTTGATGCCTCGCTGCCTTATGGGGGAAAGCCTTTCAGCTTAATGATTCTCTTCTTTTCTGTTATAAAACTATATTGTTCAGCCATAAGTCAGCTTCTGAAAAGGCACACACTAACTTCCCTTACAGTTCAAAACTAGGAGTCATAAATGAATTAGATATGGTCAGAAATTGCCTGGCAGACCATTTGCAGATAGGCAGCTGGTTGCAAGAGAGCCGAATCTCCTGGACATTTTAATAAGGAGCTTGTCCCTTGCGATCTCCATTTTTTAACTGATGACCTGCCACAGAGCATCAGGGCCTCTGTCCTCCTGGCTGCTTTCCAGCCCCAGGTAGGCAGATGGGGAGCTGGGTGCCCAAAGTCTTTGCGGGTATAGTTCTGAACCTCTGAAGTTTACATTTCAGAAATTACTTTCAGCCTGTTAAACAGGCTGCCACTAGAGTGGGAATTTCTGATCCCTCAGGATATTTGGCCTACCTTCAGATCAGACCTATATTTCCCATTGCAGAGAATTTTGAATATTTTGTTTACCACATAGAGCTTGCTGCATTAACAAATGTTAGTTTTATAGTTGAAAGATTATCAAGGACCCCATAATGCTAACAAGAGACAAAGTCCATTTCTAGTTAAAGGGTATAGTTTATGTATTCATATGATGTACTGATAATTGCCTATTTGTTCCTCACGTGATAAAGATTGATATGTCATTTTCCACCCTTTCTCTCGAAGGAAGGTGATGTAGTGCAAGAAGTCAAGTGTTTTTAGCTTACCCCAGCTGGATCCAGAAACTGTTGCTGCCTTGTTTGGTGATGTTAGATCTCACCATTTGCCATTCCTGTGGTGAACAGTAGCACACAGTGAGCCATCTACTTGCAAAATAGCTATTTCATTATAAGAAGTTACTGTTTCTTGCCCGTTACTCTTCCACTGAGATGCAGCGTGCTGCCAGCAGTTAAGCAGTAGTGCTTTAAGGAAACATGTTCAGATTGGCATTGAAGTGGTTTAACTGCCACATTCAGTCACCACATCTTTGCTGAGGGGTAGGAGCTCCCTTATGCCACTGCAGTGTTTTACAGGTGAACATTTGACAATACCTGTAACCTTTTTCTCACCTTTTGATCTGGGGGCACCTTTCCACCCCAGGGAGTTGCAGCTCTCATCTCCATTAGCTATGGTCAACAGACCGAAGAATCTGGGATGGGATGTTTTTGGCTGGCAAACGGTGGTTATTATTCACAGTGATTGCCAAAAACTCAATCTGTCACCTCTTGGATTGTGTCCTGTAGCAAGGAGTGCCCTTGGGGAATATAAGGCCCTTACATATTCCCCTTGAAAGCTTCTTCTCAAGGTGAGACTGGTGGGCGCTAGAAGGACTTAACTAACTAACTGCTACGTTGAAAAATGAGTTGGGATTAGACAGCATTCAGGGTGTAGCTAAACATGTTTATCTTCACTTATTTTTTTGTTTGAATCTTCTCTTCCTGGCTCATACACTCTTTGGGTCAGACACCTGGTCTTTCTGTTTGCATAGTCACAGCATGTTTATTGCTGGTATGAGCAAATCATTAAGGTTGCTTGATCTGTCCTTAATATGACTTGATATACTTTGCCGTATGACTCCATTTTCTTTGCTTCTCATTTTGCCAAACATGAAATTTCTATGCCTCATATCCATATCAGTTTGAATATGAAACTTCAGGAAAAAAATCTCCACTCCTTCTGAGAATAATAAATGTATTCTCCAAAATCACTAAATAATTATGACAACTTCTTCTTTGGAAATCTCAGTTGTCACTCTGCTTCGGAGCAGGCACTTGCAGCTTGGCAAAGGAAAGAGCTGTTATATGAAGAATGTGTCTTTAGCAATTCTTGTAAAAATCTGTCTGTACTTGGCCTTTGAAATAGCATGGCTTGCACATGCTCAGTTGCATCCAGCCAGAGCTTAGCTGCCCAAATGCCTAAGGAGTCCATCCTTTTCCAATCTGCTCCATGGTCCCTTGGCAGATTAGCTTGAGCAAGGCCCTTCCCTGGGGTGACTGAATACGCTCAGTGCCCTCCAACCTCCTTGAAACTTTTGTATAGTCTAATAATACTGTTTGGGTGCTACATTGCAAAAATGTAAGGCAACTAACAGCAAAATGATAAAGCAGGGTGTGCAGAGGCAAACTGGAGGATGGTTATAAGCTGAGAATGGAAACAGAAAAGACACGATCTGAGCATCACCCTGGAGCAAGACTGCATGAATTTCAAACTAGGTGGGATTTTTTTTGCTGGAGCTGCCTCAAATTTTATTTGTGGCTAGTGATGGCCACTTCTGCCAAGGAACAGGTGGCCTTAACTTACTTTTCTGAATCAAGAACCCAGGAAATTTCTGCAATGGGGAGCATAGAGAAGAAGTCAGTTAGGTCTTTCTAGTGTCTCTTAAAGATTAAAGCGAGCAGTGAGAGACTAGTTATTTGAAAGACAACCTTTTCTCTAATGAACAATCAGTTCATTAGAGCTAGTATTGCTATGGTCTATAGTAGCAGTAATATACAATGCAGCCTATTTGTTTACATTGTCCTCTTCTTATAAATTGTGTGAAAGGAAGTGGAATAGGGCCCAGGAGAAAAAGACAGACATGGTAAATCCCAGGTTGTTGCAGGTATCTGCTTTATTGTTTTTCACCATTGTAAGGAGAAGCTGGTCTACCCTGTTTGCTTTTTTTCTGTTTTGAACTCAAATAGGCACCCTCCTTCCATTCTTTCTGCAGCTGGCATTTCTGTCAGCATCTGGGTAATCCATATTCCTGGCAGAGAAATTATGTATTGGAAAGGTTAGTTTCCTTTTGTTGCATCGATACATGACTTTTAATTTTTGCAGGAAGGATGATATAGAGGTGAACATGGGTGAAACGCGAATAATTTCTAGTGCTGTTCTGTTGGCAGAAGATAAAGATACCCCCAGGGAGAGAATTTACTACTTATTTGAAAGACTTCCAGAAAATGGTCAGCTTCAGCTCAAGGTTAGTCTTTGTACTTCAACAAAAAGCAGGCATGCAAAGAAAGACCTCTCTCTTTTTAGGGCAGAATGAAGTTCTTCTTCCTTTTCTCCCAAATGTCTGTCATGTTTTGAAGTAGACAGCTGTGGCCAGTTTGATTGTTGAAAGAGTGTTTGAACCAAACAATGATGCTGTCCCAGAGGCTTTGACACTAAAGGCCAGATCCTCAACAGGAGGAGAGGGAGGGTGAAAAGCATGGCAGATCATCTGAGGTGACAATGGAGAGAGATGCTGGGAGAATCAGCCCATGGAAGGGGAAAACAAAGCATCAAAGCTGGGAAGGGGAGAGGGGTGGAAGTCCTTGATCAAAAAAAAGTGACAGGTAAGCCATTACTTCAGTTACTTCAGGGTTCAGAAAGAATGGAGAAAGATGCGTGTGAAAGAGTGAGTAATACATCATGAGTTAGAAGAAAAGTATGGGGGGAAGGAAGGGAAAAAAGGAAGAAGATAGAAAGGATATAGCAAGAGGAAAAGCAGAAAATAAGATTAGAAATGGAAGGAAAGATGACCATCTATTGACCAAAGATAAGCCACAGGAACAAAGACAGTAAAAAATGCCTCTTTATAATTGCATGCATATATAATATCAAAAAATCAGTTTCTAAGACCTGTGAGTCTGGAAAGTATTTTGATGCTGGATCCCTGCAAGAATCTGTGGATCATGTGAGACTTGTGAATTAAAGGGGTCCCATACACTGGAGTGAGAAACAGCTACTGGCTGGAGTCTGACAGCTTGAACATATAGGGTGCCTGCGTGTATTTGAGCTCTCTGTCCTTGATAACCTTTGCTCCAAAGCTAGTGACATTGTTACTGCAGGCTAAATGTCAAATACACAGATCAGTCCAACATAGGGTACTATGCTATCTTCAGAAAAGCAGGAAATCTTATTGGGCAATTCACATTTTTCCATCAGAGGACCTCTGGGGCTCTAAATTTCTGTGCTTCCCTGAAGTTCCCTACAGGTTAATTTCTGATATCCCTTTAGGTACGGTTGTGGATAGAACCAAGAGCAGCTTTGTGAAATTAAGAAATAGAAAACAAGCTGGGTCAGGAACAATTTCATTTTCATTTTCATCTCGCTGGTATTTCATTAAGAAGTGTGCAGAAATGTATTTCCTGGAGTAAAAGTGGCTAAACTCCATTTTATTCATGATCACTGTATCTTCTCCACTGTATCTTACAGCTGCTTGGGAACAACTCCAGCTATTTACTGCCCTTCGAAACATACTATGAGGAAAGAGTCTATAGCTTAGAAGGGAATCCAGGTAGCTGCCACTAACAGTCTGCATAACTGCAAAGAAACACAATTAACCGAAGGATGCATGGGAGACTATCTCTTTAATGATGGATGTTTATTCTTTCTAGGTAGGCCAAGGCTGGATGACTCTCCAAACTGGAATGAAGTGCACTCAGGAAGAACTGGATATGAACCTTGTGAGATACGTCCATACAGGAGCTATGGGGTCAAAGAACCAAGACAGCTTCACATTTTATCTGTGGGATGGGTACAACAGATCCCCAGCTGTGGACTTCTACATAAATATCAAGGACATGGAAAAGGGTAAAGATCTGCCAGACTTGATGTTTTACAGTGCCTGTTTCTGAAACAAAGATGATCTGAGTACCTGTCCTGATCCTTTGCTGAGCACTATATAGGCCCTTGGGAAGCCTCCCTGCAGATTCCGAAAGTTTGTCTGCTTGGATTTCACTGCTGGGCAGAGCCCTGGTGTTCCAACTGGTGAAGAAGTGGTCCTGGGATTTGAAAAGGCTCTGCCTAAGGCAATGTGTTGCGCCTTGCCTCCCAGGACTCCCAGCTACTTTTCAAATAGTGTTGAAAATACCCTTCTGAAACTAGCTTTATGTCTGAGTAAATCAAAGCACAGAAAAATGGCAAGAATGTAATAAGGTAGGCAAAACACTGTTCAAGAACAACTCTGCCTACCAGGTTTATGCTCTAGTCTTATGGTCTCTCTTCCTTTATTGCACCCCTATTAGACACCTAAATTAGACCAAGTTAACCTGACACTGCTAAGATTGGAACAAGGGTTCAGAGAGGTTGTGCTGTCTCCTTCCTTGGCAGTTTTCAAGCCCTGATGGGATAAAGCCCTGAGGAACCTGGTTATGGCTGATCTCATGGCTGACCCTGCTTTGAGCAGAAGGTTGGACTAGAGACATCCTTAAGTCCCTTCCAGCCTGAATTTCCCTATAATCTTATAGTCCTATGATTTTTCTACTGGTGATGGCTTGCATGTGACTAAATAATGCATGAGATCAACTTACAATTCAGTGTGACTATTTTGGTGTTGTTTTGTCTATCCTGCAGGAGACATTGCTCTTTTCATAAAACCTCTTAGAGTGCCAAAAGGGGATCAGGGCTACATTACAACTGCTGTCCTTCTTGCACTGGATGGTACTGACAAGCCAGAGGAGCTCCTCTATGTCATAACCTCCCCACCCCAGTATGGACAAATAGAGTATGTCGGCTATCCTGGCATCCCCATTACGAGCTTCAGTCAAATGGACATAGCAAGACAGATAGTCCGCTATGTTCACAACACAAAGGCAGTTGTTCCTGAAGATATATTCAGGTAAGACACCGCGCCCCCCCCCGCCCCCCCCCCCCATTAAAAAGGCATGGAAGCTCTGTGGGAATTCTCAATATTTATACAGCAAAGATATTTCTACTATAATACACGTAGTTGTGACTGCTTTGGTAATAAATGCGTTTTCTAATCGATGCTGAAACTATAGCCAGAGCCACATTCACTCAATGATACTAGCTTCAATATTATTATAGCATCCAAACATACACAGCTATTAAGATTTAAGTGGAGGAGAAGGACTAAGAACATACTTGTGGAATTCTCCTTTGGTTTCTTGCTACAACTGGATACGCTAAAAAAGATCCATCCAGGTATTAAATAACTGCTTCCTTGTCTATTCTTATTTATCATATTAATTTGGTTCCAGGCTTTTTGAATCCATAAGTAGTTCTTGAACATACTGAAAACCAGTCCACTTATCTATTCTGATGCCACAATAGCTCAGAAATTTGTGTAGAGAATTGGATTTTTGGGATAAACCTGGTTACTTGTAGGCCCAGTTCAGCAGCCTAGTGATATTCAAGTTTACTTTCACCTGGTTCTGAACCTTCCTCTCAGACCAGCTTAGACTAGGTGTACTCCTAAAGTGAATATTTCCTTATTTGGTTCTTAAATGAACCTCCCTTGGTTATAGAGTGGAATGATGTAATGAGTTATCATCAGGTAAAGACAGAGTAGATGTATTGTTGCTCAAAGTCTCGAGGACAGTTTTGTAAAAGAGAGGAAATTCAGGGGAAAAAAAAAAAAAGCTCAGAAATAAGGACAATGTTTCCAAAGGAAGAACGCTAACTTCTTGCTAGCACTGGCAATTTCCTCTGAAAACAGCTTTTGACAGAAAACGGACTTGCTGTAAAATTCAAATTTTCCACACAAAAAGAAAAGCTTACAGTTTTTTCATTTTTGACTAAGAAAAATGAAGGATTTAGCTCCTAAGAGCTGCAATTCAGAAAAGATCCCTTTTACACTCTCTTATGAATAGATTCCTGATCTGAATGGCATTTTCCATGATGCATGATTATTCAAGGACATGTTGCGTCATCCAGTTTGAGAGCTTTTTTGCAGGGAAGTCAAGCAACTGGGGCATGAAGACATCAAATAAACCTCACTATGACACCGGGGCAGCGCAGGTGACATTATCTAGAGTTAAGCCAAAAGAATTTTGGGACTTTCTTCAGTTGAAACATTTTAAACTATCCCTTCCACTAAATTCAATGTGGTGGAAATTCTAGTTAGGAGATTTGTCTGATCCACGTGTAGTCATAACAGAACAAGTGAACAAATATTCTCTGGCTTTATGTTTCTTGATTGTGAAACACTATGACCAAAACTAGAATTAGCTTAGACAAGTAAGGTTGCAGTCATGCCAGTCATAAATTGGGCAGTGTAGAAGTGGCTTGCATCAGTATGACTTCTATACCACACCAATGAAAGCAGACCAAACAATTCTAGGGAAACTGTGCATGTAGATAAACCCAATGTCTTCTATTTAGGCCAATGGCTAAGAACCAAACTAGAAAGTCAGCCTTACAAAAGTAAGGTTATGATGCTTTAATAACTGTTGATATTCAATAACTATTTTAATCACAATAATTGCTGTTCTTTGATGTTGTCATTTGGAAAAGAATTTGGTTTTGTGTAGACATACAAATATTGTGGCTGAATATTATTATTATTTAAACAAGGAATGGTTACATTATTTGTATGGGTAATTATAGGGGGCAGGGATTAACCAATCAGATTTCTACTTTCCACTGAAGTACTTCCTTCAGACATAAATTTGCCTGTATTGTTTGGTGCTGCCGGCCTGGAAGAAAGATTTGGCAGTGCTTGTTTGGACAGATGACTTCACGTGATTAGCAACCTGACATCAGATGCTGGCAGCAGGATACTAAAAGAACATGCTAATGTCCTCCATTTTGACACACTGGCTCGATTTTGTAATGAGCTGGCACTATTTCTGATTCCATTTTTATCTTTTAAATGCCATGACAGATGCTAGGTCCTACAGCCAACTCTCTTGCCATCAAACTGCAGAAAGCATGAAATGTTGGTAATGGTGAAATCAAACCAGGCAACATGTCCTCCTAACTGTGCCTGAGAGTTGTCCCCTAAATTTCATCAGAGTGAGGAGAATATTGGCTGCTTTCCATTCCTAAGGAAAAGATGAAGCAGCCATAAACCAGAAATAAACACCCAAAATCTCCCAAAGTGCAGAAAAAAAGGATGTCTTGGACACAGGCAGCTTCATCATCTAGGAAATCAAGTGGTGTACAACATTTGCATCATAAATTTCAGTCTGATGTAAATAACCAGGAGGTTTGCTCCTATCTGGTATTCTGTAGAAGACTGGGAGAATCTTCAACATCATGAACAGAATTATTTAAATCTTCCACTTAAATATTGTTTGAAACATCATTCAAATGATTTTACAGCCATCAAAAGAACCCGAGGAAACTCACTTCTGCTGCAATCTTCCAAACTTTTTGGAAGAGATGGTTAAGGTCTTGAGTGAACTTCTCTTGCTTTTCTTTTTCCTTAGCATAGTATTTATCATCATTACTCTAATTCTGTATTTTATTTCAGCTAGATTACAAACAGCACAACCCTTTTACCATTGGCACAATAGCATTAGGTCAGTGAAGACAGATGTCTCTAGGTTCCCAGCTGGGAATACCATCCTCAGTAAACATATTTCTAACTGCTATATAGTCCCTGGTCTGCCTATGCTCATTCCCATCTGTTTCATGGCATACTGCCGGCTTACAAGTTGATCAAGCCCTAATCATCCAGCATTGGCGAAGGCAGTGAGGAGTTTTAGATGGACTGTCTGTGTGACACAGTAAGCTACTCCATGACCTACTGGAGGGCACTTACTTACATTCAAGGCACGCAATAATAGGCCAGGTTCTGACCCTGTAATTATTTAAATACTTTTTTGAGGTCTGAAGTCAAGAGAGCAAGAGGAGGCAGATAATCTAAATGTCAACCAGTCCCCATTTCACTTATGTATGGTAGAAGCATGCTAGGTGGAAAGCAGTCAGCTAGACTGGCCCTCATATTGTCTGAAACAACCGTCCCATGATACTGTCCCATACAAGATCAACTGCATAAGTGTAACTGTATGTGCATTCAAAGTGCTTGGTATTGGAGGGTGAGAGAAAAAGGAAAGTCAGGGAATATGAATGGTCTACCATGAGCAAATTTCTTTGCAAAGCAGACTGTTCTGGCTCAGGCAGAACAAACCTGGAGTGAAAAACACTCTCCAAGATGCTTTTGCACGTACTACGCAGCATAACCACAGGAACTTCCGTAGAAAGAAAGGTAACTCTTATGTACTATATGGTTATGGGACATGAAGGACCGTGAGACAATTTCAAAACAATTTTTAGTTTCATATACCCTCCAAAGTTTTTGTTATAGGCATGACAATGTGCAATGTAATTGTTTTCAGAAAAAATACTTAAGTAATAATCTTGACAACGAAAGGTAGGATGAATTTTGAAGGCTAAAAGATTGGTTTTCTCTTTGCTTTTATCCACAACTAAATTTGATAATAAATTTCTACAGAATATGCTGTCACTTGTATGGCAAAAGCCCATACTCAGCTGGTAGGCTTCCAACAGATTTTCTCTCCAGCCATGGGCACCTTTATCTTTCTCTTGTTTAGGAAAGGAAAATTAACTGCAGAGTATAATCAAATCTTTAGTATATCTAAAGAAATATTACTGCTTGAGAGAGAACTGTAAGAAACTATGCTGCTATTAATAGAAATTCCCAGTATGCAGTAAGAACTTTGCAGATTTGACCCTTTGATAAATACATGGTGTGGACATCTAAATTTTTAAAATTACCCTAGCAACTTATATAGTTCTGTCCAATATCTCCCACAGAATCTTAGTATTTCAGTGGAACCCTACTTGAGTTTTGTAAAGAAACATAAATCAGTTCCTCTGAATACACAGAAGTTTACAGATAGTTAGTGCCTAAACAAACCCATAAAGTGAAATGAGGATGGATCTTTTTCCAGCTTGCTTTTTCAGATAGTTTTGGGGTTATTGGGTACAAAACAGTCAACACAAAAAACAGCAGTCAACACACAAAAAAACATTGTCCAGGCAAACCATGCACTTTACACCCCTCTTTCTGTAAGTTGTAGACAAAGCCAGCACTTTCACTGGCAGTTGCCACTGCCAGGTAACCAAGTGAAGATATACTTAAGGATGTGTACAAATGTGTATGTATGCCAGATGGTGCAATAAGCGCCCCAGCCAGCATGCCATTTTAGATCTGCTCCATCTGTATCTGAGCTAGAAGATTAGATCAGCTCTGTTATGACTGCTGAGACTGATGTGTACATCCTCAAAGCCATTCCTCTGGCATCTACTCAGTTTCCTGCAAATGCATTGTAACCTTGCCATATACCTGGCCATCTGCTTTTCTGTTTTTAAGTTAAGTTATACATCCATCCATCCCCCCCACAGTCTGGGTTTGAGCTCAAACCAGCTCTACTGCTTTTGCAGTATCAACACAGGCAAGTTCTGTAGTAAAGGTGTGTATTATCATTTCATTTCAGTACATGGTGAACCAAGAACACATGCTGAAGACTACCTTGCCTCTCTTTGCCAGATTCATCATCAGCAATGGACTGAGGACTAAGCATGGGACATTCATGATCTCCTTGGAGGCAGTTGACCAAGCTTTGCCCACACTATCTAGGAACACAGGGTTAAGATTAGTGGAAGGCGCTATGGCACTCCTTTCTCCTGATGTCCTGCAGCTTTCAGACCCAGACACTGCCAAAGAAAACCTTACCTTCCTCTTGGCTCAGCTCCCCCAATACGGTCATCTCTATTATCGAGGGGCTGTGCTACTGCAGTACAATTTCACCCAGCAAGATGTGGACAACAGGGATGTTGCATACAAGCACCGAGGTGGGGATTCCCAGATTGACAGATTTACATTTGTTGCAACAGATAGGACTAACCAAGGCTTCATCGTGAATGGGAGGGTGCAGAGCGAGCCAGTGGCATTCACCATTCAGGCAAGTGTGACCACAGGCCTACTTAAAAGAGATATATAGCATGCTAAGGTAGAAAATGTAGCAATTTTGATGAGAACTGGTACTTGCTGCAGTCTGTGATTTAACTGAGGTATTTATCAGCTAAAATGTTTGCTTTCTGTGTTCCGTGAATCATTAACCTGGAGAATTAACTGCTTGACACAATGCATTACTTGGGCAAAGAATTTTATAGAGTGGAAAGAGACAGACTGTATTTAAGAGAGGAAAGACATCCTGCTTATATAAATTTAAGCAAGTACATACTTACATACTTATACTTGCTAAAATATTTTACAAAGAAACCTCAACCCTAAAGTTGAACCCAGCTATGCGGAGGTATGAACTTCCTCCTGCTCTGCTTTCCCACTTGGTACCTGACCCACTGATTTGCACGGAATTTGTGTTGCCCTCCCCTGTGTGTTGCATCCCACTGCATGCAGCAAGCGACTGGGCAATCTGGGCCTGGAAACCTCTCATGGGAAGTAGTACTTAACTGGGGAACAGACTTCTTCTGGAGCAGACTGCGAGCCAAAGTGGTTATGGCCACTCTGAGCAGGCTACTGTGCTTTTAGCAAAAGTAGGACAAAGAATATCCTGTTACTGTAAAATGAATAAACATTTGTCTAACTTTGATTTAGGTGGATCATTTGGACAAAATGGCACCAAAAATTATTCATCTCCATTGCTCTTCTGATGTGGAACTGCTGAAGAATGGCAATTATGGGATCTATATTACTGCCAGGTCCCTGAAGGCATCTGACCCCAATACAGAAGATGACAAAATAATTTTTAAGATTTTACGAGGTCCTCATTATGGCTACCTGGAAAATATAACAACAGGTGCTGTCTTCTATAATCTCTGTATTTTGGGACATACCAGACCAGATTCCAAAACCTACCCTGTTAATGTTTGCTTGATAGAGCAAATCAAAATTTCTTAGCAAACTTTGGGCAAGGTTTGAATGTAGTAAGAAAGTTTTTACACTAAAACCTGAGTCTCGTGCTCCTCATGAATCCTTAAAGAGTTTGAGATGATTGTTAATAGCTGCCATTGGGAAACTATTTTTTGTTTGTGTCAAGAAAAAAAAAGATGAATATTGAACTTGGCCATTTGATAAACATGTGACATGGGAAGAAATTGGCTGGGCCTTATTATAACAAGCTGGGATGTTGCTGTTTAGCTATAATACCAGGTTTCTGTAAGTTCAAATTTTCTAAGTGTTCAACAAAAAGAAAAGTTGAAAACAGTCTATATGAGCTATGTGGTTCTTATTAACAGCCGTCTGATTCACCTGAATGTTTCTCTTCTTTCCCAGGTGGATTTATTCAGGAAGGGTTTAGCCAAAAGGATTTAAACAGCAAAATCATACTTTATGTCATCAATCCATCGCGGGAAGTGAATTCAGATGACTTGGAGTTTCAAGTCACAGATGCCAGTGGCAACTCTGCGGTGCCCCAGAGGTAGCTCCGACCCTCGGTGGTGTGTGCTGTGGTGCGCTGTGTGCGCTGACCCCCAGGGCAGATGAACCCACGCTGCGTGAACATAGCTATGGCTCAACGTGAAGCCACGCTGGCGTGAACATAGCTATGGCTCAAACTGCCATGTCTTTTGCTGAAGAGTAGAGAAGGTTTCTTCCCCTCAGGGACGTGAAATACAAACGGCTAGCTCCAGGTTAGACTGGGGCACAGTTCTCAAGGGCCTTTGGGGCCTCACAGAAAAACATAATGGAGTTTACTTTGAGTGGCCGTTGGGCATTTGGAGATTCGAGATACTGGGTGCTGAAGGACCGGACTGTTGCTTCACGTACCTGGTCCTGCAGCCGGAGGTCACTCTTGCCCTGTGCTGACGGCAATGCCTTTTTCACGAGCTTGAGATCATGATGGAGGGGATGCTTTCAAGCAGTAAAAGCTAGGAGAGCCATACTTCTGCAAAAGAGCACAGAAAGAAGGTGGAGGGCACACAGCATCTTCTTTATCACCTGCTGCCAAAATTTATATTAGGCATATTATCAAAATTTCCTTGTGACATATGATAAGACTAATGTACAAAAATTAGAGACTGGGGTATCATCTGAACTGTGCTTTGATGACAAAGGCCAAAAGTGGGACTAGTTCTACAGCAGGGGCAACATTTCTCCTTATTTCTGAAAACAGGGCTGAACGTTCAAACAATTTATTTAATCAGAAGTAACTGAGAAAAATAACTAATGCTATTTTCCTCAGCTAAACTGGCTACTTACAAACTAGGACTCATGGTGAGGGAAAAGGAGCAGAGAGCTGGCTCCAAGGGCCAGGCTCCTCTGCAGAGGACTTTCCTGCATGCTAAGGAGAGGACAGGTAGTGAGCAGGGCTGGAGGCAGCCCCTCGGCAGTTTCGTGCAGTGCCAAAAGATGTCCCCATGCACAAACACATCAGAACACAGCCAGCCTGAGCACTTCCCAGCTGCGCTGTGCTCAGCTCACAGGTGCACTGGTATTAAAACCACAATCACAATGCTGCCACTCCTAGTGGGAAAGTTTGGGTGCTTGTATAAAAATAGCAATGCTTAACATCATAGCTTTAAGAAGAGAGCAAAGAGAAGCCACTTTTTGTATGGAAAACAGGAGTTTCAGAGAAGTAGAGTTTATCTTTTAACTGCACTGGACCTCAGAACAAAGGGGAATTTCATTTTTAAGGAAAAAATAATATTTTTAATATTGTATATAAAAGCTTGTGAGAGATTTTTTTTGAACAATTTATCACCTAATCGTCACTGTTCAAAATACAAGTTTGATTTGCATGTTGTTATTATTAAAATTAAATCCCAGCTTTTATCTGAATGCTGCTGGACTACATCTGGCACATGCATCCTCTTTAGCAAAAAGAAAGCAAATCAGCTTCTAAATGGGTTGCCTATACCATGAGTATCAGAAGATATAGGAGGACAGGAGGAAACTAACACTGTTGTTAGAGCCAGTCAACCCTGAAAAGTCTAGAAGTTTGTTTTAGAGAAGTCCAAGTTGTTTTGTAAGTAGCACAGCCCATTTTCCTTCTTTTTGCTCTCTCTCATTCCTCTCTGACTCTCATTAATTTTTATCAAAGCTTTTAAAAAGGCGAGATCTTTATTGGCTACCCTGTGCAGCATGCGAATCTCCGAGGTTTGATCACATCCCCTATAAACAATTCTAAAATTCAGTGTATGAGACGCATGGTCTCAGCCACTTCTATGGCTGAAGAGTGAAGTACACAGAGTATTAAAGTAAAGTAAGGGGAGTAGGGAGGGCACTTGCACAGAGGCAGTGAAGTCATGGAGTGTGGCCTATACTCTAAAAGGAGGAGAGTTAGAGGATAGATGAAGGAAGGCGGGAAGAAAGGATGATATTGCACAGAAAATTCTGGAGAGTGAGAGTAAAATAAAACTACAGGGATAATGG
Organism: Platalea leucorodia; assembly: GCF_965183815.1. Lineage (NCBI taxonomy): Eukaryota > Metazoa > Chordata > Aves > Pelecaniformes > Threskiornithidae > Platalea > Platalea leucorodia. The sequence continues at coordinate 35,929,146 of NC_138858.1, read as the reverse complement.
GAACCAGGAAGAAACACTGATAGCTTGTCTTGCCCTATTTGGTGTTATGGACAAACTGCTCTTCTCAAAGTTGCTGCAGAACCCTTCTGGTTCTGAAACAAGGTTCAGGCTTGGTTTGGGGCAGACCAGGGCTCGACTGGAAGATTTATTAACCGCCTATTGCTCTTTCTAATCAGCCAAATCAAACAAATGTGTTGATTTGGAAACAAAGACTCAGTATGTGTATTGGCTAAATCAGCAGTCCGGAGAGAAATGGCTCCTGACTGAGCCTTGGAGCAGCAGGGGATGGGGGCAGCAGGGGGGGTGGCTTTGCTTCACACGGGCTTTGCCTCCTCTCCCACAGGCTGGAGCTACGCTGGTCTCGTATTGAAATGCAACAGACTGAATATGAAGTGTGTGAGAGCGTGGGAGTGGTGTCTCTGAAAATCACCAGGGCAGGACACTCTGCAGAGTCCGCGTTTATCACAGTGAAGGTAAAGCTAAAAGCCAAGCTCCTAACTGGAAACTTAATAATAAGTAGTGGAGCCCATTAATTTCTTCCTCAGACTTAAAAGGTATTTCAGTAATCAGCAAAGAGGCCATGCACTTCAAACCAGGCTTGCCAGGACATTGTCCTTGCTAGTACAGATGTTTGAAAAATTTCTGACAAAACTTTCTGATTTTTAGGTAGAAATGCTGATTAACCAAAACTGGAATGTTTTGGAGCAGTATTTCAGTTTTGATGACCTTCTGTGACACAGCAGGCATTGTCCTGTCACTGTGGTCAGAAGCTGGGTTTCCAGGATTTGCCACTCTAAAATCCAGGCTGTGGGCAAGCTGGGGCCTTGGGACTTCTCATTTCCCTGCTCAGGCTGAAGGAGTTCAGGAGCTATGGGAGCTTCAATGCCACAGTCATGGCAGCCCCCCCCCCCCCCATTTCTCCTTCCACTGCCATCAGCCTAGGAAATAGCCCAAGGAAGCCCCTATATCTTCAGTAACAGCCTGTTTTATGTCAGAAAAATTAGACTGAAAGCTGCAGGTTATAATTTTATAAAACAGGTTTTGTGCAACTTCCCTTCACAAATTTTATCTTTCCTTGTAAGAGGGAAATTCCAGGATTCTACCAGCTCCGCTTGCTAGAAAAATACTAAGAGTTTCCCTCACAGTTTCTCAGGATTATAGCCCTAATTGGAAATATAGTTTTGATTTTTCTTCCACCGAAGTCAGTGGGAATTTTGCTATTGACTTCACCAGGGGCCATCCTGCCCTCTCCTTCCCGGACTCCAGTGACTCTACTTTGCTTGCCACTTGGCTAAGAAGACCAGTGAAATTGTCCCCAGCATCAAGAACGCAGTGTGGAAGCTGGTGTCCTCCTCCGGTCTCCAGTAAAAATTCAGGGAGTCGCTGGAGTCCCCATACTTACATATGCATGGGTTCATGCCTATCCCAACAAGTCTTTGGGACTGACAGACCTGCATGCAAACACTTCTTCCAAGACCTCACAAAGGGCTAAATGGGCAAACATGGACAGGCTGCTGCTGCTCTTCCAGGATCCCATGACAGACCTGTCCAGGAGCCAGGTATGGCAGGGTCCCCAGCCATAGTAAACAGCAGTGTTATCTGGTGCCGTCAAATAGCAGTTTGAGAGGGGACAAGGCAAAATTTTAAGATAAGCAGATTTTTTTTATTATGAGATTTAAACCATGAGCAAGGACAGAATGACAGTTGCACATCATAAGGTTTATTCTTTAGGCCTTTATCTTTCTTTCCAGCCTAAGCACATGTATAGGTTGGCATGTCTTTTTGAGACTCCATGGAAAGGCACACAGTAGCTTCAGCACACAGCACAATGCAGCGGTTTGGTGAAATAGGTCACAGCATGGCACTTACTGTTTGATTTCTTCTCAGGTCAATGAAATATCTGCTATACTGGGAAAGGACTTTACAGTGACTCCCTCCAAGCTTGTTCAGTTTGATCCAGGTATGAACCAGTGCACTGAATAACTTTAAAATTAATTCACTGATTTTGAAAGTGCAAACTCTCATTTTGGAGAGTGAAACCTATTACGTATCTGTAGCCAGAGAAGCTGGATAGGATTAAAGACACTTGGGCTCATTTTCTGGAAGTGCAGTGGGCTTCCTTTGTGAATTAGTATCCTTATTACTTAGGGTGAGATGGCATATGGCCCCTTTACATCAGTTAAAATATCAAAAGTGCTGAAATGATGTTTCCTAGTCTCCTCACAGCTAGGCTGAGGAGGACTCACCCTGAGCTGAGCTGTGAGATGCTTTAAAGATTTAAAGATTTGACCAGGACACTGGTGAAATTTAGAGAAAACTGAGTACAACTTAAATTATGCAAGGTATCCAAGACCAGAAAAGTGCAAAAGAACTGAAAATTGTCAGACCTCATCTTTACTTGCACTGTAATCGTAACAGCAGTCTGACCTTGGCTGAAGCTGTAAATAGCCAGAAATGACAGTAACTGTATTATCAAAAGGAGCTTGATTTTTTTTTGCTGGTGGAGAATCAATAGTAAAAATGAATACAAATGTGAAGATACTGAAAAAAAGCTTCATCTGTTCTGCACAATTTATTGTTATTATTCTTTGGGTATCTCCCTGTGTCTAGGGATTAAACAGTCCAGGTGAGAGTTTCACAATTTACCATTAAGAAATTCAGCTTCACCTGAAAAACTTGGTTTTGCCCATATAAATAGATTATCTGGGAATGAAAACCCATTTCCTGTCATAATCACTTCCTTTGCATATGCAAGTCTGAGTTTTTTTGGAACACACCCTGTTGGCATAGTCCAGGATTTATTTGAGCTTAGGAAACAGGATCTGCACAGGCCTCCCAGGATGTTGCCTGCAATGCCAACTGAGGTTATCCCAAGATTGCCAGCAGTAAGATTTCAATGGCAGAAAGTCACAGTGACTACAGAGGAGTCAAAATATATAATCTGTGAAAGGCTGAAATAAATGGCATGTATTTGGTGGTAAAATTAGTCCAAGTGCTTACCTGCATTTGAAAAACAGTTATGGTGAATATAGTAAGTCAGTTCCAGCCAAAGCCTGGCAATTTTTACTTTGGGACTTAAGGTTTTTACTTGGAAAAAAAAGCATTGCATGGTACAGAGATTATTTTGGAAATGTGCCACTACAACCCCTCTTGAGAAAGGCAAATTTTATGTAAAAAAGTGTAGAATGAACAACTGCTGGTTAGTTTTCAGAGGTGGATAAGGGAGGACACCCAGCAGACGGCAGTAAAAAAAAAGAAAAAAAAACCTGGGCAGAAAGGTGGAAATCTGCCCTAATTTCCAGTGTTTCTGGAACACACATGAAACTTCTGAAACCAATAAGCCACTCTCTGATACCCTTTATCTAGCATTAGATTTCTTTTTTTTTTTAGTTTTGAATTAGAAGATGGAAGAAAGATTTGAGAGATCAGTGTAAAAAGTCCTGCATACTGTGCTGCCCAGGATTCCAGTTCTCTTTGCTCTAATGTACTACGCAGTCAAGCTTACCAGCCTCTGAACTGAAATGGCTAGAGGTTGTTGCAAAGAGGTTTTTAGTGCAAGGCCCTTTTCTGCTGGTCCATGCAGATTCTCCAAGCATGGGCCAGTTTCGAGTTACTGCTATTGTCTTTCTGAATATGTTGGCAGAGCCACATGAAAATTAACTGTAAATGTAGACAGGAGAGATGCACACTGTTCCCCTTTTCTGACCAGCTTCTCAGTTAAGCCAGCTGAGCTCCCTCACACAGTCTTTTTTGGGTGACTCTCTTTAAAAGTCCTTTGCTTAGGCTTATCCTTAGGGAAGAACCCTCCAAACTATTACATTCAAGGCACCAGTTTCTTAGTTCTAAATTCAAGATGTTTGATATGTATTAATTAGTAGTATTTATTAATTATTTAGTAAGGCTGATAGGTTTGTTTTAAAAACAAACCTCAACTATGCTAATTGACTGGACTGATTGGCACATTAGATTGCAATCAATAAATTGTAATGGAAAGGAGCAGAAGACGACCCTATCGGAGTTTATGGGTCTGTTTGTACTGACAGCTTCTCTTGGCTAGAGGATTCAGACTGGAAAGGAGCAAGGAAATACAGATTATGCAAAGTGTCAGAAAGATGTAGAGATTTTATTTGCCAATGTTGCACATGTATCTCTGGTATTCATTTTGGATGTTAGCACTAACTTTGTGATGCAGAAACAGTTCCCATACAATGTGTACGTTGAGATCTGTTTCTGTCCTGCTGCCTCTGACTTTTCCTCAAAAAATTTTGTAGCCTTTTGGGTAATAACCAGCCTAGTCCTTTATCTTGGAATGATCTTTTCTCATTCCCATAATGCAAGCCTGAAGTTACGCAGTAAAGGCAAGCAACCAAGTAAAAATTTTCTAACCAAGTACAAAATCTGCCTAAAAGGTTGTACTTGAATCTAACATAGTCTTTGATCCATTTGCAGGTATTTTAAATAACTGTTCCATCTCTAAAATGAAGCTTTCAAGATAAAAAGCATATGATACATTTTGTCTTGAAAATTGCAATGGAAGTCCTAAATTTAGGTATTGTAGTGTCATTTCCCACATCTACAGCAGCTTTTTGTTACAGTGTATACACTTGAACTTAATCATCATTGCTCAGGAAGAAATTCGAACTTAATGTTATTTGGAAGAACCGCAGGAGTCCAGTCAGTTGGTAGGAGCACAATAGCATACACCAGCTACTCCATGCTAGCTGCAGACATGTTAATTAATATATTTCTTTGACACCCTGATTGATTGAAATAGCACTTAAAGAGTAATTAAAATGTTTATTTCTGTTAGGAATGTCAACCAAGATGTGGAATATAGCAATTACCTATGATGGATTAGAGGAAGATGATGAAGTCTTTGAAGTAGTTCTGAACTCCCCTGTGAATGCTGTTCTTGGCACCCAGACAAAAGCTATAGTGAAAATTTTGGACTCAAAAGGAGGTATTCTCTTTTGATCTTCATCGTTAAGAAGGTGGGACAATCTTGGCTGAGTAGCTACTTATTTTCAACCACAAGTTGTTCCTAACACTCACCTTCAGATCAAAACGCTTAATTTCTTTTTAGAGAAAACAGGCTTGACAGTTGCAGACCCTTTATTCTCTCACACAATCATATTCATCCTCATAGGAAACACAGCATGGGGAAAGCAACAAGTACAAAATGAGAAGGGTGCAAGGAAAGAAACCACTTTTCATAACGACATGAGTTCAGTTCTCATTTATTAAAATGGGAAAAAAATGTTTTTTAGGTCCATTAGAATTTTTTCCCAGTTATTGTATGACAGTTGTTATACACCTCTGAAAAAGATTTATTTTCCTCTCAAAAAAGAAACCTAATAACTAAACCCGGCTCTTAGAAATAAATTTTCTAATGCTTAACAAATACGGTCCACAACATTACAGCATGCAGCAGTGATCATTACAGAGCTCAGGCTTTTAGGTGTGCATTATTATTGATTTTTCCAGTGATGAAGTGTGGTGATGGAAGTATCACCAACATTAGTTAAAGACACGTGTCTATCCATGACCAAAAACCCCACACTCCAAGCCCCAATCTATGCATGAAAACATGTATTTTCATCAGATGCTTGGCTGAAACTCTGATTTGTGGGTAGACAGATGCATAATGTATAAAAACATACATATAGAGGTAGTAGTTATATACTATATACTATATGCTATATACTATATACTATATACTATATACCATATACTATATATATACTATATATATACACACACATATATATAAAATATATATATATATACAGAGCAATATATAACAGTTATATACTATATATATATATATACACAGAGCAAACCCCACAAATGAGGAGGACTGAACAAACAGCAAATCAACCACATCAAGTGAAAGAATCATCCAACTTTTAATGACAAGCTGTTTATGTGCCCATGTTAACGTGACCAGTTATCTGCTTATGCAGTTAGAACTGACCATCTGCCATTTTTTATGCTTTCAGGTCAGTGCAGCTATTCACATTTTTCTGGGCAAAGCAAGCACGACTTCTGGGGGAGAGGCACGCTGTTTCCAGTTTCCTCGGGCTCCTCATCACCTCCCAGGCCTGGCAATGCTCCCTTGGAAGGGATCCCACTGCCTCCTTCCAAAGGGATGAGAGAGCATGGAGAAGACCCGTGGCAGGAACACAGCTTGGCAAATCAGTCAAGGAGGACCAGGCTGAGAGTAACTGGAAATGGCAGAATAGTAAGACACTTCTGTAGTGCAGTGATGGACTGATTTGTGAATTCATTGGGATTTGATATCTTCATTTATTTGTCATATTTTTGTAGTGATCCTACCTGACCATACAATAACCATAAACTACCTGAGTTTGCTTTGAGTCAGATCTGAGAGCTATTTAAAAATAGGGGGGAAGGGATAAAAAAAAAAAAATCCCGCTTTTGAGGATCCATGTAAGCAAGAGAGGAAGAAAAACAGAGTTGGGGGAGGAAACATGCATCAAGCAACTTCAGCAATTATGCAGCTTCTAATCTTGTCTAAATTATGGGTCAGCTAGAAGAAACAAGTCACTGGAGCCAGGCCAATGTACAGAAGCTGTGCATCTGCTCCTGAAGTTGTAAAGCTGAAAATACTGTTAGCTTAAACAGGGAACAGTTACTTAAAACTTGCTCATTGCTTTTTCTGCTTAAGCTATATTGGTTTAACTAGGTGGTTTAGTAACATTCCGCTATTATGATCTCACAAGTAAATGGAATCTGTTTATAAACACACTTGTAACGTGATTTTTAATGGCTGTTTTCAGAGGTGGTCAGTTTGCATTCTGAAAAAGAAAGAACTAAACCCAAGACACATTCTGCATGATTTGTAACCCAGATCTTGTAGTAAATCTTCCATAAAGTCCATTTGTTTCTGTAATGCATGAATATGCCCACCTCATTCTGCTATTGTACTTTTTTCAGGTTCATCCTTCATCTGTATTTAGAAATGGAACTGATGTGGTTTTCAAAGTAAGAGTATTATATGTACTGCTCAGACATTTCTGTGATTTCTTTCTAATTCTGCTCTTTGCAGGCTTTATGACTGTTAATAATTCATTATGACCAATACTTTATTTTTCTATGTATCTTTCTTTTTCCTTGGTGTCACTTCCCCTTGATTTGCAACAACTTGTATTGTAATGCCTTTTTTTTTTTTTTTTTTTGTGGAGTTTATTTAAGAGTTGCTTGTATGTGCTAACCCTCTCTTTTCCCTCTCCTGTTCTGCCTCTGTGTGTGTGATACTATAAAATGAAGTATCACGGGATGGTATCACTCAAAATAGAGGATGACACTTCATCAACTAAAGCAAACAAGAAGGCTCAAGTGTCAGTAATTAACCAAGCACAACCACAGATAAATGCCGTCTCCTCTAGGAAGACAGAAATCCCACAAGCTGATAAGGCAGAACTGGCATCTGAACCAAGCTCAAGACACCAGGTATGAAACCTTTTGTTTCACAGGCATTTTCACCATCTGTTTTCAGTCATGCTGTTTTCCAAAATGATTTAACACCTCTGAGATCTGCAGCCTAACCCTTTCCACTCCAAAGCTGAGTGTAACCGATACACAGATAAATTAACAACTCAGCCCTTGAAGAGTTTTCATATCATAAAGTTTTAATATAAGACCTGTTAATCTGTTTCATGTAGCTTGTTTATTTTGTGTAACTATTTTCCTTCAAATGTTCAAATGACATTTCTCCTTCCAGGACTTTTACTCTTTTCCAAAGGCCTGTACACCAGATTTAAAGGGGCTCTTGCATTATGAAGAAAGCACTCAAAAGTTATTTCAGTGTGATGGGGTAATATGGAAATTCTGGAATTCCCAAAGCAAGGTAAAAATGTCACCATGACTATGCATCTAAATCAGAGCACGGAGTCTACGATGAGTGAGACTCTCAAGCAAAGGACCTTCCTGTAACAACTTTTGACTTCTACAGGGAATAAAAGAGTTGTCCAGAGCGAAGTTTGCTGTCACCAGAAAAAAAGATTCCCAGAGACATGATGAGGGCTTGATTGCTGGGGTTGCCTTTCCTCTCTGTCACCCACAGGTGCTCCTGGACAAACCACACGAGCACTGATGTCTTGGTGCTTGTAGGGGTGTGGGCATGCAATAGTCAGTGAATGAAATCTATGATAGAATGCGTGGGAGTTAGTAAAATTAGCTCAGTTAGGTATTCTGTAAACATACATCACCTCCACCACGTAAGATATCACGCTGAATTTTGTTGCACTGCATTACCTACACAGACTGCAAGAGACAGAAAATGGTGTCCAAACTAATGTGGTCTCTTAAGAGGGTTTTTGGAACTGAAACCTTATGTCACCTTTAAAGCTACTCATTATAAATTGTAGTGTCCTCTGTCAAGCATTTATTTCTTTACATGTTTTAAGCAATGCTGTAGCTTTATTGATACACACCAAAGTCCATGTTCAATTTAATACTGGGGAGGCCATAAGCAGCACCTCCAGCCTTCAGTCTGATTATTAGCACACAGACCTAGATCACTGCAAGCAGGAGTCTGTTTTGCATTTTCCTCTTTCATTTTAGGAGGTAAGCATGAAGAAATGTCCCTCTGGATGGAGTCATCACGAGGGCAGCTGCTACTTCCTAGTAGTGAATCACAAGGTCACCTGGAACACTGCTGCTCGGGCTTGCAGAGAACAGTAAGAGACTTCTCCAAGTGAATGTGTTTGATGTGCACTGTCTTTGCCCTGAGCTGAATGCTGCTCCGAGGCCAAGTTCGTTCAGAGAAGCCCCATTTTGGCTGTGCTGCAGAGCTCCCCCAAAAAATAGAACAAGCCCTGGGATTCAGACCCAGTGGAGGACAGAAATACTATTAGTCTCATAATGTTTCAGTTTGTGATGCTACCTTATTCACAACATGAATTCCCAAAGCTGTTCATCTGCAGTGAGGATGCTTTCCTAATGGAGAAGAGAAACAGAGCAAAGGCTCAGTCTTTCATCCTCTCTGACCCACCACTTCCTTGGCTCTACCTTCACTTGATATAGGAACACTACAGTGTTGCCAGCTCCTGTATGCCTCACCATGGTCTTCTGAAGGTGCAGCTTTTCAGATTCTGTAACTACTTGAAAACTTTAATGTTCAATTTAACAGTAAATTTCTGACTTTTAAGGATAAATAAAAGCTAATTGACAATAATAATAGTTGTCCCAAAGTAGGAGACAAATAGAAAATCCGCCAGTCTTTCTCTTTGGAGGCCTGCTTTGTGATTTTGGTTTTAGGAGTGATAGCTTAGGACTGGAAGGAACACTAGCCATGGTAACATGGAGCTTGCCCTGGGATCATGCATGTTCTGTACCTTGTGTTGAATTGTGAGAACGAGGCTGAAGACCAAGCTGAACAATAGGAGGGGCTTTAACAGACCTCTCCATTACTCCATGAAATGTAAATTGAAACAGGGAAGAGTTGGAGATGAAAAAAACAGAGTATATTCAATAAGTGGTTGAAGGACATACAGAAAACATGAAACATGGACAAGCATGCATAACAAACCTTGATTCATTCCACTCAGTTATGCCAGATTATGTTGTCTTGGTAACACACAAAAGGGAAGTCTTAGTTCTAATACTTCTCAGCTGATGGAAGTTACTCTTTCCTAAAATGTAAATGTTGCCTGCTCTTGTGAGCTCACCACAAATTTCACATTGTTAATTGGTTTACTTAAAATTTTAGCTCCTGAAATGGTTTTCTGTCACCTCCTTTTATTCTGTTACTTATCCAAACAAAGCTGCAAGTTGTGAATATTCTAATTTTTTTTTTTTTTTTTTTTTTCTGATGGCTTCAACATTCAGTTGATCTTTTGGGAACATATGTCACTCTGCTGGGAGGTGTTCCCCATTTCATAAAAGAGTGTGCTCCTGGTTACCCATATTATCTGTAGGTGGTAACTTCTTGCTGAAGGCTATAGTATTTGATGTAGAAGTTAAACCGAATAACAGCAAATTAATGACAGTGTTAAACACCTACACAAAAAGTCAAGGCATATCACTGAATCCACAAGCAACTGAATCCTAGGGCAGTGATTATTCAGTTAATGTCAGTCTACAACAGCCTAAGGAAGCTTTATCCTCGTAAATGGAGTACTCCTGGCCTCCATCTGGAACTGATTTACAAAAGTAAAACCCCAGGCACATACTTAAAAGTGGTACAAGAAAATAACTTAATAGATTTTATTTTGTGCTTTTGCCCAGCTCCCCGCCAGCAATCACCACCACCGCCAACTGTGGTATTTCTGTTATTAATACTTCTACTGTTGACATTTAAACAGCTGATATTTCCAACAAGCAAACAAAATCAGCATGGAGGTCAATCCTCAGTTTTTTAATAGATCAAACAAATGTTAGATATTAAATGAAAAGATTAGAATTGACATTCAGTAAATCAGTCAATTTCACTGAAAAATAAGAATCAATTTTATTACTACAAAAATGGAATTATTTTAAACTTATGTTCTATTTTCTTGCTACACTTTTTCTATTATATAGAACAGGAAAAAAGCACAAGCATTGTTAAAGTTGTTTCAGTAATAGTCTCCAACTAACCAACCTCCTAACCTTTTAGAGAAAACACTGGTCACCTGAGATGATGGACTTGAGACCAAGTTATTCCATCAAAGCAATGCTATCAATTATTGTGGAAGCAATTGCTGTCTGGAAATATGTACATGGGCTTATGCAAACCTATTTGGGCTTCTAATGAGCTTTGACATACATTGCATCTATTTGTTGCAGGTGGCATACCAACCTTTTCTTCAGTTTGCATGTGCAGGGTTAGAAGTAGACACAAAAAATGTGCTTGTCTTGATGCAGGTTGCTGTATGCCACAGTGATAGTGCGGGTGGAAGAAATCTCAGCTAATTGCTGTGAAAATCTTGCACCTTTTCTAACCCTTCTACAATACATTGGAGAAAAAGGTGGTTTAAGAACTCATTTCTCTAGCCTTGTTCTGTATGCATGAAGAGGCCCTTGGCAACATGAAGAGGAGCATCTGGGGGATATTATGGCTCAGTGATCCAACAGCAGCCTGATTTAGCAACAATTTCAGTGATTGACATTACAGTTCTTGTTTATCCCATAGGAACATGTCCTCCCCAAGGGTCACTGCAGCCAGGCTCGGTTGCATGTGAAATGGTTTCACTGCTGCTACTGGATAGACAGAATCCACAGTTGCATCTTTTGCTCTGTTAGTCAGATTATACCTTAATCTGCTTGAAGTTGAACATTTAATTAGAGCCTTAATATGGTCAGATTTCAGATTGCTTACCGCCAGCTTTGTAAGACAGGGGCTGCTATATTGTTTGGTGTTTGCATATTAGCAGCATGTGGACTCAGTCCTTGGGAATCACAGGCAGAACCACATCTAAAATAATAGGTTAGATCCTTCATGATGGCTCAGTGTTGCCTACTGCAAAGCAGGATGGACCCTGCTGCCCTCCTCTCCTAATGCCGTGCTAGTTCTCTAAGTGACTGGTTTAACTTATATTATTGCTAGTGACTCCAGCATAGGGATTCAGGTACCTAGAGTCATTTTAAAGGCTCAGAGTACCTTGTCTGACTTTCAGCTGCCACTCTGGAAGTGCAGGGCTCCTGTAAGCTCTGCATCATGTCTGCAAGCCTCATCTGAATGTTCTCAATACCGCGAGGCATCATAAGCAATGCCAGACACCTATCTTAAGGCACCAGGATTACTCCCTAGGTGACCAAACCAAGGCCTGGGATAAGCAGAGCCTCTCAGTCACTCCCCCCTGCTTCACTGTCAGTATAGGACATGGATTTACTACAGCAGTTCAAACTAAATGTCCTCCTGTGCTGTGGAGACCTTCACAGCTAGTCAAGTGTGCTTTTGCTGAAGTTAAATTTATCACAATGGTACAAAGCTCCTTTAAATGTATGGGATAATTTAATGTAAAATCAGCAAAGACTTTGTGCTAAGTGTTTTGCATATAATACTTCAAGGTAAATGGCTACTCAAAATATTTCCTTAGTTTGGGCAACTGCTTTAAGATGATGGATGATAGCAAAAATTTGCTATTTGATTGACTTGATAGCAAAAATTTTAAAGCACACAGGAATTATTTCAAATGGACTTATTTAGCACAGAAATCAGTGATGTGTGGGGTGTTTGTTTTTTTTTTTTTTTTCCCAATAAGGCATTATGACCCCTTCTCTAGAGTAATTTAAATTAGGAAGTGTTAGATTTACATAACTCCATGAATAACATTATCTTATCATTTCCTGTGCCTGGCGCTCTGCCTAGAGGTACAGTTAGTAATATTATTATAAGTGGTATGTTCCTTCAGGACTGTTCTCATTTCCCTACAATACATCAAAATCCCTTACTAGGTGTAACAATTAGAACGGTTGTTCTCTCTTCAGTCATGTGTGTTTCTTAGGCTGTATTTAGAAAGTACTCCTATGGAGAAAAGATTAGATAACATTATAATTATTGCAGTGCTTTCCTTTCACAGTGCTGAAGTCTCTCCCTGGTAGTTGGATTGAAGTGAAAGTCTGAAACTGTTATTGCTCAGACCACCCCTGTATGTCATAAATGATATAGCAGTTCCTGACATACACTGATGTTTTTTGTTTTCACATTTTCTAAAACAATTGAAACAACAGGAGTAAGATACACTTACTTAAAGTAAACGACTTGGTTCCAGGGCTTTGATTGTCCTTAAGCAGAAGCCAGATAAAATGCTGTATTTTTGTTCTTGCCTAGCTAGTAGTGATACCACAGAGGCTGCTGCCCAAATCTCTTCTTAGCCCCAAGTTTGGTCACCAGCCAACCACAGTCACTGTGAGGGGGAATGGCATCCTGTTGCTGAATCAGTTACCCTGGGAAAACAACCTGAATTAACCGAGCCTGCTTTCCTGGACCTTTTGTCTGAGGAAGAAGATGGAGTATAAAACTTTCCAAGAGCTTTTGTCAGTGTAATAGCTTTTCTCCTTGTTCACCGTAGGGTTGGTGCCTAGTAGATGGGCCCAGTGGTGTGGAAGCATGTCACCCCGGGGGACATACAGGCACCAACACCATGCATGACACTTTACCGTGATGAGAAGCACAGTCAAATCCTCTGCTGGGAACTTCACTGGGTGAAGTTTTGGGAGCCTATACCATAAGTGGGTTCACAATCCTGACCCCTACCAGACAGTTGCTAACCACTTTGTGCTGGGACAGTCTGCCATTTGTAAAGCCATGATCAATGTTTCTGAAGCCATCCTGCCACACCTCTACCTGAGGAGAGAGTACACAGATGTCAATGAGATCCTTGACACTTTTTTCTCTGGTGGCCCCTGAACTTAGGGGGCCCTTGATGTTACTGTGATGTTACTATGTTACCGTGAAGTGCTTGGTCTAGGGCAGCCATGATTACACAGACTGTGAGGGCTAACACTCAGATGTCCTACAGGCCTTGGCAGACACACTGTGCAAAGCAGAGCAGAGGGCGAATCCCCTGTTGCTTTGATGGACTACAGGGATAATGGAGGAGGCCTTTGCAGCAGGAGTATCCCGTCAGCATTACAATGAATTTCTTCCATACCATGCCCCTGTAGTGGGCTACTACTCTGAATTCCTCCTGATGTAAAATTTGCCTGTTTCCCTATCTTGTGTGGCGTTATGATACAGCTTCCACGGGATCAGTACTGTTAGAAGAGACACAAGGCAGCAAACAGGAATGGAGATCCAGGCATGGGTTTCTAATTGGGCAGCGGGCTTGGTGGTGGGCTTGCACCCCAAGATCTGCTCATGGTCTCCATAGTGGATTCAAGTCTGCCATGCCACCCTTGAGGTCTGGTCATTGTCCCAGCTCTTAAAGAAGACAGTCTTTATCTCCTTTGGAGCAACACTGATCTTCTGTCTCCGTTATCTGGCAACAGTCATGAAATTAGCAAAATCGTCATAATGCCATTGACTTATTCTGCTGCTGGAAAAGTTTTTGGCTCTCTTAAAATGTTTTCATGAGCAATGTTGTTTGCTTGGGCCCTATCAAGCATCACCCAAGGTGTTCTGGGAGGCTGAAGGGGTTGGGCATCACTGTTAGACTGAGTGGCAGTCAGAAATACGGGACAACAGAAATGACAGAAGCTCAGCATCAGAGTGAAGGCAACAGCAGGTGTGAGGTAAAATGGTGACATGATATCAAGGCAAGCAAAAAGATGGGTAAATAAGCAAGTGGAGCCACTGATGGCGGGCAGTTCCTGGCAAATGTGAAGGAGGCTATTTGTCTCTTAATGCTTCAGGATTTAGCCTGATCTCTAAATGGCTTAACAGCCTGCTGGTGCTTGCATGCTTGGTACTAGTTGGAAGACTTCACAGTGGAAAGGCCACTCAGTGGCTAGGATGTGCAAGTCCTCCTTTGGGGTTGGCATACTTCAAGTAGAAACACAGACCAGAGCTTATGCATTGGCTTCATTCTGAAATAGTCTGGTTAATAGATACCACAACTGCTCTCTGATTGGAACTAAATGCATAGTAATTGCAGACAACCCAACATTACCTCTCAGAACCACATTACCACTCTAAGCCAGACCCCTAAATTACACACACTTAGTTCTGTTTTGAAACATGGCCAGGATCTTAACTGTGTTATTCAAAGCTTTAGTTTTGTCAGACCATGATTTTAAAAAGATATAGTCTGCTCTACTACCAAATGGGTGAAGCTGTATCTTTCAGTGGCTTCAATTTTAGTGTGGGCAGATTATTATTTTAAAGAAAGGAATGTATCAATGATTGTGTCAATGGTTTAAAACACAGTCTGTGGGTATGAGGTACACATTTCCTGTATACACTTCTTTCAGTCGTCCAGCTGATTTAATTTTTCTGTTAGAAAAATCAGACTAGACTTTGGTTCCTCTCCCAAGTAATCCAGAATTTTAAGACTTCATCTTCATGTAATTATTCTTTCATGCCAGTAAATAGTGGTTTTCCTGTGAAACATTAGTTACATGCTTTATACTATAACCAGTGCCCCTTGTTGATAAGTCGATGGGAGATGTCTGTCACTCTGTGGAATGCTAATTACTCTGTCCTCTCTCCTTGAGCCTAGATACCTGGGGAGTCTAGCAAGTGTGGCTAATGAACAACACATGCAGTGGCTGTGGGACTTTAGTGGGAGGAAGCCCTTTTGGATAGGCAAGTACATCAGGTTTTTTCCAAATGTGAACTGCAATTTTCAGCTTTTAGTAATTTTCTGAGATGGATTTACTAGTTATACCAAATTAACTTTAAAAACTACAGTTAGTTTGGATCATGTTTAATGGTACCATGATTCTGTTAACCTGAGAGAAATAAACTCCTCTGATAAGAATAAAGACAAGACCATTGTGTCAATTTTCTCATCTTGGTCTCTTCTAGTGAAGAAGCCAGGTCATGTCTGAAAATATGCCACCCATGTTGGTCTTAGTAACTCAGAGGCTAAGTGAAAAGATGTGTTTTAGTTTGTATTAATTAACACAACCTAATTTTACAACTGTTAATTTCAAGAGTGTAAACAAGGTCTACGAAGATCTGCAAGATCTGCAGAATGTTATTTTCAGAAGGAATCTGAGGGCATCTGAGGCTGCCCAGACTTGAATACAACATTCTGCTTGACATCTTAAGTATCAATAGAGAAACTCAGGAGGTGATAGAAGTGCAATAGGTGGAAAGAGAGAAAATATTTTAGATAGGCAATAATGAGGAAAAGTATATTTTCCGTTATACAGATGGTACTAATTGCCTTATGAAATATTAAATTGTATTTTACTTGTATTCTTCCAGATGTTTTTTTTCTCTCAGCACAATATTGTGTGCATTTTTTAACAAAGGGATAGAACAACATGCTTCTGTTGGCATCAGGCTCCAACAGATGATAAACATCACTGATTTGGTCTTACCAATTTCACACAGGCTTGAATGACCAAGTCAATCCTGGACATTGGGAGTGGAACGGAGGAGAACCTGTAACCTATATAAACTGGAGAAGAGGCTCCTACCACTTTCCAAAGAGAGGAAGAAATTGCGTATTGGTGCAGAAGCGAGGAAAATGGCAAGCAACTGACTGCAGGAAGGTCAAACGTAACAGCTATATATGTTCAAGAAAGCTGTAAAGAAAGAGAATCCCTGTGAAAGCCTGTGGACATTCATGTTGTTTCAATTTTATTTATCTGCAGACATGTGAGGGTATGCAGTTAGAAAACTGTCCTAATTATCAGCAAGGTTTATTTTATATGCTGCCAGAGGTGCAGATGCATTGGACTCTAACCAAGGAACAGAGGTCAGTTGCAAATATTGCGTCCAGGTTAAGGCTGTGAACTCTTCCCAAAGACTTTGATCTGTCACTTACTTGTATGTATTTTTGCACAAAAGAGCTAGGCCTGCAGGCTTTCATCACATTTCTGTGTAAAAATACCTTCTATTTTTTGAAAAAAAGAAAGTAGGACATCAGTTGATTTGCTTTGCTCTTAAGGAGGGGCTGTGAATTGGCTGTTGCTTTAATTAATTTGCAATAAAAACTGTAGTTTTACCCTGCAGTCAGAAAAAGAGGAAGACTGCTAGGTGTGGAAATAAGGGCAGACTCTGCTGGCTAAAAACAGGTCCTCTTGGGTGACAAGGGGAGAAACATTACATCAGGAGACTGGGGCTTCTTTGGTGGATGGCCTAGTACAATGTCTTACGAAAATACCAACGGCAGGATTTAGTGGCAGAGTACCAACAGGAGAAAAGCCTTGTACTTCTTTTTCTGCTTCCCAAGGCCAGCTTCAGATCCTAGTGGATTTGCTCACACAGAGATGCATATTGTCTCGCATTCCTAACCAAAATTTTTCAACGTTTATTGGAATTGCAGGACGGCGCTGTAATTTTTAGTGTAATTAAATAATGGGACCTCTGTAAATTTGATGCTATATCAAGGGATGATTTACACAATAAAAATAATACTGAAGCTTAATCCTAGAATATTATCTTGGGATATTCAGTGATACATGAACATCAATAGGATTTACATGTGTGTATAAACCAATGTAACCGTGAGACATATTTTGTACTAAAGCAGCTATGGCTTTTGAGAAGTATTAATCTAAGTCCTTATTAGGGATTTGAGGTTTTTAAAAATAATAATTAAAAAATCCAGATTTAGTTATGAGAAAGGCTTAAAAATCAGCATTTAATAGGAAAAAACAGCTGCCCATAACTTAATTTTAACTTATTTTAAATATACGCAGTTGCAGTGTTACTGTTTCTTAACATTATAGTAAATTTATATCTGATCTGTCAAAAATCTTGCTTTAGGACCTTCTTACTGCCAGCCTTAAAATTAAAAAAAGAAACAACTCATAAGCTTCCTTAAAAAAAATTAAAGCTGCTCTCAAACCCTCCCTCTGCCCATGATGAGTGTGTGACGGTTGGTGTGTCACTGAATAGGGTGAATTTGCCTTGTACCTTACGAACTCTCATCCCTCCCATCTGCCTGCCTGCTGCCAGCAGTTGATTCTCCCCTTGTCCCCTATCAGCTTATCTATTTGGCCAGCCTCTGGATCAATTGCATCTGTAGACTATTTGCACCAGAGGTGCAAAACCTCCTTCTGGGGTTTCTCAGAGCAATTTCTCAGTCCTGTGAGGAACAGATGCAGCAGAATCACCCCTCCTTTCTGGGCTGAGGGGTGCTTTTCCAGGGATTATTTATCCCTCCTCCTTGCCTTTGGCATGTGTGGGTTATTTATCCTTCCTTCTTGCCTGTGACATGTTAAATGAATATGCATGTGAGTACCTGGACAGTCTTTAGGAGAGAACTTTTCTGAAAGGACTGTTGCAGATAAGCATGAGTGCATTGCAAAATTGGAGGAAAAATATCGTGGACAGAACCTCAACACCCTTATTGTTGGTATTGACAGATATAGGCAAAAATATCTCCAAGATTTCTTTTTTTTTCATGGTAATCTTTATGCCAAGCTTCCAGATACTTTTGCTAGACACTAACACTTTTGCTTAAGGAGTATTCTAGATCAACATAGATAGGCTAATTGTTTCAAGAATTCCCCAAACCAAGCACCTCTGAGTACCCACCTAGACCTGTTTTTACTTCTGATAGTTTTCACTGCAAAAAAATATAGGATCTAAAAAAGCACTCTTGAGATCTCTTGCTGTTGGGTTCTGGAATTCCAGGGAAAATTGACTAAGAGAGCTTGGTTAGGTATAATCATAAACTTTTATTTCTTTAGGGCCTTCTTTTTATAAAAACTGCTGAGTTTATTGGTGCTATCATGATAAAACCTGTCAAGATTCTTTAAATACCTCTCCTAATTATTTAATAAATGAATGACATCAACAGAGTGGGAATTTTGACCAAGGTGCTTGTTACTTCATCAGTAACTAAAAAAATGACTCATGCCTAGTCTGAGACACCAGTGATCTCTTTTGTGAGAAGAGGGGAGAACTTCCCTTTTCTCTATTTCATTTGAACTACTTTAAAGTGATTGAATAATATGAAGATTGCAGTACACAACAGACTGTTAGTTGTGCAAACTGTACGTGTTTACTGATTTCATTAGATCTAATACAATACACTAATGAAGCTAAAATTCTTATATTGCAGTGCAAGAATATTTCTGCCCTGAAAGGTTGCTGAATTTTTTTTCAGTACAACGAACTGTTCCAAACATTAATTCATAAATTTAAATATCTTTCCTTAAAAATTAAGTATTTTTTCATAGATTTTTACAGCTTTTATTAGAATATTGGAGTTCAAAGAATACGACATACTCAAACCAGGGAAAGTACAAATAAATCACTTTTTCTGTTGCCATAGGAAGTTGCTGTCTCTAAGATGTTTAGTAAAGAAAGGGCCTAAAATCCTGAGAAGTCATTGGGAATTTTTCCAGCCTTCAATACTTTTGAATTAGACTCTGAGTAAACTCAGGGGAAAATCAGTATTCAGAGGATCAGCATCAGCAGGGGAATTTCAAGAGGCTGAAAGTAAGAACAAGGAGCATGTAAATTCTGGTATGCACCTATGGATGCCACATTTTCTGGATAAACAAAGGATTTATTTCACCAGAACTATCCATATGTCTTTTAAGAACAATAGAACAAAGACACAGCAGCTCAGTGAAAAGAACCCAGTGGTTAGCCTAGATTTCTGTAAAGGGATGGGTAACATGAGCTCTTTGTGTGCCCGTCACTTTTAACCACCTTCTCTCCCTGTCAAGTATCTTTTAAATCTGTTGATCAATTTCAAACAAATTTGACAGTGAAGTAGTTGACTCAAAGACAATGGTTATGAAAAAAATTTATAGGCAACTGGCCACAGGAACTCTTCTTCCAAACCAAAATATTCTAAAACATTTGTGTTGTTATTAACTTCATGGAGATCAAGTTTTTAATCTGAAAAAAATCAAAGTTTTCCAGATCTCTTTTGTACACACTGAAACTTACTGAATGCCTTCAAGTCTTTATTCACTCATTCTAAAATTATAATAATAGCTTTGAGAGAATTATATATATAATTAAGTGAATACTGTGATTCTACATTATTTACATCACAAGACTGGTGCTATTGCAATTCTTGTATTCAGAACACAATATATATTGTTATGTTTAACTTTGTAATGTGTGTTAATACAGAACTGAAACATATTTTGGTGAACATGTATTTCTTCAGCTTAATAATCTCACAAAAGCTTTTCTTCTAGTGATAAAAAACATAGCGTTGGGCATAGTAGAAATGTACTTATAGTTAAGCATAATATACCTACTATTTACTCTATGCAGTTTCTGAATTCCGTTTCTTCTTATGCATAAGCCTATTCCTGAATTAATACTATAAGGACATTTGTATCGTGAGCAAACCATTTTTAAAAGAGAAAATGCTCTTTATTTTGAGGAGTAAATTTAAGAAAAGTTACAGATCTGCAAACAGTTACACAAGAGGAAGAATGAATTCAAGAAAGAGTGACAATTCATAAAATTGAATTTTAATATGATTATTGATTTAAAGGAGAATGAGAAAAAAAAAGTCATTGTCCCTCAGTAACCTCAGTCATCTTCATGGAAGAGATGCAGATGTCAGTTCTCCTCTCTTATTTCCCTTTAAGAAGTTATGCTGCTTGTAATATGGAGTACTGCGCTACTCTAATTCCATTGCTTAACTACTGTCCTCTACGGCAGTACACTAGCAGTATAAAGTTAGAAGACAAGAACACAATAGAGCTTATTTGTTTATTTTTATAGTGTTGAGATAATGTATTTTTTTCGGTCAGAAGTAGTCCTAAGGAACAGGAATCTGGTATCTGAAGTACTGGATATAAGCACGGTAAGCAAAAGAATGTAATTTTATTCATACAGATGAAATTTTCAGCTAAGTCTAAATATATTTTTACTTTAATAAAAGAAAACTTATCTGCATCTTCTTCCTTGGATTACACTACAAACATTTTCTTAGTGTCGTCAAACTCTTCAGTGAATCACCACTGCTCTCTCAAATTATTCATGGCAATCTAAGAAAGATGTGTCTTCCTGAAGACTGAAATGCCTCTTTGCCCAGAGTCTTTCTCCCCTGGCTCACTGTCCCACAGCTTAACAAGTTGAAGCAATCAAGCACATAACCAACATAGCTCCTCAGGCTGGGTTTGGAATTGGGTACACTCTCAATTAGGCAGTACATATATGCCAGTGCCATTCAGGAGGTGTTTTGGGAGGTGGACACCTGTCCAAAATCTACCAGACTGAGAATTATAATACAGAGAAAGCCATCCACTGCATCGTGTGTACGCACCTACAGCCACGAGAACATGGGCCAATATACACAAAAGGATACTTGTCCTAGCCCTGGTGGACACACATGCGAACATTTTAAAGTGTGAGCATCTACATTGCGGCAGCAGTTTGAAACTTAAGACTCCAGTTCTGTTACTACAGCACAGAGAAAAGAAACAGAGAAATGTGAACAGGAGGGTATAAATGAGTGAAGAAAGAAACAATGCAACAGAGGGCTTGAAGCTGAATAGCAGAGGGGGGAATTCATGATGTACAGTATCTAAGGTTGAAGGTACAAAACTGAACAGATTTATTGTCTGTTCTTTTGTATCATACCTTGTAAAAGCCTTTTGGTTTTGTAATTATAACTTTCCCATGAGGCCTGTATGTGATCTGTTTCCCTGAAACTCTGTAAAACAGAGACCACAGATGGCTTTCTTTGATAAGTACAATAATTGGAGAATAAACTGCATAGTGCTAATTCATTAGTTCTGAGGTCTTCATATGGCTTCTGTAAAAGATATATCTGGATACAAGTTTGTCTACATAGGATGTGTTTTGAAAATGATAGGATATTGAATTGGGCTATAATATATAAAATCCATTTTAAATGATTTAATCATCAGTCATGCTATGATGAGACTATTTAGCTCAACAGAAGGCAAGTAATTCAAGCACTGCCTAAGAATTATTTTTAGGCATCAACTGGCAGTGTAACTAATTACTCAGTTTATGTCCATAATGACTGAATAAACTACAGCTCTGAAACAAATGAATAATACCACTTTGCATTTGCATAGCACTTGTCATCTATAGACCTGACAGTTTTAAAAGGATGGGCAAACACTCATGGTGACTATTTCTAGCGAAAACAGAATGTCCTGAATAAATTGCTACTATGAAGGCAAATCAAAGCCTGCTTGAAAGACACTGCTGCATTTAGCCACAAGATTTAACAACCAAAATACAGTGAAAACATGTGCTATGCTTATATGAAAGGGTAATCAGGCAGGAAAACAAGTTTTTATAAAAGATACAGCATTGCTTTTTGTAGAAATCTATTAGCTGTATTTGGAACATAATGATAATGTTCCCGGTCCAATCTCTGTTGTCAATTATTAGTCTATGCAGTTGATGTCACCACAAAGAGACTTACAAATACTTACTATTTTTAAGTTCAGAATGATTCTCCAAACTCGCTGTCTGAGCTGAGGTGCCTTCCCATAATGCAGGCAGGCTCCTGGCTGAGCTGAGAGGCTGAGGATAGATCTGCTACCTGTGCACGGTCACACAGGCAGCTGACTCCAAAACAGATTTAGACCATGTGCAAATACAGAGCAAACTGTGCCCAGATGTACCGGGTCCCATTTCTTACCAACATTGTCTCTTGGAAAGCAGCCAGAGCTTACTATCATAGGCATGAAGGAACAGTATTAGACTGGCCTGGGAGAACCAGAGCTGGCATGCTGCTTTTGGCTCTCAGCAGGTCTTAGGTAAAACCATCCAAGAAAACCCAGGAACTAGAACTGGGTTGACCTAGAGGAGAAGAGAGCTCTGTTTTCTGCCTTTGGGTTGCAGAGTGACTTGTGGAGTGACTTGCTGACACTGCTTTGCTTCAGTCTTCTTTCCTACCCTTCTGTAAGTAATACTTTGTGCTTTTACATCTGAAGCCCTCTAAGGCAGGCCTTTTCTCTTGCTGTATGTTACAGGATAGCATGGTACATACCATGAATGGATCCTGATCTTGAACAGGTTTTTTTCTGTGCCATTACACTGCAAATGTAACACTAGCAGCTTAACATCTATACATATATGTCAATACTAAGGTTTTTATGCATTCCTTGTTAATATTTGCACTGCATCAATAACCCACACCAGTTTAGTTTAGATAGAAGTGTCTGTGCAATATTACCATTTACCATCATTCCAGTATCAACATTTACTTAATTTTTATCCGTGCATTGACAGAGACATCCTTAAATCACCTGCATCATATTTGCTGCTTGCAACATGATTTATTCTTCGTGAAGAGCTGCAGAAAGAACCCTCTGTAAACAGCAGTAATAACACGATTTTGCTCATATTCTTGCTACAAAGAAGAGAACCCTCCTTCAGAAACTAGAGATTCTATCTGGGCACCAAAC
This sequence comes from Platalea leucorodia, assembly GCF_965183815.1. Lineage (NCBI taxonomy): Eukaryota > Metazoa > Chordata > Aves > Pelecaniformes > Threskiornithidae > Platalea > Platalea leucorodia. The sequence continues at coordinate 35,906,211 of NC_138858.1, read as the reverse complement.
CATGCTTCAGACAACAGATAAGAAGGGCAGCATACACCTTCACACATACACATATGTTTCTTTCTTTCAGGGCAGACTGGGGTAAAATTTAACTGGGACTTAAAAGCCTTTTTTCTTTTACATTGAAGGTGGTGGGATTTTTTTAAGCAGGCTTTGAAGGTAGGTAAATTGGGCCTTTCAGGCACTTTCAATTCTGTAAACATACATGTGAGTAATGTAATGCCATTTCGCTTATATGGATAAAGTTAAATTCAGACATTACAGGATCAAGACCACACCTGGAACTTTTAAACACAAAGAGCTGGTATACCACTGGTCTAGACTTAGAGAAAAGGCACTTCCTGGCAAAGGAGGTGAAAAATAGCGGAAACAGATAAAAGCAAAAAGAAAGAACACTTCCGTTGTGTTGCTATAATCCAGAAGGAATCATCTTTAAAATGTTTAAGTTAGCATTATATTTTTAAATTCTGTAGCAAAGAGCTGCAAAAATGTGTTGCTTCAAACAGTCAAACCTCATGTTTGAAAGGCATATTGCCAAATGTGTCAGACCCTTCTGTGTCAATATAAGACAATATAATACATAGGTGTGAGTATCAGCCCAGCCTTGTAAGTCTCTAAGCAACCAAAATAAAGAGGAAAAAAAGAAGCAAAACTCAAAATGTAATGCCCTTATCTTTGCTGAATAGTTTTGAATGACGAGTACCAACATGTACCCGATACAAGGAATTTTAATTCCAAAGGTCAACTACTTCAGTTCAACCTGTTAGCCAATAAAGACAGGATGTGAGGATTCAAATTGCACTTCTAGGCTACTTAATTAACTATCTACCATCAAATTAATCCTCTTGACTCATTGTTATTCCAGCCTAATGCTGCATATGCTTGTGTAAATATGACGCAAGGACTTTTTGCAGGCACACCTCAGAACCCTTGTTGCAGATGCCAGTATTTTCTATGATTTCACTCCTTACAGTTGTGGGAGAATCTGCCCTCATTCTGTACACCTGACACTTCAGAAAGGCACCAAACCAGTGGCAGAATTAAACTGCTCTTGGCTGAAATTACTGAGCAATAAAGCTTGTGCTTGATGGCTGTGCTTCCCTTAATGAGATCAGCCCACTGAGGTCAAGGCACAAATACACTCTAATGTTGGTGTGTGAACCCCATTCTTGCTGGAGCTCCATGCAGTTCTGTCCCAGGATGGACCTCAAGATTAGAAAAAATTTTAACTCAAGTGAATTATGCAGTAAGGAAAAGGTCTAGATCTCCACTAACTTTGTGCGCTAAAGTTATAAGTCAGTGCCTCACAACGATGTTGCTAGGCAATTAGTTTACTTCGATTATCAGGCAATAAACTCATTCCCCAGAAATGAAAATCAAATAATTCCATACATCTAGTACAGACCACCTAAGTTTTCAAGACTAACAAACAGATTATCTACAAAGTTAAGAGTCTATTGATAGACTCTTTCTGGTATAAACAGGAGTGTAAAGATTAGAGTACCTAAATGGCAAATTATCTGAAGCAGAATTTCCTTTTAGTATTTTCAGATTAGGATCAATGTTTATGATACTTACAGAAAATATCTTCTCCTTCTCCCAAAACTTCTCTCTGTATGATGTTCTATCAGATTTTTTTTTTCTTACACGTTGCATAGCATGATAATTTTGCAAAAGATGCCTCCAGTTTAGGGTCTAGTAGTCATTAGATATTTCTGTTGAGGCATTGATATCTAGAATCATAAAATATGTCAGTTCCAACATGTTTTGCTTAAACCTTCATTTTGTTTACCAACTTTACAGGATGCCATAGTGGCTTTGGTGCCTGAACGGGATGTAGCAGCGTTACTTAACCTTTGAGAATCTGGGGCACAGAGTTTCTTCACCCTGGGATCTTTTATTCTGGGCTAGTGATATGTCTGTACTCCAGCAGCTGGAAACCTGCTGTGAAGGAGGTGAAACAAGGGCTAATGCTCTCTGCCAGATTCCTCTGGGTGTGTGAGCACCAGTCTGTCAGTTTGCAGTGGTGCTGCTGCAGGCCTTGGGTCATATCTCAAATCTGAAAGACCAAAATTAGACCCAACTTTTGAAAACACGGGCTGATTTGATGTCTCCAGATCCAGCTTCATGTTTTAGCAAACTTTAATCAGCTTGCCTTTTCCTCTTGTGATGAAATAACACTCTCTGTTTTGACAGTCTCTGGCTTTGTGGAATGGAAAGTCAAAATAAACAATGAAGACCACATTGAACATGCTAATACACAACCTCAAATGTTTCCTTAATTCCTAGGCCTCAGCTAGACAGCTTATCCAAACATTTCCTCCTGTTGACTCCTTCTGTCCTCCTCACCATCCTGGGTTACTAGATTTTAGATAGGAACTTCTAATACACATAATCCAGATTGAAAGCAGAGTTTCATTAGCAAAAACTCCCCTATCATAATTGTAATCTACAGTAAATGAATGCAATTAGCCACACCAGGGTCTCCCCTGAGCCCTCCCCTCCTCTGCACACAGATAGCAGCCATAAGCTGACACCAGGCTCTCGTATAAAGCTAGCACACTATGTTCACTGCAACAGCAGCAGGTCTACAGGGTTACACTTTACAGGATCATGTCACTGCTTCTCCTTCAGCTGTTCGTGCTCTCATGTCTTGGAGCCACAGAGCCACAGAGAGATTTATCGCAAAGGAAAAGCAGAAGGCCATTTCAGCACCTTTTCCATCTGGACAAAAATCTCCTTGAAAGTCAGAGTTTTCGTGAGCTGGTGGGGGAAAACCCAGTAGGTGTTGAGGAAACCCTGGGAGAACCAAGCTTTTTTGTAGCAATTCCACAGACGGCATCTGAAAGTGAGAAGCAAGGGGAGAAAAAAATGTCCAGATTCATCCTTCCCAATGCAGAACTCCGTGCAGACCAAGACCTGAGAACCTGGGCAGCATCCAGAGACATCTCTCCTGTGGAAAACTTCTCTCCATCCCTCTATTCCAGCAAGAGGGAGGCTGAACCTCCCTATAGAAAAGATGCCAAGAAATTCTGGGACCACTTCATGTTAAAGAAAAATTCAGCGTCTGAAGAGGTCGTCCTGCCAATCAAGACCAATGAAATGCACCAAGAAAACTGCAGAACCCTGCCTTTTTCCCAGGTAAGAACAGGTGTCCAAGGTCAATAAACATGTCCTTTCCCCTGCCTCTTGTAATCAGCACCTAAAGACATTAGTTCATTTGCTAAGTCATGGGCCCACTTCAGAATGCTCACGCACAATAAGTGGCTGAAAAACACCACTGAAAAAGGCTGAAAAAGCTTTAGTCTCATGAGGCAAACTGCTACATTGCAGCACTGGAAAGCCACACATTCAATTTTCAGAGAGTTATTTATTCTTTTTATGCAAAGATATTCTGACCTAGCCTGAACAAGCAGGGCAGTGGTAAGTAATTATCCATCCAATGAATATACATCTAACCAGTTTGTGTACATGAATTACCTATATATATATATATATGTATATACATATATGTATATACAAAGAGTCCCGGGGCAAGTATTTACAGGAGAAGCTGTTTTTTTTCTTGCAGCTAAGCAAGGATTCGTTTCTGCTGTATTAATCGGAAGACTGATGCATACATATAATTCTGTGCTAAGAATGCTGGAGAACCGGTAAACTGTCCCATGCACAGATGAAGCCATTCTGTCTTATTGTAACATCAAGACAAGAAAACAGTATAGATAAAAGTGCTGTATTCCTCATAAGGCAACATCTATTCTCAGTTTTTCTTAATCACAGGACCATGTTTTTTCACATCGCTCACTAAATTTATTTCACTGGCAGACACATGTAAACATAGATGTGGCCTAGAAACTTGCATAATTTTACTTTTTGTGCCATGTTAAGCTTTCTTCAGGATGGCTGCAGTTACGCCAATATAAAAGTGCTAACTTCAGCCTAGGTTTTTACGGCTTGGGAGTTGACACAGGCTCTCCTGATACAAGGACTTGTTATTCTTGCAAACCAAGAGATTATAGAACTTTCATTGCACTTTTAAGATTTGCATTAAAAAAAAATGCTAAAGAACACGTCTTCCACATGGAGACAAATCTTCAAGATTACAGTTGAGTCTAGCTTGTAGTTTATGTATAAGAATGTTGGGCCAAAATGATGTTTTAAGTCCTGCTAAGTGGGTAAGACTGCTTAACAACCATGTCAGAAATCTAGAACTCAAAAAGCAATTAAAAGGTAAATATTACAAACCCGCCTGTTGGATTTTCCCCTATCAGCTCACAAAGGCTCTGATGAAGCAGATTTTGCCTTTGTTATTCAATCTAAGAATTTTCCATAGGAGCGCTAATGTTTGCTTTTAAAAGCTCTTATGTTTTACTGCTTGCTTGACATAAAAAATAAACGTTTAAAGTAAAAGTTCTGAGAAGAAAAAATATAGTATTTTGGGTGGTTTTTTTTGCCTTCATGCCTTCTAGCAAAGTCCATGGGCCATTCATGTACCAGGAACTTCAAATTGCTTTCTGTTTCAGGGTGTTACTCATGAGAACTGTGAGAAGGTGATGGTACAGAACAATCTGTGTTTTGGAAAATGTAGTTCCTTTCATGTTCCTGGTCCAGAAGATCGTCTTTATACCTTTTGTTCTCATTGCTTGCCCAGCAAGTTCTCCATGAAGCGCCTGGATCTCAACTGCACCAGTTCTGTCCCAGTGGTCAAAGAAGTCATGATTGTAGAAGAGTGTCAATGTGAGACTCAGGAGACTAAAGACCCTGTGATTGGATCTCTACGGTCAGACTTGCATGCAAGTGTACATGAGCACAATTAACCTGTGCAAAGTACTTCTTAACTCCTTGATCATAAGAATTTGCCAATTAAAAAAACCAAAGAACTAAAGCTTTCATCACACTGGTACACAAAAATATTAGAGATGTAGACTTGCTACTTGAACTGTTTCTCTGCTTCAACAACTTTATCTAAAATGCAATGGATGTTTCCTTGCAGCTGTTAAAGGAATGGAGACGAGATTACTGGGCTTATGTATAGAGTTCTTACTTTAACAAGGGAAACGTTTAAAAAATTTTCCACCCTTCCTATCACTGTTTATAGGATGCTAGTAAACAACAGCTGAAGAACTAGCATGATTTATCTGTGCAAAACCCTAATGTATTGGCTGGTTTATATTGCCTTTGCTTGCAGGCACTGCCAATATAGCTCTATTGGCAACACGGATGAGGCTTTAGTCTCCTCCTTGCAAAAACAGGTCTACTTTTACATCAAGATAGTGGCTGGAGAGTGTAAAATACAAATGGACATAAGGCACATAGAGATCTGTGACTAGTTAAGGTCCTTCTGATTGCTCCCAGCTGGAGTTCAGTTCCCTGTGAAAACTAATATACCTCACAATTTACACACTAAGATAGTGGATATTTTGCCATAAAATAAAAGGATATTTTACAATAGAAAGCGCCTAGCCTCCTTCTACACACCTGCATTTGCTCTGCATGTTTTTTTATTGAAAGTGTTATATAGTAGAAGGAGAAAAAAAATATAAAAAATGGTATACTCCCACAGAAAACATCATAAATGAACGGACTGTTATTATTATTACTTAAGTACACTGTGGAACAACAATGTACACTTTCCAGTCTGATGAATTTTAACGTTGTCACTGACACCAAGATAAAGTTTAAGTAATGTTCTCAATACTTAAACTAAAGCAGAAAAGGCATTCATGTGATAGAAAATCTGCAGAAGGATTTTAGCAGCATGGCAATACCTGTACAGCTTTATAGGAATAGCGCTGAAAAAGCCTCTGTTAGGAAAGGTCTGAGTCTAGTGCTAGCCAACACAGCACCAGTGGCTGTTAGCAGAACTGCTGGCTTCTCTGCTCTCTCCAGCTCCTTCTCCCTGGCTTTGTCCTGCAGACCTGGCACACCAGGCAGTGATCACCTCCCAGCAGGTAGACTTCAGCCTATTTCTAACCCAGATCCTTCAGTCCTCTGGGAATCTGCTCCACTGCTATTGCCGAAATCTCAGACCTGGGCCCCTGTTGTTAAACCATCCACAGCTCTTTTTTGGGGTATTGTAAATCAGTATTGATACAGCTGGTCAATTCAAGAGTTGGGTAGACGATTCCTTGTATTTGAACTGCACTGTGATCAGAAATGTCTTAATATCCTGTCAAAAAGTAATCTTCAGCATTGCTCTGGAGTGCAAGGCCCATGTTTAATATTTACTGAAAACTACATCTGAATGATATTCTGATACTGGATCTGAACTGCTGCAATAGCTGTTTGCTTCTGCAGGTCACCTGCAGTGAGCGAACTGAAAATTAGTATATAGTTATCTTTCATTGTATATAAACCTATTAAAAATTGTATACTAAAATTGAACAAAGCCTTCTCTCTTATCCTTTTACACTAAGGACTGATGTGCAAAATGTGTATGGCTGTTTGTATGTTATGGCATTATATATGACGTCATTCCAAGTAACAAGCTGTCAAGGTCTTATCATCCCTGTATTGAATGCAATAAAGGAAATAATACTTATTTTAACTTAATATTTGTTCTACCTTTATAATGCTAATCGATATTCTCAGGATGTTAGCGCAATAAACTAGCACCCAGATTTGGAAATTTACCTTCACGTTAGGCTGCACTGAGCATGAATGGGCTCAGGTTACGACCAAAGAAAGAAAAGCTTTTCTAACAGGCAAAGTAGCACCAGCTAACAACCGTACAGTTTTCAGACAACAAAGTAATTCTTTAGTGCTCATGCTATTTTCAGTAAGAATTCCTCCTCACTGGGCACGTCCAATTGCGCAGTCAGCCCTAACGACTGGTGCATGCTGTATGCAAGCAGAAAAGCTAAGAAACAACTCCCTGTCTTACCATAAGGTTCAAACCTCAGCACCTTATCAAGCCTTTGTGAGTTATTGTGTGTGATTATTAGTGTTCGTTTTTAATCAAGCCTAAGGAAGAAAAGCACACAAGGCATCAAAGTTCCCAACTTTTTTCTCTTTATTCCCAAGTTTATTTTTTAATCTGAAAAAGCTAAATCTTCTGAGGCTTCTAGCCACTGACGTTTTAAAGCTGTGTGAATATATAAGAATGTTTGCATTTTCTTTTTTTCTGAAATGCAAGTATGTTTTGCATTTGATACTTGCAGTACCTACATACACTCACAGTAAGATCACAAGTAAATTAAAAAGAAAAATCTTCCAGTCTTGTACTTTTGACGACTGACTGCTAAAGTGTGACTTTTGCACATAAGGATGACAGAACTGAAGCTATATTGTTGACTGTAAAGTATTCAGCCTAATTTTTAAAGATCCTTCTGTGTGCTGAAGCATTACCACAGTCAAAGAAAGCTATTCATGTAAGGAGTTTGCAAGACCAGACTCTTAGTGTGAATTTGCACAGCTTAAAAGTAGGTGAAAAGAGGTAATGACAGCTGTAGTAATTGCTAATTAGATTAGTGCTGTAGGTTTTTTTGATGAATGTTTAATTAACCCAGCAATGACTGGTTGCATGTAATTAGCACAGTATTCTGCAAAATCAAGAATGTGTTAATTGGATCAGATTTCTCAGCCTTTAAAAATTCCATATTAGGGATAAGTTGTGCCCAGGGGCTAGCAGGATTTTGCTTTCTCAGCACAACTATGATGGCCTCTACTAGTATAATGATGTGGGTCAGAAAGGCGAGGGGTGTGATCCACATCACTATATGGATGCTTCCAGTAGTAATGCCATTATAGCAGCAAACCTGCACGACTTTAATTTAGTTTTGTCCATTCAGAGGTTGCGTGCTTTCTGTAATGAAAGCTTTTCCAATGTAACTATGCTTACAATGGAAGTGCTGTTAATGTGATCTCTTCTATTTCAGAGCACTCCTTGTGCAAACTTATCTTACAGAACAAGACTAAACTGTAGTTGCAGAGCTGTCTGAAAATTCAGCTCAATCCCAAGTGGACTTTGTACTCTTCTGCCATTTTATTTGACCTACTGCCTCTTTTCCAAATGCATGTGCTTTACTTTAAATATAACTGAAGAGCAGTGCTGTTTATCCTAACTGCTTAAGCAAAATAGACCTTCAGTATAGGCTATTCTCTTAAATAAGGATTTTATGCAACTGGCTTTAATGCCTGTAATTACATCAAACACTGGACTTACATCAAACCCTTATAGAATTCTGAGCAACCATATATTCCAGGGAAAAGTCTCTGATGTTGCACTCAGTACTTCGTGCTGTGCTTGGTACTTTGTTCACCATTTATGAAATATTCACAGCTAACCTCACGGCTGCCAGCTAAAAAGCTTTAGCATGTTTTACTGACAGGTGGTAAAATCTCTTGCAGTACTTTCTTCTAAATGTACTAGCTCCTCACTGCAACAGCAAGATGACGAGATTCCCTACTCCGAGAGAAGCTCCCTGCCAGTCTGTACAGCTGCATAATCACACCGTATCTGGGAGCGTGTGCTGTGCAGGGTGGTGCGTGTGAAGAGGTGCAGGGTTGAGGCTACCTCAGGTCCTCCAGCAGGCAGCTTGCCAATAGAAACAGGAAACATGGATACTGAATTATAAATATTTTGCATTTGCTGTTTTGCTAAACATAACTCTTTGAATATCTGGTATGCAGCCACCAACTTCAGCTCCCCGAAATCTCTCCCGGACAGCTGTGCACACTCCCTCTGCTCAGATGAGAAAGAATAAGGATGAGAAGACTCTGTGGTTGGCCTGCTGCAATATTGATAAAAATGTTAATTGTCCACACTGAGAACAAAATCATCCTGTTTACAGTGCCTCATGCTCCATGGCACCAGCAAAAATACTTCGACCTGAAAAACAAAAAAATGGACCAAAAGCTAAAATGAATAATAAGAAGAAAAGTCAGGTCCAGCCTTATGTTTCTCTAAGGCCTCTTCTGAGGCATCTTTATTTTGCTGGTTTAGGGTATTGCTATTACCAGCCCTTTAGTCTGATGTTCTGCTGGTGGCTGCAGCCTGCAGTCAGGGTGTTCAGACAGAGCAGGCACGTGCCTAAGCTGCCTTTCTGAACAAGGCAGTATCTCAGCTTAACCCTCTGCTGAAGCTGGTTCAAACTTGCCTCGCACCGCAATAGATACAGACGCATTCAAGCAGTCCGTTGACCTGCCTGGACTTCAGACAGCAGCTCCTGGAGGGAGAGAGGCGTTAGAAGAGCTAACGCTAGGATATCTGCAACTGGACGGTATCTGAGCAGAACTCCTCACACCACTGAAGTGCCTTGGATGAAAATTTACTCCCTAAACTAGACTGCTACCTGGTCTAACTTAGTCCCTGTGTAACCGGTCTGGGCTGTGGGATCAGTAGATTTCACCATGCCTATTACTGAGGCAGACAGATCGGAAAACATATCTTTGTATCTTGCCTTTGATTTTTCTGGTGATTATGTCAGAGAAAAAAATGGAGCCGGAGAGATATTTTCCTTTACTTTAACGTCTATTGCCTTATCCTCAGTATGTGACATTGTGACTGACAAAACTTCTGGGACATGACAGGTTTTGTTTCAGCACAGCATGTCATTAACACAGACCTCTGTCTTCATGACATGGATCTTCATGACATGAAGAATTTTGCTCCCATTCTAGAGTTAACAAGTGTCTCCTATGTACATCAGCAAGGTTTACAAGGAAGCGAGCAATGCAACGGTGCTGCAGAAAAGAAGTGGCGGTAACATTGCCACGAAGGATGAGGAGAAGGCTGAGGTACTTAATGCCTTCTTTGCCTCAGTCTTTAATAGTCAGACTGGTCATCCTTGGGGTTTTCGGGCCCCTGAGCTGGGAGATGGAGACAGGATGCAGAATGAAGCCCCAGTTGTTGAAGAGGTGGCAGTCACCGACCTGCTCCTCCACCTGGATGCACACAAGTCCATGGGGCCAGATGGGATCCACCCGAGGACACTGAAGGAGCTGGCAGAGGAGCTGGCCAAGCCACTCTCCATCACTTATCAGCAGTCCTGGTCAACTGGGGAGGTCCCAGATGACTGGAAGCGAGCAAATGTGACGCCCCTCTGCAAGAAGGGTCAGAAGGAGGATCCAGGGAACTACAGGCCTGTCAGCCTGACCTCCATGCCGGGGAAGGTCATGGAGCAGATCATCTTGAGTGCCATTATGCAGCAAGTGCGGGACAACTGAGGGATCAGGCCCAGCCAGCATGGGTTTATGAAAGGGAGATCTTGTTTCACTAACCTGGTCTCCTTCTGTGACAAGGTGATCCGCTTAGTGGATGAGGGGAAGGCTGTGGATGTTGTCTACTTGGACTTTAGTAAGGCCTTTGACACAGTCTCCCACAGCATTCTCCTGGAGAAGCTGGCTGCTCATGGCTTGGATAAGTGCGCTCTGTGCTGGGTTAAAAACTGGCTGGACGGCCGAGCCCAGAGAGTGGTGGTGAATGGAGTCAAATCCAGTTGGCGGCCGGTCACGAGTGGTGTTCCCCAGGCCTCGGTATTGGGGCCGGTCCTGTTCAACATCTTCATTGATGATCTGGATGAGGGGACTGAGTGCAGCCTCAGTAAGTTTGCAGATGACACCAAGTTGGGTGGAAGTGTCGATCTGCTGGAGGGTAGGAAGGCCCTACAGAGGGACCTGGACAGGCTGGATCATTACGCCGGGGCCAACTGTATGAGGCTCAACAAGGCTAAGTGCTGAGTCCTGCACTTGGGTCACAACAACCCCATGCAATGCTACAGGCTGGGGGAGGAGTGGCTGGAGAGCTGCCTGGCTGAAAAGGACCTGGGGGTGTTGGTTGACAGCCGCCTGAACATGAGCCAGCAGTGTGCTCAGGTGGCCAAGAGGGCCAATGGCATCCTGGCTTGTATCAGGAATAGTGTGGCCAGCAGGACCAGGGAGGTGATAGTGCCCCTGTACTGGGCACTGGTGAGGCCGCACCTCGAACACTGTGTTCAGTTTTGGGCCCCTCACTACAAGAAGGACATCGAGGTGCTGGAGCGTGGCCAGAGGAGGGCAACTAAGTTGGTGAAGGGTCTGGAGCACAAGTCTTATGAGGAGTGGCTGAGGGAGCTGGGGTTGTTTAGCCTGGAGAAGAGGAGGCTGAGGGGAGACCTTATTGCTCTCTACAACTACCTGAAAGGAGGTTGTAGCGAGGTGGGGATTGGTCTCTTCTCCCTAGTAACAAGCGATAGGATGAGAGGAAATGGCCTCAAGCTGCGCCAGGGGAAGTTTAGTTTGGATATTGGGAAAAACTTCTTCACTGAAAGGGTAGTCAGGCATTGGAACAGGCTGTCCAGGGAAGTGGTTGAGTCCCCATCCCTGGAGGTATTTAAAAGACGTGTAGACGTGGTGCTCGAGGACATGGTTTAGTGGTGGACTTGGCAGTGTTAGGTTAACGGTTGGACTCGATGATCTTAAAGGTCTTTTCCAACCTTAATGATTCTATGATTCTATGAAATTGCACAATTTAGAAGGACCTAGGATGATGAGTGCTGTTGAGAAGGCTGATTTCTCAACCCAGGATCTATCCGTGCACAGACAGTGCCCCTTCTGCACATCAATCAAGGGGCACAATTGGGCTCAAAATTAATCCTGGAAAACAGCCTCATGAAGCAAGGGGCTTGTAAGCAGTGAGAATCACGGGAGTCACAGTGCATACCTCTCTCGTACATGTGCTCTCCATAACAGAGCATCAGCTGCTACTGCACATGGCTTGATTTTAGCATGCTGATTTAATATTTACAGAGTGCCAATAAAATTTATATGATGACAGCTGGTGGTTCCTGTGGTAATTTACAAACAGCAACAACAACACAACACAGACATCAGAAACTCCAAGAGGAATTCTACGCTATTGTGCAATATTCAGCACTAAAGAATGTGGGTATTTTTCTAATTTTGCAGACTTTTAATAATCTTTGTGTAATACATCTATATTGGACTTTTTGTAAAGTCCATATGATGCAAAATTAGTATTTCCCCTAGGTATGGTTTTTTTCTTCAGAATGGAGTTCACCACAAAGACTCATTATCTATCCATCTGGATTTGATACTCTGGAAAAAGTGCCAGGTAATTTCTGTAGTCTGAGCCTTTGCAAGTTCAATTGGGAAGTCCAGCACATGATTGACTGCTTTTTTTTCTGCACTGTACTTCCCCAAAAGAAACACTAACGAATGGGAACTGCTGTGCTGATGACCGAACCAGAATAGACTACTGCCTGTGTTCCACAACCTGTGTTTACTCTGTACATCCATGAGTAGAAAAGAGGGAAATACAATCTGTCTGACAAGACTACAGATCTAATGACTGGCCATTATCCGTGTACCACTACAGAAATGCAAATACCTGGTATTTGACTAGAAGATGACATTATTGACCGATTCTTTTTTCATTCTACAAAAAACCTTCATTGATCATACTGTCCCTCTCTGTTTATCTTTCCATTTTATTTCCCAAGTCCTTGGTTTTTTTTCCACTCCTTGGTGGTTGTTTTTTTTTTTAATCTACATTTGTTCTTCAACTCAGTGAAAAGGTTTCACAGCTTATTATGTCTTTTACATATACGCATAAATTCGTATGTGAAATTCGTCATGGAATAGAGGCAGAGCCTGTTTTTTATTACAACAACCTTTCCAGCGATTATTTTCCTCACGTTTTTTAAAAGTCCAATTAATATGTCTATTATTATCAGTGTTACTTGTTCCTAGGGACATACGTAGGTTGCTCTTGAGGAAGCACTATCTTCTGGTTTACCTGCAACATGCTTCATTCTCTTTCCAGACACCCTCCAGTTCCTGCTAAGAATATGTATTTATTTTAAGGTCAGAGCAACTTTAGCTTGAAATGTTAACTATTGCCCTGTATAACCGTAGCCTGCGGACACTGAAAAATAAATCAGGACAAGGTCCAAAAGTGTTAACAAAAGCTTGAAATCCACCTAAACACTAAACCGACTTTTTAGGTACTCGCTTTTCAGAATAACCATATTATGCTTAAGTTTTAGGAAGAATGTTATCAGTAATAAAGAAGAGTTTTCTGTATCAGTGGTGATCACCATCTTACTCTTCATCCATTTCATCCTTCATTGTGTAGGAAAAATGCTCCAGGGCAAGAGCCCATCAATTTACAGTGGGAAGCATGCCACTCAGACAGATGGGGATAGCTTTAGGTAGCCAAAAGATCATGTATGTGCATCAGCAATGGGTGCTCAAGGCATGATTCCCAGCTGGGAATGCTGAAAATGCTGTCCGTTACAAGCTGTCTGTGGCTTTTAGCCACTGCTAATCCCTTACGGGTCAGAATCATGTTGATAAAACAAAGATTGGCTTCCATGGTCATGTAAGGGCCCTCTGCGAGTAAGGGGCATAGCACAGCAGGGGACGTGAGTGTCACAAAAATTTTGCAACTGGCCTGTGCTGACCAAGGAGAGAGGCTAGGACGTAAAGGATTGAATTACAAGAGTAATTCTTTATTCATGCGCATGAGGTGTCCCATTCAAATCAGGGCACACTGAATGTGGTTTTACACATGGTTCTTATACCTTTCAAGCGTTCAGATACAATGCGATTTGACCACTCCCTACTTAAGCCACACATGCTACTATTTTGGAAAAAAAATATAATTCTATGGTGCTATTATCCATCTGCTTCTTTCTTGCTCTAGGTGTCCCTGGAGTTGGTCTTGCTACAGTTACTTATCTGTGATGCCAGATAATGGCAGGGTTTCACAGAGGTGTTGCAGGAGCTGGGATACTGCTGTTACCTTGGTAGTCCAAGGGTATCCTTTCTTCTTTGTGGATGGCTTTCAGATTCCGAGAAACAAGAGGTCCTTCTCTTCAAGGTGGGGGCTGTCCTTCTCCTCCTTCCAGTGAACTAGGACTCTTCAGTTATGCTGACTTAACCATGATTATGTAGTATACAAGGTAAAATAGATATCTCTTAAGAATGCTAGTACGATTTCATACTATTAAGAAAGTTCATATAATTTCATCCTATAAAGGTGAATTGGTACAATAGCTAGGGAATGAGATTCTCCTAACAGGAGCCTGGAGACGGAAGCAGAGGCCTTGTCTGCGGCGCTTACGTTTTACCGGGAATTGCAAGGGGACACCACAGAGGCGAAGGAGAGAGAGGGGCTCACCTTGACCAACGCCTGCGCTCGGGGCTGGCGCCAGCGAGCTCCAGCACCGCCGGCAAACGGCGGCGCGCTCCCAGGCGGATGGGGCAGAGAGGTTCCCGCCGGGCAGCGGGCAGGCCTCCCTCCCTCCCTCCCTCCCTCCGACGCGGCTCCTCCCGCCTGCGCGGGGAAGGCGAGGCGCATAAGCCTCGCACCCCCGCGGCGCGGGTGGCCCCGACGGCACGGGCAGGGCCGCCCAGGCGGAGCCCGCGGCCCGGCCGGGCCACGCCGCCCCCCGCCCGCCCTCGCAGCCCTCCCGGCCTCGCGCCCCGCCCCGCCGCCGGCGGGCTCTCAGCGCGCATGCGCGGCTGGGGCGGCGGAAGCGGAAGGCGGCGCTGCGGCGGCAGGGGTTGGGCGCGTGCGGGCGCGCGTGCTGCGAGCGGCCGCGGTTGCCCCGCGGTTGCCATGGAGAGCGGGGCAGAGGGGGGCGCGTGACCGCGGCCCCGCCCTTCTCCTCCCGGCCTCGCCCAACGGTTGGTTCCGCCTCGTGCCCCGGGAGGGGGGCGGCGGGGGAGGGGGGGGCACCGCCGGGCGCGGGGCGCCGCGGGAGGGTCCGGCCTCCGCCCGCCTGGCCCGGGGCGGCCCCGCAGCGGCCGCCGTGGGGGGGTCCCGGTGGCCAGGCCGCCCCGGGCTCCGGTGCCCGAGCGCTGCGCTCGAGCCGGGGGCTGGACGGAGGCGCCGCTGCCGCCCGTCCCGTGGCCCTGGGCCGGGGAGCGCCGGCTGCCCCCGGGGCGCGTTCTGTCGGGGCCGTGGGCAGGCTGGCTGTAGGAGGGTGCGCTGGGGGCCTCCGCATCGCCGGTCTTGGGCGTCGGCTTTGCCTGTATTAAATCCGCCTTGCCAGTCTTGGGTGTCTGCTTTACCTGTGTTAACTTTAACTTCGGGAATGCTATTTTCGGTATAGAGAGTCGGGGGAGGGAAGTCCTTAGTGGACTTCATGAGTTTCTCCGTATCTGTGAAATAAATACTGTTGTCGTTCTCATGAAGCTCCACAGTGCTGCTTTTTTTGCTCAGTGATGCGGAGGGCATCGGCTGCTTTCGAGGTGGTCATGGACGGGGTGGGTGGCTTTTGTTGGCCGTGTGCTCCAGCAGCACGGCACGGCACGAGGAAACGCAATGCCCTCCGACCTTCCTTCGTTTCACACTTTCATTTTCCAGCTTCAGTAGTTGGAAATAGTACATCTTGGTTGCCTTCGCACTGAGAATCCAAACAGGGGTGTGCTTCGGTAACGTATGTTATCTGTCTACAGATGGCCGTTTGGTCAGCAGTAGGTGCAGATAGTTTTCATGCATTTGCGATCAATGAGGATACAGTGCGTATGTGTTAATATCGAGCCATGTCCCAGTCCAAGCCCGTGTGGCATCTTTCACGAATGCGGTAGAAGTTTACAGGTACGCCTTGCACGATCCTATCTATAAAAAAGAATTGGGTGGAAATGTCTTGCCTACCTTAACCAACCTGCCAATAGCCACCTAACAACTGGGTAGTGCCAAGGTCTCTACTGACAACCATCCGTTGTATAAACATGTGCAATGCCAGGTACGTGACGTTTTGTCATGGTGAAAATGTGCTGCTTCTTGTATTAACTGGTTATTCAGATTCCAGTTTTGTCAAATGGAAGAGCTGCAAGATGCATAATGATAGTTCTACTCTGACACTTGATAACATCTCATAAGTGACTTTTTTAAAATGTAGTTGAAAGTAATTTAGTTGTTTGGTTCAAGTCAACTTTTTATTTTTTTGGGTGAAGTGTATTTTTAGTTTTATAGCATAATTTTTGACAGTAATTCTTAAGATTTCAGGAAAGTCACAGATCTAACACAACAGCTGGATCCACAAATTGACAGAGGCTGTTGATTGTTATGGCCTTGCCTTGGCTGTCACAAATATTGTAGCAAGTATAACTCTCGTGTTTCTACTCTCTTCCTTTTTCTGTCTGAATTGCTTAGAATACAGCCTTTTTAGAAAGTGGTGTTTTTCTCACCCTAGAAGTGTATTTTATAGAGCGTAGTATTGTTTAGTTTGTGTGTGGTCTTAAAATTGTTTTTCACAGTGAACAATACTGTGAATTATTGATTTGTGTCATTCTGGACTTGTTTAACTATTTGTGAAAAAAGTTCTGGAAGTCAGATTTCACCAGTCTTACTTTTCTTACTGAAGTAGAAGTCCAGGGCTGAAATGAGGCAGAATGTGTAGGATCTTGGTTTCTGGTTATGTATCAATGCAACAGTCATAAAAGTGCAAGAAACAGGCTGTGACCGGAGCTGGTTGTCATGCTGCTTAGAGTGAGACATTGAGTAGTGCTTGTATTGGGTTTATTTATGAAACAGAATTTTCTAAGTATGTTTTGGGACAGTCTTGATGCAAAACTGTATACTTTTTTTGAAGTTTGCCTGTTAAAACAATCTTTATTTCATGTTAACATTTCTGGTTAGTGCAAAGCTTTCTCGTTTCTCCAAAGTGACTGTCTTCCTGCCTGACTCATTCTGTGGTCTCATTATTCAGTGGACGTCATATGAGAAGTCATATTGGAGGTAATTGTAGTGAACAAATAGTGAGTTTATGATACCATTAATTGAATTGGGCAGAAAGAAAAGGGTTAGGAAAAAATGCTGTCCAGGCATCCTGTAGTAAAAGTGTTTTTTGGAAAGGCAAGAACAATTCTTCATCATGTAGGAAAGACTCAGTCATGTTTTGGTAAATCTGAAGCTTCTTGTTACAGCCACAGCTACTGTTTGCTTTCAAATGCCTTGTGTTTGAGATGTTTATTTAGAAAAAATGGCTATAAATTAGGGTAAGAGGGAAGAAAACCACAAAACCTCTAACACTAGTGTTGTGTATTTTATCCTAAATTATTTTGTTGGAAAATTTTTAGGCATTGCATGTATGAATACTGAGTGTATACGGATATAAATCACTCAATTGTTTCTTTTCAACTGATTGTTGTAAATCTGCTCATAGACTTTTTTCCTCTACATATTGTAGTTGTTCTTGTCAGAAATGGTGCATCCTTGTCATGGTTTAACCCCAGCACCACACAGCTGCTCACTCACTCCCCATGCCCCTGGTGGGATGGGGAAGAGAATTGGAAGGGTAAAAGTGGGAAAACTTGTGGATTGAGATAAGAACAGTTTAATAACTGAAAGAAAAGAAAGTAAAATAGTAGTAGTAATAGTAATAATAATAATAATAATAACAACAACAATAATAATAATAATATACAAAGCAAGTGATGCACAATGCAGTTGCTCACCACCCACCGCCCAATGCCCAGCTGGTTCCCGAGCAGCAGTTCCCTGCCTCCTGGCCAGCTCCTCCCAGCTTATATGCTGAGCATGACATCATAGGTATGGAATAGCCCCTTGGCCAGTCTGGGTCAGCTGTCCTGGCTGTGCCCCCTCCCAGCTTCTTGTGCCCCCGGCAGAGCATGGGAAGCTGAAAAGTCCTTGACCAGTGTAAGCACTGCTCCGCAACAACCAAAACATCAGTGTGTTATCAACATTATTCTCATACTAAATCCAAAACACAGCACTATACCAGCTACTAGGAAGAAAATTAACTCTATGACAGTATCCACCCCTTATTCTATACCATCTACATCATGCCCAGGTCCTACACTTTCCAATACATTCCAGTTAATCACCACTACTTTTCCAGTCTTCTGATATATACACATAGATGTCATTCCCTTAGTCTATGGGCCATCCCCCTAAAACAGCTGTTGAGTTCATTTAGTCCATGACTTTGGGTTCTGTCTGTCATAACAGTCTTTCAGGGCAGGAGAGATGGTGTGTGGTGTTGGATTGTTGCATGTTGAAGCCAGTTCTGGTTCCATCACCACTGCGCTCTACTTGGTTTCATCGAAGTTCATTCTTCATTAATCTGGGTGATTCTTACTTTAATACTGTTGATCTGGCATATAGCAACCATAACAGTGATGACATACAGTATTATATAGCAATTAACATCATGTATCCAGTTCATTGGCTGTTTTCACCCAAAATCAAATCCCCCTGAGGTACACATCGGACTTCCCCATCCTCCCTCATCACCCACCAAGTGCAGCCAGGTCCTTGAGCAAAATGAATCCCATGAATAGGTTTGCCTTTGCCTGAGGCAGGAATAACCCAGACTGTCCTCCCCATCATATTTTTTATGTGCACTACAGGGACTTTATCCCCCTCTACAGTACATAAAAGTTTTGATGGGGCATGGCCAGCTCGACTGGCAGATCCTCTTCTGTTGACTAGCCAGGTGGCCTTTGCTAAATGTGTATCCCAATGTTTGAACATCCCACCACCCATTGCTCTCAGTATAGTCTTTAACAGTCCATTGTATCGTTCAATTTCCCCAGAGGCTGGTGCATGATAGGGGATGTGATATACCCACTCAATGCAACGCTTTTTGGCCCAGGTGTGTAGAGGGGACCCTCGCTTTGAACATCGAGCCCAGCACCAGCAGTTGGGGTGCCAGGAGGAGCTGTGCTTCAGTACCAGCCACTTCTGAAGCAGCTCGAAACCCTTCATATGCTGCCAATATCTCTTTTTCAGTTGGAGTATAGCAAGCCTCGGATGCTCTGTATCCCCGACTCCAAAACCCAAGGGATTGACCTCACATCTTCCCTGGTGCTTTCTGCCAGAGGCTCCAAGTAGTGCCGTTCTCCCCAGCTGTGGTGTAGAGCACATTTTTTACATCTTGCCCTGCCTGGACTGGCCCAAGGGCTACTGCACGAACTATCTCCTGTTTAATTTGTTCAAAGGCTTGTTGTTGCTCAGAGCCCCATTTGAAATCATTCTTCTTCTGGGTCACTTTGATAGAGAGGCCTTACAACCAGAATGTAATTTGGAATATGCATTCTCCAAAAACCCACAATGCCTAAGAAAGCTTGTGTTTCCTTTTTGCTAGTCGGTGGAGACATGGCTTGATTTTGCTGATCACATCCATTGGGATCTGATTACATCCATCTTGCCATTTCATTCCTATAAAGCGGATCTCCTGTGCAGGGCCCTTGACCTTACTTTGTTTTATGGCAAAACCGGCCTCCAGAAGGATTTGAACTGCTTTCTTCCCGTTCTCAAAAACTTCTTCTGCTGCGTTGCCCCATACCATGAGGTCATCAATGTATTGCAGGTGTTCTGGAGCCCCACCCTGTTCCAGTGCAGTCTGGATCTGTCCATGGCAAATGGTGGGGCTGTGTTTCCACCCCTGGGGCATTTGATTCCAAGTGTACTGGACGCCCCTCCAAGTGAAAGCAAACTGTGGCCTGCACTCCACTGCCAAAGGGATTGAGAAAAACACATTAGTGATATCACTTGTGGCATACTATTTAGCTGCCTTTGACTTCAGTTTGTATTGAAGTTCTAGCATGTCTGGCACAGCAGTGCTCAGTGGCGGCATGACTTTGTTCAGGCCATGGTAGTCTGCTGTTAGTCTCCACTCTCCATTAGACTTTTGCACTGGCCATATGGGACCGTTAGAGGGTGAGTGAGTCTTGCTGATCACTCCTTGGCTCTCCAGCTGACGAATCAGCTTCTGGATGGGAATCAGGGAGTCTCTGCTGGTGCGATATTGGTGCTGGTGCACTGCTGTGGTAGTGATCGGCACCTGTTGTTCTTTGACCCTCAGCAGCCCCACAGCAGAAGGGTCCTTTGAGAGACCGGGCAGGGTAGACAACTGTTTAATTTCCTCCGTCTCCCAAGTCAGCTATACCAAAAGCCCACCATTACCATTTTGGGTCCTTGAAATACCCGCTCCTGACATAGTCTGTGCCAAGGATGCATGGAGCATCTGGGCCAGTCACAATGGGGTGCTTCTGCTGCTCATTCCTGGTTAAGCTCACTTCAGCCTCCAATACAGTTAACTGTTGGGATCCCCCTGTCACTCCAGAAATACAGAAGGGTTCTGCCCCTTCACAGCTTGATGGCATTAGGGTACACTGTGCACCGGTTTCCGCTAGAGCCTTATACTCCTGTGGGGCTGATGTGCCAGGCCATCGAATCCACACAGTCCAGTACACCCGATTGTCCGTTTCCTCCACCTGGCTGGAGGCAGGGCCCCTCTAGTCCTGGTCATCACATTTGTTACTCACTTCTTGTAAATGCAAATCAGAAGTCCCTTTATTAAGATCGGAAACAAAATCAGCCCTTCTATTCTGTCTGGGAACTGCTCACTGGAAACTGAAGCAGCAATTTTCCTGGAAGAACTGCCTTTTGTGATTGTTTTTCCTTGCAACTCACATACCCGTGCCTCTAGGGTCGAGGTAGATTTTCCATCCTGCTTCCTCATGTCCTTCCCGTGGTCACGCAGGTAAAACCACAGGGTGGCCTGTGGTGTGTATCCACTGTATCCTCTCTCTTGAGCAGAGGGATGCTTACTCCTAATGGCTGAGATAGGTCCTTACAGGTGAGGAGTAGGACATACCACTTTTCAGTTTCTGGAACTCCCGGGACAGTTTTTTGGACAGTTTTTCCACAGCCAAGATGCAGGCCCATAGGAAGGAAGAGGGACTTTCTTCATATTGCTGGAGCTGGCCAGCCAGTTCATCCACTGTTTGTCCCTCTCTGTCTTTCCATGTCATTACTGCCAATGAGTTTGCGTGCACTGACGGTGCGCTCTGTACAAACTTCCGCCACATGGGTTGGTTGCACCTGACTTCATCTGGGTCTTGGGATAACTGCTCGTTGTCCAGGTCATCATAAATCTCCTCCAGCATGGCTAATTCCCTCAGGTACTGGATACCTCTCTCCATGGTGGTCCACTTGCTTGGGTGATACATAACATCTTCCTTGAAAGGATACCTTTCCTTCATGCCTGACAGGAGTCACCTCCAGAGGCTGAGGGCTTGTGCCCCTTTTCCAATCACTTTGCCAATGCCCCCTTCCCTAGAAAGGGATCCCAGCTGCTTGGCTTCCCTACCCTCCACTTCCAGGCTACTGGCCCCGTTATCCCAGCATTGGAGCAGCCAGGTGACGATGTGCTACCTGGATGATGACTGAAATCTTTTCACATGTCTCACAGCTCACTCAGGGATAGGGATCGGGTGGTTACCATCTCATTTATGGGTTCTGCCTCTTCCCCTTGTTCTTGTGTTGGCCGTGGTTCATCTTCATCCCTTACTAAATAAGCTGATTTTCTTGTGTATTTTTTCTTGTGTATAGGGGCAACTGATACTGGCACAGGCTGGTTCTCTGGTTTAGCTGCGGTAACTGTCATGGGGGTTGGAGTATCCGCAGTGCCTGTCACGGGGGTTGGAGTAGCTGCAGTACCTGTTGTTTTGTTGTCAGATCCAGAGACCTTCTCTTCCTCTTGAGAATTCTGAATACTGTTGAACAGGGCTTGGTAGGCATGGGCCAGGCTCCAGCACATTGCAGTGATTTGTCTCTCTGGAGTTGCCAGGGTGACAACATACTTTTTCCAAGTACTTTACTAGGTTTTCAGGATTCTGCACTTCTTCAGGGGCAAAGTTCAAAAACACTGGAAGTGTCCACTGTCCTAGGTACTTGCCCATACTATCCCACACACCTTGCCACTCATAACTATACAGCTTTGGGGCAGATCTCTGGATGATATCCTTAAACTGTTTGTTAACCTTAGACAAAACCAAAGCAATATTCCCAAGAAATACCAGTAGAAGTATCTTAACTACCCAAGAACATTCAAGATACTGAAAAGTTACTCTAATGAAGGAGGAGACATCATAGAAGAAGGTAGCGAAGGTGCCGTTCTGTATTTCCTCCATAAAATACCTCTCAGAGGAGGAGGTATAATTGCTAATTGTCTCTGTGAGGTGGTACCCGAAGTACAGTAATGGCTTCAGTACAAACCCCAAATACCAGATTAAGCTGAAGGCCAGTGTTTTAATAACAAATCTCCCAGGCAAAACATCACTGACCACTGCAGTGCACAGAAAACTGCAAAAACCAACACCAGTCTTTAACATATACAGCAAAAAAAAAAAGAGCATGGCGCAGATCAGATAAACTAATATCGAGAACAGATGAATCAGTATTGTGACCAGCAACAGCTAACAGATATAAATTCTTTAATACACTCTGGTTGATCTGTTATTATCTCAAATCCTTCGTGCTCCACGTTGGCTGCCAACAAGGACTGTCGTGGTTTAAACCCAGCCAGCAACTAAGCACTACCCAGCTGCTCGCTCACTCTCCCCATCCCTGGTGGGATAGGGGAGAGAATCAGAAGAGCAAAAGTGAGGAAACTCGTGGATTGAGCTAAGAACAGTTTAATAACTGAAAGAAAATAAAATAGTAGTAGTAGTAGTAGTAGTAGTAGTAATACTACTACTACTACTAATATACGAAGCAAGTGATGCACTATGCAATGCTCACCACCTGCCCACCAATGCCCAGCTGGTTCCTGAGCAGCGGTCCCCTGACTCCTGGCCAGCTCCCCTCAGTTTATATACTGAACATGACATCATATGGTATGGAATAGCCCTTTGGCCGGTCTGGGTCGTCTGTCCTGGCTGTGTCCCCTCCCAGCTTCTTGTGCACCTCCAGCCTCCTTGCTGGCGGGGCAGTATGAGAAGCTGAAAAGTCCTTGACTAGTCTAAGCACTGCTCCGCAACAACCAAAACATCAGTGTGTTATCAACATTATTCTCATACTAAATCCAAAACACAGCACTATACCAGCTGCTAGGAAAAAAATTAACTCTATCCCAGCCGAAACCAGGACAATCCTAAAGAACAGAATTATTTGAGATCAATCATCCTTTCTTTTGACATTGTATTTGGAAGAGTAAATACAGATTTTTTTAAAGTATGTTTAAAAAGAGAAGACTATAAATTCACCTTGTCTGTGAGTTAAATTGGAATCTAGTACTTTCTACCTAATCATCAGAATGTGCACCTGTTAGGTTTTCTTTATTCCCCGCCCACTTACATATATATATATATATATATGGTACATAAACCAAGAGGTAGAGGGGAAAAAAATCTCACTTTGCTGGAGAAAGTCAATATATTAACATTGTTTATGCAGTATTGCTGACAAAAGTATAATGAAAAATATAAAACTTAATTTATCATAATAGGCATGCAGAAAGCAAGTGTATGACAACTTAAAGTAACTGAAATACACTGGCAGTAGTGCAGTTTTATATAGACCTTTTTCTGAATACTCCCATCCTTTTAAATCTGTATTAAAATTGTGAAACAGCCTAGAACTGAAATTTGAGGAACGCTAGTTAGAATCAGTGTGTCAGTTCAGACATGACAGGCAAAGGATCTGCATATCTCTGTGAACAGCTTGAGAGGAAGCTCTACTCAGTAAGGTGAGGTATGAAGGACAGAATAGGAGGTAATCTACTATATGCTGCCTTTCAAACCAATGATGATGATTGTTTGAGTGTCAAACTCTTTTCTGTCTCTTTCAGTAAAGATACAGAAGACGACAATGAAAAATCCCCCTTTCTTGGGAATGGGGCCTTTTTTTGCATAGTCTGGAATTAATTGTGGAATTTGCCATCAAAGGTATGGGTTCAAGGGGGTGTTGTGTTTGGTTTTGGTTTGGTTTTTTAATTGTAAAAGTGAATAATGTCATGCAGGCAAAAGTTGGTCATTGAGTTATAAAAATCTGGGTTGTATTTCCGTTATAGGCATTCTTACTGTTTTCCCCAGAATCTCTCACTGCTTATTGCTCACACATTATACTTAGTAGGTCACTCGGAAACAAGTATTTCAGTACTTATATCTCTCTGTTTTGTTTGTTGAGCTGTTATTTCCCCTTCTGAGGAAGCACTGTGAAGTCATGGAATCTCTGCTGCTCTGGTAAGATGGAAAACAGATGGTTTCCTCAGTGGTCAGCAGTGTTTCTAGCTGCCTCTGGTTTTTTTGGCCTCTGTGTCTTTGTCAGTCTGCATGATTTCCCGTTTGTAAATCCATGCTGACTACTCCCCATCACCTTCTTGTCCTTCATGTGTTTGGAAGCAGTTTCCAGGATTATTTGCTCCACCTTCCCAGGGATCAGGGTGAGGCTAACAGGCCTGTAGTTGCCTGGCTCCTCCTTGTTGCCCTTGAAAACAAGCTTGACACTGGCTTTGTTGAGTCCTCTGGAACCTCACCCATCAGCTTAAAACTTTCAGCCATGATTGGGAGGGGCCTCACAATGGCAGGGCCAGCTCTCAGCACTCATGGTGGCGTCTCATCAGGTCCTATGGACGTGTTATGTCCAGTTTGTTTCAAGGTTTCTTAATCTGATCCTCCCTCACTCGGCTTAAGTCTTTCTTGCTCCAGACTTTCCCACTGGTCTCAGGGGCCTGGGATTCCAGAAAGCAGGTCTTACCCGTAAAAAGCAAGGTGAAGAAGGTGCTTTGACCTTTTTGTATCCTTTTACCAGGTACCCTACCCCATTCAGCGGCAGGCCCACATTTCCCATAGCCTTCCTTATGCTGCTTGTGTACCTGTACAAGACTTTGATTCTGACTTTCATATCCCCCACCAGATTCAACTCCAGGTGGACTTTGGCTTTCCTAACCCCATCCCGGTACACCCAAGTGGTGTTTCTTTATCAAGTGTTTGCACACACTTGTTGCGGTTACACTTCACCTCTGTTTTGTTGTGTATAAGATCTCTTTTGTCCACATCACCCTGCATCCTTTGCTTGCAAACCCTGACCACCACTTCCTCGCTCTATCGCAGGTCACCACCTCCCTCTCTCATTGTTCCTAGTCTAAGCCTTCCCTTAGCAAATTGACCAGCCTGTTGATAAAGATGGTTTTACCCCACGTAGTATCAGGTGGATCCTGTCCCCCCACCCCCACAGTTCTTGATCCTCAAAGTCCTATGGGTGTAAAAGCTGGGTCCCGGCTTTTAACACAGGGTGCACAACCAGTTGTCAGTCTGTGGGATCAGTCTGCTCCTCCTCAAGTCCTTCCCCTTCACCAGCAGGATGAAGGAGATGCCACCTGGTCCCCAGGCCCTGGCCCTCATACTCCAAGCCATGTAGTCATGCTTTATATGCTTCTGGTCTCCCCTGGCCGTATCCGTGGTGCCCATGTGGAAGAGCAGCTGAGAGTAATAGTCTGAGGGCCAGACCACTACCAGTCTCAGTCATATCCTATCCATGGTATCCAGGACCCAAGGCCCCGGCAAGCAGCAAACCTTGCCAGGTGATAGGTGGAGCTGGCAGAGGTGCCTCTGTCCCTGCAGCAGGGAGTTTTCCACCACTCTTCTTTGCCCTGTCCTGCCTGCACTGCCACAGGACTCGGGCACAGCCAGCTCGGAGGCTTCATTGGACAGAACTCTCTGTCCTTGCCTGCTGCCAGGGCTCAGAACCTGCTCTGTAGATCAGAGCTGTAAGCAGAGCAGGAGTCTCCTGGTGCTGAAGTTCGCAAGCTCCCAGGCTTCACCAGAGTTGGTATCTCCATGCCCAGCTTGACAAGCTGAGGCTCTGCCTGCTCCTCCTCAGTGCAGTGGGGGTTCCTGTAGCTGCAGGATCTTGGAGGGGATCTGGTCCATTTCCTTTTCAGCATCCCTGATGTTGTACAGTTTGCTCACATCCTCCCACAGCTTCTCTGCTTGGTGAGACAGATCCTCCATCAGTGCACGCTTAGAAGGATATAAAATGTTTTTTAGTTCTAAACCTGCTGGTTGCCAAAGCTAACTTACAAGAGGCACATTAAGAACTGGCAGAGTCAGGAGTATAATACTACATCATTTATATGTCTGGAGACTGTATATATGTGTGTAGTATATTAATACCATGTATGCAACAGACTACAGTGCATGCATGCAACATATAGTAAAATTAAAAAATAATAGGAAATATAGGCCTAAATAGTTTTTATGATTATTGTGAACTTAAAAGCAGTTTTAGGGGCACAGTAGCTGTATTCAGTATGCAACATGGGTTTATAAAACAAGTGCTAGAAAATTTGGTGCATTCTTAGGATTAAAATAAGCACTTAATACTCTGCTATACTTGAATGGGAACAGTAGCACTAGAAGACAGCAAACAAAGGGTTATGATAAATAGTGCATAGGAGCAGTGTGGAAAATTGTCAGATACTGTATTTGGGTCTGATTTTGATTAGAGATCTAGAAAAGAAGAAAACAAGACATTAATAAAACTTGTGGATAATATTAAGCAGAGATATTGTGAATGCAAGTGAGGGTAGACAAACATGAAACAAGCAAAACTCCTGGGAACAGAGATGTCTGACTGCTAAACAAGATGAAATTTCAGTGCAACAAGTAGAAGCTGAAAGGAATGGAAGGAAATACATCTGAAATGGACAAGTTCCCTGAAGCCCAGAAATCAGGGAACCTAATGGGTAGGAGAGTAGTTTGGGGTTTATGTGTGTGTTGAAATATTAAAATATGTATATGAAGGCAGCCTGACAAAAAAAGTAACAGTAGTAATCCTTCCCTTGAAGGTTCTGCTGAATAGTGCTTATGACTTAGTGCTGCATTTTTATAAAGATTAGTTTATGAAGCTCTGAAGTTCATACTGTAGGACGTGGTGGGGTTTCTTCAATCTAAACCAAAAAAGAACCCAGCACACTAAACTATCAGAATGGAAACCTTGATGTTTTAAGTGTGATTAATGGTGAGAACACTTACCATTGTATGATACCTCTTATTGATCTACATGAAAGGTGTTATGGTAGTGTGGTTTCTTTCTCTATTGGTTTTCTATAAATGCCATGAAGGAGGTTTTTTAAGCAGGGAAAAAAGACAAATTCCTAGGGAAGCTTATGACTATTTTAGCATACAAGCTTTTAAAAAATAACCTTGAAATATAGTTGGGAGACTATGATAGGTAGGTGGGATGAATCCTTGTATAACATAAATCATTCCTTGTATTTCTTGTTTGCTTTGCAACCTTTTTATTTTGATGGGAGACTTCTTTTCTGTAATGTTTATATCCTTTGCTGCTGCCAGCTGGCTGACAATTGCTTGCTTTACCTAGTACTTAATAGTTTTCCCAGGTACTTGTTTTACTTGCATCTTGATGATAAATGTTACTTTTTAGCAAGATATAACTAGATAATGAAATAATAAAATATTTCTCTTCCTGATACTTGAACAGTGTATGTGAAATCTCTGTAAGGTTTCATTTGATTCCTGAAATCAATAGCTGACAGAGGTTTTTTTTTTTCCCTATTTGAATGTATGTGGAACCCTGGAGATTGCACGATACTAGTTAATTGCCTCTTTTTTCTTTTTTAATTTATCTCTCTAGGATAATCTTTTCTTCCTGGGTCGTGACAGATTATTACCTGCTTGTGTTCAATGGGACGACGAATTCACTTTGTGGTTGACCCACAGGGTTGGTGCTGCATGGGCCTGATTATCTTTGTCTGGCTGTACAATACAATCTTCATTCCAAAAGTCATCCTTTTTCCTCACTATGAAGAGGGACATATTTCAGTTGTGGCAATTTTGTGTAAGTCAATTTAACTTAGCCCTTTTTTTCTGCTAGCAAAACCAGTATATTTGGGCAGTAGTTAACAGACATGAGAAAGGTCAGAAAATAAAGAATAAGGTGAAGGATAAAGATAAAGGATAAGAGTACTGGGATGCATCCTACATTTTTGTGTTCTGAGAAGTTGAGACACTTCATCCATTTCAAAGGTGTTATGGTAAAACTTGTTTGTGTGGGAACTGGCGAAAAGCGTTAATGCGGCTTTCAGATCCTGTAGCTAAAACTTGTTGAGAGAATTTCAGGCCCACAACTCTTAGTGCTTGTCAGAATTTGGGGTGGTAGTACTGATGGTTGACAAACTGAGCTTTGTTAGTTTTGTCATACATCCCTGGATGGGTCAGCTAATGTGAGTTACGCTAATTGGTTTTGCTGGGGAAAAGGCTTGAATTATAACTGGAACCAACTTTAAAGTGAAGATGGACTATTGGCAATGTCCTTTCATGTAGAGGCTTTGAGGTGTAGAATGATTGGTGCTTATTTGATAAGACAGTGGAGGAACTTTTTAAATATAGTAGTAAGGTCATAGTGGCATTCTGCTGGTGCTGTCAAAACAGTGTTCACTGCTACCTTTTCCTCTCTTTAAGACTGGGGAGTAGTTAATATTGTAGACTGTATAGGACCAAAAATATATCTGGAATTGAATGAGAAGCCTGAGTAATTTCCAACTTAGTGCCGAAGCATCTGTATTTTTGATGCAGTGTGTAGTAGATATTTTCTACACCTGAAAAAGACTAACAAATGCTTATTTATTTTTTCAGGTTATTACTTCTGCTCATTGTTTTGTATAGCTTCATTACTAAGAGCCTCAGTGGCTGATCCAGGAAAGTTACCTGAAAGCCCAAAGATACCAATTACAGGTACATTAAGTTGTTTCTGTATAAGTGAATAACGGTTATTTTAATGTCCTCAAAATAATTAGGAATCAATTTGATTTTGTGAGATTTGATGGAAACCATGAGCTGTCTGTGCTGAAGCCTATATTGTTAACGAAATTAAAATTGGTATGTCACTGTTTTTAACTTGTACATTTCTAGGACTTTCCCTTGTGTAGACTCAAAACTTCCTTTTCAAAACTTGTATTCCATCAGAACTTTAGATATGTAAGAACTTCTGTAGGACATTTTTCCATGGGAAGAATTTTTTTGCATTCTAGGCTT
The DNA here is from genome assembly GCF_965183815.1 of Platalea leucorodia. Classification (NCBI taxonomy): domain Eukaryota; kingdom Metazoa; phylum Chordata; class Aves; order Pelecaniformes; family Threskiornithidae; genus Platalea; species Platalea leucorodia. The sequence continues at coordinate 35,877,450 of NC_138858.1, read as the reverse complement.
TCAAACATATTACATATACTTCTAATGTGATAGATATTTAATAAAAAATGTTTAGAGATGGTTAGTCATTATAATTCTACAGCTTTTTTCTAAGTAAATTTGTAAGATTTGAAAGTGGTGGTAGAAGGTACTCTTACACTGGATTTCACCTGTGCATTTTTTACACATTTCTTTTCAGTGACTTATGTTTGTATGGGCTGTAACCAAACAAATGTGACACTAATTATGTTGTGTTGCTATAGAGTGGCAACTTAACATGTGAGAATTCCCTTCTGTCCTTGTGAATTCATCCCACAGTTCCTGTAGGGTATCTGATGCTCCAGAAATTGGAGGAAATCTGAAATCTTAGTAATTCTCCACAGAGAAAGTCAATATTTTTATGAACTGTTTGATGCTATTGAGATGCTTGTCTAATGCATAGAGCTTTTACATAGCAGTTTAGAATGGAGCAGGGATATTAAGCAGCATGAGATTTGTCACATTAACAGAAAATACTTTTTGAATGTAGAAAATGTATCAAATTCAGTGAGGGGTGAATATTGCAGTCTTGTCTTGCAACATGGTGGATGCCAGGAGTAACATTTTGCTCTCTCTTCCTGATATTAGTGAGAATCTAGGATGACGTGTTTGGAAACATGATCTGTTCAGCCTCAGCACTGATGTTACGATGTGCACAAACTAGGCAGCAGATAGTAGGAAGGGATGTATCTCCCTGGGATTCAGATGTGAAACACTAATCGCAGAAAATCTCATGGCAGCGTTCTTTCTGCTGCTGGTAACTGAGCCTTTGATCCAGTAAAATGAAAGGTGGCTCAGACTTGGGTTCTACAGTGAGTGTTCTTGCTGCAGGAAGAACAACATGGATTGTGCAACCTGAGCTGAAGCATGAAGACACTCAGTACACTTACAATTACATTTATGAATGAATGGTCATTTACCTGCAAAATACCAGGACCAGTATAAATTGCCTTTGTGCACAAATGCTTCCTTCTCTTTTAAGGGATCCCTTTGAATAGCTCTCCAACCTCTTCATGCTCCATTCATTTCATACATCAATGATACCTTATAGATACTTCTGAAGATGGAACACTTAGGCTTGACTGTGACATTGGTATTACAATTTGGTGGGTGCTATATGAGGGGTTTTGTACTTTCTAAAGTAGCACTTCAGTTCTCTGGTATTCTCTAGGTTGACAGGAAGATACAGTTTTGGATGGTATAAATTGTATTCAAAAATGAGGTTGGGGGCTTTCTGAACTCTGCCGGAGCCACCCTATTAGGGAGTGACACCTTTGTGATTCTGGATTTATGGGAACAGATTGTAAATCAGTTTCCATCTGGCATTAATACTAGTTTAATGATCTCAGATATTGAGCTTCTTTACTTCCAGTGTCCAAATGTTATTTTGCAGGAAGAAAGACAAGCAGGTGGCTCAGCAGTGCTAAATTTAACGTTATTTTGTTTACTTAGGGGCAATGCTTTACCGTATAAAATTTCAGAACGCCCAACTGTAAAAACTAAGCTTATTTTTTTCCCCTGGGATTTAAGAAATATCTCTGCATCAAAAAAAGTTCTATTTAGGTAGAAACAACCAGTCAAGGTATTTAAGATTCTCAGTCATGCACCTATTTTCTTTAAAGTCAGAAAATATATGCTTTTATGAATGGAAGTATTATTTGTTTGGAAACAAACAGTGTTGATGTGATTTGTTTCCCATGTGAAAATGAACTTACTGAATATATAATTTGAATTCTCCTTTTCGAAGGCTTCCTCTAATTTGGGTGGTGCAATTTGAGATAAATCATATCTGAGCTGAGCAATAGTAGCTCCTGGTAGTTTCAGCTACTCAGTATCTCTGGAGATCAGCTTGAAGAATCTCACAGTAGGCATCCAAAAACAGTGTATATTTTTAAATACAAGCCTATCCTCTGTCTGTTCTTTGGTTGCCTTATGTGTAAAATTGCATATTGTGAGATGCATGCCTTAAAATGCTTTGAGATGGAAGGTGCTCTTGAAGTGTTCATTTTGTGTTTTATTTTAGTTAGCTAGCTCTGACAAGTTTGAGTAGCAGTATTTCCTCAGGAGGTTTTGGAGTGGCAGGGAGATTCATGGTTCTGTCTAGCAGATAGGTTTTTTAACAGTAGACGTGTAAGAAAATAATTGAATTACAATCTTCCTTGTTTGAGTGACAGCTATTGTGCTGTAATAATTACTCCCCAGAAACATATACGAGGAGAGAGGATTTTGGAGAAGAAAACTGGCACATAGTGGCAGTAATATCTTCCAGTTTAATTAAGGTGACAGTGGGAAAAAAGTTTGTTATATGCTGCTTACCCTTCTCAGATCATAGTAAGAATTCTTTTCTCTTTGAATCACTAGCATTTAGATTTATCATGAGTGTGCTGTGCTGAGTTTAGATCTCTCTAAGGTGTCTTTACATTTTCACCTAGAACGAGAATATTGGGAGTTATGTAACAAATGCAATATGATGAGACCAAAGCGTTCACACCACTGCAGTCGTTGTGGACATTGCGTGAGGAGGATGGATCACCACTGTCCATGGTAAGACCAGGACATTTGTTCTAACAATCTACTGTTGTTTTAGTGAATCATTTCAAAGTTCATGGTCTTGACTGTTGCTCATTTGTCATATTTCTTTCCCAGTAGTGCTTAATCATGTAGGCATTTAGAGCAGGGAAAGAACACCTTTGAGATGTTCTTACACCTACAAGTAAAACTGACAGTAAGAACTGTTGCAGTGTAACATTTTGTCATTGTCAATTTGTTATATGCCATATAGTTTTGGAAAATTCACATATTTTGTTTAAAGAATTGGAATTTTTACTCCTAAAACTGATCTCAACATAGTTAATTTGTATATTGCAGATTTATTTCATTTGTTGCAATTTAGTTTCTGATGCTGGAAAAAAGTATTTTTTGTAGGAAATTAAACAACATTTATGTTTCTTGAATTGAAATAAAAGATTACAATTTCAACATAAAAGGGAATGCTCTTCATAATAATAAAAATAGATCATGGTTTCAGATAGTTTTTGGTTTTTAGTTTACCAAATAGCTGTGCTGAGTAGAAAATGTTATTGACCTATACCATGCCCCACTTGCCATAGTGTCTCTGATTTTCTAGTGAAATTGCTTATTTTGCTGTTTTCTAACTAGTTTCAGTTGAAATGAACTAATCTAGCTAAAATTCTCTATTTAAACTGATTGTAGCTTAAAACAAAAATAAAGATTTCTGTCAGTAGTTCTGAGGTACCATTTCCGGCAAGACAGCAATGATGAGCTGCAGAGGACAGAATTGACATCAGGATCCTCCTGTGTTGATTTAGCCATTTTTCAAACTACCCTTTTTGTCAATTGCTACTTCACAAAATAATGCCAGTATGACTATTTGTCCTTATGTATGTATGTCGTCAGTATGACTTTTGTCATTATGGCTTAGCTTGGTACTGATGTCTGTGCCAGTGCTTGTATGAAATTGCACCCCAGCCACATTTTTTGTACCAATGTAACTCCTGTGAAGCAGACTAGACTTAGTTTTCAAAGGTTTTGAATCTCGTACTTAGTATTTCTAGAATCCTTGTGATTCCTTTACTCCTTTACGTTGGAGTATGCAAAAGAAGTTTCTGAATAGAGAAGCCCATTCTGTCTTCTATATCTTAGGCACCTTCCTAAGTCATGCTTATTTATCACTGGAGTACCTTGTGATCACATTTATTTCAAACCATTCATTTGCATTTCCAGTTTTTGGACTCCACATAGTTCACAGCAAGTGAAATGTGTTGAGTAGCGGAAGATAATAGGTATTACTGTGAAATTTTGCAGACTTTTAAAAAATAATTTTGTTACTTGAGTATTACTTAAAATTGTAGGACTATCTTTGCTATATGAAGAAACAGAGAAATATGTCTCGTGTTCTAAGCAGTGACCTCAGTAATGCAATCTACACTTTAAGTGGCAGTGTAGGGAAACCAGTCTTTACAGTAACTACCATCTCTAACATACAGACCATCACTTTGATTAAGAATGGAGTGATTAGTCATGATGTTTGCTCCATAAATAACGATAACTTCTCTTATTCAAAATATAACTTCAGTGTTAAAGTCTTTATATTTCTGTCTTTATGTATACACTTTGTTTCTCTGCAGGATTAATAATTGTGTTGGTGAAGACAATCATTGGCTGTTTTTACAGCTGTGTTTCTACACTCAGATCCTTAGTTCCTATACACTGATACTCGATTTCTGCCATTACTACTACTTTTTGCCTCTGAAGAAACAAAACTGGGTAAGAATCTGTTTTCTGTGCAAAGAGAATAAATAGCTAGTACTGCAATGTAAGTTATTTTGATATCTAGATACTACATGTTTCTTCTGAATTGTTGACAGTGAAGAGAGTTCATCTAGATGTATGTTATCAAGTGAGCAAACTGATTTATGGTAAGTAACAAAATACCATTCTAAAAGGGTATATGATTTCTATGTGTTAAAAACACAACATTAATTTTGTCAGAAATCTAGGAAAGGAGGACAGAACCAGTTAGATTCCTTTAGAAGTCATTAGTGAATACTGGGAAGAAGCAAGGTAACTACTTTAGGTGTATTCAAATTTCTTTTTACTTTCTCCAAAGTAAATTTATGCAGAGTATATATCTATCCTAAGTCTCTATTTAAAAGTGCTGATATTGCCAGAAATATAAGAAAAAAAACATACGATCATTCTGAAAGGAGAAAAATGTACATTGGTTTCAAAGCAGTATTTTGTGTTGCTTTGGAAAGGTCACATGGGTTAAGGGAGAATTAAGTTCCATTTGTTTTACTTGGACTCTGTCATTGTCATATTTCAACATCTTCTCATCAGCAAAATGCAGTTGAACACACGAACAGAGAAAATGGACTTACGGATTGGAATACAGTGAAAAATTATTGAATTTCTTCCATTATGGAATTGAAGTTGTAAAGTCTCTGTGTCTGGTGCTCATTTATGTCTATTATCTGTAATGTTCAGAATATTCAAGACGTTTACTTGAAAGTTGCTGAATGCTTGAAAGTGCTAGAACAGCAAAGCTGATACTCTTTATTTTGAAGAAAATGTTACGAGATCTTGATTGTAAAGAAACATAAAAACTTCTACCCAAAAACTGAAATAGACTTTGTATTTGTACTGGACTATAACAAATACAAACTCAGTAAATAGAAAAACCTAGAAAACAAGATTAAAACATATTCAAAATTAGGTAACATTCTGGATGTCCTACGTGAAGAGACTAAGACCATCCCAGAAATTGGTAGTGTACTCTAAATTTTGTTGAGATTTTTTTCCAAGTATTGAAGTGCTGCAGATTTTTTTTATTCCATGTTGATGTGACACCCTCGCATACTCTTTGCTGGTGACATCACACCCATCTTTCAAGGTCCCATTTTCCATTTTGTTGAACAACTTAAGTTTGTTGTATTATTTTGTATCCTAAATGGTATAAAATAAGAATAGTAAACCTCCTGAAAAATTCCACTTCTGGAAAAGAATGGGGCATAGCCTTCCAAGCTTCTTATTTGCTCCCATATGAATCTGCAGTGGATGTGATGTTCCCAAGAGAGCCTATGTGAAGATGATGTGTCAAAGGAGAGCGAAAAATGTAGGAAGACTGTACTCCTTGGATCATCCAGAACTGATAAAAGTGTTACATTCAAGTTGATAGATACCAGCTTTTTATTCTATGGAATGTACCAAAGTTGAGGTTTTTTGCAAATCTCTCTTAAAATAACTCCTAAAGGAATTTCATTTTTTAATTTTTTCATCTATATGAATATTTCCATTTAAGGGGTTTAAGGCACTCTAGAAATATGGAGAAGAATTTGCTGTCTGCTTGGAGCATCTTTCCATAGACACTGCCCTGTAAACTGAGACAGACCTGTAAAACACGTCTCTTAAAATGGAGTACTCACATTTTTCACTTTGTTTCCAGTTTGTTGCAGATGGGCTTTTCATATTCACCTTGTTCGACAGGCATTGTGAGATTTGAGGGAGCTATTTTGATTTGTTGTAGCTGGATTCAAATTAAAAAGGATATAAAATTGCAGTTTTTCTGTATTAGTGAAGAAATTTGTCATCTAAGTAAAATTTCTTATGAGTATGTTACGTTTTGGGTTTTTGGAAAGTTAATGTTTTCGAAAGGTAACTAAATGTAAATGCCTTTGCTTCTAGTTCCAGTAGCTTTGTAAACTTCTCTTTAATTTATAAACTAAGTTAACCCACTACATTTCTGGACAGAGTGATCTTACACTTTCTGTGTTCTGAAGGCTTCCTGTGCACAGGGTTTGCAGGTTTCAAGCGCAAAGGCTTCTCAATGATACTGATCTGAATACTGTATTGGGTATTGCAGTGCTTCTAGGAGGAGCGCTACTTTCCAAAGATAAAATCTTTGTATGAAATTGGCAGTGCTTCTTTCATAGTGTAATTTCATGGTAGAATATTTCCTTTTTATTTTGAGAGTCCCCTGAATGCTCTAACTTACTTTAAGTAATTACACTGTGTTTAGATAACGAACGCAAGTTCTATTTGTTAGCCTTGCCTTTTAAAAGCAGAATGAAAGGGAACCAAATTATTTGTTTGGAGATGGTCTGTGCAAGAGAGGAAGTGGGAAATCATGTTTACTTCAGACAGCTTACAACCTCTAAAGAAGTAATAATAAATAGTCTTTTGGAGAGAGGCCTGCTTTTAATACCTACCCTTTAGAAGATGTGACAGGTTATGAGGCAGAATACATATGCAATAATTACTTTAACCCAGTTTAATGTAGTTGCCTGAAGAGTGGATCAGGTTCCCATGTTTGACTGCCTAAATTTTTACACAGAGTCATGGAAAAAACGGAGTACTCTATTATGTTTGGGTTTGTTTTGTTTTGTTTTGTTTTAGCAGTGTTTTTTTTGGCTTTATCAATTTGCGTATGTGGACACTTCAGATGACACTCTTCCTTTTGAAAAACTGGGTCTGTGTTAAAGTGTATAACATTCTGTATCCCAGAGATAATTATGTTTACACTGTATAGAAAAACTGAGTAGACACAGGAGGTCTGGTTTGTTCAGACCTTTCTTAAGTCTAGTGTTACACTGAATAGTATTTAGCTTTCTCAGTTTTTCAGCAGCAGGATTGAGGGGCACACACTGAAGTACAGAAAATTAAGAATAATTTGTTTGGGTGTCTATAGTCAATATATCTGCCTGGAAGGTGACATCAGAACCTCATTAAGCTGATTTTTTAAAGTGTTGCTAAGGATATGATGCCATATAACTTCGTGCCACAGAATAATTTGTCAGAATTATGTAATTTTGACATCAAGTGAATGGGACCAGTGAGAAGATTTGCTTACTATTAGTTAGGCTTTTAGGCAAACATCCTGCAAGATTATTTTAGCTAAAGCTGAAGTACCATAGCATTCCAGAGACTGCAGTACCTTCTAGCTTTCACGGAAGTGCTGTTCTTTGTTGAAATTTTGGCTGTAACCAAGAGCTTACTTTTTCTGAATTGACAAGGCCTAGTGTTTAGCACAGATTCAAAAAACTGGGTAATTTTTTCTAAAGAGCCATCTGGGATTAGCTTACTTCCTGCTCATTAAAAATACTTGTGAATTTTTTGGCGGTGTGCCTTCATCTTAATTTTTATTCTTTGGATATAAAATAGTGCGTAACACAGAAGCTGTAGAATTAAAATTGCTTTTAATGCTGTTGTGAAATAATCATTTTATCACAGTACTGATTAATGCATTATGAAAATATGATCACTGTATGCATGTTAGTATTTCCTTCTGAATGAAAACTTGTGTTTTTATTTTTAAAGGATTAAGTAAGAAAAACCCAAACATGTTTAATTAAGTATACTAGGGTAAGGGTGATAGGTTTAAAGCTAATGGAGGAAGCTATTTCAATAGAGATACAATCTTTCAGCTTCAGGTCTTACAGCAGAAAATTGCTTCATAGTATTCTTGGCTCTTGTAATGGATACACTGTCAGAAAGATGGATTGTGGTTATTGCCTCTGTTTGTCCAGCAGGAGGAGTACAATTACTGCTAGAAGTGAAGGAAATGGTAATTAAATTGTCTATGTGAGATAGAAGCAAAATATATAATTCGAATAAAACAGCATATGAGTTCCTCTGCTATCTTTGGTGATTTTCAGAGGCTAAGTCTGGAACGTTCTTAGTTTTGCATCTGCATTAAAAAACATGAAGGTCGGGAAGTCTGTATCTTTTAGGAAGTATTCAGTCTTGTGGGTAGTCAGATGACAAGAATAAATACTAGTCTTCTCATGACTATATAGTTGCTGTCTACATGGCTGTGCTGGCACAGATTCTAGACATAGCTGGTCAAGTGGAAGGAATAATAAGTGCTTTGGCAGTGTATTTTACCTGATTCATAGAACACTTTTAATCTTTTCAGCAAAAGAAGTTTTGCTGATACATTCTGTTTGCTAGAAATTTTGCTAGAATTATTGTCATAGCAAATAACACTGACATAAAAACCTAAACCCCTTTGTTCTGGTTTAATTTTACTTTGTTCCCAGTTCTGCAGTTATCCATTGTATATTATGAAAATATTGTTACTTAACTGGTTTTTAAAGTGTTCTGAGCTCTGTTGGTAGAGGGGGGAGGAAACATCATGGAGGAAGCGTTGTGGCAATATCAGCTCGCTCTGTCTGGGACTCTGGTTTCCCAATTCCAAATAAAAGGTGTAGGGAAGTATTCAATAGACTTCACGAGAAGATTATTTACAGTAATATTTATTTCAGTATTATGTATTAACTAATATTAATTAAAATCTGGAAATATGTATCATCCAAAGTCCATTTATATTGTAAGGATAATCTAAAGGAAGTCTTTTCTCTTAGGGTCTTGAAATGACCTACAGGATGTGAGAGTTTTTAAAAAACTTGAAAAGACATCAAAATTTTCCTTCTCAGTGTTCTGCAAAACCAACCTAACCCTGCTCTCCTCCTGTATAATTATAAGGGCAGTCTCTGAATATTGAATTAAGTTTAGAAAGTAAATACATGGTCTTTAGAGAAAAGATAGGAATGACTGAGAGGATAACATTTTGTTAGAACTTAATGTATTGATAGTATCATTTTTATGCAAAGATTATGTGGCTTTTTCTTAAAATCTGTTCTAGTCTGAAATTATTTCAGCATTATCACTTCGGATTGAATTCTGTGTAGAAAATCATTTTTGGAATCAGAGTACTATTCCCATTTTCACTTTAAACCAAATCAGTCATGAATCAGACTCGAAAATTACTCATTTAGTAGACCTGAAATAGTCCTGAATCAAAAAGTGCTTTACATAAACATCAGGTTTTATTAATAATAAGTATCTCTACAAAAGGGCTTGTTAGAATGCAGCTCGTGTTCTGTGAATTAATTTTCTTTTTTTTTCCTTAACGTGAGCGAATTTTTTTCCCTTGTACCTCCCCTTCCTCTTGCTTCCTGAAAAACCTGCAGTCTGTATTTTTTGTTTTGCTTTTTTGAATCCGACAGCCTGGCTTTGTTCTGTGTTCTACACTGTTTTTATGGTAGCCAAGTTGATAGACTGACTTTATCATCAGACTGGGACAGGCATCCTGGGCATTTGCAACTGAGAATAGACAAGCAGGTTAGCATGTGTTACATGAGGTATCCCTTCCCCAAGAGAAAGATGAAGTATCTTTATATATTTAGTTAATATCATAATTCAGTAAAGAATCAAGTTACATAAATGAATCTTACATTGTAAATGAAAATTTAAGAAGGCTGTTTTTCACTTTGTCTCTTCTGGAACAGATATAATAGTCCTGTGTTGGTCCTGCTGAAAGCTCTCTCCTCTGTACAGAGTGTGCTGTTTTTAAAGGAATACTGTAAACCCTTGAAAATAATAAGCCAGTACTGCAAATGGCAGGGACCCGTTAAATGTTTTCCTGCCTTTTTTATGGTGTTGTTAGCAGGGTAAAAAGGAAGTTGAATTTGGAAGCAGTGGTCATATCATTGACTATGATCTTGAGCTGGACCCGTTATTGTTTTTGACCACTCTCTTGTATGATAGCATAAAGCTATAATAGCTGTTTTCCTAGTCAATGGTAGTATTCATCTGTAACAGTTGATGCTCACAAATGAAGACATGGCATGTGTTCTGCTGTGGGGTTGAGGAAGTCTTGTGTGAATCTGTTACGGAGACTGGCTTTCTGTGGAATGTTTTGGTATTGTCTGTTAAGATAAAGATGCCAGATCTCATGGTTTGTAACCCATTCCTCAACATAATCCTACAGACCCGCACCTTGTTTCGTATTTTGTGACAAGTTTCTGTTGTACAGATTTCTATCCATTTTTATAAGTAGCCAAGAATCCTTGCAGTTTGACTGGATGGATAGAAGTAGTGGCTAAATGGAACTTAAAAACCTTCAGAACAGGCAACAGCCTGGGGGGAGTGCACATCTGAGCTGTGTAGGAAACACTAAGTAGAAAGACAACAGCAGCAACCCATGTGAACTGAAGTTTTGACAGAGCAGTTAGGCTGTGACGTTGATAAAAAGGAGAGGAGAAAGGGGCTACCTGAAGGGCAGCTCTCGCTTTGTTAAAATTGTGCATTTAACATCTGTGCCAAAGCCACATATGTCAGCCTGGCCCAATGTGGAAAAAAGCTGCTGTGGGACGAAACCTTATTGTGCCATGAGAGAGAGTTCATGCATTGGTGATGTTAGCTTATGTGTGCTTAAGCTTTGTGCCTCAGTCTGTGTAGCTCTTTCTCTTAGCACAGACAGTGTGATTTTGGAGGTTGGGGGCCAGGCTGTGTCAGTATTCACACTGCACTGAAACTGGTGAGTCCTAAATGGTATTTGAACAAGAGGATCTGTTCAAAATACATTGAAAGAGGAATTGATTAATTATTGACTAGTCTTGTGGGTTGATTTATTATAGCTTTAATTGTTTTTCTTAGCTGGGAAAAATGTTTTTGTCAGTTCTGAGAAGGAGTAATAAAACAAACTGGATTGAGCTTTTATGTAAAGCAACACTATCCTAAAGGTATAATTATTATTATTACTATTACTGTGATTTAAATGGATTTTTAAAAACATTATTTTTTTCTATTTTCATGGAGTCACATGTTTCTGTTTCAATGCAGAATTGTGAAAATAGCTGTGTTATTAAGGTCTGATTACCAAAAGACTATTCCTGCATATACTTTGGTTTTCTATAGAAAAATGCTCTTCTGACTGTACAGATTTCTAGGTGAGGGCCCAGTATTGGTTTCCAGGTCATAATTGCCTCAGAGACTTTGATTCCCCTAGGGCTGTGTAATGGCTGGAAAAAAGGTTGGTGATGTCACCTCTTATCACTAGTAATTCAGCAACCCCCAGTCTTTTGCAGTAGATGCTTTCATCTTTTAGGGAGGAAGGAAGGAAGGAAAGACAGAGTAGTATTCCTTGGTCTTCATTATGAAAGGTTTTTCCTTTTCTGTACCTCTGGTTTTAACATGGGTTAAAAGGGCCAAATGCAAAACGGAACATGTCTTCTTTAGCCAAGATCTTCTGTTGTCATGTGTGGGGTGATGTCTCTTTTTCCTGCTGAAGATGATGCTCAAAAGAAGGAACTCTTCTAATTACAGGGTTAGGAGGGATGCTAAGAGCTGTGTTATAAACTTTCGTCTAATGGGAGAATGTGATATAGATCCAGAATGGGACTTCACTGTTGGCACTGTTCTCATTTCACTGTTTTCTGTCAAGTTGAGTTTGAATACATTAAAACATTTCTGACATAACAAAACAACATACCTATGAAGATATGAAGAGAAAGTATTTTACAGCTAGTAGAACTTGTGTTTTACCTTGCTTTTCTTTAAAGCTTTGGTGGGCTGGTGGGAAGGGGAATAAAGATTAGTATGAATGCTTTTATTTTGAGTTGATTTAACTTTGAATTAACTCGTTAACTGAATAAGAAGAGTTTAAAAAAAATCAAAATGAAGCATATATTTTCTACAGCAGCAAGAAAGGCCAATACTAACAAGAGCTGGCTTACCAGTTCAGCAAAGACTGGTGGGGTTTGCTTTCTTTTTAGCTTGTTAACTACCGAGTCCTACTTGTTCATTAAATATTGACTTTCTTCACAGCTTTAGTAGCCAGTATAAACTTTTTTCCTGGGTTTATATTTTGAACCTTCATGGAAATAATTTAAATCTAAATTCAGACTTCTTTACTATATAATTTGCTTTAACTGTTTTCTGTTTAATTAAAACCCAGCATTCCTGAATGTAAGAATTCCTCTTCCTTAAGTCCTACTGGTTGAACGTAAAGAAGGAAAGTTCAAAAGCAGGTTTTTTTTTTGTTTTTGTTTTTGTTTTTTTTTCATTCAGTTCACTTTTGTGTTCTGGTTGTAATTTAAAGTTTACTTGAAAGGTTTTAATAGTTTCCTGCTGTGATCTGGCTTTTCTAAGTGGAAAAACAGATGCGTACATTCAAAAGACAGCCTTGAGAACATAATCGTAACTTATAAATAAGAGAATGGGTGTGTTAACTCATTATCAAAGGGTAAGATGGGGTGTGAACTTGCAGTACATCTACAGTAACTGCCATGTATAAGTGTTTTCCTGTGATAAAAATAAGGTGGTTTATCCTTTGAAAAAGATCTATAAAACTCTCTTACACTTTTCATATTTTCTGTTGGGTGAGAGCAGGCTTTCCAGAGCACCTGATACAGTAAATTCATATTCTCCTGTACCCTGAAGCAACTTGGTTGTGCACCCATATCCAAAGTTATAATAATCCACTTACGGCCAAAATGCAAAAGATGAAGATAAGTTTACGTTGGATAACAGACAGCATTACAGTGAGACCAGTCCAATACAGATAATTGGATTTTGTAGGTACCATTTTCAAGAGTCAAGCAAGGAATGTTATTATTTTTATTACAAAAGAGTTGATATTAAAACAAAATTTGCTGTGGCTTGGAGCCGAGATATAGGAGTCTTACAAGTCAGAACGTTTAACAGAATGGTTTTCTTATGTTTTGGAACTTGTGTGTAGCAGTCTGGCACAGTTTGAGATGGAAGATTCAAGAATAACCCATTTGAGCTCAATCTATTCCCAAACCTTAAATACCTGAATGAGGTTTTTCAACAGTCTGGGAGAAAAACCCCAACTGTTTCCATGTATTAATAAAAGATTATTGGTTTATAATTTTAGCACATAAATGTATCAATGATTTGCAGTGTAGCTCAAAAATCCAGTATTTGCCTTTAGCTGTAAGTCTCTGGGAACAGCTCTTATCCAGTATTTCCACAAGGTTCAAAGACTTAAATTAATTTGTAAGTGCTAAAGTCTCTCTGTTCTTTCTGTCTTGTTCTAGGATGTTTTTGTATTTAGACATGAACTTGCTCTCCTAAGAATATCTGCCTTCATGGGTCTAATAATATTAGGTGGAATAAGTGGACTCTTTTACACTCAGCTAATGGGTATTTTCACTGTAAGTATCTAATTTTAGAAGTATATATTAGTTTTATTTTCAATAAAATTAATAAAAGCAGAAAAGCAGATTGAATCTAAGGGAAGAATAGAGAAACGCTTGCACTATGTGGCATCTATTTGGTATGTGCTCTTGTCTCCAAGGAAGTCTTAAGAAGCCTTCTAACAAACAGAATAATTCACCTATCTAGGCAATTTCCTGATTTGTATTAGTAAAATAAAACCATACATTGTCCTGGAATTGTGCAGTGTACAAGGTACGTATTTGTGGGTTTTGATTTTTGTGCCCTGGTCTCATTATACTTTGTGACAGTGAGGCCCACTGATAAATCACACATTCTGAAAACACAGACTTTTTGTTAAGTATTTTAATAAATATGCTTACATTCATATCTCTTCAGTTACTAAACTGTGGAATGGAATCATGTACAATTTACAGTCCAAATGCATGTTCTGTATTTAAAGGTACAGAAAAAAAATCCTCTGCATGGAAAAATTTTCCAGTTAAATGAATTTGGTAATGCAATAAATATCTACAATAAACAAGCTTTTGTTGCTGTAACATCCTGTTCTGTACATTAGAGGTTAATCACTGCCACTGAATTCTGTAAAGTTATCTTGAGAATCCATAGAAGGGTTCGAAGTACTGCAGTGTTGAACAGAGAGAGTATATTAGTTGGATCTGTACATGTCTGAAAGGGTGTATGATCTGGCCTGCAAAAATTTTTTTAAAGACAATAACATACAAGATGACAGCATCTTTATGACTACAACTGGTTGAGATCTGCCTGAGATTTCATTTTGGGATCATGAGGGTTTACACAGTATTAACCTTTGTAGGTGCATAATGGAAAACCTAACTGTATTATGTAATTTCCTTTGTATGGAATAAAGTACAAGAATTACTGTACAGTTTTTTCTTCTGTTAGATAAAACAACAATATTGCTTAATGTTTTTATTGTATTACCTTTACATAAGTTTACTGCCTTCTGCTCTTTGTGCGACAGTAGCTACACTGTGTATTATTTTTGCCATCCTCCAGCTGCTTTACCAGACTGCTTTCTGCACTCTCTGTCAGCCCTCAGGTCTCCAGATTTACCTTTGTGCCCCTTTACTGTGTGCCTGATTTCTGTTCCAGGGTCTTGCTGACAGGTTCTCACCTCCCTGTTTAAATGCTGGCCCACAACCTTTGTGTCTGTGTCCTCTAGAGTTGGGATTTTTTTCTAATCCGATACTGTGCCTTGCTGGGTATCTAGCTGAAGTGGTGTAGACACCTGAGTTCTGCTCACCCTCACTCCCAGTAGTAGGAGAGACAGAAACTCAGGGAGCCTTCGAGTTCAGATGCTGAAATGTGGATGTCTTTTTAGTCTCTGTTAAATGGATACCTGAGAAGGAACAAGAAGCCATGTGATCAGTACTACACTAAAACGCAGAAATGATACAGAAGAAAACAGGGAACAAAATCCAAGTCTGCTATTCTGTTCTATGTGATGCCAGAAGCTGGACTAAATTTTGGCAGTGGCTATCAGCATCCATTCAGATACTATTAGTATATATGAAAAAAAAACCTTTCAGACTGAACCTGATTCTGTCAGATACACCTGAAACTTGAGACAATTTCTGTTCTGACACAGGATACCAACTGTGCTACCTCTGCAGCAGGCATGAATTCCCAGTATGTGCTTTCAATGTTCTGAGCCTTAACACTGTCAGGCTGCTGTCACCACTGCAAACTCTTATAAAGTGCTGTAAAGCCCATTTATTCTATGTCAGTTGTACAATACACTGCGAAGTACGTCCCATTGCACTTACTGAGCTGGCCACTACCCTGGAACAGATGTGGGCTAATACCATTTTCAAGTCCAACTTCCTTTTATGTGCTCAAATCATAATTCTGGGGATCACTGAGCTGTAGCAAGCCTGGATACTCTCTTTTGTCCTCTTTGCCAAACTTTGTGAAGCAAACACACCACAGTAATTGCAGATATGGATGGACCATGAGAGGCAGATTCTGGAAAGTACAGATCTTCTGCATTAGGGCCTCTCACCGCACCCTGCCTGTAGCAGAGGGGCTATTCTGCTTGCCTCATATGGGCAAGGTTTTAGGTTTGGGACTGTTGGGTTGGGATTACTGGGGAAGTAGAAATCCATTACTGGGATCTCCAACCACTAATTCATTCACACCACGTGGCTGCTGTTGCATTGACTCATTGAAGAATGTAGGTCATCTAGTCCATCTCCCGCTCAAAGCATTTCCATGCCAGCAACACAATCATCTTCCTTTTCATTCCTTTCTTCATGAGTATAGAATTGGCAAGAATAAACAATACAGTCATTTTGGGGAAATCTGCTTGGGAACAACTAGTGAGACTTCAAACGAACAAAGCCAAATCTGTTTGGAGAGGTTGTGTTTAGCCTGCAAGTTGTGTCAGAAAATCTTTCTGTACAAATGGTTTTTGATTGTCAGCATTGTAGTGTGGGGATTTGCTTCCTCCATAAGCACTTACAAACAACTTTGGCTAAGCCATGGAAAAGGCAGAGGAGAGGGCAGCAGATGAGTGAGTAGCTTCTCATGCGGGCTCCCCAAAGACACGCCTATGATGCATAGAATAGGGAAACAAAGAAACTGGGTATACGCACTCACAGTGCTGAGCGCACAGCGTGGAAGATATTCGAGTCCTGTAGAAGCAATGAACCGTGATCACTAAGAGACAGTGATATTCTTACCATGTACTGTGC
Organism: Platalea leucorodia; assembly: GCF_965183815.1. Taxonomy (NCBI): domain Eukaryota; kingdom Metazoa; phylum Chordata; class Aves; order Pelecaniformes; family Threskiornithidae; genus Platalea; species Platalea leucorodia. The sequence continues at coordinate 35,861,212 of NC_138858.1, read as the reverse complement.
TGGAGCTACTGTTCAGCATTTAACCTTCCTGTATAAACTAAACAAATTGTACTTGAAATGAGCTCTATTAAAAATAATGAATTAATGATGAAATTAAGCTTTACCTAGTATAAGGTACAGATCAAAATTTATTTAACAACAGAATATAATCATTGCAGTGTAATAATGCAGATTTGAGGTTAAATTAAAAGAAACTCAAACACTTGAAGGCATAGATATGCACAGTTAAAGCATTCATGTTATATTAATTGCTCCATAGCTGTTCTTGAAAGCATTAATTTCAGTGATTGCTGAAGCTGTCCAGAGATGTGTGCAAGAGAGGTGGACAAGAGCATGAGCCTTTTGAAAAAGGTGAAGCAGAGCAGGTCTTACTTGTGCTTCTACAGGAAAACAGATAACAAACATTTTCCTAGTTCATGCTCCATGCCTGTGTTTGCAATTTAACATCAAGCCAAGATTAGTTCCACAGCTCCTAGATAAAAGTTATTTTCAAATAATAGAGACGATCAGCATTGCAGCTCTGTGATCTAAACTTTGACTGATACATACTGTTGCTAAATGAGTTCAGCAAGTTCTGGTTTTTGGGGTTTAACGTTATTATTTGCCTATATTGCAAATGCTGCCAAAATTGTATTTTTGGAAAGAAAAATAAACTCAAGATTTATCAAACCTTGTCCCTCTTGTAGGAAAACTTACTGATTCTCCATAAGGTGCTTGATGGTCATGATACAATTTTCCAGAAACCAAGCCAATAGTTTCTGTTTTGTCTGAGTAATATAAAGCTAAGGCTAACTTCTCTTCAGGAGTATTGGATGTGCATATTAAAAAAATCACTGGTTCTCAGTCTTTCAGTATCTTCTACATACACAGGGGTAATGAAACCACAGAGTTGTTCATCCTCCTTTAGCATCCTCAGTAATAAGGAACTAGGACCTCAAATGGCAAATTTGTGCTTTGTTGTTTATGGTTGATTTCCACAGTCTGATGGCTCTGCTCATATGTAAATGATTGGAATGTAGCATGGATTACGAAGCATGATAGGTACCCTGCATCAGAGCACTCATGCTGATTCTTCATATTTACGGAAGTTTATCCTTTTGCCACTGCAGCAAGATAAAGTTGGATGTATGGAATTAATTTGCATTAAGTGACCTTTGTGTACAGCATTCTTATAAGCAGAGTTGCTCTTTACTAGAATTGAGCTAAGTGATAGCTTGACAAGCCATAAGAACAAGCAGGAGTTTTTAATAGGATTTTAAGGGGAAATACTGGCATTTTCTCCTCTTTGATAAGTTTTTTCAGAAGTCAAAAAATGTCCAATTGAATATGTAACAGAAAGGATATATCTGATATACTCCAGCATATTTTTCTGGAACAGAGCAGTAGCTAAAACAGGAAAGCAAAGAAGCGCATTATGACGTGCAGGTGAAATATTCTGCTGTGTGTGCTGGCACTTTGCAGAATTCAGTGGTGGTGTGCAGTTGACTCATCCGTGCCTATCATTGCATAACTCCCATTGGGTATAACAGTAGGTCCATTATGTAAAAGTTCTTTAAGAAAAAAATGCATGTAATCTGCTGTTATCAAGTTTCATGGCTGTTCAACAGATAGTAAGATGCTTGGAAAAAGTGCGCTCTGGTAAAAATGAAAACTTTGTAACTTGTGTACTCAAATTTGGCTCTTACACAGAGAATGTTCTTAAGGCTGTGCTGCTTGAGAAGGTGATTAATAGACAAAGTTACCTAACATGCAGTAATTTCTCTGAGTAGGTTTACCACCTCTCTTACTGTGGTATCAATATTAGGGTATCATTAGCACAAGGCTATTCGTATCTCATCTGGAGGTCCAGGAAGCCAAAGAGCAAGGGAGGTGACTTCCTACAATGAGAGGAGAACAGCTGGTTGGCAAAAACTGTCCTTAGAGGAACTTTTGACATGAATTGTTCTGATGAAGAGGGGAGCAGCTGAGGTGGCCTCTGTATATGGGATTAGTGCTTTCTCCCTAGAAACTAGCATATGTGAAACACACTTCTAGCAGAAGGGGCACATGGCTCTTTTCATCCTCCTTCTCCAGTTGCTTTCCCCAAGCTCTGTTTGCCTTTACTCTCATCATCATTCTGAATTTTAACTCTTCTTCCAGTATGTACCTGAGATCACTCCTGGAGAACTTTTATTTAGATACTTTGGAAACAGAGGTATCTAAGTTCTCTCTAATAAGTTTTCTGTAATTCAGAAGTCTCTGGAATAGGGAGAAATTTAAGATCCTAACTTAGGAACGCTAAGATCCTAAGAAGATACTCCTTTTAAAATCTCAGCATAGTAATTAGTCTTCTTACTTATAATTTTCATGTTTCTAGAGAACTGGCTGGAAGAAATCAGTTTCACCCATAAAGAAAGCACTGTCTGATGTAATTTCCAAAATGATTGTGCATTTATAGTGAAGGCCTGCTTAGCTTCCATGCTTTGCGCTTACTTTTCCAGTCCTCTATTCCCTGTCATTGCTTGTAGTGCAAACTTGAATTTTATATTCCTTAACTGGAAATGAGCTTGTATTCTTACAGGCAGCATGTTGGTTTTTAATGACTTTGCTTGAGAAGTAAAAGCTTAGCATAAAACAGTAAGTAAAAAAAACCCAACAAAAAAAGATTTTTGTCAGCTGCGTCCTAGAAAAACTAAATGTTCTCCTACTGAGAATAACATCTTATTTTTGGTTTTGTTTTTGGTTGTTTTTTTTTTTTAATTATTGGTACTCCTTGCTTCAGACTACTTCTAGCTGCTTCTACTGCAGCAAGCAATTTTTCCTCTTTTGCCTCAACCACTATAGGATTAGAAGATAGCTCTAGTATATACACTTTCAAACTCCATGAAGGTAGAGGGTTTTTATTTGATGGTTTGTCATAAATAGTAAAAATACTATTTATAGATAAATTATCATTTTGCTTGAGATAAGTAGTTCCATTTCAGAAAGTTTTTAAATTTTCCACCAAAAACATCCAAAGCATACACTTTCTTGTGCAACTACTGCCTATACCTATTAATGATAGCGTATTGCAATGGCAAATGCAAAGTTTATCTAGAAAAGACTATTTTGCACTTAATGTAGAAGAAAATCTTGAGGAGCACGTATCTGTGTTACTTAATTTTATTTCCAATTACTTTTTTTCTGTAGTTATCCTCATATCAAATAATAAAATTTAATTGGAAGCTAAATCAAATGGTATCCAGAAGCTTGCCTGCTTTCTCAAGACATATTTTCTTGATGTGTTTTTTAAGAAGTCCTCTGTCATTTGCTATTTTAATATGTAAGAGATGCTTGTTTTCCTAAAAAAAGGCATAAATAGCCTATTTATTCATTTATTTATAGGAAAAGGCATAAATTCACCTAGGGAAAAAAAAAGTCTTTTATCAACTACAGATTGCTTCTGATTTATAATTGTAGGAGGTAGGTAGCTGCAATTCAGGCTCTTTTAAAAAGGTGGAACTGTGAGGATGCTTGTGTGTGCATTAGTACAAGACTAGCCCTGGCATTTGCATTTCTCTCACTCATGTTCCATTTTTGCTTTAAGAAAGTACTTCTGTATGTCTTTCACTTCAACAATGAAATGATGTTATAAAACAGTTTTTCTATTTATACAGTAAGATTCTGATATCAGTTATGTTTGATTGAACAAGTAATAAATAGTATGGCATGCTTTTTTAAACAATGGCTTGTCTGATTATTTTGATATTTGTTCATATCTAGCGAGGTTTTAAATTGCACCAGACACTACTAAGAAGTATTCAGTTTGCTGACCTTTTTTAAGGCTGGTACCTTTTGCATATGTGAGATTTTCTTCCTCTCAAGATCTGTGTTGTTCTTTGTTTTGTTGGCTGCCACCTGTCTGAAGCAATCAGCCACTTCTTTCTCTTCCTCTGTACAAAAGGAAAATCCCGTCTTCCCATGGATGGTGGAAGGTAACAGGATAATCAGTTCAGCAGTGATCCTCTGATGTCATTGTGGGAGCCCTGTAAAAGCGGATTATCTGTGACCCAGATAAAATAATTAGAAATTACTTGGACACTTACAAATAACTGATCTACTAATCTCATTTCCAAAGTTAAAAAGGCCTGTCTCTCAACGTAACACTACCAGATGTTTCGGTTAAACAGCATCCTTTGCAGAGACTAATCTGAACCCTAATTTTAAAGGATTACCTTTGATTGTTTTTTATTTATATTTGAAATAAACAGTTTGTGATTTCATTTTTCCATATGTTCAAACAAAATATTTATATAACATTAATGAAATTTTATTTATTTTTCCACTATAGTCCATCAAATATGATTTTATGTGATTTTTGTGTGTTAGTATTGCAGAGAAAAATTTTTCATTAAAATTATTTAGTAATTAACTTGTTTCTCTGGGGCAGAACTATGTAATGGATAGGCTTTTATAAATTTAATAGATACCATGTGGTCTCTGTGCAAGGTAGTGGATGTATTATCATAAACTAAGTGGACAGTGACTTTATTAATTTAATTAATGCTACCAGGGTTTCCTGTTAATTAACTGTTTGAATGGCGTACAGTGATATGCCAATATCCTGGTGCATCAGTACTGTGTGGATGTGGTAGAGAGAAATTTCCCTTTATTTGCTATGGGGAGGATGGAAGGGAAAATAATAGTTTAACAGCTGGTGTTCAACAGTCTGTCTGGTGCACAAGATGATGCCTACCACATAGATTTTTCCCCTAAGAAGCATTTTAAAATGTTCATAAGTGCTATGTTTTATTATTGTTGCAGTGTTTCTTCTTTTCACCTTCAAGTAGCAAATGTATTTCACTAGCTATTTTTTGTCAATTTTATAGACAGATCCATCTCCACGTAAACGTCTTGGACTTACTAACTCATATGTTTTAACTATTTTCATTAGTATGACTGATATTTACAGTGAGCATGTAGTAACGTATTCAGTTTGCTCAGGGCTTCTTTTCTTCTCAAAAGGACAAAAACTTCCTTTTAAGGAAATCAGAAAAAGATGGAAGTTGTACAAATTAATTTTCTGATATATTTATCCCAAAGGAATATTTTGAAGCAGTTAATTTTCTTTAGGAGTATCATTTAATTTAAGAATATAATGCAAAAATGAAATGCAAACAATAAAAATGCTGGTGAAAAATTTGAAATTCTTTGTTTAACCAGTAGGTCAGACAAAATTTTACAAAGGTTGAAATGCAAAATAATGAAAATGTAACTGCAGTTATTCAATTAATAAAACCAAAGGCTTTTTAATTCTCTGCATATTTTGTAGTGTTGATCCAATGCTGTTTTAATATACGGAGTGCATAAGTGATCTAGTTGTGCTAAAATGCTTTTTGTCTTTAAAAATAAGTATCTTATAATTAAGAATATTTGTAATCATATCTTTAATCAGATAATCTATTAAATACTGTTTTGATTAGTGAAAAGCTAAGGGCTTTTCCTGTTTTTTCAAATATGGCAGAAATGTAATCAAGGAATTATTAATCCTCATAATTAAGTTTACCACAGAAGAAATTAGGATTGGAAGGGGAAATCAGGATTCCCAGGCAAATGTATGCTTTACCTGGTTATAATAAAGTGTAAGATATGAAGAGGGAGAGCAAAAGGTATATAAAGTATAAACCCCAATAGTAATTTGAAATTAGAGCTGTAATAGAAAATAAGTTCATGTTAACATTGTCTGTCTGTATCTTCCCCATTATTCTTAACCCTTTTACTGTCTCTACCTTTAATCCACCTATAGGTAAATCTCCTATTAGAAGACTGCATAAAGTCCTATAAATTAAATTGTCAGGAATGAGTGATGCCCTGGTCTGTGAATGGGATTTTGTTAACTGTGTAAAGTCTTTTGTATCTTTACCTTATTTTTCTCAAACAGACTAACAGTTGGTTTAACATTTTTAGTGAATGTATCCTAACAGTCTTAAACACCTATTTACCAGCAAAATAAAATTTTAGTTTATTTTTAAAAAACTTCTTCCATGAGCTATTTAAAATATAAGAATAAATTCAAGAGTAAGACACACTAAGTGGCAAATGATCTCATCTGTTTTATTTAGATTACTACATGGTTTTAGGTAAAGTGGGAATACTTTTATTGAAATCAATTATTTACAATATTATTGAGGAAAAGAGTAAGTTAGAAAATTTAGACAAAGAGATTTTATACTGTGCAGAGAGTCAAAAATATCATGCCAAAAATATCCCCTGTTCATCACTCAAGGAAGAAGTCCTTTTACAACTCAGTTGTTTTCTAAGCAGTAAAAGAAGTACCTTTAACCAATTGAAAACAAGTAACTATAATAATGATGTTTGAGTGTTCTGGGAGCTGAGTACATTTTGTTTAAATGTTGCTTGCCAGATTTAGACATCAGACCATTAAAATGGCTTCTGGGTGAGGAAGGAACAGCTAGCCTTCCTGAGCAATTTTCTCTTAATATTTTTGTCTTAAGAAGGTATTGGTAAGTATCAAGAAAAATAATACATTTTGTCATGTGTCTTGCTGTCAGGCACCTATCTGCACCTAACACACCATGGATTTTGACTGAAGAAAAGAGATCTGTTTGTATCACTTCTTTGTAGATGTGTTCCTAATTTGTTATCAGATGTTTCCTTTTCATTGAATAATTTTCTAATATCTGACAAATACACTGGAAATCTATTTAACTAAATTCATCAGAGCATAGAGGAGTGTAGCAGTATTCCCTAGATATAACATAGTGTAGCTTCATTTTTCATTTTGCACACAATTCTCTGATTTAGGGATTTGAAGTTAAAACTGAACTAGTAATTTTCAGGCTGAACCTAATTGTAATTGGTAAAATTAATCATATTATCTTATGTGAGAAGTCTAGGTTAAGAAAACAATGCTAAGAAGTGGCCAAATGTAAGTCCAAAATGTAATTAGTGCCAAAAAGGAAAATTTCTGAAATACGAAGTATTCTTTCTATGAGATGTTCAATATTTTATATTCTTCAGTTGCTCACCTGTCATTTACATGCACGCAATGAAACAATGTTAGGAAGAAGGAATGAAAAAATGCATTGTTCCATAGAGGATATGTTGTCTTGCACTTTTGGATAACAGCAATGGCTGCAAATCCAGGAAGGCTTGCAGGTTTTGTTTGTTTTTTTCTCTTTCTGCTTTATCATGCTTTCCTGCTGATTCTTATACACTGAGTATTTGAAAATACTATATTAAGAAAGCATAGCATAATGCTTACATTCTTCTATTGCAAATATTAAATAAAGCTGTATTGATTACATGTCACTTTAAGCAAACACAGAAGAAAAATTGAACCAGAGATTGTGGCTGCGTGCTTTGGAGTTAGTCCTGCGAGTTACAGATTACAGCTTCTCCTTTGGAAAATATGAATCAGTAAGAGGAAAATATTCTTTCCATGTGCTTCTTCCATGATAAATTAGTTAATGATGAATCCCATCTTATAGCACAGTTTGTTAAACAGTGCATGTGATCTTTTTAAAAAATCTGTTTTTTCAGGCAGTTGTTTATGCTAATTAAAAATTATAGATGTGACAGATATATTCCTCTTAGTAGTTAAGGTCGATGCATTCATTTGCAAATGAATCTTAAGTTGGTCTGCAGAATTCAGTCGGTGCACTTACACGTGTCTCTCCATTCCTCTCATAAGTCTTAGCTGTGGCGGTAGCTTACTTTACTTAGAGCAGTCGAGCTGCTCTTGCAGATTTGTAGTAAGTCCTCAAAGCTAAAAAACATTCCTCATCCCCTCAGCAGAATCTGAACCCTTTGCCCTTTTTCTTTTTGTTTTAAAGTGATATGTTGTTAATGATTGCTGTGTTTATTTCCTCTAATTTCTTTTGCCTTTCTCACTAAGGTATGATTTTTTTTCCTAGTTGCTTTAAGATGCTTATCAGTGGGTATGTATCTCTGAATAACCAGGTGCAGGAACAATTGTTGTTTCCAATCTGGATGATGACTTTGGGGGCCCAGATGACCCGTCATGTGAAATTAATCAGTTGTGGGTTAGTCAATTTTGTCTTGTATGCAACTGTAAATTTTATGGGATTTTTGGAGATAGAGATTACTAGGACCCAATAGATATGCCATGTTTGCCCATACCAAGTTATTTTCAACTCTCGGATGAGTGTCAATACTCTAACAGATTTTAACATCAGCATTAGCTGTGAGTCTGGGGAAAAAAAAAAATCTTAGCAGAGTTGTATTTGTATTGATAGTAATCCGAGCTGGTAGTAGATGCAGACAGCCAAAGCCTCTTAGGCTGAACACAGTAATACTGATGTTGTAGCAAAACCTTGGTATACATGAAATGCATAATTAAGACAGATGATATTCTGGTTGAAAGCCATTCGTGAGGTGTGTTGACGAACAGAACACCTTGTCATTCAGAAGAATAGTGGTTATTCTGGTCCTCCTGTCTCCAAAGGAAGAAAAATTCATCTGTCTGAGAGGAAAGCCTTAAATAATCGACCAAAACTCAACTGTGGCCCTCTCCCTTTCCTTCCTCTCCTGTCTCCAGAGGGGCTACTGAGTTTCCTGGGGTGCTGTGAAGTTTCACTTTCATGTGAAAAGGTAAATTGGTTCACTCTCAAATGAGAGTACATTTCAAATGGGCCCAGCTGTTTGGCAGCAGTGTTGGGGGAGGGAAGCTGTGAGGGGAATTTGGTTTCTCAGGTTCAGTCACCAGCACTTGTTAAGCAGCTGAACTTCAGAGAGAGATGTTTCCTCCCATTCCCTCCAGCCCTAGTTCACAGCTTTTAAAACGTGGCTATAAAGTTTTTTTAATTCTGAAAAAGTATCCCAGAAGCAAAGGATTCACCGCTCAGTCCCAATTCCTTTACTGTAAAGCAAAAGTATTCTAAAGTAGATGTTGGTATTTTAATGGAAGAAGAAGGAAGAAAGGAAGGAAGGGAGGATTTCCTTCGACTTCCTATCCAACTAAAATCCTCAGTATGTTTTAAAGGTGTGGAAGCTTGACAGTCTTTTCTTACAGTCATTTTCTGCAGTTCCTGTTGGTGCTTTCCCTTAGTTCATTAATTTAATGGGTTACATTTTTGAGAGATGCAGATCCTGATAAGCATCTTTCAGGTCTTGATAACATGCCATGATAACAATTAAAAAGAAATACAACGCCCGGTTCCCAACCTGGGAATTCCTCCAAAAATCTCAGATACAGTGTTTTAGGGAGCAGTACAAATGTATTAATGAATAAACAATATGGAGAAACATAGCAAAGAGCCATGTTTAAGGTATTATTTTGTTATGCTACTTCGGCACCCAAAGCTGCTTAAAGGCTCCTTTTGTGAAATGATAGCATAAATCTTTTGATAGCTAGGAATCAATCATAGTCTGGACTAGCATGCAACTGTTGTACAAAAAATCGTTAGCAATCATTGCTTTCAAACACACCACTGTTATTTTGTACTGTCAGATAGGCAGCTTTGATGTGACCAGAGGATAATTCCTAGAGCTGAGATGTTTTTGCAGTTATGGAAGGAGCTACAGCACCTCATGAAAATGCTGTTACAACCTCACTGAAATGTCATGGAAGTAGTATCTGTGTTTATTTAGTCCTTTCTATTCAGAAAGCTATGCTTTTCTGTGGTCAGAAAAGGTGGTGTTTGTTCTGAGTTGGACAAAAAGCCAGCCCAAGGAAACAGAATGTCCCTTGGCTGTGCAGTCAGGTCCTGCCCTAACAAGGAGAATGGCTTGTGTCTTGTAATGCTTTCCTGCCACCTGTGGCAGGTGAGGGGGAATACGCTAGACAGGCCCATAAGGTAGAGAGGAGAAACAGTTTATCTATGGGAATCGAAACAACAGACAGTATTTATCGTCTGCTGCCTCCCGTCTTGTCCTCTCTCACTATTGAGCAGTTGTTCAGATCCACCTAGTGATGGGGCCAGAATCGTTTATGTAGTTGGCTGTGGGCATGCCTTCTCTGCACAAACGGGGAAGAACTTGTGCATCCTAGTGGGCTGGCGTGAGAAGAGGGGACTTCTCTCCTTTGCCATAGTGCATCTGGAATTCAGCTGGGTAGGTCGTGGGCAGCATTAAGATTTTTGCCATTTAACATGTGGTAAGGGATCCTGTTTCAAAACTCATCAGAGACGGGAAGCGGATTTAGAAGAAGAAAATTCGGCAAGGGGAATTGAGGCCACCCCTGTCTGGTGGAGCAGGGAAGCAGCTTCCTGTACGTTATTCCCCACTCACATTTCACCCTTCCCCTTCAAAGCTTTATGAAAGATGGTGGCAGAATCCCAGCAGTGCCTGCACTGAATTGGATACACTGATGGCAGGAGCAATCAAAGAGCACAGTATGGTTTTATTGCCAGGTACTGTTTCCAGATGACGATGAAGTCGCAGCCTAATTAAACCACAGCCCTTGTGTCTCTGTATGGCTGGGACAATAGAGACTAGCTCTCTTGTTTCATTCAAACGGTAGTGTTATCTGACAGGTGCATTATGTGCATGCCTAAATCAATGAACAGTAAAGGGAAATAGCAAGCTGCCAAGAAAAGGAGATGGAACCATGAGAAATATTTCAATTATTGTATTTTGGACCTCGTAAGTGATTTTGGGACATAGTGAACTATGAATGTGCATTGAAAACACTAATACTGCTGGAGTTAAAATTGAAGTGATACTCACAAAGCAAGCTTTTTTCTTAAATATATAGTGGGAAAGTGAGAAAAAAGTACTGCTGGTAGTTTTAAAAGTTTTATTTGGGGGTGATCTAAGCTTAAATTGATTTGTTAATTATAAAATTTTGTGACTCATTGAATTAATCATGTTCAGAAAAGTAAAGTATGAATTTAATTTACTGCCTTCACTCTGCACATTATTTAGTTTTTGTTACATTTTAAGAGAATAATTTTTATATTTGGTATTTACCTGGAGAGACTATGGAAATGGATGGTATATTCTTAGTGGTGCTGTTTGCATTATAATATTAATGAAGATAACTATTTTAAAACTTCTTAATAGCTTCTGCTTTTCAAAATACTACATCTGTTAATGGCTGCATTTTATTAAAATTTTCCTGTGGTTGTCTCAGCAGACTACTCCAAGTCTGGAATGGGTGGTTGTGAAAAGTTTGGCAAGAGTGTGTCTTACACACATTAATTCTACATGTCCCATGAATTATTTGTAATATATAAATTAATTTTAGCTGTAATAATGCTATAAGTTTTTGTTGACGTTCTGTGGTATGTGCTATCGTAGTAAAACTACACAGTATAGTTTCACATCACGTTTGTAAAAATCATTTAACAGACTGAGTAAATTTGCATGTATAATCTCACAGCTGTTTAAAACTAATACGGCGTATGAGTAATATGTAACTTACTGGACTAATGCCAAAGCAGTGTACGCTAAGAATTGATTCCTTGCTTTATTTAGTTGCTTTGATAATGACATTTTAACAGTTAGGAATGTAAATAAATACTTTTTCATTGTGTTTTCTTTTCTTCAACAGGATACTACAAGTATAGAAAAAATGTCAAACTGTTGTGAAGACATGTAAGTGCTGTAAAATTTTTTACATTTATTTGCTGAAAAGCTAAAGGGGTAGCTGCTTTTTTTGACTGTGTGAGAGCGAAAAGGAATCGAAGGCACTGTTAAGATTATTCTGCATGGTACTGTGCCTTGTACTTCCTATCTTTAGCAGCAGCTCACTAATCTTTTAATATTGGTTGTACACAAAGCAGCCTCACATTGTTCCCATTCCTTCCAAAGCCAGCGAAACTATATTTTCTTTCAAAAGTACAGATCAAAAGACACTTTCTGCTGTGTCTTGCCATACATTTCATTGATTCTGAGGTTCTCCTCTGCTTCAGAAGTTGCCTTCAGTTGATTGACGACACAGATAGTTTCTGTTCTCCAAAGTTAAGTCTCAGCTGCGTGCCATAATGAAAGAAAAGCTGTATTTGTGATGCTGGGACACAATTCATCAGCGTCCAGTAATGGATCCCCAGCCAACCTGCATTGTTCTAGCTGACTGAAGTGCACCATGGGCGTGCTGTCTTTCACTAATAATGCTGTCTTCTGTAGATCGAGGCCCCGAAAGCCATGGCAGCAGACCTTCTCAGAAGTTTTTGGCACTCGCTGGAAGATCCTGTGGTTTATTCCTTTCAGGCAGAGGCAACCACTGCGAGTTCCCTACCACTTTGCCAATCACGTCTGAACAGATGGATGGTGGGCACAGATGGGTCCTCCATGCTGGAAGTGCGTTACAGGTTTTATGATAATAGGACTATGACAGTCTTCAAGTAAATTAAAATCTACCCACCAATCGTAGGCATCACGATGTGCCCCAGGCTTTATTTTAATAGTGGGCTTGATTCTGTTCTGAGATTAATACAAGTTGTGTGTTTAACTTTAGGCATATTTACTTTCAAATTAACTTTCGAAAAGGATTCCTTTTGTCTTTGAGGTAAATACCAAAACCAAATGACTGGAATGCAGTCTTACTCTATTTGTTTGATACTGTCTCTTTTGATTTTTTTTTTGGTAGGAAACACTGAAGTTTACATTGATTGTTAGCTTTCCCACTAAGTGTCTTATTCTGCCTTGACTTTTTTTTAGTCTTTTTATCAGTAGGTCTGTCTAGATAATATTCATGTCTTTTTTTCTGCTACATGTGTTTAAAATTCCCTGATACTGCCATTTATTTATGATCTGCAACAGTAATCCTGCAGCACTGCACTATAAAAGGTAACATTTAAAACTGAGGCAGACTTCTTCCTAAACCTTTCTCAGAGAGGTTTTTATAAATACACGTAAATGTATGTGTTTATATAGAGAGATCTTATATCTTACAGTTATCTTTCTGCATAGATATGATCTTAGTGAAAAATATTGTGTCTTTATGTCAATAAAAGCGATAAAATATTCCAGGGTAAAATATGCAGATAGAAAGCATGTTTTCCCTATATCCCAAGGATTTCTTTGCAATAATTCAACAAAGAAGTTGTATGGTGCAAATACTAGAATTATTACTTTTTAAAAATACAGATTTAATTCGTTAGCATAATGTACCATAAAGAAGAGTATATTGTCAATAAAGTTACAAATTTTATATTTACTTTTGTTTAGTCATGATTAGCTGGAATTGGTCTAAGTGTTTGTATATGGGAAATATATGTGAAAATATGTGAAAATATTTATACATAAATACAGATATTTGCTACTAACATGTATAGTAAAGTATATTAACTGATTTAATAGGGTAATATGTTGATGTATGATAGCTTGTTGTGGGCCCTTTAAGTATGGAAGTAGTTAACCAAAGAAAGCATCCTTAAGATTACATCTGGTAAAATGACAACGATTCCCAAAGTATTGGCTCAGCTTTGCTGTATCTGGAAAAATTATGTAACTTATTATAGCACTCTGTATCTATAGAAATATCAGCATGAGATATTTGTGATTTTTGAAAGTTCCGTGAATTTTTGAGAAATTCACAGCTTCAGTGTTTTCCATGATGCTGCTTACTGTGGTTGTTGTCTAGTCTAACAGGACTAGGATCCACCTTAAATGACAACCATGCAACAGGATAATAAAAGGCACAAAATCAGCAAGTACTATACAAGGTTGTGTTTGGAGAGAGTAATTGTGAACAGTTCATTCAAAAAGAGGGTCTAGATTTGTCATGAGTGGTATTCATAATGAATTTTTAGATCAGCTCTTTTAAAATCTTAATGCAGTCTCTGCCAATGTTGGGTGTCCCTTTATTGAATTAATGGATTTTGATGATCCACTGAAAGTTCCAAAAGGTGCATCTTAAAAATCACTTGAATTTTAAACTTTTGTAAACTTCTAACATTTGAACTAGCTTTTACTTTTCCTCTCCTTTTAAAAATAGGAGCAATATTTTCTTCATTTAAATTTGAAGCCTAGTGTTCAACCATTTTTTTCACAGTATTTTCAGATGTGAGTTTAGACTTTCTTTAGGATGGTATTGGCAGCAATATTTAAACAAAAGAAAGCTTGAGGAAAGTGAACGGAAAGGCTGGAGCAGTGGCTGCAATTAAAAAGAATGTGCATACACATTACAAAGTAGTTGATATATGCTCTCTTTTTTTAAGGAATTCCACTATTATAGTCTCTCTGAAACACATAGGGGAATAACAGCAGTTTTGTTTTATGTGCCAATATTTAAATCTGTTTCATGGGCAAAACATGGTATTTTTTTTAAGTTTTTCATGCTAATCAGTTATCATAGTTAGCGGATCATACAGTTCCAAAGCTAATTACGAAAGAGGATCAAGAATTTAACTATTCTTGATACATTCACTGTGGGGGCATATAATTATTCTTTCTGTTTTCTAATATCATTGTTTCAGTTAATTTAACCGTACATGGAGAACCAAATCTGTAATACAGAATCTGCTCGATGGTAGGAACCTTAGTTATAAACAGTGTATTTAATTTTTATACATGATATCCAGTGAAGTCATGGGACCATTAAATTTTGCCAGCTTCGTGGGGATAAAAATCCACAAGCAGCCCAAATGTCGTATTGTGTGCTCTATTCCGGTATTCGCAAAGAAAAAAAGGTACCAAACGTAAGAAGCCAACGGTGACATGGCACAGATGGCGATTAACCACGCGCTGAACGTACTGCAGGCCGTAGATAGAGACGCCCACGGTTAATGGCTGCTGCGGGTGGGAGGTCCCCCGTGGGGAGGCGCGGGGATTTGGGAGGGCGGGCGGTGGCGCCTCCTCCCTCCCTCGCTCCGCGCGCGCCCTCTGTCGGCGCGCTGGCGTAAGGGCCGCGGGCTCTGCTCACGTCGTTATGACGCGATGGGCGTCGGGAGGAAGAATTGCGTTGGTTCGGACGTGGGTCCGTGCTAGCGGTGGGGCTTGCTTTTCGGGACTAGGGTACGTCTTGGGTGAGCAGACCCTGCTTTGGGCCTGCCGCAGGTGAAAGTGCAGCCTGCCGGGTTTATCTAGAAAATCTTCAGAACCGTTCGACTTTCAAACAATCAATCATAAATTAAAAATAAAAAATCTGTAAATTGTAAGGCACTTAGTTAAATAACCAAAAGAAGAACCTTGAGGCTGAAGTATCAGGTATACGTTTAAGTAAATGATGTACATAAAGATCTTGCCTACTTCTCAAATGAAAATGGTAATTTCACAGATTCACAATTTCTTGAATGTTTTTGTATTGTTGGATTTTTTTTGGTAAATATATTTTTTCTCAGTCTCCCATTCATCCTTAATATTAGGAATCAATATATGATATGATTAAGGCAGCTACTTTGTTTTTTATCCCATTTCTGGGTATGTGGAGGAGAGAAAGGAGAATTTGGAGAGGCTTCATTTTTAGGAGGCACTGAGCTTTAAGCTTTGAATAACAGGCCTCTAAAAGTGTAAAAGTAATCAAAATACTTTTAAAAATTTTAGCCAATAACCCTATGATGTTATTAGTGTATTAGAGTACTGTTTCTGAAACTGATTCTCAGAAAGAGTTGTTTCAGCAGGAAAAGATCAGGTAGACTTTTATGATCTAATTTGAAATCCTTTAAACCTTGAAATCCTTGAAATCATTTGAACCTTTACTTTGAAATCCCACTTTTTTCCCTCCAGCTCTCCTTCATGATTTTTTATTTTAGTAGAAACTGCGTTCTTAAGACTAATTAGTGCTTGTCATTTTTATTCATTTAAAAACTCTTATAGACAGTATTTATGAATTTTAGCCTAATATAACATCAGAACTACACATGCTTTATTGAGCACAGTGGATATTAGCTATGAACTTAACAATGTTTGATTTGCTGAGGGGTACAAAGAGAAGTCAAAGCACTAATGAAAAGCAACCTGAAAACATTTGAAAAAAAATGGTTTATTTGCAGTATGGGGTAGCGCCTGGTAGGACTGAACAATGCTACCTTGTTATCTTGTCATCATATCAGAGATTTGAGGGTTTGTTTGAAAAATCTTGATGTCTAAAATAAAATATTCTGCATTGAATAATGTTTACCAGCCTATCCTCTGATCTGTTGGTTTGAAGGACAGGTTCCGTCGAACAGCTGGTAGAGTAGTTGACATATGCGATCATTTTCAGTCTTGAGGAAGATTCACAAGTAAGAAACTGTCTAAGAACCCAGTGGTAGGATAGATTTTGAACTAGGTACCTTCCTCCTTGTTTTGAATCTAAAGTGAGCTAATGTGAAGGGAAGATTCATAAAAGCACAGAGAAAATGGAGATTGGGCCAGAAGAATTGCTTTGATTTGTTACCAAAGTTTACCAAATGAAGTGAGATTGCAAAGAGTGGGAGTTACGCAGTTAAATACATATGCCATCATTATATGATGTCTTTTGATGTTCATCTTGCAGTTGTCCAGTTTTATTCAGTTTTATTCAGTAAATGATACTTCTCAGAAATTATGAATTCATGCTTTCTTTTGTGCTATAGCAGGCCATTGTATGCCAGTGTGAGGAATGTAGGTGCCAAAAACAGGATCTCTGCAGTACTGTTTTTTTAAACTTTAAAACTTTAAACTTTTAAAGTCAACTTTGCATTCAGATGAAACATGTAATAATGATTTTTCTGGTAACCTGAAATTGTTAGTTAACATAAACCACTTTTTTTGTAATACATTATTTACTTTATTTGGCCAGCCTTCCTGCCAGCACTACATCACTTATAGCGGAGTGTTTCTGTCCCATATTTGAAGATGCTGTCACTTAGATGTATTATTTAACCTGACTATCTTCCCCCTTTGTCTTCACCACGCACTCAATTTTGGTGCAGCTCACAAATAAGGATCCAGTGTAGCTTCGTTGGTACAACCATATCACAAACACAAATACTATTTATTGGCTCTTCTCAATATTCCAACTGGAAATATCATTGCATTCCTTAACAGTGTTTTCTTTATATGGTGGAGTCTTGATCCTTCTGGACAAAAATTGTTGCTTATTCTACATATATTCCCATCAATAATACTGTATTAGCACTTCTAAACTATTCCTAAAATAAAAACTAAGTGTACTTTCTGAAGAATAAGAGTTGCATAAAACAACATGGATCTTAATTAGCACCACTTAGTACTGCTCATTCAACCCTGTACTTCTACAGTTGTTTTATGTGTGGAAGCATAATAAATTGATTTTTTTAGCATTATGTATAAGGAATACACTTTTATTGATAGTCATGTAACCAATTGAAAGTTAACTGTCAGAAGACACTGTTCTGGTTTTTGCACTTCAAGAAATTACTAGCTTTTGTTTAGCTGCAAAATCTCATATCTGATGTTAAAAGTCTGTGGACAAAGGTTTAAAACTAATGAAGTGATCTGACTGAGCATTGTAGCTGTCCAGCCGTGCTGATAAAAATAATTTTAGAAAGGTTTGTATATACATAGTACAAGCCCAACGTATACACTTCTCAGGGCCTCTGCCTTCTCAGTCAGACCATTTCCCTCAGAAAGGATTTTTCTTTTCTGCTCTCAATATAAATCGCTGTTTGTCATACCCGATAGCCACTTTGTAGCTCTCTGTTAGCTCTTTACTAGGTTGAATGAGTAGTGGGCACATGGTGTGCTTTTTCAAGTCCCAGTGGGCCTCAACTTATTATCTTTCAACTGCATCAGGCTAGTGGTCAGGTAAGAGGTAGAGGCTCATTTTATCGCCCTTTGAATTGGCCCTTAGATTTTGTGGTGTGCTAACTAGTGTGAATTCTTGAAGGACCTTTGAAACAAGAGGTCCCAGATCTTGCTTTTACTAGAAGCTTACTTTGCACTTTGTTTTAAGCAGATGACTTGCTTAAGTTTGGCTAACTTAGTTTTCCTGCTGAGTAGTTGATTCTTGGCATTAATAACATGATGAATTTTTGTGTTTGAAAAAGAGGGAGTTAGATTTTAAAATAACCTCAGTCGGTGACTCAGACATTGAAGCTGCAGGTGGTGTCTCGCATAAAATCAGGATGATAATGACGTCGAATTGAGCTCTTGATCTTTTGTCGAAAGTATTTGCTGTTTGACACTCACTATTGCAGTAATATGTCTACATAGTAGGAAGGGTCAATATAGAGCGCAAATGAGAATGTTTTCAAGAAGCATTTCCTTGACCTAGGAAGAAATTCTGCTTGTGAGCAATTACTGTTTTGATTTATGTAAGTGATCAGACCTTTCTTGGCTGTACTTGAGTCTCATTTACCCAGACAAAATCAGTTCTGTTGTCATGAATTCTCTACCATAGCAAGGTTACTACCTTGAAAGAGTTCTGTTCATTCCTCTGCTCACTTTCAGCTTTGATGGCTCTTTTCACACAGCAGCATAGAGTAGTCCTACCTGCAATCATGTTCATATTGTCTTGGCCAGAATAGACACTGCGGTAGAGTAGCCTGCGAAGGTGTGGAGATATGGAGTATTGGCTTGATTTAAAAAAAAAACAAATTATAATTTTTGATATGCAAATTCTCTGTTTCCATTTGCGTTTGGGTTGAGAGCAAGCGTTCAATTGCTTAAGAGATTTGAAATCTGTTATGGATTCTGTACACTGAAATACACAGAAAGAAGTTGTCACACCTCTTTATGGGTTTGAACAAGTGGTGCCTTTTTTTGGTGTAATAAAGCACAGATGGAGCTTTATGTAACATTAAGCATTATTTTGTATCTAGTTCAAGTTGGTTTTACCCTGTTGTTGCCCAAGTCAGTATCTCCTGACCTAAGCCAGTACATGCAATGTTCTAGTGCTGCCACGGGTACATTTAGCAGCTGGAGATCCATGGCTCTTGTGTCAAAAAATAGCTTTTTAAAATTGGTCCCCTTGTGAGACTTGAATTTTCACATACTTGGAATTTTAAGAATAAATCTAATCTCCTATGGATCAGTCTTTATTAACAGACATAACTGTTTTAAAATGTGTGTTCTAAGCTGTTCTTCAGATATTCCTGATAATGTATTTTTACTCATTACTTTATAAACACGTTGCTAAGAAAATACCGAGTGGGAAGTAATGACAAATCACATATTGTCATTCACATTCACAATAATTCAGGATCCACATTCACATTATCATGTTGAGGATAAAACAGCTATTGATATTGATATGGCAATTGAGATATAGATGCAGTCTTTTGCTTTACAGTCATTAGGAAATTATATCTGTAAAATACAATGCTAGAAATATTTGCCTATACAAATTATTAAAAATCTTTGATTAAATGGATGTACTTGTTTGAAAATACACAAGCATTACAAAGGATGATTTCAGTGCTGTTTAAAGTTATTTAAAACAGATGAAATGTGACAAATTCCTGCTTGGTATGCTGTTTAGGTGAAAATATAATTACCATTGTTACTACTACACAGTGTGTCAGGAACCTCATTTTCATGTTGACTGTTTTATATATGTGGTTTTTAAGGTTAATAGTTTTAATAGTTAAGAGTGTAGAAAATATACTGGCAGTTGTCTCCTGCATTAGCAAAGATAAATTTAATTGTTTTGCTTACACTAATAAGTTGAATCTAATTCTAAATGAGTCAAAATATCAGAACTTCAAAACTGTCTGAGTGATGGCAAGTGATGCTAGGGATTGCTTTTGCGAAGAATCGGTATTTGCTAAATACAGTGTCTGTACTTATGCAACATACTGCGTGACTGAATACTTCAGAAAGCATTGTTCTTCAAAAGATTTTTGTACTACTTTCTCAGTGGCTGAGCATTTGAACTTCAAGATTCATTGAAGTACTAGTATTTGTGAGCTGCGTTAGGCCTAGGACTTCAGTTCTGCTGAAATTGCTCAGTGGCATCTTGTGTCTTTCCAAACTACAGCGGAGTGATTAAAGTCAGTTATTGCAACAAGGCCCGTCTAAGTATCACCTGTATAACTGTAAGAATAATTCAGATTTACAGTAGAACACGTGCTTTTCTAGTTAGAAAATATAAAACCTAAATTGTAATTTATGTGCGTTTCTGAGTGAATAAGTATTTGTATGCACATTCCCAAGACTGATATACTGTAGATCACAGTGTAGTTTAGAGGCAAAAAATTATCACTCTGTCTCCTTAACAGCTTCAGTCTAAGTGCTAGGTAGGAAAATAATACTGATTTTTGTAAATTAGCATTCTGAATTTTGTAGTCCACACATGGACATGTGATTGAGTTTTACTGATTTGTTCTTGTTTGATCTTGACTGTTTTCAAACAATGCTGAATAATGATTATACTGGACTTGTTGAAAATTACGAGGTCTAACACTGGTTGTGCCTGAATGGGTAATATATGAGATAAATGGCTGAATAATATCAAAACAGGGAAACTTAATCTGGTATTCTTTTAATCAAATCTAAAAGTGCAAAAGTATGTCCAGCTGAGAAACAATGTATTGTCTTTTATTTCTCTTTCTTTATTTTATTTATGTAATATTTCTGTTTTTTCTTTTCAGAATGATTTAAGTTATAGATTATTTTTTCATTCCTATTGAGATTTCTTATGTACTGTATTTTTTAGAAGTCTTATTTTTAAATAAAAAAAAAAATCAAAGTTTCTTTCTCTCCTCTGGATTTCATTTACATTGTTTTAAAGTTGTATAAATACCTTGCTAATATTTTCCAAATCTGTTTTTAGATTTTCCTAATTCTTTTATAAACTACTCTAATTACTCAATATTTTTTATTGTGACAAGATTACGCTATAATCCCAAATGATCATTTTGAAAAACTGAACTGTGAAAAATCACTGAATAGTTAGCAAGGTACTTATTGTCCGAGCTTTGTTGTTTGTTTTTAAGAGAACAACTGAGTGTTGGTGAAGCATTGAAAACTTTCTCTGTTAGGAGTATCTATTCGTATAACAACACCAGTTACAGTATTGGTTAAATCTCTTGCCTAAATAATTAAATTACGTGTATGCAGCTATACTGATGCATTAATACCCCTCCCCTCTTTTTTTTCTTTCTGTACTTTTTATGTAAGGTAAAAACAATCAAATCTCTAAACCGTGCTGATCAGGGGGTACAAGCACAGGAGGCCCAGGCATCTTCTGGCCTATTTATGCCAAGGCAGAGTTCACAGTTCTCCGTAACCCCTACCAGAGAAGGAGCCTCTGATGTAGGTGTAAACTAAAAGTTATATAAATTGCCATTTTTTTTTAAATTGCAAAAATAGAGTTGTTGGGGTTTTTTTTAAATCCTTGGCTTGCATGTTTTTATGTATTAGATCATTCATAACCATTTTTGGAACACTTTTTGGGAGAGTTAAATGAATCTGAATCAGCAACTGTTCTGTTTTGTGTACATGTGAATTTATGTCAGATTTCGACGCAGAGAGGTTTCATGCATTTTGGTCTCTTTCAAATAATGCACTGGATTTAGACATGTAAAAAGAAGTGCAGAAGTATTAGTGGCCACAGAAAGATGTAGCAGAGAGGAATAAAATGAAATCTGCTGGGTATGGTGTGAGCAGTAGTCTCAGCTGTAGAAGAAGTTAAGGGAAGATTTTAGACACCTGGGAAGACCCACTGCAAGAAGAGTGAGCCAAAGAAAAAAGCCAGTGGTTACGCCTGCAAGGAAATGATTAAAATAGCTGAATTGTGGCACTTCATGAATAAGGGAGCACAAACTACATGATGACGGTTTGTGGCACAGCACTTGCGTCTTTTGTTTCAACCCAAGAACTGGATTCTGGTAATAACAGTAATAAAAATCACTTCCATACTGATCCTTCCACAACAGCATAAAACTGACCTGTAAAATTCTGTGTTCTCTGTGTATTCCAGAAAAAGCTGTTCCTGCCTGCTGCCAACAATTTCAGTTTCTCTTGTCTGAAATTTCAGTGGGCCTCTTTTCCGCACATAATAATTTCAAATCTGGTTGATCTCTGCTATGAAATTTATTTAGTTTAGTATTTACAAATTAGATACAACTGACTTGTGTGACTGTGTGCCTTCTTTTTGATGTGTGGAAACAGAGATCTATTCCCACTTGCCCATAAAAATAATTTTAATGTGTACACTGCAATATTTTTAATGCCTAAATCTCCTGGAAGTATTTCTTGATGTGCTTTGTCCTTTTATAAACTGAATGAAACAAAGTATTCAACAGTACTTTGAGTCTATAAATTCATTTTAAGAGGCTGCCAGGTAGTACAGATGAACAAATGCATGCGAACACTGCTGTAGGCTGACCAATTACCCATATGAGCCGCAATTATATTAGTGTGCAAGGGCAATTGGAGGGAAAATTGGACCCTGTGGACATCCAGCTGAGTAAACAGGCTTGAGGAAGGATGGAGGATGTGTTAGTCTGAATAAAATACAGCTAAGCTAATTTGAAAAAAACCAGGCCAGAATTTGTATCATCAGTCACAGCACATTCTTTGTGTGTCGTCTAGTTTCACAATATTTTTTTTCTTTAGACTTCCCCTCTCAAAAACATTCCCTTTGCTGAAGGATTAGTTTAAGATCAGACACACGCAGCAATAGGCTTTGTATGCAGTAAGCCAAAAAGCTATATTTCAGTCTCACAGAACTGAACATAAAATGAACTGGACAGGTGCTGCTGAGGAATAACAACTCTTTCAAGACTAAGTAATAGTTTATCCCCAAATATAACATGATCTTGCTGTTTAGGATATGCATCACAACCTTGCTTTTTTATTCCATGAAGCTAGGACTTCCCTGCAGCTGTGGCCAAAACCCGTGCTTCCACAGTCTGTTGGCTGCCATTTGGGTGATAGGCTCCTCTTTTTTTCCAAGTGGTGTAAGTGCAGACAATGCAGTAATTTGAGTCCTACAAAGGTGAAATTTGATAATTTGTTTTGATAGCTAAGGGATGCTAACCCACTGGGTTAGGCCTCAAGTCTGGGACTCAGAAGATCTGCCTTCAGTTCTCTGCACGACCTCTGTTTTTCTTGAGTGGAGCTGCCATGCCGAAGATGATAGCTGCAATCCCCTGCTCAAGTGCTGCTGTGTGTGCTGCCGCATCCTGTGACAGAGAAGTCAAGGCCATAATCCCATATTGGATTTCTAGAGCTCCCAGGACAACCAGAGCAATGTGTCCCCACTGCCCTGGGCTGCCACTGCCTAAGGAGCTGCATGCTTGCTTCCCTCCTGCAGAACACCGGGGATCATTCCCTGAAGCCTGCGAATCATGCAGCCCAAACAGAGCTGGGGTGCATGGGCAGGATTTGCCAACTACAGCAGCAGCCATCGCTACATGATGGCTGTAGCAAGTGATTGTGCTTATCTTTGAGCAGAGAATTGCAGTTAAAGCAGTTCCCAGGAGTATTCGGTGCTCCTGCCAGCTCTGAGTAATTCCAGCACATCTTGGGTGCTCGCGATTGCTGTTCACAAAGTCCTGACTCCCATGGTGGCTTCACTGGAGGTTGAAACTCCAGTATTCACTGCTGTAACATACTTTTCTAGGGACCAGGTAGCAGGTTTTTATTGTATCCAGTCTCCATTTCTTTTTGCTGCTATGGCTGATGCAGAGTAGGACTACAAGTGCTTTCTGCCTCAGAGTTATGCTAAGGCGAGCATTGTTAAAGGTGATAAAAGATTTGGTGCTGTCGCATTTTATTTCCACAAAATGTTCTGACAAATGAGATGCGAAGTTTTTAAAATTATGCTGAAAATCACAAGTGTTGAAGATAACTTTGTCGTGTAAGGTTGCAAACTTGATAGTTGCTATCGTTTGCAATATTGTGCTAAATACAAAAGAAATTTAAGGTTTTCAATGGCGTCATTACAGTTGGAGGAGAAATGCGTAGCTGTGTAATAAAGACCTTCCAGCTTTAGAGTGAATGAAACAACATGATGAAAAAAGAAAAAAAGAAAAAGAGATTTATTGTCCCGTATGTTTATGTCTTATGAGACTTTGTCATGTAATAATGCTTCTGCAGTGAGGCTAGAGAAGGAGAAGCAGAGAATTCAGAAAGTTGATCTGTTTAATTTTGTTTCTTTTTCTAACATTATTTCCAGTTAAGGCAGCTCACCAAATGTCTGCTAGTGATAAAATAATTTTACTTTCTATCCTTGAACTGTCAAAAGTAAGTTAGAAAGATCAGAAAATAATTTTCTTCCTTTTCCCACTTCATTAAAAAAATAATAATTTGTCTTGTGAAGAGGAAGTGGTTGTGAGTATATTTTAACAAGACAATGAGTAATACACATCTCAGAAAATTCTACACTGTAGCTCTCTGGCAGCAGTGTCTGATTTAAATGAACAAGGGAGAACTAATCAAAAAAAAGTACACCATGGTGACACTCAGGGACTTTTAGTAAAAGTACAAATATCATACTTTTTGCCTTGAGTTAAATATTAAATGCAGGTAATATCTGCAAGCCCTATTGTACATATGTTACCTTTCTACATACTGCAGTTAAGTAAGTTCAACTTACCATGCTGATGTTGATCACATCTCTAAATCAGACTGTTTTGCTACAAAATTCAGGGTTGACGATTCTGACTAGGGAGTCTAACACTCATTTTGGCTGGGCTTCCTAAAGACCAAAATTTCTCCAGGCTCTGAGTTGGTACTCAATAATCTGATGGATGTGTAAGTATCTTGGAGAATAATTCTCCACAATATCTGTGAAAATAAGTAGCCAGGTGTACAATTTTAGAAGTATCATAACTGAAGGACAGATAGCAACTCGAGTGTATCTTACTTACCTCTGGTAAGGTACAAGGGAAGCCACATGTGAGAGATTTCATCAACTAAGCTAGTCCCAGAAATATTTCTGTCTTGTGGCTTTTTGCTTTTTTAAAAAAATATTTTTTACCTAATTTGAAGTCATAAAATTTATGCCATCTATACAGAAGCATAAAATTGCAAAATTATATTCTAGGAAGATGGAATCCCATTTTTTTAAGTCATTTTAGAAGTGCTGTTGATAAACAAAAATAACCCTCTTCCAAAGAAAAAAATCTCCTGTATTTTTGGAATGGCTTTATCTTCTTAGATGCACTTCTTGAGATATGATTATAGAAAGGGAAATGTTGGTGAAGACGGTACTTTTTTTTTTTTTAATTTCTGAAAATTTATTTTAATGTGCAAATAACAGCTGTCAGCCTTCCAGCTTCCTGTACTTCTGTCAGTCTCCATTATTCATGTCTTATTTTTGTTTTAGAATTGACAAATGCCTGAATAACTGCACAGATATCTTTAATTAATCTTTTTATATTTTGCTGTGTTCAAAACTTTTGAAGCCTAGAAAAATTAATTTTCAAATACTGTAATAGCAGAAAATATTTTGAGTAAGTTTTCCCAATTTATCGCTTCATACATGTCATTATTGTTCTCAGACAGTAAAATCAGAAATTATTGGAGTGGTTTAAAAAAGAATGTTCTGATACTTGACATACTTGATGTCTGTTCTGATTGCTAAGTAAAAAGGGGAGAGGACTGTTAGGGGAGATAAATCTTTGAAGAGAAAAGCAGAGCTTTTATCTAAAGCAAGCACGTTGTGCTCCTGCAAAGAGAGGAACAGTGGAAGCCTTGTACACCCAGCCTTACTGGCAACTCTAATGCTAACTGTAGGTAAAGAGGCAGGGGGAGTCTTTGTGTAAGGGAAAATACAGAACAATTTGTGTGGGCAGCGAACGGGAAGCTTGCTGGTGGGTTTAGCAGGGTCTGGCTGGCAGGTACACACAACCCACCAGCAGAAAGGTGAACTGTCAGGAAGGAGGGACCTTCCAGCGGGTAAGGTGTGCGCTCAAGTGCAACAGCCTGCGACACTGAGGAGTAAACACCATCACTTGAAAGCACTCATCAGCACTTTTTTCCAGCAGTTGCATGTGTAGGAGCATTTAAAGAGGGGAGGAGGGAGCTATCTTGTTTTAATAATTATGTTGGATTTCATATTTTTAGCCTATATACACCAAAAAACTATTCAAGTAGCATGTAAGTGTGCGGTTTTGCACACACAGCGTGGAATGTTGTGATATCAGAAGACAAAAAGAAAAGTTTGATTAATGTAGTGTGATAGGTATTTGTTGCTGAGAAGTAGTCTTTCTCCAAATACTTCATTTATAGTCCTTTACTGAAAGTAATGTATCTTCTCCCTCCCACGCTAGTTAGTTGCATCATAGATCTGCAAGGAGTTGCTGTTCTTTGGAGATATGAGGAGAGAAGATAAAATGTGGAAATCAATTGTAGTACAGACAACTGGTTTTCTGAGATAACTGTAAAATTTCTACTTTCTCTCTTTTTGTTTTTCCTTTCAAGAACTCTGGTGGACCAATAACCTAGAGTGCATCTGTTCAGACATCAAAGCTGCATTTGCACTGTCTTACAGAACTTCTTTCTGGAAATAACTTTTTATAGTCTTTGGTCACCTGTCACAACAGATGCATAAATATGTTGTAAATTCAAGATCTTAACCAAGCTTATGAAAAATAGACAATATAATTTCATTCAGTTCCTCTGCAGTCTCCTAGGAGAGTATTCTTGAAGGTGTCAAGAAACTGGAAATCCATCACTTAGCTTGGGAGCCTGATCCTTCAGTTAGTTTATCACTTCTTTCCATTCCCAGTTTTTCACTGTTCTCTTTTCCAACCTGAAATTTTAAGCTTTTCCTTTGAATGTGTTGGACTTGGGCTGTTTTTTCTAACTGGAAGAATCCTTGAGCACTCAGCATTTTCTTTACCCAAACTTACTTGTAAAATTAAACAAAGTTGCCTTTCAGCCATATATTTATTTGGTAAACTAAGTGAACGTGCACTTACAGTCTTGCTGAAGGGCATTACTGAATAAGCAATTTTATTGCTGTGTGATGGCATTTGAAAGAAAGTTACAAATACAGACGTGATATTTCATTAAGAGCTCTATTGTGGTCAGTGCCACCCACAGAAGTAAAATCCTCTTCCTGCTGAAGCTTGATGGGCTGATTATTCACTCAATGATCGTATTAGTCTTTTTTTGCTGCAGCATCATTCTGGGATTTTGCCCACTACATTTCTAAATTCAAGGTATGGTTCCCCAGACTTAGCTGCATTCTTTGTTCCCCGTGTAACTTTGCATTTAGCTCTAACAAGGCAAATTATTTTGAATTAGGTTCAGCTTATTAACTGTATCGGCTGTTCCTTTATCACTGTGCTCTGCAAATTTCACCAGCAAATTATTTTTTTTAGAATGCATTGGTTCATGTGTTTGATTATATGAATCCTAATATTGCTTCTTGTGAGGCGACATTAGCGCTATCCCCATTCAGTTATGATTCCTTACAGACAGCTACTTTTGCGATATGTTAGCCTGGCTTTAAACTAATACTGATGCTGAGGAACTATTAGGTGAAGGCAGTGCAGAGTATCTCCCAAAATATAAGCAGATTAGAACTGTGCAATAATCTTTGTTATAAATCTTTTATTTTCATCTGAGAATGAAATTAGGTCTGTAAATATTTGTATTTATGTTTCTGTTTAGATTAGAACAAGTACTATAGAGAATCCTTTCATTTGTGATTAATTGAATCCCCTTTTCCTCTTATTTTTCTTGCTGCTCATCAGGCAACTTTTTACAGACTTTTGCTTGAAAATTATTTAGCATGGCAGCATTCAAACTGTGGTTAGGTATTAGCATTTGTCTTAGTCACTGATAAACCCTCTGCTCTTTGTCCCAGTGGTCAGCCCTTGGGGTCAGTCCCAAGGGACTGCAGGTTTTACAGGCCCAGCACCAGATTGCCTAGAAGCAGGGAAAAGTGAAGAGTTACACAGGTACTTTTTGCTGTTACAGGGGCCTTAGAGTGGCCGAGGCAACAGCGTGGGGCCAGCAAGTTCAATGCAGCATTTATGGGATACCACTTCTCTTCTGGATCAGCAGCTGAAGTCAGGCAGGGTAGTGAGAGCACCTAAAATGACACAAGTTAGAGATACTGATGTCACTCCTCTACACTCCCATTCCTCCTCGGGCTGAGGCTAACACCTGCGTTGCCTGTGTGGTCCCAGCTGGTCTCAGAAATGGACGCAAACTCTGTCATCAAGGTCCCTGGCAGACAATGTGCAGTACTTGCATTCAGCACTTTTTATTGTTAATCTTACTATCTGAGTTTCTGCATGCTGAATGCTTTTAAAATACTGTCCCTTCCCTTACATTATATTATCCAGGTCACAGAAGTGTGGATAATCCACTTCAGAAGAAATGGCCATATCCCACATGTCAGATAAGGAATCTGGGCTGTCTTCACATCCAGGAGTGCATAAGTGACTAAAATTTGAAGTATATGTATTTTTCAGCTCATGGTGATAAACTTTTTGGATACACCAATGATGCACATCTGGACCAAGGAGAAAAATCATAAAAGAAACTGTATTTAGTTTTCTGCCTTTGAATTTGTATTAAAATGAAGAAAAAAATAACAGATAAGCATGCCTTAGATGACCATGTTGAGATATAAATTTATTTAGTTTTCAAATATTGGAGTTTTATGTATATACCTTTAATACAGAAACTGCTTGTAGGGAAACTGAAAATACCTTTTGCATCCAAGCTGGCTACTCTAAACAGTTGCATATTCAGGGCATATTTCTACAAAAAACCAGACATGCAGCATGTGTATAAGTGGGAAAGAATTCTGGTTATTCATCACTAACAGCCTAGACTGGAAATTTTAACAATATGTGTCTTTACTCACCAGTAGTACAACATCTTCAGCAAACAGAGAGGGTAAGAATTCTTCTGGGAAAGCCTTTAAGGCTCAGCTCTTCAGCTTTACTTCAAGGTATTAAATCCTGGCACTGAAAAATCAGGTTGTGTTTTCCCTGTCCCCCTACCTTAATACTCCCAGAACACAACAGCCAAGAATTTATGTTTTCTTAGACTAGTCAAAGGATCTCGTGCCCTGATGACTTTGAAAAAATAGTCTTACAGGGGCAAATACAGCAGGTGCTATCTTCATATCCTTGGGTAGGGAGAAGCCACTGCAATATGTATGGACTGGGAAAGGAGATGCAATGCATTTTCCACCAGTCCAAGTGTTCTTTGTTTTGCATCTTGAAGAATCAGGAACCTCATTTGAGGGATAAAGCATGGGTTTTTAACCCAGTGTTGTTCTCAGGTAGAGGAAGTTACAACACTGTCAGCCACAGAACACCAGGCAGGGAGAGGGTTGTGGAGGAGTCTATGAGTGGCAGCGTGGCTCTGTGACCCTTCTTCCTTCTTGCTCGAGAGATCTAGCACCATCCTCTGTACCTCAGAGCTGCATCTCCTTGTAGCTGGGAAAGGGCCTCGTAAAGTCAGGGAGATAAAATTTATCACTGCCACAGTAATGACAGAGGAAGCAGTTGAGCCGTGAAGCATGGTGGAGCTGGCTCCCATGCTGATAATGGCAAGGGAGAAAGCGGCTCTGGAAGTAGCGCAGGTGGGAATTGTTTTCCCTGTAGGAGGCTTGGGCACTGGTCTGCTTCCCCAGGTGAGATACCTGGGCACGAATTTCTCTTTTCTCTGACAGACTCTCTAAACTCCTCTCAGACCAAAGGACTCTCATGTTTTGTCACTTGAAACAAATGCTTGATGTCAGATGAAACTCAAGCACTCCACGTTTCTGTCATCTTCCAATTAGGCAGCAGATTATTAGCTTGGCAGATATCAAAATACAAGCAAGAGTTGATAACTGAAGGATTGTAAAAGCTCTTCTAAAAGAGCTGCTTTTCTGAAAGATTCACATAAAATCTAAACTATGAAATCCTAACACATTTTTGCTGATGTTCTACTGAGCACTGAGATGGTGAAGTCCTACATGGTCAATTCAACAACCTCTATAGCTTCTTAGAAAAAGATAAAGGAGAAGGAATGTGACCATGTGAGCATCATACACCTTTTCAATGAGAACTTAGAACTAATTTGACACCTCAGTAGAACAGTGTGTCTCTGAGTATCTGCTGCATAAACACAGATTTACTTGCAGCTCTCTGGGATAAAGATATGTCTGAACCTCAGTAAGTGAATATGAGGAAATGCATACACTGAATTAAATAAAGAATTTTTCAGGACCTGATTTATGACTGTTCAATGAAATCAGAATGCTATTGAACATCTGATTTTGTGCTGATTAGCTCTAGATAGAAAACATAAACAATAACCTTTTTCATTTGAAAATGACAGCTTAAATTGGACTTTTTTTTTTTTACAAGAAAATGTTTGGTTTTGAAGAGTTTTTCAACACAATGTTTTTCACATTTTTGAATCAATGCCATTTCATTCCATTTTCTCACTCAAAGTGACTTTCTGCTCAGTATTTTTTGAAATCTCAAGTTAGGCACACAGCTCTGCTATTGGCAAAGCGGTTCTGAAATGACATTTTTGCAGCTCACAGACCTCAAGTTGCCAAAATCAATTATTATCAATAGCATTGCAACCATGCTTCTGTTATTTCAGTAAGCCTTTATCTTCACTATCACTAATACTTCCTTTCTGTTTATTAGTTTGTCTCTGGTGCTATTGCACAGGGCATGAAAGTCAATACTTAGTGCCACAGGATAGGTTTGTCATGTTAACAGCAGGCTGCAATGAAATATATTAGAACTACTTATATGTAAAACTATTTATAGGTAAAAACAGTCATCTTTTTGTCACTAAGTTAATCTTCATTTTCAAGTACTAGCATTTTTGGTGAAAAAAATTCATATTCACTCAGTTGTTTGTAAAGAAGAAAACTGTTGAAAATAATGCATGAGTATCCACTAACCTTTGAAATGATCCATTAATTTGTGAAAGGAGTAACATTTTATCTCTAATCAGCCAAATGTAAAGGGAGATAATATAACACTGTTCAAGTAAGAAATGTATTTTTATGAAGAAATCAGTTTATATTTAAAATGAAGAATAACCATAAAGGTGGTGAGATGTCCAAAACTGGCAGGGCTAGATTAGGATCACAGTCCACTACTGCAGGTCAGGAAGCAAGCAGCAAATATTTAATGCGTTGTAACAGGATTGCTTGAAATTACCTGCTTAAACCCTAAGAACTGGCAAAGAAAGATTTCAAAATGTGAAGTGTTGTCTGTCTCGTTTTGATTTTGGTGTTTGAAACAAGAATTCTGACTATACGTTTCAGCTGGGGACAAGTATATTGCCAAAAACTTTCTATATCAATGATGTTGGCTCTTGTACTGTTCCCTGGAGTATGTAAGAAAGAAGAAAGTGCATGATTACAGGAAAAGT
This sequence comes from Platalea leucorodia, assembly GCF_965183815.1. Lineage (NCBI taxonomy): Eukaryota > Metazoa > Chordata > Aves > Pelecaniformes > Threskiornithidae > Platalea > Platalea leucorodia. The sequence goes on along the minus strand of NC_138858.1, from coordinate 35,830,078 downwards.
TTTGACAAGTCCTTCCCAAAACATGGCAGGAAGGTGTGCAGGCTAGCCCTGTATTCATAGCAAATGTAAAATATGGACAGGCGTTTGGAAACATGAGAGGCTGAAGACACGCATCTGATTTGGTTTAACTTTCCTGAATGAGATGTAAAGACCTGTTCCGCCAAGGCGTGACTCTGAATTCTTTCCAGTGTCAAAATGCTTCTGGTTCACAGTGGTAATGAGAGATGCAAGAAGCAGTGCTATTGTTAGCAAGCCTGCATGTGAAGATTAATCTCTTTATCCTTTCTGCTACCATCAGTTCAGATGCTTTTGTTCTGTTAAGCACAACGCCTTGGAGCTTTCCTGTGGAATTGCTGAGTTATGAATGGGTGCATCATGCTGGGACACACAGTCCACTCTTCCCAAGCCTTCCTGCAAATTCCCTAGAGAGCTGACTTTTCAAAAGTCAGACATTTCAAGTCTGACAAAACTACAGATATATAAAAGAAGAGGATGTAGCATTGATGGAATTGTTGAACTTCAGCCACAGTCATGTCCAATTGATCAGATTTCCCCAATGTGTGCCTTTTTCAAAACAGCAAGATTATTCTTTGTCTGAATGTACTAAGCAAGCCAAGTTGATATCTGTAGACTTCAGAGAGTCTTCCCATGAAACCGTAGCTGCTGTTTTCTGAAAAATGAACTCAAAGACAATTGAAAAGGCAGAGGTTAGTGTTACATCTAAGACGTGTCACTCTTTAGATATCCCGTTTTAAATTCTTAGAAAAAGAATTAGAAAAAATTATCTATCGCAATTGAAATTAGTGTGCATGCATGGATGTGTGTGAATACTTTCACAGTTTTGGAGAAATCTGAGCAAAACCACTACTCTTCCAAGTAGATCTTGACTTAGGCTGAAACACAGATGATCCAGAGTGGTATTTAGTCAAAACACTCATCTCAAGAATTGTGCCGCTCTTGTTTGAGAAAGTCAACAATGGCAAATTTTCTCATAGTAATTGTGGCTGAATCTGAGTAAAGGAAGAAACAATTGTTTTTTTAGCATATTGTTTCAGTTCATCAAATTTTAGGAGAAAAATTATGGGTGTGAGTGGAAGAGAAATTTGCTTTCTCATAAAAGATATGTAGTAAACAATGTTAATGTATGGCTTAAAAGGGAGTGAAGGGGAAGGTAGTATGACTGCATCTAGGAGAATACTGATGAGGCTTTTCTGTTACTCCACATGGGCACTTGCTATTGTTAGGTCTAGTAAAGGTTTTGGCAAACATATCTTAAATGGACTTTCAGTTATAATCTAAAATTTTTTGAATGTGAAGGTTTATATTGTCTTACAGTGGTAGTTGAGTAGAAAACCAGTGCTATGTAATCTAAGCTCTATTTATTTATCAATAAAATAGATGGCAAAAAAGCACTGGAAAATTAGTTTGTGAGGAGGACAGAAACTACAGGTTTACTAGTTTAGTAGATTTTGCAGGATATGCTATCTCTATACATATATTTTGTGTAGTTATTTCACAAAGGCCAATGGGCACTTGAAGGTAAGAATCTGTATCATTAACTAAATAGCTTGTTTTGATTATTATAACCCCGAGGGGCTGCCTAGGTGGTTGAAATTATTCATCCAATTTGTCTAATATGTCCTTAGAATTAAAAATTGTGTAGATGAATTGAGCTACATTATTATATGAAGGCCTTTCAGAAAAAAGCTTTAAGAAATAGTCTCTGCTGAGACCTCAGAGCCATTTTCAGACAGATAATGACTTTCCCAGGTGGGAACTGAGTTAAATTTTACACTTCTTTCCATTTACACATATCTTGCTATTCTCTGTCATAGCTTGCTGTTCTGTGCTCCATTGGGGTATGGAAGGATGATGAACTGAAAGAAATGAGGCTAGCTTCTCCTAATGCTGGGTTGCTGAGCTCTTTGTGAACTTCTGATTCACCATGTTTGCTGTTTCTTGCAGGTTTTGGGTATCTAATGTGGCAGCAGATGATTTTTCAGTTTGTTGGATTACTTCATGCTCTACCCACAGTGTGCTAACCTTTATCTGGTATAACTGGGTAAGAAAAAGTCACAGAAATGCATGAATAGGGAAAAAAAACCCAAGCAGACCAAAACTTGTATCAAATCACAATAATATAGTACCAGGCATTGCTAACATTCAGCACATATGGATGGATACCTGAATAGTCGTGGGGATACTGAAAACTAATCAGTCCAGCTAGTGCTTGCGTTGGGAAAGCTCAACCCTCCCCTCTGGTGTGAGACAGATAACTGTTTGAGGTCCAATGATCCTGCACTAAATCCTGCACTAAAACTCCAGGCAAAATACATCTTCATTGACCCTTGCCCACATGGCTTGCCTACCACAGGCTCCAACCTGAGGAATAACAGTCTAAAATCGGCATGTCTGTTAGCACAGTGCCAACCTACCAGCTGCTGACCAGAACTGAGCAGGAGGGAATATGTTGGCACCCACCCCATTGAAGAGAGGATCATAGTAGGTGCAAACCTTCTAACAACTGAACAGACACTCTGGCACAAAAAGACCTGCTAAGATATCGTAAGCAAAATTCACATACAGAGATTGTTCCTATACGTCCTGCACGGGACTAATAGTGGTGATCTACTGGAGGACCAAAGAGGAATCATCCTTATGCTGAGGAAGGTGTATGCTCAGTTCCTGAATAGCACAACCTCTCTGACCATCAGCAGCAGTAAAGACTCACAGTGCTGAGAACAATGCTGAGCACTTTTTAAAAGCCTCCTGTGCTTCCTGACTTCCTGCAGCTAGGAAGTCGTCCAGGTAGTGCATCAGCATCCATCACAGGGAGGTGCTGGGCCTGGCTCAGCATGCTGCTGAGTAAAGTCAGAAGTCTTGCCTAGTGTCTGGAGGGGATTATGGTTACTATCAACACAAGGTAAGGATCGCTTTGGCTGGAAGATGCTGTCAAGAACATTAATGAGTCCAGGGGAGTTAACAGGAAATGGAGCTCCTAGATCTTTCACATACCAGATTTTCTCCCAGCCCTGGCCTATTCTCCCCTTTTTCTCACCTCTCATGTAATATAACTGTGTGAGATCGATTTCAGCTGTGCAACAATGCCGAACGCTACATACAGCTTAACCTCCACCTCCACAGTTTTCTCCTTACAAACAAAACAGACTTTCAGTCTGTGAACTTTAGGACGATGCGAAAGAGCATGAAAATGCTCATCGTGGGGAAATCATTAACCACTACAACCCGAGCAGCCATGCAGAATGAAGATAACCTTAAGCCTTAGTCAGAGATAAGCCAGTAGCTGCACTGATATCCCTAGGTTATTCCCAGCAAAACAGTTACATGATGCCCCCAAAATGAAGAAGACTCTACTATCTGTGCCTCATGTCTAACTAATAACAAGCCCATTTTACGTAATTTCAGCAAAAACATTGGAATGAAATACAGAAACTAAATAAAAATATTCTTGGAAGAAACCAGTTGGAACAGTGTCTTCCCCTTTCTCTGCCTTTTGTTTGCTGAGGAGTTTTGTTTCACCAGCCAAAACTGGGAGAGGCCATATTTCCTGCTCCAGTTGTGCTCTCTCTAGTCCCTGCTGAGCACTCAAACCAAAGCACTCACCATGTCCAGTCCTTCTGCCCTGGGAGTGTCGAGCATTTGCTGTCAGGGCCTGGAGCTGGTGCTCAGCCACATGGGAATATCCCTGTCCTTCAGCTAGTTGCCCATCATGTTCTTCCCATCCCAATTATGGTCTACCACACCAAGAGGTTACCTGTCAATCCCTACCTAAGGACCAATGAGTACTAGTCCTGAACCAACCGCCACATCTCCTTACCCAAGAATAAGTAGTCCTTGCACCGACCCAGCTGATTGATAGAAGAAAAGCAGCCTACGCAACATATCTGGGGACTATGGATTCAGGTTCAGACCTGCTTGCTGTAGGGGGAGTGGCCCCTGAAGCCCACACACAGAATTGCAAAATCATTAGCAAAAAGATCTTAAGTCAATCAAACTGGGAGCAAAAGGTTGCCACCTGTGATTGTTTACAACCAAAGGGAACACCTGAATTAAAAGGGAAGGAAAGGCAGCAAAAGTCTTGAAGCTAGCCTCCTCTCATGTCAAACCACCACTTATGCTAAACATAAAAAGATATATTGGGAAGAATTAAAGCTGTGAAAGTGAATGCAAGATGGAACTAGAATGCAATAAGGATGTGTCAAAGCAAGAAGAAAATCTCTCAACCTTTTTTCCCATGATAATTGATTTCCAAGGCATATGAAATAAAGGAAAACCGTATAGACTTTGCTATAGCATTTAATATGTCCAGTAATAAACTGTGTTATGCTGGAGAAGTCAAGAACTGATTAAAAATTGTAAGATGTGCAAGAAATGGGATAGAGCTAGTTGAGAGAACAGCAGCAGTTGTGCTGACTGGGAACTGATATATACGTGGCATATATGGTTTCTGAATAGGACAAGTGGCATGCTTGCCCCAGAAGCGGGTGCTGGCTTTGAGGGGCAACAGCATCCCCATCACCCCTGCCCACCTCGGGTTTATTTGGTGTGGCTGTGAGGGCACAACGTGACACTACTGTCTTTGGGGACACTTGTGCAAAAGGGACAGCTGTGCAGCAAAATGGCAAGGAGTTGCTGCTGAGGGCTGCATTTGGCTGCCAACCCTTTATTGCTTATGGTGCCCTAAGAAAGGGGAGCAATCAGCTTTGCTCTGTTTTTTTGCTTTTGGCCAGATTTGCAGTGAAGTGTGGGGGAAGGGCACTGATTTCCCTACAGCCCTCTGCATTGTACTGTTGTTCATGCCAGCGCACAGTGAGCACCAAGTGGGAGTTTTGATCCTGGTGGATAAAGTTGTTTCAGCAGGGCCTGAAGTGGAGATGTGCTGTAAGCAAAGTGCTTGCTCCCCATCCAGTTACAAAAGTACAGTGTATTTGATGAAGCCTATCAGTATGCCCCTCTCTTCAAAGAGAAGGTGAAAAGAATCCATCCCTTCTTCTAAGGAGATTGTGAACAAAGCAGCATAATGACTTTCATTTATTACTGGGCTTCTTAGCACTGAATGTCAGGGGATACAATTCAGATTTCTATGATTCTCGCATAGCTCATGGGGACGAAATCCAATCCACAAATGAGATGGATGCAGTGTTATCCTGTACTGAACACTAACAGTCACCCTCCTCATGAAACAGGGCGCTTAGTGAATAAAGAACACTTGTGTGAGACATGCAATTCTTAAATATCAACCAATTTTTTCTTGCAAATGGCAAGTGTAACTCCACCTCCATCTTTGAATAATGGTTTTAGTTTGGAGAATTTTTTTAGACATTAAAAAAGGTCACATACTTCATTTAATAAACTTTTTTTTTTTTTTAATAAATTTAACAACGCTAGAATTTTAGCATTTTGATTTATTGTGCATTGGTTCCATTATTGTGCATGAAATATTTAAATGGAAATAATGCAAATGAAGCATTTTCTGGGGCTGGTTTAGCATGTACAATTGAACTTTCCAGTTTTGGGCATGTCTCCACCACTGGTTGTCTCCTGCCCAGGTTGTAAGTTATGACATCACACAAGTGTATACACAAGCTGCGGCAGTTCTCTGGACATATTGAAATTGTATCATTATTAGTTTTTCAAGTTAAACCATCATATTTGCCTCTGAGTTTGACTGGTTTGTACTTTTAAACTGGTTTGTACTTTTAAAAACAGTAGTTTTCACCTAACTCTTTTGCCATATCTGCTTTGCTAGTCAGCACTCAGCATTTATGACTTCAGAAAGTTACTTCCAAACAATAGTTTAGCATTACTTTCTTTCCTGAATGTCATCAGCCTGGGAACTGTGTCTCCAGCCTTTTGGAAGCCAGCTTGTCCACCCCCAGGTGGCACCTGCCACCCTTCGTTTTCTGCCTGTCCCAAAAAGTGCTGTGCTTGGCCTGGAAGACTACCAGGCACTTGGGAGCAAAAGGAAGGATATTGGAAAGACACTACCAGTTAGCCTCTGTGTCAGCATTCTTTATTGCTTTCAGTGAAGCCACTGCTGCTGCTCCTGGCTTCTCTTAGCCAGGGCTGTTTGTGACTTAACAATGGAGGTCTCTACATTCTTGGAGGTACCTTGCCACTTCTTGCACATTCTAGAGCTCCAGAAGAGAGGAAGTATGACTATCCACAAGAAAGGAAGTGTTGAGGTGGATGTGTCTCGTTATAAAATGCCCGGTAAAGGACTTTTTGTGAGAATGCTGGCTTTCATCACTCTAGCAGTCAGCAAAGATATTTCTTGGGCAAATGCTGCCATGGTTTGATTATTTTTTTTTTTAAGCCTTATTTATCTCTTTACTAATGTCAAATGGGAAAAATAGAAAGGCTAAGCAAAGTTAATAGCAATTATCCCCCCCCCCCACCACTGCTGCATTATGAAGGAATCATCAAATTTATATTTTCCAGGGGACAACTCAGTTGAAAGCAGTAGATTGTCAGGCTTCTGTAGCCATGTACTGCTCCCTTAACAGAAATGAAAAATCCTGGTGCCATAAAGGATCTCTCTGTGCAAGTTTATGTGAATGGGTTCTGTAGGTGCCAATGACTACGGATGGAAAATATTTACCAGAAAACAGCAGGGGAAAGAGGAAAAGTACATGCTGAGGGGCAGCATGTGAAAGTCTCCCAAGAGCTGTTAGGCTCTGGAGACCAGCAGTCCTTTTGGATTCCCATGAAGGTCTGAGGTGGGGCTGTATGTGCACCTGGTGAAACAAGGGAGAACTGCAGGGGATTTCCAAACCTACCTAAAAGCCTCTGGTGCATCAGTGTGACATTCCACATCTGAGTGAACAGCTGGGGGTGGTCTTCCAGCTTCAGCCCAGCAACAATGACTGTGTGCAAGTGTGCACGGGGGGGTGTGTGAGAACTGAGAGAGGCAGTGCGTGAACGTGATCTGTGATTAGCTGTCTGCTATTAATATCAATGGTTTGGCTCCACTAATGGCTGGCTTAATAGAAAGTTTCCTAGGATATGAGCTGTGATCTGTGTCTGCCCACATGCCTGTTGACTATCATGGTATGGGAATGGCCAACACTGGAATGGTCTCTGCATACTGTAGATAGCTTCAGAACACTAGGCTGTCTATCCACTAGTGAAAAAAATGCTGCTCTAGACTTACAATAATAAGAGGAGTTTTTCAGAATCACTGGTTGTTTTTTTTTCCTTCCAAAGATGGTCAAGGACTTTCCTAGTGCTGGATTAAAAAAAAAAAAAAAAAAAAAAAGATTTCAAGATCATCTCAAAATCTGAACATTGATCTTGTTCTCTGTAATTACTTAAATCTACAATACTAGTTTGTGTCTGTCTTTGCCAGGAGTGAGTATCCTCCAGAGCAGCATACTGTGAGTTCTTTGTTTGAGCCTCTTTGTTGGTAGGTGTTGGGACCTTATCGAAAGAAACTAATTGATTCCTGAGGGCTCATTATGAGTGGTGGTCTTCATTAGCTCCCTCCTGGATATGAAGTGGGAATGTCCATGTGAGTAGAGTCAAAAGCTGAGCCAGCCTGGAGAAAACAAACCTTACAAAAACCAAAACAGTTTGGGAAAAGTCAGGCTGGCAATTATTTTCTTAATGTGTTAGGAAGACAGGTATCTAGAAATGGATGAACTTGCTTGCATCTTATTTCACTTAATTAATAATGAGATTTTTGTTCTACCAGATTTTATATTTTGATATCTTCTTTTGTTCCTTTGAAAATGTGGAAAAAGATGCTTAGCCAAAAAACTTGGCGTCAGTCAGAGCAAATTCAATTTCACTTGAAAAATTAACTTGAAAAATCCGACTGAATTGAAAAATTTAGGTTATTCCAGTTAAAAAAACCCCACCCTTCTACCAAAATGGAAGTTTGAATAACCTTGAAATGCATTGCTATTATGTAACAAGCAATACCACATGGTTTCCTCATAAATTTGTCTTTTCCTGAAAAGAAAAAAAGATGATCTGAAAAATTTTGTCCAATTACATATTTCTCCCTGTGTCGTGTATGACTGTATCTTCAAGCAGCATGGGAAATGAGATCTCTTCCTACATATTACAGCATTTTAAAAATCCCATCTGCAAAACAGTCATGGG